>NC_135970.1:6103378-6703378 GCF_053455715.1 Rhinoraja longicauda | reverse complement strand
CGTAGATGTACACGTAAGTTATGATCTAACTTAATACTGGAATTGAACATCTGAAAAAGCTACTTCTGTTCCTATAATTGTCATTGCATAAACCATGCAGAAATAACATAGATAGCTGAGTACGTGCTTTGAATAGGTGGAAGGAAAATAGACCACATTGATTAAACTCTGCAACAGTGGAGTCAATGTACAGATGACAAGAGAATATAAAAACAAATGTATTATATGCCTTCAATATAGAAGGCACAATAAAGAGTTAGGAAATATCAGGAAAGCGAGTATAAATAGAATGAAGAATTTAACACAGTTAATATTCTTCCTCTTTAAGCTAGGTAATGGAGGACAGAAGAGTGGAATGGAGCCGGTGGGCGGGTTGGCAGCTCACCTCCCGCACCCTCGGAGATGCTCTGGGTGCTCCGAGATTGCCTTCGGGCACCGAGTCTGCTCAGAGGTCACGTGTGGCAGGTACAGTGCGTTCGCGGGTGGATATGTCCAGGTCGATGTTATACAGGCAATGAAACTCACTCGTCTTCACCTAGCCCACAGCTAACAATGGACTACTTCCTTGGTCATCATTACTTTTTTGCATATCTTTCATTTCTTTGTTTAATATCTCTCTATATCACCATCGATATCTCTTGTTCCCCTTTCTCCTGACTCTCAGTCTACAGAAAGGTCTCGACCCGAAATGTCACCCATTCCTTTCCTCCGAATATCCTGTCAGTCCCACTGATTTACTCCAGCATTTTGTGTCTGTCCTTGGTATAAACAAGCATCTGCAGATCCTTCCAACACATATAGGATATAGACATTGGGATGCATATTACAGTGCGCAAGACGTTGGTGAGGTCATGTTTGGTGTGTTCAGTTTTGGTCACCCTGTTATAGGAATGAAGTTGTTAAGCTGGAAAGAGTGCAGAGAAGATTTACGAGGATGTTGTTGGGAATTGAGAGCCTGAGCTACAGGAAGAACCTGGGCAGCCAGGACTTTATTCCTTGGTGAGCAGGAGGCTGAGTGGTGATCTTACAGAGGTGTACAAAATCATGTGGAGAATAGAGAGAGTAAACGCACGGAGTATCTTACTCAGAGTAGGGAATCAAGAGCCACTGAGCATAGGTTTGAGGTAAGATTTAATAGGAATCAGCATGAAACACAGGAAGTTCATTTGCCAGTACATAAAGCAATTACAGACAGAATACTAAGGAGGTCTATAGTACGTGGGGTGGAGTATAAAAGTAATTAAGTCTTTCTCCTTTGCTGCCTTATAAAATTCCTGCTCCCTTAACAAATGCAGTTCCATAAGATACATGCAGTTACAGTTCAAAGTTTTCTTTCATCTACATTGGCCCATGCTTAGGTATTAAACATGAACATAATAAGTATTACCCGACTCAACCTTGAAACGGCCAAGGGAACAACCATTTTAAACTCCTCAGGATTCTTTTGTGCAAGTGCGGTGATCAGACTTGTGGCAGCAGTTACAACACCCTGGATGGAAGAAGCAAAAGGCCATTAGGAATGGAATTATAGAAGGCATTTTTCAGAGAATGGGTATTATTGAAAGAAAATTGTGCATTATGTTACCAGATGCTGGTCATTCAGAAGATGAACCACACGCAGAGTCCATTCCCCCATGGGTACTAGATCAGGAGATGTCCTGTACAATCGCAGCAGACATAGGGCAGCACTTTGCTTTGCAGTGTCCATAGTGTCCCTGAACAACAGGAGAAGTAGACCATAAAGCTCTTGAGCTAAATCAGCTAAATCAGGACTGATCCTACATTGTTTTCTGCCTAATCCCTATGGTATCATTGCCTTGAGTGACTGACTTCCAGTCTGCTAGGTAGAGAACGATTCTTAAAAAAATTACTACACTTTTGAGCAAAGTAATTTCCCATTTCAATCCTATACAGCCAATTTCCTATCCCTTTAGTTCTAAACACTCCATTACAAGGAAAGGTCTCTCAGCATTATCCCATGAAACTCTTTCATAATCTTTGATATCTCATTCTCTTAAACTCCAATGAATATAGCCACTTCATATAGCCTTTTCCGGCTCAAGTGCTCTTCTTAATATAGCTTTATAATCACAGGAATCAATTATTGTACCAGTTCCAAGCTAAGAATATTCTTTCTTCGGTACAAAGTCTAAAACCTCAAACAGTAATGAAGGTGTGATCTCATCAAAGTATCTTGATTCCTGTGTGCATTGTTATTAATGTATCATCTAAAAAAATATTGCTATTTTGATTCTCCCTCACATTTTGACATGTTATACTCCATCTGCTACTTTCTTGAATACTTATGTCACTTGCCACAGACATATTTCTGTTTTACTAATAATTATTTTTACCACCCGGCTTTTATATTGCAAGCAATCTTGAAAATCCTACCTTCTGTCTTTCATTTAAGTTGTTAATGTGGAAGATACTGTAAATAGTTGGACCCAGTCCCAATCCATTTGACACCTTACTAAAAATAGCCTGCTATTCTGGAAATGACCCATTTATTCCTACTCTGCTTTCTCTCCTTCAGTCGGTACTTTATCCATGGTAATATATTCTCCCCAACCCATAAGCTCTTGTTTTATGTGTTGCAACTTTTTGTATGGTGTCTTACTAAATAATTTTTGGAAATCCTTATATATTTGTACACTGGCTCCTCCTTACCTCCTCTGTTAATCATATCATTTTAAAAACTCAGACATGTCAGGAAAATTCCATGGCTGGTAGGCACCAAGATATAGCCTTGTTTCATGCCTGTATCAATGCTAAATTCAAAAGGTACATTAAGTTTAATATGGATTGTTACCTTCATCATATCATGGAAACCTTAGGATAGGCAGTACATTTTTGTGGACTGCAAATTTTCAAAAGAACCTTACAGATCTGTTACTGTTGATCTATTTTAGTCGGTCAACAAATGCTGTTGTTTGCAGTAGTTTAGTTTAGTTTGGTTTCGTTTATTATCACGTGTACCAAAGTGCAATGAAAAGCTTTTGTTGTATGCTATCCAGTCAGCGGAAAGAGAGTTCATGATTATAATCGAGCCATTTACAGTGCATCGACACATGATAAGGGAATAATGTTCAGTGCAAGATAAAGCCAGCAAAGTCCAATCAAAAATAGTCCGAGTGCCACCAATGAGATAGATAGAGTTCAGGACTGCTTTCTAGTTGGTAGGATGATTCAGTTGCCTGATAACAGCTGGGGAGAAGCTGTCCCTGAATCTGGAGGTGTGCGTTTCAAGGGAAATGGAAGGGAAGTTAAAATAGTTAGCAACTGGGAGATCCGCCGAGTCCACGCTTGGTTTCGCCAATGAACAAGAGGCCATATCGGGAGCACCAAATGCAATAGCTGAGGTTAGAGGGGTGGACATGAATCTCTGCCTCACCTGGAAGAACTGCTGGGGTCTCTAGATGGATATGAGGTATAGGGACAAATGAGACCTCTCCTGCGGTTTTAGGGGAAAGTAACCGGGGAGGTGGTGGTTTTTTGCGTAGGAAGGGATTAGTGAACCAACGAGATATGGAGGGAGCAGTCTGCAGAAGGCAGGAAGAGGTGGGGATGGGAAGATGTGACTGATGGGATCATGTTGAAGGTGGCAGAAATGTCCAAGAATGATGTTGGATTGTATGATGTGTTTGATGCGGAGGCTGGTGACGTGAAAGGAAAAGAACCAGCGGAATTATATCCTGGTTCCGGCTAGGGGGGAGGGTGAGCGAGAGAAGAACTATGGAACACAGAGGAGATGTAGGAGTAGAATCCAGCTAGGTCAACCTGGGGTGGGGGGGGGGGGGGGGGTGAAACCAAGTTTACGAAATAAAGAGGAGATCTCGGATGTCCTAGAATGGAAAATATCTCAGAAGCAGATGTTGCGGAGGTGGAGAAATTGAGAGTAGTTGATGACATCTAGGGGTGTCAAAAGGCAGGGTGCGGGGAGTTAACTGCAGGAGTCGGTGGGTTTACAGCAAACATCAGTTGATATTCTGTCGCCTTTGACGGAGACAGAGCGATCAAGAAATTGGAGAAAGGGTCAGAAATACTCTGTGCACTTGAGGGCAGGATAGAAGTTAGTGTTAAAGTTAATTAAATCAATGAGTTCTGCACGGTGCAGGAGGCAGCCCTGATGCAGCCATTGGTGTAGCAGAGAAGGAGTTGGGGGAGCCAACAAGGACCATCTCAGATGCTGTCTAAGAAGAAATATCTCTGCGGGTCTTGGAGACTACCATCAAAAAATTTCTCGTGGCAATGTTTCGATTGCTATTATTGTTTTGGACGGGTCAGATGGAGGTGACAGAGCTGATTCAGAGACGTTCAGTAAATCAGTCACAGTCATGTGATTCCACATTTCCTATGGATATTCTTGCAAACTCTCAATTGGATGATGATGTAATATAACAGTTGGTGGTGCCTAGAATGGGAGTGTAGCCATTCATTCTTTTGCTTGTCTCTGATAAAATACAAGAGTTCCTCCTAGCTCAAGACATCTCAACAACCTCTTCATCTCCTCTCATTCTCCAAGGCAAAGGTATAGCCATGGGCCACAGCTATGCCTGCCTTTTTGTTGGTTACATCAAACAGTCCTTGTTCCAGGTGTACAGTGGCCCTTTCCCCCAACTCTTTCCCTGCTACGACTGCATCGGAGCGACCTCATGCACCCTTGGAGAACTCATGTTCTTTATTAAGTTCTCCACCAATTTCCACCCTGCGCTCAAATTCTGTTATCAGAGTTTCTGTTATCAGATAACAGCAATAGATATCAGGCAACTGAATCGTCCTACCACAACCAGAGCGCAGTGCTGAACTACTATCTACCTCTTTGGTGACCCTCGGACTATCCTTGATCGGACTTTGCTGGCTTTACCTTGCACTAAACATTATTCCCTTATCATCTATCTATACACTGTAAATGGCTCGATTGTAATCATGTATTGTCTTTCTGCTGACTGGACAGCGCACAACAAAAGCTTTTCACTGTACCCCAGTACACGTGATAATAAACAAAACTGAACTGAATTCACCTGGGTACCTCTCTCCTCTTTCGTGATCTCCCTGTCTTCATCAATTACATCTATTACAAACCTAGCTATTCCTATAGGTTTCTGGACTTCACTTATTCCAACTTTGCCTCTTGCAAAGATGCTTTCCCCTACTCTCAATTCTTCCATCACAGCCGCATCTGCTCCCAAGATGAGGTTTTCCATCCTCGGACACCCGCGATGTCCTCATTGTTTACATGATGTGGGTTACCCTCTTCTGTCATAGACGGAGGCCTCTCACGTCTCCTCTGTGTCCCGTAGTTCCGAACTCGCTCCCCCTCCCCCCAGACGTAACAAGCGCAGAGTTTCCCTGGTCCTCACCTTTCACCCCTCCAGCGTTCACATCCAACAATCAGCCTCCGACATTTCCGTCACATCCAAACTGATCACTAATGGCATCTTCCCATCTTCACCAGTTTCTGCCTTCTGCAGAGAACACCCCCTCCACAACTCCTTGGTTCACTCTTCCCTTCCCACCACAACCACCCCCTCCTCAGGTACTTACTCCTGCAACTGCAGGAGGTTCAACAGCTATCTTTATACCTCTTTCCTCAACTCCATCAGGGACCCAACAGTTCTTTCAGGTGAGACAGAGGTTCACTTGCACCTCCTCTAATTTCATTTACTGCATCCAATGTTCCCGATGTGAGCTCCTGTAAATCGGCAAGACAGAGTGTAGACATGGCGACCGTTTTGCTGAACACTTATGCTCAGTTCGCCAGGGCATACAGGATCTCCCGGTTGCTCCCCTTCCCATTCCCATACTGATCTTTCGGTCCTAGGCCTCCTCCATTGCCAGAGTGAGGCCACATGTAAATTGGAGGAACAACATCTGATATTTTGCTTGGGTGCCTTACAACCCAGCGGTATGAACGTTGAATTCTCTATTTTTAAGTAACTTCGACTAACACTCCCCTCCCCTCTCTCCTCCACCCTCCTTGCCCCTCTTTCTCCACCCTAGTCATTCAATCAGTTCCACAGCTCACATAATGTATCCCTCCTGAGATCACACCTTCCCTAACCAACAATTGGCCTACCAGGGAACCACCCTGCCTGACGTCATGGGTTGCTGGCCCTGATTTGTCCTGGTCTTTTCTCACCTCCAGTTCTTTCCCACCCCTCACCCTCACTTTCAGTATGGGGAAGGGTGCCGACCCAAAACATCACTATCCTTTTTCTACAGAGATGCTGCCTGACCCGCCGAGTTAGTTCAGCACTTTGTGTCTATCTTTGTTCCTTCCTATTCCATGGAAATATATAACATGGGAAACAGTCCCCTGGCTCATTGAGCTTATACCGATCATACATCCTGCATTAATCCCATTTATTCATAACTCTTACTCTTAAATACTTAATCATTTCCTTTAATGCTTTAGGCCATTTTAGCCATTAGTAAAATGGCAATCATACTTCTATGGAATTGATATCACAGTTTATGCCAGACCAAGTACAAACAGCCAATTTCCTCACTTTAAGAACATTAGAGGTTGAGTTTTCTAATGACAATTTGGTAGTCACCATTTATTTAATTAAAACTTAATTCATAATCCATAATGGGGTTTGAACTGGAACATCCAGATCATTTATTGAGCCCCCTGGATTAGGAACAACAAAGAAATGTAGATGCAAGGAATCTGAAGTATAAAAGGAGAAATAAAAAGGTCTTCAACCTAAAATATTTACTATATTTCTCTCTCCACAGATACTTCCTAACCCACTGACATTCTCTTTCAATTTCAGATATCCAGTATTTGTTTTTTTTAACTTCAATTTACTGTGGAATTGTAGGTCAGCAAATACCAGGACTTTCAAAGAAAGTCAAGGAATCAGAGGCAGGCAGGAATTAACCAAAGATAAACACTGATGTTTGGATTACCTGCTAAGCACAGTTTATGTTCGCCCTGGTTGCCCCTCGGAAATATTAGGGCCATCGTGCTCATGTGTCAATATGTTGTGATAGCACCGTTGGAAACTATTACATAAAACAAATCACCTCATCTTTTAAATATGCATTTATTTGTCCTGATAACACTTACCCAGCAACAAGTATTTTTGGAATCTCGCTAACAAAAGCTTCTGCCATCTCCTGACTTCCAACATTGGCAATGCAATGCAGGGCCAGACCCATGAAGACATTGTTGTGGCTGGCTAGGTCATTCTTCAGAGCATTGTTTATTAAACGCATCAGCTCACTGTTTGAATTCATTAAGACCGAGATGAAAAGATAACCCTGCAAATATAGTTAAAAGAGATAATAAATGTAAAACTTGTAAAACTTGTATTATAGCATGTGGCACTCACACAAACATCACCTGATGCTCACCTCCAACATTGGCTCTGAGCCACAATCTACACTATATTTCACGCAGATGTAGAATGGGAAATACTGTCTCAGGTAGCAAACTCATCACAGAATGGTGACGTTTGTTACTCAGATTTAACAAAAGATACACTTTATTCCCCCACCTTCCTGCAATCAATTTGATGTACACACTACCATATCCCAGGTAAAAACCCCAAAGTGAATGGGGTGATCAATCAAATCAAATCAAATCAAATCAAATTGCTTTTATTGTCATTCAAAAATAGATTTGTATGAAATTGTCGTTACCATGCAGTCATAAACAATAAACAATAAAGAGCACAAGACACACAATTACAGTTGTGCTAACTGATTTCCTGCTAAATTTCAAAATCGCTTTCACTTTTAGTTTAATCTCACTAAATTAATCTTGTTTTTTCCCCAAAAAATAAACTTTATTCAGAACGGTCTGGGGGTCCATGTCTGGAGTTTGGAGCTCGAGGTGGTCTTGCTCCTCCTGGTCTCATTTTCTGCTGGGATTTTGGTGGTGGTAGGGGGTGTCTCAACATTTCTAGGGCTGTTGTTGGCCACTGGCCCTCTTATGATCTGTGCATAGATTCTGGCTCAGTTAGGGCTGGCCCTGTAGAGGTGGCTGCTTCCCCACTCAGGTTGCATCACTTGCATTCCTTGGTATGTTGGCCTTCCTGCTTGCAGTTCTTGCAGCTGACTGCACTGCTTTGGGCCTGCACATATCTGGGCTGGGCTGTCTTGTCTCCGCCATCAACCCTTGGTCCCCTCAGATTGGGTGTGGATTATGGCTCCTTTGTCATCCACCCTCAGTTTGACTTTGACCTTGTTGGTCCTGATCCCGAACAAATTGTTTATGTCAACACAGCTTCCTGCTCATTAAAACAATGAGCCGGGAAGGTCAGGACATCCACGACTGGCACATGTGAGTTAAACATGTGCACTGTGAATCTTGTTTAATTTTTTCCCCCCAAAATAATATTTAATCAGAATAACAAAAAATATATACAAAAGAAGAACATTGCAAAAACTCTTCCAACATTCTCAGCGACAATACATACATTCATTAGCGTCATATTTGGTTGTGTTCACAAAACTATCGTTATACCAGGCACCCTTGGCACTCATGTGACCCCTTGGGGTAATATCCTTTCCCTTGTTTCAGAAGCGTCTCCACCAGACCCGGCCCCTGCTCATCCCTGAAGACCGGGATAAGAGAGGAGGTGGAGGTTGTTGGCAACGGAGGCGAACGCTGGACAAAAGGCCCAGTGAGAAGATCCGCGAGGTCTTACCTTCTGCGCTCTCAAGGTCAGCTGTGGGAGGTGCCTCCGGGGATTAAAGGCTGAAGAGGGTCGAGCATGGAAAGGGACGATGGTTCACAGGACAACCAGAATGCAGGCAATGGCTGCAACAGGCCTTTGTGGCTAGCTTTGAGGGAGATTGCTAGAGGTGATGAGATTGGAAACAGTCTGGGAGATGATGGTCTGGTATTTGTCTGTGGAGTCAAAGAGGTGTTTGAGACCTGGTGCCTGGCCTTGGTTGGCGCATGGCCTGAAGAAGGGTTCCAACCCAAAACGTCACCTATCCATGTTCTCCAGAGATGCTGCCTGACCCGCTGAGATACTCCAGCACTTTGTGTTTCAGCACAGTAAAGGTCAGCCTGCCAGACTACTATGGCACCTCTCTTGTTAGTGGGTTTAATAACAATGCTGGGAGTGTTGCTGAGTGCGCAGAGAGGGATGAGATTGGAGTGGAGAAGTCAAGACAGTTGATGTCACACCAGCAGTTGAAAGTAAAAAGGTCCAAAGAGAATTGAAAGCTAGGGGGAGTCCATGAGAAGGTGAAATGTCAGGAGAAGGAACCATCACTGGGAGGTGATGACTCTTTACCAGAAAAAAGGCATGGAGGTGGAGCAAAGCTCCATATCAAGGTGGGCTTGTAACTTATTGAGGTCTTGGCATAGGTGTACAAAGTTAAGGCCTCTGCTGAGGACTGACCATTCTGCATCAGAAAGAGGGTTGGGATGATAGCTTGGGTCAAAGCCAGCCTCAGAGGGGGGCAGAGGGGTGGAGGGCGGCTTGGGGGGATGGTGGTGGCTCAGAGAGGGGTGAGCAATGGATGGTGGTGTATTTATTATGCTCAATTCATGTTCCGCCATTTGGCCTTCTAAACCAATTTAGCCCTATACACGTGATATCCCGGCTAATGCGGGACAGTTGGCAACCCTATCGATGGTCGTCATGGACTCGATGGGCCGAAGGGTCTATTTTCATGCTGTACCTCAAAATTAAACTAAACTAATACTAAACTATACCCCTCATAACACTGTACGCCTCAATCAGATGCCCTTTTAGCCTTCTCTGGTCCAAAGAAAATGAACTCAGCTATCTAGACTCCTTTCATCTTCCCCTGTGCAGTAAAGTTCTTCCCACGGGGTGCTAACCAGAACTGTAGACAGTCCTCCAGCTGCAGCTGAACTATTGATTTATACAGTTGTACCATATGTCTGTTCTTGATCAAGTAGATAAGATAAATTGGCTGGACTAGGTTGGTGAATATCCATTTCAAGCAATAAACAAGTCACTATTCATTCGGCCCTGATGTCAGCAAGCAACTGGGGAAAATGTGGTTATCATGCTCATACCACACATCTATTTGAACTTTACACAGTAAAAATTGTTTTCAAAATCCTCTTATTTTTGTGAACGTCACGGACAGTGATTCTGTTAGTAATAACACTGTCATTTAGATTCAAGAATCAAAACAAAATTTCCCTTGTTAAATATCACCAAGATGGTAACTACTGCCCTACTTACAATTTGTTTCTCTGTGTATTTATTGGAACTAAGCAGATTGATTGCCTCCATGTGACCAAAGTCAACGTCGTGGCCAAGGAGGAAGATGAAAAGTAGTTTGCAAATGTATTTTTTCTTACTGTAGCCATCCAAAGCCTTGTCACCTGCAAATCAAAGCAAGCAACATTTAATAAATATATGCTTAGGCATATTCCCCTTCCATATCAAAGGCTACATGAAAATCATAGTAGGTATACCTATGACAAGAACAAATCAATATTTTTTCACAATCTGTTGAAAGGGGATTATGTGCATTATTTTAGAGGACTGGAGTGCCAAGATTTCCAAAATTCTTATGCAGAACTGTAACTTCCATTACGATGTTAGCACTAAGCACTTCTAAGTACGTCAATTAAACTCAATCTCATTCCACACCAAACTAACAATTGTTTGTATTCCTTCAACGATAGTTCAAGCCAAATTATATATAGAAAGCATATGAAGAATGTGGAGGGAAATAGACAGACGATGTTTTTTAGACCTGAAGAAATGTCCCATCCCGAAACCTCATTTGTCCATTTCCCTCCACAGATGCTGCCTGACCCGCTGAGTTTCTCTAGCATTAGTTTAGTTTATTATTGTCACGTGTACCGAGGTACAATGAAAAGCTTTTTTGTTTCATGCTTTTCAATCAGCGAAATGACTGTACATGATTACATCAAGCCTGCAAAGCGTACAGATACAGGATAAAGGGAATATTGTTTAGTGCAAGATAAAGTCCAGTAAAATCCGATTAAAAATAGTCAAAGGGTCTCCAACGGGGTATATGGTAGGTCTGGATCGATCTCTAGTTGGTGACAGGATGGTTTAGTTGCCCGACAATAGCTGGGAGGAAACTGTTTCTGAAATGGAGGTATGCATCTTCACACTTCTGTACATTTGGCCTGATGGGAGAGGGGAGAAGAGGGAGTACCAGGGTGCAACGCGTCCTTGATTATGCTGGTGGCCTTGCCAAGGCAGCGTGGTGTAGATGTAGTCAATGGAAAGGAGGTTGGTTTATGTGATAGTCTGGGCTACATCCACAGCTTTCTCCAATTTCTTGCTGTCTTGGATTGAGCTGTTCCAATGGTGTTGAAAACAGAGCTCTAGTCTATGAATAGAAGTTTGGCATAGGAGTCTCCTTATTCAGACGTTCCAGGGATGAGTGTAGGGCCAGTGAGATGGTATCCACCATGGACATTGTGGCAGTAGGAAAACTTCCGTGGATCATGGTTGCGTGGTAGGTTGGATTTGTTTGGTATGATGTGCTTTGTTTATTGCTTAAGATTCCAGTATCTGCAGTTTCTTTGACTATTTGTGGAGTGATCTATGCATGATGATTAATAAGGTACAAATAAAGACCACAAGCAAGGAATCTAGTTTACACAGCAAGTCCCATAACCTCGGGTGGAAATAATGTGAAGATCCTTTACGTGAAGTGGAAAAGGTGAAATAGCAATAAAAACTGCAAGAGGAACTCAGCGAGTCAATCAGATCCTGAAGCCAAAGGGATGGCATCAACGTTTCAGGTCAAGACCCTGCATCAGGACTGATAGTGCAGATGGGAGATAGCCAGTATTAGAAGATTGGAAGGGATGAGACAGGGGCTAGCAGATTAAATCAGGTGAAGCGGGGGATGATAAGCAGATGGAGCAAGACGAAGAAGGAGCTTGGGGTAAGTTTACTGACAGAGGCTGGTTGGTGATAGATGGTGACAGGTAGGGAAAGTGGATTCAGGCAGATGTTGAACCAAAAGGGAAGGTGAGAGGAAAGGGAATGGAGAGGCAGAGGCTGGAAGCTGATAAGTCGAATCAGACAAGAGAGCAATAATGGGCAGAATATACTAGATGGGGGTAACTGTGTGGGTGATGAGCCCATGGAACCAGCTGAGGGTGATAGGGTCAGAAATGAACAAAAAACAGCTAAGTAAAGGGAGCAAACCTAGGTGGTCCAGTGGATTGGAAAACAGTGTTCATACCAATGATTGGCAAGCTGGGACACAAGGGATTCCAGATGCTGGAGTCTGGAGCAATAAACAATCTGCTGGAGGAACTCAACGTGTTGAGCAGCTGGTTGGTGTTGAGGAAGGAGGTATAAGTAGGAACATTTCCTGCAGTTGCATGGGGAAAGTTTCAGGGGATGGGGTGGTTTGGGTGGGAAGGGATGAGTGAACCAGGGAGTTGCGGATGCAACGGTCTCCCCCTCCCCTGGAACTTTCCCTTGCAACCACAGGTGATGCAACACCTGTCCTTATACCTCCTCCCTCGACTCCATCCAGGGACCCCGACAGTCCTTTAAGGTGAGGCAGAGGGTCAGTTGCAACTCATTCAACTTCATCTACTGTATCCGTTGTTGGGCTCCTAAATATCGACGAGACCAAGCACAGACTCAGCAATCTTTTGGCTGAACACAGTTCCACTGTTCGCATTCCTGTATTTCTTATCACCTCTTCCCCAGTCAACAATGGGCAGTTATGGGCCATACCCATCATTGGTCATCTGTTGCTGGCCCTGATTTGTTGTGGTCTTTTTCTACCTCTAGTTTCCCCCCTCCAACCCTCCCCTCTACTTTCAGTCTGAAGATGGGTTCCGACCCAAAACGTCACCCATCCTTTTTCTCCAGAGATTCTGCCTGATCTGCTGAATTACTCCAGCACTTTGTGCTTATCCTGGGTATAAACCAGCATCTGCAGTTCCTTCCTACACTTGGTGTCGTTGATTTAGAGAAGGCTACATCAAGAGCACTGAGTGCAAAAGACTAGGTTTGGGGAGGTGTACAGGAATGTCTGCCTTACTGGAAAGGCTGTTGTAGTCCCTGGAGAATAGTGAAAGGGATGGTATCAGGAAAGGTGCTGCACCTTCTACGGTTGCAGGCAAAAGTACCAGGGGATGGGGAGGAATGAGTGGACCAGGGAGTTATAGGATAGACCCTGTGAGATACAGAAAGGGGTGGAATGATGGTAGGGTCCTGTTGCAGTTGGTGGATATGGAAAAGGATAATCTGCTGTATGCAGACACCAGTGGGGTGAAAGGAGAGGATTAGAGGAACCTTCGTCTCTGTTCTAACTAAGGAAGGGAGTGTTGAGAACCAACATCTGAGAAATGGAGGAAATGCTGCTCAGGCTGTATCAACTATGTCAGAAGGGAATCTACATTTGAGATGTTCTGGAATAGAAAGTCTCATCTTGAGAACTGATCTGGCGGAAACAGTTAAGCTGAAAGGGATAGCGGGAGAGTTTACTTGAAAGTGGAATCCTGTTTTCTGATCAAGGGTTCAATCCATGATTGCCAGTTTCTGATATTAAAGATTTCTCAATGCAGTGAAGAAGTGATCTACTGCCCATACAGATATCCACTGCTTTCTGGGATAAACCAACCAGATACAGTTTACAGATCAAGAACAGCAAAAACAAAACATGAAATTAATATTTCGCAATAAATCTAGATACAAAGACAATACTGTATGAGGGTAATGTTGAGTCAAAAAAAGGTATAATTCCAGAGTCCTGCTGGACAGCAAATGGCATATCAATATTTAAGAAGGTAGCTAAACATGGTCAGGGTACCAAATTGTCTGTTGGAAAAACCCTGTGAAAGCAGAAGATGAATAGCATCAGAATTCAAAATTACACTAATGAATAGTGATGCCATACAGAAATTCTTTGTGTGATCAACATTGTGTTTGTGATCAAAGTTGCATGCAATTTATTTAATTACCTCAAGGTCTTCCTTCATTAAGTGCCACACAATCGACTACAAAGGTTAGTTCAAATGGGGTGTTCCTGCAATATATATTCTATTTACATGATTCTACTTTGTTTCTGGCATATGCGCAATCTGCAATTCGGGCATAAATTGCACCCAAAACATTAGTAGTTTTAAGTGTCCTTTCCCTTGTATATCTGCACAAACTCATTTGCCTATAACTGAATGTCAAATCTATATTGAACCACTAAACAGGATGGAGCTCGTTTACACTTTTAAAAAATGTACTCTTTGACATGATTCAATGGCATGCTGATACAATTTGAATAGTGCATACATTTTAACAGTTTCCATCCATCATTGATCAATAATCTACTTAAAAATAATCAAATAATTTTAATAAAATACCAATTCATTTGCTATTATATCCTTGCTAAATTAAGTACGCATTCTTTATAAATAGGCCCATTAATATCCTTGCAAATAAAAACGGTTTAATTTTGAGACGTTCCTTAAAGGCCTCAAAAAAAGTTCAATTAGTATGGAACAGGTCAGGCAGCATCTCAGGAGAGAAGGAATGGGCGACGTTCTAGTATGGAACACCTCATCTTGGGCGCAGATGCGGCATAGATGGAGGAATTGGGAGTAGGAGATAGAGTCTTTGCAGGAATCAGGGTGGGAAGAAGTGTAGTTGAGATAGTTGTGGGAGTCAGTGGGTTTGTAATAGATGTCAGTCAATAGTCTATTTCTTGTGATGGAGACTGGGAGATCAAGAAAGGGGAGGGAGGTGTCGGAGATGGTCCTAGTAAATCTGAGTGCAGGATGAAAATTGGTGGTGAAGTTGATAAAGTCCATGAGTTCTGCATGGGTGCAGGAGGTAGCATCGATGCAGTCATCAATGTAATGGAAATAGAGTTCGGGGATAGGGCCAACGTACGCCTGGAACAGGGATTGTTCAACGGACCCTACAAAGAGGCAGGCATAGCTGAGGCCCATGAGGGTGCCCATGGCTACGCCTTGGACTTGGAGGAACTGGGAGGAGTCAATGGAGAAGTTGTTGAGGGTGAGGACCAGCTCTGCTAGGCGGAGTAGAGTGTTAGTGGAGCGAAATTGGATGATTTTGCGATCGAGAAGAAACTGAGGGCTTTAAGGCCTTCCTGATGGGGGATGGAGGTGTAGAGTGACTGAACGTTCATAGTAAAGATGAGTGAGTAAGGGTTCGGAAAGCGGAAGTCATTAAAGAGACAAAGGGCATGTGAGGTATCTTGGACATAGGTCGGGAGAGATTGGACCAGGGGGGATAGGATGGAGTCGAGGTATGTGGATATCATTTCCGTGGGACAGGAGCAGGCAGAAACATGGGTCTGCCAGGGCAGTTGTGTTTTTGGATTTTGGGGAGAAGGTAAAACCGGGCTGTGCAGTGCTGGGAAACGATAAGGTTGGAGGCTGTGGAAGGCAGACAGCCAGAAGTGATGAAATCAGTAATAGAGTGTGAGATTAAGGCCTGGTGCTCATCTGTGGGATCATGGTCCAAGGATAAATAGGAGGAGGTGTCTGAGAGTTGTCGCCTGGCCTCAGCCCGGTAGAGGTCAGTGCGCCAGACTACCACGGCACCTCCCTTGTCAGCGGGTTTGATTATAATGTCGGGGTTGCTGCAGAGTGAGTGGAGGGCTGTACGTTCAGAGGGGGTGAGGGTGGAGTTAGTAAATGGAGTGGAAACTTTGACACCATTGATGTCACGCCGGCAGTTAGAAATAAAGAGGTCTAGAGAGGGTAGAAGGCCGTTCTGGGGAGTACAAGAGGAGGGGGACCGGTGGAGATGGGAGAAGGGGTCATCACTGGGTGGTGAGGACCTCTTTCCAAAGAACTGCAGATGCTGGTTTAAATCAAAGGTAGACACAAACTGCTGGAGTCTCTCAGCGGGACAGGCAGCATCTCTGGAGAGAAGGAATGGGTGACTCCTGAAGGGTCTCGACCTGAAATGTCACCCATTCCTTCTCTCCAGAGATGCTGCCTCCCGCTGAGTTACTCCAGCAGTTTGATCATAGGTTTAGAGGGAAACTGATGATGTTGAACACCAAGCTATAGTCGATGAACAATAGTCTGACCTTTGTTTTCTTATTGTCTAAGTGGTTGAGTGCAGAGTGGAGTTCAACAAGATTAGTTTGAAGAAGTCACTTCCAAATTTCCACCAGTACATCTGCGCTTCCACCAGTACTTTCAGGAAGGCCCCTACACCTTCTGTTGAGACTGGTGGCACAGCGGTAGAGTTGCTGCCTCACAGCGCCAGAGACCCGGGTTCGAACCCGGGTGTTGTCTGTGCGGAGTTTGTACGTTCTCCCTGTGACCGTGTGGGTTTTCCCCGGGTGCTCCAGTTTCCTCCCATACTCTAAAGACGTACAGGATTATAAGTTAATTGGCTTCGGTAAAAATTGTAAATTGTTCCTGGTGTGTGGTGGGATAGTGCTATTTTAAGGGATGATCGCTGGTCCTAGCTGTATCTCTAAACCAAACTAAACCAGCTTTGAGTAGGCGTGAAATCCATAGTCAACACCAGAGAGGGGAGTTTCGAAACAGACTTACTGGGCTTTACATGTTAAGGGTCACTAGGGGGAATGGTAAGGAGAGGGGGCTTCAGACCAGGAGCCTGACTGTGCCTACTAGCTGCACCATTCAAGTCAAGTCAAGTCAAGTTTATTTGTCACATACACATACACGATGTGCAGTGAAATGAAAGTGGCAATGCCTGCGGATTGTGCACAAAAAAGAATTACAGTTACAGCATATAAATAAAGTTAATAAGTTACTATAGTGTAGACAAAAATTTAGTCTCTGGAGTTATAAAAGTTGACAGTCCTGAGGGCCTGTGGGAAGAAACTCCGTCTCATCCTCTCCTTTTCACAGCGTGACAGCGGAGGCGTTTGCCTGATTCCAGTTGTAATCGAGTGCACAGGCAGAGGCTGGGATGATCTATCTCTACATTGTGTTCCAGAGCTGCTGGGGGGCTCGATGGAGGGCTAGGTCTCTATGTTCACAAAGAACGTATGTAGGATTGGACAGGCTAGATGCAGGAAAAATGTTCCCCATGTTGGGGGAGTCCAGAACCAGGGATTACAGTTTAAGAATAAGGGGTAGGCCATTTGGGACTGAGAGAAGGAATGTTTTCACCCGGAATGTTGTGAATCTGTGGAATTCTCTGCCTCAGATGGCAGTGGAGGTCAATTCATTGGATGTTTTCAAGAGTGAGTTAGATTCAGCTCTTCGGGCTAAAGGAATCAAGGGATATGGGGGAAAAAGCAGGAATGGGGTACTGATTTTAGATGATCAGTCATGATCATATTGAGTGGCTGTGCTGGCTCGAAGGGCCGAATGGCCTACTCCTGCACCAAATGGCCTACTCCTGCATGGGGAACATTTTTCCTGTGGCAGTTTGTGTTTCTTCAGTTGCCGCAGGAAGTACATCCTCTGTTGGGCCTTTTTGACTGTGGAGTCAATGGTGGCCCCCCATTTAAGGTCCCTGAAGATGATGGTTCCAAGGAACTTAAATGACTCCACATATGTGACTATGGTGTTGTTGATGGTGAGTGGGGGGAGGGGAGGAGGATCTCTTCGAAAGTCTACAATTAGTTCCACTGTCTTGAGAGTATTGAGCTCCAGGTTGTTGCGATGGCACCAGGACGCCAGCTGTGTCACTTCCCATCTGTAGGCAGATTCCTCCCCATCCTGGATCAGTCCAATCAGGGTAGTGTCATCCACAAACTTGAGGAGCTTGACAGAGGAGTCTGTGGAGGTGCAGTCGTTGGTGTAGACTGTTAGTGAGCACTAAGATCAAATTGAAATTATTGATATAATTGATCGATTAGTTCACTTTGGATCAAGGTATTTTAAGAGAGAAGTGTCTATTCCAGGATATCATACCAATATTTTCTGTGACCTTCTTGTTTCAATTAGCTTGAGCCCAACAATTATGAGGTAATGATTCAGAGTTAAATCCGTCAGTTCAATCTTTATTTTTCAATGAATAAAACATAGGTTAATTGTACAAAATTGGTCATAGTGATATTTTTATTTAATTTAATGAACAAAAACATTGTTTACACTTATTATTTTAACAGAGGAAAATTAAACAAGGCCAGTATCCTATAAAAAATTACAAAAACTTGCCATCTGTTTAGACACAACCTCACTTAGCTGTTGGTCTGGGTTGGCTCCAAATCAGCAACTTCCTTCCAACTGCAATAATAAGCAAATCTGAGCACAGAAACATACAATCATAGAAAATAGGTGCTGGAGGAGGCCATTTGGCCCTTCGAGCCAGCACCGCCATTCATTGCGATCATGGCTGATCATCCACAATCAGTAATCTGTGCCTGCCTTCTGCCCATATCCCTTGATTCCACCAGCCCCTAGAGCTCTATCTAACTGTCTTTTAAATTCATCCAGTGAATTTGCCTCCACTGCCTTTGTGGCAGAGAATTCCACAAATTCACAACTCTCTGGGTGAAAAAGTTTCTTCTCACCTCAGTTTTAAATGGCCTCCCCTTTATTCTTAGACTGTGTCCCCTGGTTCTGGACTCCCCCAACATTGGGAACATTTTTTCTGCATCTAGCTTGTCGAGTCCTTTTATGATTTTATACGTCTCCATAAGATCCCCTCTCATCCTTCTAAACTCCAGTGACTACAAGCCTAGTCTTTCCAATCTTTCCTCATATGACAGTCCCTCCATCCCTGGCAAGAGTGGTATATACTGTGACTTCTCGACTAAATGTAGTAACATTCCAACATTGGGTGTTATTGCAGCTATGGACATTAATACATGAAGGATTCATTGGTCTGATTAGAGAGAATGTGGTCACTCATCCCTTGACCACATTAACATCCATCCTCATGAACCTCTCTGGAAATGTTCTCGGTCATTGTAATTTAAAAGCTGTGCTGATGGGGTTGATATCTATTACATTGAGTTATTGACATTCCAATTATTTAATGAATAAAACCTTTGCCGTAACACATCCGAGAGATGATTCAACAGGTTCAAACGTCATAGGACCATCACCATATCTGCAAATGTGGAAATCTCTAAAATTAAGTCCCTAAAATTCAGCAGACACGCTTGGTTGAACAAACAAATATTGTGATCACGTTTTTAAAAGAAATTTCAAGGATGATATTTTAGATATATTTTGAAAGATTATCAGATTGGTCAGCAAGAAGCAATTTAGGACCCAAATGATGGTTCTAACAATCATGTTTGAATAGTGCCATTGAATATTTAATGACTAAGCATATGGGCTCTGAGCTTTGTGACTATGAAAATACATGAGTCTATGAGCTGCACTAGCAAATCTCACAGCAAGGATATAGGTCCCCCTGTGTTCAGATGGAACTCTTCCCTCTTTCAGAGGTCATTGCTGCCCCAATAGAGATCTCAATGATGCAAGTAGCTGAAGCCCCCCCAGCTGCACCAAGTCTGCAGCAAAGCATCAATTTCCCTTCCTCCTGTTGCTATCCTTCAAACATTTTGGTGCTTCTGTGATGACGATTTGAAATGCAAGGATGCATGCACATTAACTGGGACAAATATATCACTTGCTGATTATATAAATAATCTGACATAGTAAATACCCACATGGCAAGTATCTCTTTCCATGAACCAGACTTCCAGATGGTGACAACACCATCAGCTCCATGCTCTTGTATTAAATTACTTTAATGAATATCAAATCCACATATAAAGGGGCAAACAATAAGATGTAAAAACAACACTTTCTATCCAAATAGATTAAATCTTATACTGAAGCCCAGTGGATGAATGCTGATCTCCAAAACAGCAACATCTAACCTCAATTAGTGCATGGGATCGCTGAGGCTATTCTGCACTGCCAATCAATGGATTAAATAGTTTTTGAGGACAGTTTAATTACAGCGTTCAAAAGGGAGTTGATTATGGTTGATCTGCCGAAAACATCATCTCTGCATTCCCAACTACCAGATGCTCTTGGAGCTGCAACTGTTCAGACAAAAAGTGTTTCATCAAGCTGCTTACTTGCGTCTTTTTGATGATGGAAAGGCATCAAGCATTATCAAGCAAGTCATTCAGTGCAGGAAACTCAACACCTGACCTGCTCATTTAGACAATCTATTTGTGGCTACTTAACATTGAGTGTTCTGGTCAATGGTGACCTACTGCAGGATGATCCAATGCCACCGAATATCAAGGAAAATTGATACTGCTCTTTCTTCTAGAAGGGGGTCATTGTCTGGCACAAATACTACTTGTCACTTACGTCTGAATATTGTTGAGGTCTTGCTGCATACCATTTTTGACTATTCTATATTCCAAGGAGTTGAAAATCGAATTGAACACTGCAACTATCACCTGACATCCCCACCTCTAGCCTCATGATGGAAGAAAGGTAACTGATGAAGTAAGTATCCATGGTCAGGCCTACGTCTGCCCTGAGGAACTCGTACACTATGTGAAGGTGCTGCGATGACTGATCCCTAACAACCATAAACAGCTTTCATTGTGCTGGCTATGACACCAATCATTGGTGAGCTACCACTTGATCACGCTGGTCAGTTTTACCAAGGCACCTTAATAACAGACAGTGAAATCCTGCCTTGACGTTAAGGCCAATGACACAGTGGGCGACACAGTGGCGCAGCAGTAGAGTTACTGCCTTACAGCTCCAGAAACCCAGTTCAATCCTGACTACAGGTGCTATACACAAAATGCTGGGGTAACTCAGCGGTTACTCCATTCACTGGAGTTTAGAAGGATGATAGGGGATCTTATAGAAACATATCAAATTATAAAAGGACTGGACAAGCTAGATGCAGGAAGAATGTTCCCAATGTTGGGCGAGTCCAGAACCAGGGGCCTTAGTCTTAGAAGAAAGGGGAGGCCATTTAAAGCTGAGGTGAGAAAAAACTTTTTCACCCAGCGAGTTGTGAATTTGTGGAATTCTCTGCCACAGAGGGCAGTGGAGGCCAAATCACTGGATGGATTTAAGAGAGAGTTAGATAGAGCTCCAGGGGGTAGTGGAATCAAGGGATATGGGGAGAAGGCAGGCACGGGTTATTGATTGGGGACGATCAGCCATGATCACAATGAATGGCGGTGCTGACTCAAAGGGCCGAATGGCCTACTCCTGCACCAATTTTCTATGTTTCTATGTTAGGCAGCATCTCCGTAGAAAAGGAATTGGTGATGTTTTGAGTCAAGACTCTTCTTGTCTCGACCCGAAATGTCACCTATTCCTTTTCTCCAGAAATGCTGCCTGAACCGCTGAGTTACTCCAATATTTTGTGTCTATCTTTGGTGTAAACCAGCATCTGTAGTTTCTTCCTACACATTCTGACTACAGATGCTGTCTGTACGGAGTTTGTATGTTCCCTCTGAGACCAGGTGTGTTTTCTCCAGCTGCTCCAGTTTCTTCCCACATCCCAAAGACATGTAGTTTGTACGTTAAAGGGCTTCTGTAAATTGTCCCTAGGGTGTAGGACAGACCTAGTGTACGGGTGATCATAGGGTGGCATGGACTTCATGGGCACCTCACTGTTCTAAATCACATGAATGAATGGATAATTCTTGCTGCTCCAACAAGGGAGCAGTGGTCTAAATACTGCAGAAGCACTTCAGCAACTGAAAAATCAACCAAGACACACTACATCTCCAACTGTACACGTGTACTGCTGCAAAACTTTATGCCCAAGGTTAAACATAGGAGCAGAAGAGTATCATTTAGCTTTGTGAATGTGTTCTACCGCTGATTCAGGTTATGGCTGATCAGAGGCCTTTTGTTCTCAAATAACTTTCTTTGATAAAAATTACCGTTAAAATTAACAACTGACAGAGATAAATCATTTGCAGAAGACAGCTCCAATCTCCTTCCATACTTTACTTCCCACTTAATTTTTTTAATTAAAACTCAAATGCACATGGGGAACTTTATTTTATATCCAACTTTGTTGCATCCGCCCAAGAGTATTGCAAAGCCTTCTTTCTGCCTTAACATAATGCCATAAATTCAGCTAAGATAACCACTAACCAGCAATAGATTTGGATTGTTTGGAGGAGGGTCTTTGTTGAAACAGTAATAAATTGGAACCTACAAATCTGCTAAAAAAAACAACCAACTTAAGCAGCCTTATTTATTAATGCATTAAGGAAGTCCAACGCAGAAAATTATGCAACAGGACAGCAGGTAAGCTTTAAACCGTATGAAAACTCATCCAAAGATCATGATTTAGTCCAAGGGAGACTGGTCTATTAAAACAACAAAAATGTTTTTGTTTTATTAAATCTGTGAAATTCTTAATTAAAGTGAAATACGTTTGTCCATCAAACTATTAATAATTGGGTGAGTAATGTATGTAAAATTTCTAACATTTTTTTCTGAGTTTTTAAAAAATTCCATTTTAGAAACACAAGATGGACAAAGTATACCAGTTAATTGTTAGTTAAATAATACAACATAAAGGTGCTGACATTATATACAACTACTTTCTGGAATAGATATATTTCCAGCCAAGTTTACATTATCCAATAGAAAAATATTCAGAAGGTTGTTTTAAATGATATTGGCTCTTGGTTTTTGAAATTTTAATTGCTCCTTGGAAGATTTTTTTAACATTATGCATTCTGTAGTGACAACCAGAAAAGTCAAGTTGTTTAGTCAGAAATAACATGGAAAGTGAGCAGTATCCTCTTTCAATGGTTTGGTAAATAAGTACTAAAGGAAACTGTATGAATGGGTTAGAGACAGAACTAGAGCCTCTCTGGTTACTTTGAGGATACGACAAAGGGCTGGATGCACTGGATTGATCAAAAATGCCACAGCCATGCCGAATTTGCATTCACAAGATATCCCAATGCTTGCACCTGTTCTAGATACCAACGGGGCAGATTCGTGTGTGGGATCCGCACAAGTACACCCAAAGCAGATGTCAGGATGATGGGATCCTAATCCTGGTCAGATTTAACTGCGTAGATTTTAGTTTTGAAAGAATGTCTTATTATACATTTTCTCAAGACTCAGGCAAGTAGGGTTCCTGTTTCCACTATCTCTTTCACATAACCCCCTTGCGATGTGCTTGAGAACGAGAAATGAGCAGTCATTTTCCCCCAATTATAATAAAAAAGTAATCGAGTGTCAAAGATAAAGAGAAGCACCCTAAGACATGGGATTGGAACGATATGTAGAATAGCACAACCATGCAGCCCAGGTTCCTTCGCCAACTAGCTTTTGAGAATAATAAGAGGGTTTTAAGAGTTTACTTCCTGCTAATGCCCCAGGTTTGCACTCTCTACCTCCGAGATGTTAATCTATTGAGTTCAGTCTGAAGAAGGGTCTCTGCTCGAAACGTCACCCATTCCTTCTCTCCTGAGATGCTGCCTGACCTGCTGAGTTACTCCAGCATTTTGTGAATAAATACCTTCAATTTGTACCAGCATCTGCAGTTATTTTCTTATACTATATAATCTATTGCGGAGTTCATTCACTTCTGCACAAATTGGAGAGCAAAATACATAAATTTTGTAGGGTAATATCTACAGACCCTTAAAGTCACAGACCCATAAGTACATTACTTCTGTACTTTTGTACTACACTTGCACTTTAGTGACCATGCCCCTGCCAGCACGCAGTCCCCACATCTTCAATGCTGTCAGACTATAGTCGGAAATCCTTACCCTTAAATTTGGAGCGGATGTTTGCCAGTTCTTTGTTGATTCTCTTTATTTCTGCTTCTTTACTTTTACCTACAAGACGGAATATAACGAGAAGCAGATGCTGTCTGATCAGAATTTGCACAACGAAACAGGTGAAGGAAAAGAGGTCAACGGAGCAGGTTGGTGGCCCATGCTCAGTTTTAGTATGTGCTGGGATGTGGATGGAAAAGGGAACCAACACTGAGCTGCAGACAGGCAGGCAAATGAGGTGGGTAGGGAAGAGATATAGGTGCAGAGGTTATCCTTAAAGTGGGGAAATTGAGCGTTATGTGGTGAATTGGAGACTCAGATTTATGGGGGATAGAAGCTGGGACGTTACAGGGAGAATATGATGAGACGGGAGGCCCGTTGGGTACAAGGATGGATGGAAGAGTTACTAAGGAGTAAAAGAGAGAACTGTCATGACAATGGATTGCAATATTCAAGTATGGTTGAGGGTTAGTATGAACTTTTTAGGCCGAAGGGAAGGGGAGAATGATGGGACCGCAAGGGGGGAGGAGGGGCTGGAGTGTGAGGGGACTGGAGGTGGAGAGAGCGCAGTGTTAGAGGATGGAGGGGAGGGGTTGGACTTGAGGATGGGGCTGGAGTGTAAGGGGATGGAGGGTAGGAATTGGAAGGATGCAGCTTCCGTGAGGGGGAGGGTATGGAGGAGAAGGGGGCTTGAGGGAAGGTGTTGGAGGGTGATGTTGGAGGGTGGGGCTGGAATTTGAGGGGCTGGGGTGCAAGGCGATGGGAAAGGGGGCTGGAGGGCAGATGTTGGAGAGGGAGTGTGAGGGTGTGTGAGGGTGAGGGAGTAAGAGTGAGTGAGTGTGAGAGGGAGTGTGAGTGTGGGAATGTAAGTGTGTTTGAGTGTAAGTGTGAGTGTGAGTGAGTGTGATGGAGTGTGTAAGTGTGAGGGAGTGTTAGGGAATGTGAGGGCGTGTGAGTCAGTGTGGGAGTGTGTGTGAGTGTAAGGAAGTGTGAGTGAGTGTGTGTAAGGAAGTGTGAGTGAGTGTGGGAGTGTGATGGAGTGTGAGTGAGTGTGTGAGTGTGTGAGTGAGTGAGTGAGTGTGTGTGAGGGTGTGTGAGTGTGAGGGAGTGTGAGGAAGTAACTGAGTGTGTGGGAGTGTGAGGCCGCGTGTCCGGGCGCGAGTTGCTGATGACCGTTTGAGGCGCCCGCCCCCGGGCCACCAGCTGTCATGTGAACTCACAGTTCCTGATGTCAGATATGAAGACGGCCAAGCCTCGCATCCCATCCCCCCTGATCACCGCGGGCATCATCGGCCTCCCCCTCACGCCGCCACGGATGCCTCCTGTCAACTGTCCACCGGCGTCCACCACACCGACCCCCAACCCACAGCACCATCCGCCCCCCACTGCCCCGCCCCCTGCTCCCAGCCCCGCCTACGGCCTCGCAACCCCGCCCCCCCTAAACCCCGCCCCTGCCCACACCCCCTAAACCCCGCCCACTGCCCCACAACCCCGCCCTCTGCCCGCTGCCTCACAGCCCCACCCACGACCGCAGCCCCACAACCCCGCCCTCTGCCCACAGCCCCACCCACGACCGCAGCCCCACAACCCCGCCCTCTGCCCACAGCCCCACCCACGACCGCAGCCCCGCCTCCTGCCCGCAGCCCCACCCATGGCCCCACCCACTACCCCAACAGCCCCGCCCACTGCCCCCCAGCCCAACCACCCAGAACCCCACCCACAGCCGCAGCCTCAAAACCCCGCCCAATGTCCTACAACCCCGCCCACTGCCACACACCAAAGTCTGTAGTCTTTTTTGCTCTGGTTTATTTTCACCCACATGTTTAGAACGTAATGTTGTATCCTTATTGTTTTGATGTGGTTATCCTTTATTCTTAATTGTTAACTGTATGTTTGTGTTGTCATTTGTGAGCGGAGCACCAAGGCACATCCTTGTCTATGCATACTTGGCTAATAAACTTATTCATTCAGTCATTCATAGGCCCGCCCACTGTCCCACCCACTGCCCCGCAGCCACCCCCACGGTCCACAGCCACGCCCACGGTTCACAGCCACGCCCCCACCATCAGCAGCCATGCCCTCTGACCGCAGCCCTGGCATGTTTCCACTCCCCCCTCCTGCGCCTTCAGCCATGCCCACTGTCCCCCGAAACTTCACCCACTCTGGCCTTAGTTCAACCATCTGCCAATCTAACACCACCCCCTTAGCTAGTATAAGAAAATAACTGCAGATGCTGGTACAAATCGATTTATTCACAAAATGCTGGAGGCCCATGACAGAGAGGTCAGACTGGGAATGGGAGGGGGAGTTGAAGTGCTGGGCCACCGGGAGATTAGTGGCGTTAATGCGGACCGAGCGCAGGTGTTCAGCCTCCTCCAGTGCCATAGTGAGGCCCGCCGGAAATTGGAGGAGCAGCACCTCATATTTCGCCTGGGCAGTTTGCGGCCCGGTGGTATGAACGTCGACTTCTCCAACTTCAGATAGCTCCTCTGTCCCTCCCTTCCCCTCCTCCTTCCCAGATCTCCCTCTATCTTCCTGTCTCCACCTATATCCTTCCTTTGTCCCACCCCCGACATCAGTCTGAAGAAGGGTCTCGACCCGAAACGTCACCCATTCCTTCTCTCCCGAGATGCTGCCTGACCTGCTGAGTTACTCCAGCATTTTGTGAATAAACCACCCCCTTAGCTTATCCACCAATCACTTTTACTGTTATTCCAGCCCTTTCTGTCTTTTGTGCCTAATGTTGTCTTTTGTTATGTTTTCACCTATCACTCACCTGCTCCCTATTTCCCCACCTGGTTCTATCTGCCCATCATAGATTGAAAGATACAGCATAGAAACAGGTCCTTTGGCATATCAAGTCCACACCGACTATCAATGTTCCATTGACACTAGTTCTACAATATCCCACTTTTGCTTCCATTTCCTATGCACTAGGGACAATTTGTGGAGGCCAATAAACCTACAAACTCACAGCGGGAACATGCAAACTCCACACAGATAGTGTGAGAATTGTGGGAAGAACTGATGTGACTAACCTTGCTATTATGCTATCAAAAATTAAATCAAAATACTGCATGCTTTCAAAGTAGATATTTCAATGCATTTCAGAGGCAAACATTTATAGGACTTTCTCTCCGAACATTGTTACATCAAATGCTACAAGTCTTAAAAGCATAAGCGCCACCGGATAGATTTCACACCTTAATCAAAGACTGTCTACTGATGTTTTAACTAGGTGCCTTTGCCAATTTCCTCATTTATTGTGTCACCTGGTTGGGTGGTGGTGACGCTAGACACAGTAATGGATAGTATCTCAAACAAGAGTTTTTTAAGTTATGGGATATTGAACCATTTGGCCCATCGACTCTTTGCCATTCGATAATGGCACATCTATTTTTTCCTCTCAACCCCATTCTTCTGCTTACTCCCGATAACTTTTGATGCCCTAACTAATCAAGCTCTCTCTTCATTGCTTTATCTCATTTGTTGCTTCTATTAAAGTGCATGAGTGTACACTTTGCTACACTGTATTCCATTTTCCATCCACATTATCCCACTTTTCTGGTACAAGGCCAAAATCTTATTGTTTGCTGAATCGTCTTTTCTGGCTGTGTTTCAGTATCTCTCTCTCTTTCTGAGACATTGAATGGTGTGTATTTAAATTGATAAAATGCTTTTTCAAACCAAAGGACATACAGAGACGTGCGCCTCTGCAGAACCAAATGAGGCCAAGATATTGGTTATTTTTAATGTGGAGATTGATAGGTTCTTTGGTGAATCGATTGCATCAAATAACCTGCCACTCTCCACTTTAAAAAGAACCAATTACAGCCTCCAGAGCCATCAGTGGCAAAGAATCCCATAGATTCACCATGCTCGAGCTAAAGAAATCCCTCCTCTGCTCCATTCTAAAGGTACGTCCTTTTATTCCGAGGGTGTGGCCTCTGGTCCTGGACTCCCCTACCACTGGAAATATCCTCTCCACATCGACTCTATCTAGGTCTTTCATCATTCGGCAGGTTTCAATTAGACCCCCCCTCCTCATTCTTCTGAACTACTGAGCACAAGCCCAGATCATCAAACACTCCTCACATGTTAACCCAATCGTCTCCTTGTAATCAATCTTGTAAACTTCCTCTGGACCCTCTTCGAAGCCAACATATCCATCCTCAGATATGGGGCCTCAAAACCGCTCACAAATATTCCAAACGTGGCCTTACCAGTGTCTTATGAAGCTCCAACATTTTATATTCTAGTCCTCTCTAAAGGAATGCTAGCATTGCATTTGTCTTCCTTACTACCAAATTGACTTGCATATTAACCTTTTGGGAATCCTGCATCAACACTCCCAAGACCCTTTGTTGAATTCTGAAATTGTCTACACCTTTATTGCTTCTATCAAAGTGCATGACTGTACACTTTGCTATGCTGTATTCCATTTGCCACTTCTTTGCCCATTCTCCCAACCTGTCCAAGTCCTTCTGAAGACTCCCCATTTCCTCAACACTACCCGCCCCTCCGCCTATCTTCGTATCATCCGCAAATTTGGCCACAAAGCCATCAAATCCATCATCCAGCTCATTAATATACATCGTGAGAAGTAGGGAACCCAACACCAACCGCTGCGGAACACCACTAGACACCGGTAGCAAGCCAGAAAAGGCCCCCTTCATTTCCACTTTGCTTTCTGCCAGTTAGCCATATCTGTTTGGCAGCCTCAGGCCTTCTGAAAATCTAAGTAAAGAACATCCAATGACTCTCCTTTGCCTATCCCACTATTTACTTCCTCAAAGAATTCCATCAGATCTGTGAGGCAAGGTTTCCTCTTCACAAAACCATGCTGACTTTGAACTATTTTATTATTATCCAAGTATCCCAAAACCTCATCCTCAATAATGGACTCTAAAATCTTACCAACCACTGAAATCAGATTAACTGGGCTATAATTTCCTTTCTTTTGCATCGCTCCCTTCTTAAACAATGGAGTAACATTCGCGATTTTCCAGTCCCCTGGAACCATTCCTGATTCTAGTGATTCTCGAAAGAGCACTACTAATGCCTCCACAATCTCCACAGCTACCTCGTTCAGAGCCCCAGGGTGCAGTCCATCTTGTCCAGGTGACTTATCCACCTTCAGATCTTTCAGCTTCTCAAGGACCTTCTCCTTGCACAATGAAATCCTTGGGTGGAGTGTAGACACAAAATGTTGGAGTAACTCAGCAGGTCAGGCAGCATCTCGGGAGAGAAGGAAAGCGTGACGTTTCGGGTCGAGACCCTTCTTCAGACTGATGTCAGGGGAGGGGGTGGGGCAAAGATTCAATGTCGTCAGAGACAGGAAAACTAATGGGAGAACTGGGAAGGGATAGAGAGGGAAAGCAGGGACTATCTAAAAGTTCAGCAGATTCAAGGGCAGATGGCTCTCCTGGGACAGAATCCAATAATGGCAGATGCTTCAAATCTCAAAGAAAAATTGGTGAGAAATCCAGATTAAAAGCAGAAACTGCTGGAAACAAATTGGGCAGTCTCGCTGGAAAAAGAAACATTTCATGTCACGAACTGTATTAGAATTGACATAGAGTAATTAATATGAAACATTAATTCTGTTTCTTTTTCCAGATTTGTGGCTTGACTTGCTGAGTGTTTCCTGGACTTTGTTTTTAGCAGCTCATGTTTGGCATTGAGATAACCCAGGCCAGCCTGGACTGGGCATTGCAGTGACCTGGGCCAGCCTGGAGTGGACAATGTATAACCCAGGCCAACCTGAACTTTGCAATGAGTAACCCAGGCCAGCTTGCTTGGGCACTGAGATAACACAGGCTAGCCTGAACTAGGCAATGTGTAACCCAGTGTGTAGGAAGGAACTGCAGATGCTGGTTTACACAGAAAATAGACACAAAATGCTGGAGTAACTCAACAGGACAGGCATCTCTGGAGAGAAGGAATGGGTAACATTTCCCATTCTCTGGACTAACTCAGGGAAGAAGGGTCTCGACATGAAACATCACGCATTCCTTCTCTCCAGAGATGCTGCCTCTCCCGCTGACTTACTCCAGCATTTTGTGTCTATCTAGTGATTTTATCTGGGATGATAAATCTGTGGGCTCTGCTAAAACATGGGATGTTTAGGTGCAGGACTCTGCTGGTGCAACGTTCGCAGGGTGCAGGTGATGATGAGTAAGAGAGCGATCATATTTTCCTTTTAAACTTCTTGGTTTAATTTAGTTTGACATTTAAGATGGTTTTATTTAGTAGCTTTAAATTAGTGATATAAACAGGGAATCTTTAGTCTCCCAGAAAATTGGGTAACCAGCTAGAACTGGTTAATGAAGTCAGGTGACATGCTGTTACTCAGGGGTTATATCTGTAGCTAGACACAAAATGCTGGAGTAACCCAGCAGGACAGGTAGCATCACTGTAGAGAAGGAATGGGTGGCTTTTCAGGTCTAGACCGGTCTTCTTCGACCTGAAACGTCACCTGTTCCTTCTCTTCAGAGATGCTGCCTGTCCCGCTGAGTTACTCCAGTATTTTGTGTCTATCTTCGTAATCTGTAGAGATTCAAGAGAATCCTTATGGACATGCCTAATCTTCTCAAAGGCCTAAGGAAGTAAATATGCTGATATGTTTTTTTGATCACCATATCAGTATGAAGGAACCAGGTTGGCTAATTAGTTAAAGGTAGACACAAAATGCTGGAGTAACTCAACGGGACAGGCAGCTTCTCTGGAGAGAAGGAATGGGTCCTACACTCCATCTTATTTCTCATCATATTCCATCATCTGCAGTCCCTCGTTCCTCCACCAATCACATCCCAGCCTCTGCTCCTATCTTCACCCCTCCCCATCTAACTCTATCCACCAATTCTCATTCAGATCCACTGTCACTTGCCAGCTCTTGCCCCATCCCCTTAAATCTTTGTACTATCTCCCCTCCATTCTTTCAGTCAGGCTCAATCCAAGGGTGGACTGTCCATTTCCCGAGAAGAAATTTCTTAGCCGTGGGTACAAGACTTTCTCCCAAGAAAGCTATTGAGGCATGATCATCAAGTGAAAGAGACGGTGAGCATAAGAATGTTGATGAACAGGGAGACCTTGGGTGTCCAAGTCCATAATTCCCTCAAAGTGGCAACACATGTCACTCAACACATGAGAGAGTGCAGAGGAGATTCACCACAGATGTTGCCAAGGATGTTAGTTCTGGAGACTGGATATGTTGGGCTTGTTTTCCCTGGAGTGGTAGGAGGTGGGAGAGGGCAGGGGTGACCTGATAGAAATGCATGGATTATAAAGCATAGATAGGGCAGTCACAAGGGAATGGGTTTGTGAGAGGAGTAGTTTTTAAATTGGATCTGAGGGAAAAGGTTTTTTTAGTGAGTGGTTGATATCTGGAACATGCTGCCAGAGGTTGAATCGTATACAATCACTACATTTAAGAGACATTTAAATAGGCACTTAAATAGATAATGCAAGGACAGATATATGCTGATGCGGGAAAATTGGATGAATATAAACATAGCACAAAAAGTAAGGAAATTTGTGTTTGGTAGATTATTTCTTTGTTGTAACAATGTTTCTTGGCAATAAATCTTATACCGTTGGAAAGCCTGTTTATTTCCCTTTTAAATGGTGCCACATTTGTAAGGAACATGTATTTGTGGGATGAGCAGCAGAGCTGAGTATGTGGGTTGCGCCCATGAAAAATCTGCCAAATCTTCTCTGCCAATGCCAAACAGCTTATTCTGCCATTGACTCTTGTTCGGTTGTTTGGTGGATTGGATGATTGAAGTCTGAAGAAACAAGACATATTGGCAACTTAACAATTTATTCATTTAATAAACAGGAGCCTCAGTAGCGTGTGGAAGAACCATACACAGCCACAACAGCCTGGCACTTCCTTCTCAAGCTGGTCACCAGCCTGGTCACACACTGTTGTGGGATGGCATCCCATTCTTCAACCAGCATTTGTCGCAAGTCAGCCAACGTGGTTGTGTTGGTCACTCTGGCACGAACAGCACGCCCAAGCTGATCCCACAAGTGTTCAATGGGGTTGAGGTCAGGACTGCTGGCAGGCCATTCCATCCTCTCCACTCCCAAATTCTGGAGGTAGTCTCTGAGAAACCCTGCTCTGTGGGGGCGAGCATTGTCATCTTGGAGGATAGAGTTCGGTCCCAGACCGCGGAGATATGGGATTCCCACTGGTTGCAGAATTTCATCTCGATATCTCTCTGCATTGCGATTGCCTCCAATGATGACAAGCCTCGTTTTTCCAGTGAGGGAGATGCCGCCCCACACCATCACACTGCCTCCACCAAAATATGTTACTCTATCGGTGCAGCAATCAGCATAGCGTTCTCCGCTTCTTCTCCACACTTTGACCCTATGATCCAACTGCCGTAGGCAGAATCTGGAATCATCGCTGAACATAACGTTCCTCCACATGTTCAGGTTCCAGTGCACGTGTAGCCGACACCAGCGCAAACGGGCCTGACGGTGAAGGGCAGTCATGGCAGGCCTCCTGGCAGTCCTATGAGACCGGAGATCGGCTGCGTGCAGTCTGTTCCGAATTGTCTGGGCAGAGAGCCGTCGGCCATATCGTCCTGCAAACCTTGACTGCAAATCTGTAGAAGACAGCCTACGGTTCCTAAGTGCTGACAGGGTGAGGAAATGGTCTTCTTCGGGTGTCGTCTTCTTGGGACGCCCACTTGGCGGCCTGTCTCTGGCATCCCCCGTTATATGGAACTTGGCCTTCACTTTGGAGATGGTACTAGGGCTCACTCCAAATAATGCCGCAACTTGGTTTTGCGGAACACCAGCTTGAAGTTGCCCTATCGCACGAGCCCTATCCAGATCAGTCAAACGTGGCATGCCGATTCTTGGAGCAGATACCTACTGACCACTGTAGCAGGGCCCATGCTCACAGATGCTGCCAATCAGGTGCCAATCAGGCACCTGATTGTCAGCACCTGGGGGTACCAGAAGCTCAAAACACGAGTCCATAGCAACAGCAGAATAAGCTGTTTGGCATTGGCAGAGAAGATTTGGCAGATTTTTCATGGGCGCAACCCATATACTCAGCTCTGCTGCTCATCCCACAAATGCATGTTCCTTACAAATGTGGCACCATTTAAAAGGGAAATAAACAGGCTTTCCAACGGTATAAGATTTATTGCCAAGAAGCATTGTTACAACAAAGAAATAATCTACCAAACACAAATTTCCTTACTTTTTGTGCTATGTTTAGATGGGCAAGAGGTCAGCATAGTCATAATGGGCCAAAGGACCTGTTCCTTTGCAGTGAACGATTTGTGTGCGGTTATTAAGGGAACTGAGAATGTGGGGTTAGTGCAGGAAGATAGAGTGGATGTGGAGAGGATGTTTACACTAGTGGGTGAATCTAGGACCAGAGGTCATAGCCTCAGAATTAAAAGGTGTTCCTTTAGGAAGGAAATGAGGAGGGATTTGTTTAGTCAGAGGGTGGCAAATCTATGGAATCCATTGCCACAGAAGGCTGTGGAGGTCAAGTCAAAGGATATTTTAAGAAGATAACTGCAGATGCTGGTACAAATCGAAGGTATTTATTCACAAAATGCTGGAGTAACTCAGCAGGTCAGGCAGCACCTCGGGAGAAATGCTTCTCCCTAGATGTTGCCTGACCTGCTGAGTTACTCCAGCATTTTGTGAATAAATACAATGGATATTTTAGTCAGAGACAGATTTTTGATTAGTACGGGTGTCAGGGGTTATGGAGAGAAAACTGGAGAATGGGGGTTTGGAGGGGAGAGGTAGATCAGCCATGATTGAGTGGCAGAGTAGACTCGATGGGCCGAATGGCCTGAATCTGCCCCCCATCACGTATGACCTTGTGAAGATGGCGCCGAGGTAAAAGATGAACCACGACGTTCACGGAATGACACAACAGGCCGGAGGGGCCGAAATGCCTAGCTGTATCTCACTCTGGTGGGCAAAAGCCGGGAGCTCTGCCTCTCTGGGCCGTGCCTGGCGCAGCTGCTCTTCCCCACAGCACAGGCTGGGCCGGGCCGGGCCGGGCTGGGCTCCGACAGTTGTTTACCACGGTCACCGGAGCGGGCGGGCCGGCCGGCGTGGAGTGACGGCAAGGGCCGGCGTGGAGTGACGGCAAGGGCCGGCGTGGAGTGACGGCAAGGGCCGGCGTGGAGTGACGGCAAGGGCCGGCGTGGAGTGACGGCAAGGGCCGGCGTGGAGTGACGGCAAGGGCCGGCTCCACCAGCAGCGGCCGGAAGCCGGCAGCAGCAGCAGCTCCTCAATGTCCAGTGAGCTGGGCGGCGGCGGTCAGACGCGGTGCGGATCCGGTAAGGGACCGGTGGGGTTTACACGGCCGGGGGGGGGGGGCACACAGGAGGGGGTTGTACCCGGTGATACTGTGGGGGAATTTATACCCGGTGACACCAGGCAGAGAATGTAGGCGGCACTGCTGGTGGGATATTAAACCTTGACATTGAGAGAGGGCGATGCAGATCATTGAGAGAGGAGAGGGTGGCGGTAAGGATGAAACCCTGTGGTACTGGGGAGGAATTAAACAACTGGGCAATACCAGAAGGGATGTATTCCCAGTGCACCCGGTTTCCTTGTGGGAGGGGAGGACATTGAAACATATAAAATTCTTAAGGGGTTGGAGAGGCTGGATGCGGGAAGATTGTTCCCGATGTTGGGGAAGTCCAGAACCAGGGGTCACAGCTTAAGGATAAGGGGGAAGTCTTTTAGGACCGAGATGAGAAAACATTTCTTCACACAGAGAGTGGTGAGTCTGTGGAATTCTCTGCCACAGAAGGTAGTTGAGGCCAGTTCATTGGCTAAATTTAAGAGGGAGTTAGATGTGGCCCTTGTGGCTAAAGGGATCAGGGGGTATGGAGAGAAGGCAGGTACAGGTTACTGAGCTGGATGATCAGCCATGATCATATTGAATGGCGGTGCAGGCTCGAAGGGCCGAATGGCCTACTCCTGCACCTATTTTCTATGTTTCTATGGACGTGTGTGCTATTTGAGACCAATGTACTAGGTCACATGTTAACCCTTACCCTGGGAGAAGGGTCTCCAGCCTGGCAAAATGGGGGGGGGGGGTACGCAGGGGGACGGCGTTCCCCTAGTTTTTAATTTCCAGCTCGGGTTTAATGAGCACTGCAGAAAGATTCGAGTCGTTTATCACTTTATTCAACTCAGACGAAAACGATTTGTTAACTGCCACTGTTGGCACAGTAGTTAACAGGTGGTAGTTATACAATGTGTCATCAATACATCGATCCACATTCCTCAGTAAATGTAATTGTGTTTTGACCATGTATTAATGGCACCGCGTTCCTTTGAATAAAATTCAAGGGAGAATTTCTTAAACTCACTGTCAGGGCTACCGTTCCGCGAGCACGGGCTCGGGTAAAGCCGCTGAAACTGAACAGGAGGACTCTGACAATCCGACTTGGCCATCGAGGGACGAGCCGACTTTGAGTTATTTATTCTTTGTAATTAAACCTTTATCTATAACTACCTTGTTGGAATAAAATGTGAAGTGAACAGGGAAACCGTTGCACGCTCCGCGCGCCGACCGTCAACAACAGCCGGCGGCGGCTGCCCGAGGCGCTGAGTTGTAAATCTGTGGAATTCTCTGCCTCAGAAGGCAGTGGAGGCCAATTCTCTGAATGCATTCAAGAGAGAGCTGGATAGAGCTCTTAAGGATAGCGGAGTCAGGGGGTATGGGGAGAAGGCAGGAACGGGGTACTGATTGAGAATGATCAGCCATGATCACATTGAATGGTGGTGTTGGCTCGAAGGGCCGAATGGCCTACTCCTGCACCTATTGTCTAAGACCTGCCTGCAATTTGCGCAAGCGTGCCTGCGCTTTTCCCCCAAGACACCATCACGCAGGTTCAGGTGGACTGGGGATTGAAGAATATCTTTTATGTTTGTTTTCGCTTCACCCAGAGTGAGCGAAGTCTCATTGTTCACGGGGAATAATCATCGGGAAATGCATTATATTGAATTGTGGGTGTGTGTTTTTTTAAACAATACGTACTGTACTTCACTAACAATCATTAACGGCTTGAATGATCGCTGGTGGACGGCGGGCGTTTCATTGAAGGTGCCGGAACAGGGAGGCGCAGGCAGGTTGCGTGCATTACGTCTTGCAATCAGTGGTGAACACTCGGTACATTTAGCATGTGCTGGCATCCCCTTCACTAACCGATAGCACATGGTTAAAGAAAGCAGCGATGGGTTTGTTTTGTGGGCTCGGCAGGGAGGTGCTGCCGGGTGCTTGCACCAGACTGAAATTACCTGCAACTTGTTGCAGTAAACCTGTGTCTACGATGCCAATAACTCAACCCGTTAAATCACTGGGGAACTGCAAGACACAGATCATCACTTTCTCCCACTATCGCTTAAAAAGGCAGTACCAAGTCACAGTGGTGTAGGAAAATAACTGCAGATCACAAAATGCTGGAGTAACTCAGCAGGTCAGGCAGCATCTAGGAGAGAGAGAATGGGTGACGTTTCGGGTCGAGATTCTCGACCCGAAACGTCACCAAGTCACAGTGTTCCCCACAAAGTTGGATAAAGAGCTTATTGCCTGGCACATCGACGGAGAAAGTGCACGCACAAAGTATCGACTTGCAATCATTCTCTGTAACATGGTGTGTGCTTTGTGTTTGAGGAGTTCATTATTTGTGCCCTTTGATAGTAAACAAAACTGAAATCATGCAGGTTAAGTGCAGGGATATTGATACAATTATCTTTGTTTGCTGCCACACACTGTGTTACATGTCTATGTTTTTCCTCTATCTGGGGAATAGTTGAAGGTGAATAACATTATTCTTAATTTAAGCATCATGTTTGATTCTTACGCAAACTCCTGGCCATACCTATTGCATCAGTTTTGTAGCATAATCTGATGGGAACTCTGCTACACCTCAGCTGTTGAAGCTATCTCCTGTTATTTACTAGACTTGATCGTTTTGATACTCTTCGGCCTGTTTTCCACCCGATTCAATATCAAGCCTATTATGCCTATGCGTATTTATAAACAGTAAGTTTCTGGTCTCGTGCCTCAATATCCCCCCCCCCCCCCCCCCCTTCCTTCCCAACCTCAGCCTCACGGACCTTAGAGTACCCCTAGTTCCTAAAACCCATTTCCATCACTGCCGTGGGGAATTTATACCTGGTGACACCAGGGAATGTAGGCTGCACTGGTGGGATATTAAACCTTGACATTGAGAGAGGGCGATACAGATCATTGAGAGAGGAGAGGGCGGCGGTAAGGATTAAAGCCTGTGGTACTGGGGAGGAATTAAACTGGGCAATGTAAGCAATTCGCTTACAGCGAATGCAGCGCCGGAGACTCAGGTTCGATCCTGACTACGGGTGCCATCTGTACGGAGTTTGTACGTTCTCCCCGTGACCTGCGTGGGTTTTCTCCGAGATCTTCGGTTTCCTCCCACACTCCAAAGACGTACAGGCATGTAGGTTAATTGATTGGGTAAATGTTAAAAAAATTGTCCCTAGTGTGTGTAGGATAGTGTTAATGTGCAGGGATCGCTGGGCGGCGCGGACTCGGTGGGCCGAAGGGCCTGTTTCCGCGCTGTATATCTAAATCTAAATCTAATACCAGAAAGGAAGTATTCCCAGTGCACCCGGTTTCCTTGTGGGAGGGGAGGAGATCTGGACGTGTGTGCTATTTGAGACCAATGTACTAGGAGAAGGGTCTCCAGCCTGGCATTCTAGGGGAGACAAATAGTAAAATGCCAAGGGGTGTTCCGCAGTCCTCATGGTCATGGTTGGAGTGGAAGCACCTTGAATTATTTGATTTGATCAGATGAACCAACATGAATTGGTAAAAAACATGTCATGGGTGCTAAACTTGCTTCAGTAGTTTTGAAGAGGTGAAGAAAGCAGCAGAGGAATGTCAGTTGACAGACAAAGAGCTCTCAGTGGATCACATTGGTGAATATTTTAACATAGCATGGAAGAGGTAGCTGTGTAGTTAGCAAAGCAGCGTAAACAGTGTGGCAACAGTGGGCTTATATGCTAGACAACACAAACACAATGAATAAATAGAGCTAAGCAATCTCACAACCAACAGCAGATGGAAGTTCCCATTATATATTTTTCCGTGACTGTGGCGCCAGGCATCAATACAGCCTTGGTCCAATTATGGACCATAGAACCGAATCCAAGAGGTCTGTCCTTGATGCCAATTCATCATTTGAGTGTGGCATTGTAGAGCTGGAAAAAATGAAGTCGATGGGCGTCAAACGAGAAATACTCCAGTGGTCAGAAACATACCTGACAGAAAAAGAGATGGTTGTGATTGTTGAAGATCAACCATCCTTGCCCCAGGGCCTCACTGCTGATTCCTCAGGGAAGTGTCCTACATCAACCATTTAGCTGCTTTATCAATGACTTTCCATCCATCATGAGGTTAGAAATTGTGTTGCTCACTGATGATTGCCCAGTCTTTAAGTCACAGTTATATTGCATGGAAAGAAGCCCTGTGGCCCACTGTGAAAATGTTGACCACGTTTCCTCTATGAGCTAGACCCATTTGCCTGCATTTGGCCCATATCCTTCTCAGCCTTTCTTATCCATCCATCCATCCATCTATATACTAAAACTCTTGTTTGTTTGTTTGTTCCTGAACTACAGCCAAAACGTTACACGATAGCACAACAATTTTCTCTGGTAGCCCATTCAAATACGCACCACGTGTGTGAAAAGGTTATTCCTCGGGTTCCTTTTAAATGTTTCCCCGCTCATCTTAAACTTTTATTCCTCTTCTCTAGGAAAAAAGCTTATCTATGCCCTCAATGATATATACAATGATCTTTTTAAGGTCACCCCTCATTCCCAAGGAACAAAGTTCCATCCTGCCCCCCCCCCCCCCAACCTCTCTCTGTAACGGCTGGGATGATTAATCTTTGACAACCACTACCATGTCCTTTTATGCCCAGTAGGTTCCAACCACTGGAGTATTTTTCCTTTGATGCCTTTGACTTCAGGATATTGAGCCGTGGCAGCGTCCTTGAAAATTTTCTTTGCATTCTGCATCTTAATGATGTCTTTCCTGTAAGTGTGGCATCACCAAAATTCTATACAACTAAGCATAACGTCCCAACTCCTGTACTCAATGTCCTGGCCGATAAAGACCACGTCTTCTCCACCACTCTGTCCTCCATAGTTTAATATTAGTTTAGTTTAGAGATACAGTGCAGAAACAGGCTCTTCGGCCTAATGAGTCCACCCCGACCAGCGATCCCCGTACACTAGCACTATCATACACTCTAGGGACAATTTACAATATTTACCGAAGACAAATTAACCTACAAATCTGCACGTTTTTGGAGTGTGGGAGGAAACTGCAGTACCAGGGGAAAACTCACGTTGTCAGGGAGAGAAGTACAAACTCCATACAGACTGCACCAGTAGTCAGTATCGAACCCGGGTCTCTGGCGCTGTAAAGCAGCAACTCTACCGCTGCGCCACCATGCTGCCCTGTGACATCATTTTCAGGGAACTATTTACTTTTACTCCTAGGTCTCTCTTTTCTACACACTCCCTAGGCCCCACCGTTCACTCTGAAAGTTGTACCTGATTTGACTTAAAAAATGGAACACCTCCTACTTAACTGAATCCAACGCCATTTTCCATTCCCAGACCCACTTACCAAGCTGGTCAAGATCCCGCTATAATTGTTGATAAGGTTCTTCACTGTCTGCAATATGAATCATTGCAGTGTCACCTACAAACTTACTAATTCTCATCAATTTTACAAAATTACATTCTCATCGATCTCATTTAAATAAATGACGAACACTAATGGTCCCAGCACCAACCTTTGTGGCACACCACTTGTCACAGGCCTCCAGTCTAAAAGACAACATTCCACAATTGACTTCCTACCATCAAGCCAATTATGTATCCAACTAGCTGACATTTCCTGCATCCCATGCAATCTAACCTTCCAAACTAGCCTACAATGCGAGACCTTATCGAAGACCTTGCTAAAATCAATATAGAAACGTTCACTACCCTATCCTCATCAATCCTCGTGGTTACCTCTTCAATAAACTCATAATAGATTTGTGAAACATGATTAACCATGCACAAAGCCCTGCTGATCATCTCCAATCCTTAACCTACCCACCACTGATGTCTTGTACGATACGATACGATAAAACTGTATTCATCCCCGGAGGGAAATTGTTCTGCCAATAGTCACAACACACAACAAGATACACAAAAAAGTTGAAATTAAAATTAAATTTAAAGTGAAAAAAAATGTAAAAGACAAGCGACTGTTGGCTGGCTGTCATGTGCACAGCGCCTTAACCGGAACAAATGAACAAACAAACAAACGACTCATCGGCCTGAAGTTCCCTGACTTCTCCTTGCTGCCCTTCTTAAAGAAAAGTATAACTTGAGCCATCCTCCAGTCTGGCGAAACGTCACCTGTAGCAAAATAGGTAGCAGGTTCTTCCCTTGCTTCCCAGAAGATCTGGTGATGCACTTCATTGGTCCCTGGTGATTTAGCCGCCTTAATGTGCTTTAAAACTACCAATATCCCCTCTTGGTAATCTATATGTGGTCCAAGACATCACAACTCATTTTCCCCAATTCCATAATCTTTACAATAAATAGCAATGAGAAGTATTGCTGAAAATAATCTCTTGTGGCTCCACACGTAGAAGGCCAAGCTAATCTTTCAGGGGAGTTCTCTTGCTCACCACCCTTTTATTATATATCTATAAGATCTCTTAGGATTTTCCTTTATCTTGTCTGCCAGATCCATCTCAGGCCTTTATTTTGCACTCCTGATTTCCTTGTTCAGTGGAGTCCTACACTTCTTATACTCGTCGAGGGATTCACTTGATCCCGATTGTGTAAACATGATGTATGCCTCCTTTTTCCTGTCTCTAAACCTGCCAGCCCTGTTCCTCACCCCAACAGGAACATGCTGCCCCTGAACTTCTGCCTTTGCACATTTAAAATTCTACTAGTTTCCAAGCTTTCCTTTCCTTGCTAATGATCAAGACATTTGGAGTCTATTGTCTGAAGCACGACGTCGGTGAGGTACAGGTACAACTGAAAATCTTGCTTACTTGGTTAGATCCTGAGTTGTCCAGCTACAGTGGGTGTGGAGAGGCTGTTTCACCTTGTGGGAGAATGAAGGGTTGCTGTTTAAAATGAAAGCACTCCTGTTTACACAAAGATGAGGGGAAACTCTAGGTGAGCCTTTGGAACTCTCTTCCTCAAAGGGCGTTGTAAGCTATTTATTTTAATATCTTTCATTATCTCAGAATTAAAGGACGCTCTTTTAGGAAGGAGATGAGAATTCTTTTTAGTCAGAGGGGTAATTCTTTGCCACAGAATGATGTGGAGGCCGTCAATGGATATTTTTTAAGGCAGAGGTAAATAGATTCTTGATTAGTATGGGTGTCAGAGGTTATGAGGAGAAGGCAGGAGAATGGAGTTAGGAGGGAGAGATAGGTCAGCCATGATTGAATGGCAGAATAGACATGATGGGCCGAATGGCCTAATTCTACTCCTATCCTTTTTGACCTTTAAGCCAAGGTCACAGTCAGATCAGCCACAATCTGATCAAGTGGTGGAAAAGGCCTGAGAAACCAAGCGGCCTCCTGCTGCTCATCCAGTGCTGCTCATCCAGTGCTGCTCATCCAGTGCTGCTCATCCAGTGCTGCTCATCCAGTGCTGCTCATCCAGTGCTGCTCATCCAGTGCTGCTCATCCAGTGCTGCTCATCCAGTGCTGCTCATCCAGTGCTGCTCATCCAGTGCTGCTCATCCAGTGCTGCTCATCCAGTGCTGCTCATCCAGTGCCCGCCATGTAACTGGGGTACTCTAGTTCAATGGAAACAAAAAGTTACATAAGCGTGACTTTTTTTAACATTGAAAGTGCTCACGGCGTAACTGGGATACTGATGAAAGTTCATTGACTTGAAACATTACCTGTGTATTTCTTTCCAGATGCTGCCTGGCCTGCTGACTAAACCCTGCATTTTATTTCATATTTCTAGCAACTGCAGATTTTTGCTTATCAATGCACCTCGGTTATTTATAGGGTGCTATGTTCAGTTGAATGGTGAAATGCTGTGCCATGAGACAAAATTGCTGTTACTTTACATGGAAGGTTCCATGTGGGCTGTGAATTACTCAGAGTTGTAGGTGAGATTGCACAATGTTACTTGAACACTGTGCTAGTCAATTGGATCAATTGCCAACAGGCTTTGTTCTGAACTGGGTGACTAGATGAGGAAGAACTTTTTCAGTCAGAGAGTGGTGAAGGTGTGGAATTCTCTGCCTCAGAAGGCAGTGGAGGCCAGTTCGTTGGATGCTTTCAAGAGAGAGCTGGATAGAGCTCTTAAGGATAGCGGAGTGAGGGGGTATGGGGAGAAGGCAGGAACGGGGTACTGATTGAGAGTGATCAGCCATGATCGCATTGAATGGCGGTGCTGGCTCGAAGGGCTGAATGGCCTACTCCTGCACCTATTGTCTATTGTCTATAATGATAACGTTCAGCCTTGCGTGCTGTGCTGGGTTATGTGGTTGAGGTTCGAGCTGGATGAATTGAACTCCTTGTGTGTTGTGCTGTGAGATTACAGACAAAGCCACCGGTAATAGTGCTATTGAGTGCTGGTCAACAACACCAGGGCTGGGTGGGCAGAAGACTTGGAAACCCCCCTTCTGTTCAAGACCAATGGGAAGGCTTTCCCCACCACCCAACCTCCGCCCCTCTCACCAACCACCCATCCACAAGCAGCCCCACCAACTACCCCTCACCCCCCTCCCCCACCATCACCCCTACGCTCCTCCACCAACTACCCCTCCCCCACCAACCACCCCTCCCCCACCAACCACCCAACCACCCCTCCCCCACCAACCACCCCTCACCCCCTTCCCCCACCAACCACCTCTCCCCCACCAACCACCCCTCACCCCCCTCACCCCCTCCCCCAACAACCATCCCTCACCCCCCCTCCCCCACCAACCACCCCCTCCCCAACAACCACCCTCTCCGCCACCAACCACCCCTCCGCCACCAACCACCCCTCCCCCACCAACCACCCCCTCCCCCACCAACCACCCCCTCCCCCACCAATCACCTCTCCCCCACCAACCACCTCTCCCCCACCAACCACCCCTCCCCCACCAACCACCCCTCCCCCACCAACCACCCCTCCCCCACCAACCACCCCCTCCTCCACCAACCACCCCTCCCCACCAACCACCCCTCCCCCACCAACCACCCCCCCCTCCCCACCAACCACCCCCCACCCCACCAACCATCCCTCCCCCACCAACCACCCCTCCCCCACCAACCACCCCTCCCCCACCAACCACCCCTCCCCCACCAACCACCCCTCCCCCACCAACCACCCCCTCCCCCACCAACCACCCCACCCCACCAACCACCCCTCCCCCACCAACCACCCCTCCCCCACCAACCACCTCTCCCCCACCAACCACCCCTCCCCACCAACCACCCCTCCCCCACCAACCACCCCTCCCCACCAACCACCCCCCTCCCCACCAACCACCCCCCTCCCCACCAACCACCCCCTCCCCACCAACCCCACCCCTCCCCCACCAACCACCCCCTCCCCACCAACCACCCCTCCCCCACCAACCACCCCTCCCCCACCAACCACCCCCCCTCCACCAACCACCCCCCCTCCCCACCAACCACCCCCCCTCCCCACCAACCACCCCCCTCCCCCACCAACCACCCCCTCACCCCCCCCACCAACCACCCCTCCCCCACCAACCACCCCCCCTCCCCACCAACCACCCCCTCTCCCCCACCAACCACCCCTCACCCCCCCACCAACCACTCTTCCCCCACCAACCATCCCTCCCCCCTCCCCCACCAACCACCCCTCCACCACCAACCACCCCCCATCCTCACCAACCACCCCTCCGCCACCCCACCAACCACCCCCCTCCCCCACCAACCACCTCCCTCCCCAACCAACCACCCCCCTCCCCATCAACCACCCCCTCTCCCCACCAACCACCCCTCACCCCCCCACCAACCACCCTTCCCCCACCAACCATCCCTCCCCCCCTCCCCCACCAACCACCCCTCCACCACCAACCACCCCCCATCCTCACCAACCACCCCTCCGCCACCCCACCAACCACCCCTCCCCCACCAACCACCCCTCCCCCACCAACCACTCCCCCTCCCCCACCAACCACCCCCCTCCCCAACAACCAGCCCCCACCCCCACCAACCACCCTTCCACACCCCACCAACCACCTCTCCACACCCCTACCATAAACCAACCTATGCCCCCTCCACCCCCCCTGCATGCCCAGCATCCATCTTTTCATCGAGGGTCAGCCCCCTTCTGTCTATGACTGTTATTTGCCAAGAGGATCCCCCCACTGCCCAACTTCTGTCAGGAATCTTTCCCCAGTGTCCCACCTTTTCCGAGGAGCTTCCCCACCCTCTTGGCCCAGATGTCCTTGCACCCCGCCCCCCCCCCCCCCCCCCACGTTCCTGACCAGCTGAGTTTTCCTCACCCTGCCTCACAACAGCATTCTTGCCTGATCAGAATCCGCTCCTCCCCGTCTGCCATCCTTCCTTCTGACCCTGTTGTCTCCTCTTCCCACCTGCCCCTCTATCCACCATTTGCTGCCTGCATTCCCGCCTCGCCTTGCTGCCTGCCTCTCACCAACATTAACTCCACTTTCTGTGTAGGGAGCAACTGCAGATACTGGCTTAAACCGAAGACAGGCACAAAAAGCTGGAGTAGCCCAGCAGGTCAGGCATCATTTCCGACAGCGGGTCATCAGACCTGAGGAAGGGTCTCGACCTGAAACATCACCTATTCCTTTTCTCCAGAGATGCTGCCTGACCTGCTGAGTTACTCCAGCGTTTTGTGTCCATTAACTGCACTAAGTTGGTCTGAATTATCAGTTGCTCTGCAATGAACTCACTGTTCTTTTTTGCACTATTCAAATTGGACAATGTCCTTTCAGTAGATCTGAAAAGGGGGCGAAGTGAAAATGCAGGAGAGAGAGCTGGAACGGGATAGGACATTCTTCTGCTTCAGTGTAGATTGGGTTGGTGGTCAGGTGGCTGGTCAGGCTGAGGCTGTTTCTGTTCGATGCTGAAGCTGTGTCACAGCGGTTGTGATGAAAAGTCAGCTGCCTGCGGCTCAGACTAAGCAGGGTCAGTGCCGTCTGCCACAGGAATCGTTGCCCTTCTCTACTGACAAACAGTCTTTTTTCTGAAGCAATAAGGTCTGTTTCTGCATGAGCCTCTCCCTCATCCCAACCTCCCCACAGTATTCCTGTCAGCCTGTCTGTGTGCCTTCCACTCTCCTCCTTCTCCCTCTCTTTCTCTCCCTCTCTCCCCCCCTCTCTCCACCCCCTCCTCCCCTTCACCCCCTCTTTCTCCCCTCCCCATCACCCCCCTCTCTTCCCATCCCTCTCAACCCCCTCTCCCATCCTCCTCTCTCCCTCCTCCTCTTCCCCTCCCCGTCTCTCTCCCCCTTCTCCCGTCTCTCTCCCGTCCCTCTCCCCCACTCCCGTCTTTCTCCCATCTCTCCCATCTTTCTCCCCCCCTCTCCCCTTCTTTCTTCCCCCTCTCCCCGTCTTCACCTCTCCTTCTCTATCTCTCCCCTCGCTCTCTCTCTTCCCTTCCCCCTTCCTCGTGTGTGTTGATTTCCTGTCTTCCTTTCTTCCCCTCTGTCTGTCTGTCAGACAGCAGGTGCGTGCACGCGAGTGGCTATGAGAGAGCCACACTATTGTGTGTGTGTGTGTGTATCTCTCCATTTATCTCCCTTTATCTCTCTCCCTGCTTCCGACATTGTCTGTTGACCAGAGTAGTTGTGTGCATGTTTCTGTCAACATCTCTATCCCTAACTACCAGTGTGGTATGATTTCCATCATATGCCTGATCTTATATTGTGTGTTGTGGTTTTCTTTATTCATGTCATTGATTTAGAGGCTGAGGGTTTGGTGCTGAAACCAGGCCAACCGATGGTAATGACGTGCTCTTTCCCTTAGCGAGCTACTTCTGTTTGAAACAGGCGTTTCAAGCTTCCTGTTGGAACTGCTGAGGAGTATTGTGTTGGTGAGCCTTCAATGCTTTGTTTGTGGCTATATCTATCCTGCTTTTAGCCCAGTTATGGAGATTCACCCTTGGTGTGTCCACTTTGTTCTGCTGTGAAATGCAGACATAAAAGGAATTTTCTCTGTTGTTGTATTGCAGGCACAAACAGCTACTAGTTCCAGAGAGAGAGAGAGAGAGAGAGAGAGGGAGAGGGAGAGAGACAGAGGCTGTTTGTCAACTCGGTCACAAGCCCTAATTTTCCTTGCATGCAAAGCCTTCGGTAAGTGTCTGTTTTTATTCTCTCTCCGGTTCAGCCGAAAACTGTGCTCTGCTGTGTAACTTTTGACCTACTTTCTGAGGCGTGGTGATGACATTGGCAGGGAGGAGGGGCGAGGTAACCCAATCTGGACAACCTAACCACAGGGGACGCATTCCTCCCTGCCGAGAACTCTGTGTGCTTCACCCAAAACCAGGGGAAAGATGAGAGAAATGTCTTTATTTAGAGAATTGCAAAAATCTGGAATGCCAACCATAAGGATAGCTGACAGTAGCTTTCAAAACCGGATTCTATAAATAGGGGGCACAAAAGGGCAGGGAGAAGAGATGGACCAATTCACAGGTTGGGCACTGGGTACAGACTTGTATCTCCATTACACAAAAGATATATTGCCCTGGAGAGGATGCAGGAGAGATTTACAAAGACGTTGCAGGAATGTTGTAAAATTGTCATTGTAATAAGAGGCATCGGAATAAGAGGCATTTAGACAAACACGTGAACAGGCAGGGAATGGAGGGAGGAGGAGAAGGGTCTTGACCCAAAACGTCACCTTTCCCTTTTCTCCAGAGATGCTGCCTGAGCCGCTGAGTTAATCCAGCTTTATGTGTCTATCTGGGGAACGGAGGGAGATGTCCAGGCAGACGTGAGGCTTCAACTATCATCATGTTTGTCACAGATGTTAGGGTCTGTTTCTATGTTGTACTGTTCTGTGTTCTTTGTTTTCCTCTCAGAGTGGCGGGAGGTTGGGGAAGCCGTGAAGTGTAAAAAATCTCGATGGAGTTAGATAAAGTAGTCACTGGGGCAGCACCAGCAGAGATGTCAAAAACCAGGGGCGTAATAGAGTTAGAGTGGAGATAAGGTGAACTGTTTCCATCCTGCAGGTGGAAGTGTGAAACTCACTGCCTGAAGGGATGGGAGAGACAGAATCCTCCATTCACTCCGGGATGTGTACTTGAAGAACCTTGACCCACAGGGCTACTGCTGCAGGGCTGGCAGCTGGGAAAAGGCTGGGGGACACTTTTTTTCAACCAGCAGAGATTGGATGGGCTGAATGGCATCCTTCTGTGTCGTGAATTTTTAATACACGGCCAGATGTGTGGGATTTCATGAGGGGGTCTCACTTTCATGATCTGTTTTTTGGCGTTGCAGTTTATGACAAGTGTCTGTGGCAGGAGAAAGGGATGCCGGTGTTTCCACTCCCTTGTGTGGAGGAAGGGTTTTCAGCCGAGTGGATCTTGCCCTCTTTGGTTGTCCTCTCCACCTGCTTACCAGTCTTGCTCCTGAATCTGAACTCAACTCTCCTCCTGGCATTTCTTTGCATAAATTGATCTACCTCCTGACAGCCCCCTAAAGTTGCCCTTGCCAGGTCAAGTTGAATTTATTGTCATTTCTGCAGGCATGGTGATGTACAGGTGCGGTGAGGGGGTCGGCGGTCAGCTGAGGTCCCGTCCAGCTGATTCTGCTTAGTTGTTAGTGCCCGAGTTAACTCAGTTGTTTACCAACTTCCTTCTGATGAGGGAATCGGCCCCAATGGCCCCAGTGACGAGCTGATCACAGTGTCAACTGATGACGCTAAGGCATCTTTCTGATTGATCCCTCGGTATCACAGATCGAATCTCTGTCAAAGTTGGTTTACTTGGTTTGTTTTGTGATTATCTTTGCTGGGGGAGCAGAGTTCAGATTGTAGGATGGCTGCACGTGGGTTATTGACTGCAGCTACACCGAGCTGCTCACGGTTTATGCCTCTCAAATGCAGGTGTTGCCAGAAGCTCGAGTGCCTGGTTGGTGGATGGTGACATGATACAGGCGGTGAGTGAGTGAACAGGCAGTTAGCGTCCAAATGTCCAACACACAATGAACTTTGGAACTGATAAGCAGCAGGAAGGACACTTCAGCAGCAAATACAGAGTTGGTGCCAAGCTCTGGGGAGTTTGCTTTGTGAATGCAGCAAGTCAAGGACAAGTCAAACTCAGATAGGGTGCTGGATAAAGAGGAAGTTAGATTATGCATCTTGCGAGCATGATATGACAATAACTGAACCTACATGGCCACGTTTTCTTCTGTAGAATGGCCAATCAAGAGAGAGCTAGATAGAGCTCTTAAGGATAGCGGAGTCAGGGGGTATGGGGAGAAGGCAGGAACAGGGTACTGATTGAGAATGATCAGCCTTGATCACATTGAATGGCGGTGCTGGCTCGAAGGGCCAAATGGCCTCCTCCTGCACCTATTGTCTATTGTCTATCCCCTCGTGCTGAGCAGCATTGCAATACCAATACTGTTCAAAGTGACTTTTGAGAATCAGGCAGAGAATTGTTTTTTTTAAACCCTGCAGATGCTGGTAATCAGAAATTTTAAAAACACAGAAAATGCTGGAAATGCTCAACGGGTCAGGCAGTGTCCGTGAAAGAGCAGCAGTGTTAAGGTTCTCGCACCTGGAATTTAACTGTTCCTCTTTCAACAGATGCTGACTGTTGCATATATTCCTGCTACATTGCAGATCGGAGAAAAAAAAACCTAAACCTGTGCTCTCTAGTTCTTCGAAGAGAGACACAAAATGCTGGAGTAACTCAGCGGGACAGGCAGCATCTGTGGATAGAAGGAATGGGTGACGTTTCAGGTCGAGACCCTTCTTCAGACCTTCTCTCTAATTCTTCATTTCCCAACCCCGGGAAAAGGACTGTTTGCATGACTCGTTATTTTAAACATAGAAACGTAGAAACATAGAAAATAGGTGCAGGAATAGTCCGTTCGGCCCTTTGAGCCAGCACCGCCATTCAATATGATCATGGCTGATCATCCAAAATCAGTACCCCATTCCGGCTTTTTCCACATATCCCTTTATTCCCTCAGCCCTAAGAGCTAAATCTAACTCTCTCTTGAAAACATCCAGTGAATTGGCCTCCACTGCCTTCTGTGGCAGAGAATTCCACAGATTCACAACTCTCTGGGTCAAAAAGTTTTTCCTCATCTCGGTCCTAAATAGCCTACCCCATAATTCTTAAACTGTGACCCCTGGTTCTGGACTCCCCCAACATCGGGAACATTTTTCCTGCATCTATCCTGTCCAATCCTCTAAGAATTTTATATGTTTCTATAAGATCCCCTCTCATCCTTCTAAATTCCAGCACATACAAGCCCTGTCGACCCATTCTTTCACCATACGTCAGTCCCGCCATCCTGGGAATTAACCTGGTGAACCTACGCTGCACTCCCTCAATGGCAAGAATGTCCTTCCTCAAATTAGGAGACCAAAACTGCACACAGTACTCCAGGTGCGGTCTCACCAGAGCCCTTTACAACTTCAGTAGGACCACCTTGCTCCTAAACTCAAATCCTCTCGCAATGAAGGCCAACATGCCATTGACTTTCTTCACTGCCTGCTGTACCTGCATGCTTACTTTCAGTGACTGATGTACAAGCACACCCAGGTCTCGTTGCACCTCCCCTTCTCCTAATCTGACACCAATCAGATAATAATCTGCCTTCCTATTCTTGCAACCAAAGTGGATAACCTCACATTTATCCACATTATACTGCATCTGCCCACTCACCCAACCTATCCAAATCACCCTGCAGCCTCATAGCATCCTCCTCGCAGCTCACACTGCCACCCAGCTTTGTGTCATCCGCAATCTTAGAGATGTTACATTTAATTCCCTCGTCTAAATCATTAATATATATTGTAAACAGCTGGGGTCCCAGCACCGAGCCTTGCGGCATCCCACTAGTCACTGCCTGCCATTCTGAAAAGGACCCGTTAATTCCTACTCTTTGCTTCCTGTCTGCCAACCAGTTCTCTATCCATGTCAATACCCTACCCCCAATACCATGTGCTCTAATTTTGCACACTAATCTCTTGTGTGGGACCTTGTCAATAATTCCCTGTTTTCTCTCTCCCTCCTGTCTTAAAAAGTGGGTTTACATTGGCTACCCTCCAGTCCACAGGAACTGACCCAGAGTCGAGAGAACATTTAAAAATAATCACCAATGCATCCACGATTTCTAGGGCCACCTCCTTGAGTACTCTGGGATGCAGACCATCAGGCCCTGGGGATTTATCTGCCTGCAGTCCAAACTGTTTACCTGACCCCATTTTCTGAGTAATGTCGATTCCCTTCAGTTCCTCCCTCCCACTCGATCCTCGGTCCCCTAGTATTTCCGGGAGATTGTTTGTGTCCTCCTTAGTGAAGAGCAGGAGCAAGGATGACCGATGGCTAAAAGAAAGTAAGTGTTAATTGAAGGTAAAAAGTCAGTTTAAAAAGAGCGCCAAAGGGACGCTAGCAGTCAGTCAGTAAAGGTCAGGAGAGCAGGAGCAAGGACGACCGTTGGCTGAAAGAAAGTAAGTGTTAATTGAAGGTAAAAAGTCTGTTTAAAAAAGCGCCAAAGGGACGCTAGCAGGCAATCAGTGAAGCGCATACCTCCAAGCTCGTCAGGAAGGCAGGATAGAGGTGGGCAGGATAGAGGTGAGGATGATAGAAGTCAGTGTGAAGAAGGGTCTCGACCCAAAGCGTCACCCATTCCTTCTCTCCTGAGATGCTGCCTGACCTGCTGAGTTACTCCAGCATTTTGTGAAATAAATACCTTCGATTTGTACCAACATCTGCAGTTATTTTCTTACAATAGAAGTGAGTACGTGGATTGGCTGATCAATTAAATTAAAAGTTTGGTAAATTGGCCAATAAGACAATTTATTGACTGGTATAAACAAGGCTCGCACAAGGGGTGTGGCACCGTCTGGGTGCGGCACCGTCTGGGTGCGGCTCTGTCGAGGGAGGTGCCCTGTGAGTAAAGTGCGAGTCTTTGGCTATCAGTGTCCTGTGAGTAAAGTGCGAGTCTTTGGCTGTGAGGCTTTGGCGAGGAGGCTGAGGTGAGGACAGTTGTTTTTGAGCCTGATTTGTTTTTAGACAATAAAGTAATGGCAGATAACTTGGTGCAGTGTGTTTCCTGCAGGATGTGGGAAGGTAGGGACACCGCTGGATCTTCTGGGAGCTACACCTGCAGGAACTGTGTCCAGGTGCGGCTCCTGAATGGATGTGTGGTCGAGTTGGAAAAGCAGCTGGATGACCTCAGGGCCATCCGGGAATGCGAGAGTTTCCTGGACAGGACCTACTGCGAGGCTGTCACGCCAAGGGTCCAGGTCGAACGAAGGTGGGAGACCGTTTCAAGGGGGAGTGAACGTGGACTACAGGAGACCCCGGTAGTTACCGGGGCTAATAGCCTGTGTCTATTGCAAACAGGTACACCCTCTTGGGGCAGAAGACGCTTCCAGTCCGAGCGGCGGACAAGTTGGTGGCTCTAATCCAGGCAAGGAGACTCAACTGGGGAGACCGAAGTCGGGAAGAGCCTTAGTAGTGGGTGACTCCATTGTCCGAGGTACGGACAGTAGATTCTGTGGCGGCAGGCGGGACTTGAGGATGGTCTGTTGCCTCCCTGGTGCCAGGGTTCAAGACATCACGGGGCGGCTTCAGAACATCCTAGCGAGGGAAGGCGATCAACCGGAAGTAGTTGTGCACGTGAGCACGAACGACATCGGGAGGAAGAGGAAGGAGATACCACAACATGAGTTTAGTGAGTTAGGAAGAAGACTGAGAAGTAGGACGTCGAGGTTGGATGTCTCTGGACTGCTACCTGTACCTCGTGCTGGTGAGGGCAGGAACAGAGAGATCGGGGATATGAATGTATGGCTGAGGAGCTGGTGCAGGGAGGAGGGATTTAGATTTCTAGACCACTGGGATCTCTTCTGGGGTAGGGGTGACCTGTACAAAAGGTGACCTGTTACACCTTAACAGCAGGGGGACCAACATCAAGGCAGGCAGGTTTGCTAGTGCTACACGTGTGGCTTTAAACTAATTAGTGGGGGGGAGGGGTTGACAAATTGGGAATATGAAGATGGAGTTAAAGGGGAAGCGAATACAGGAGAAATTGGAAGGGAAGTTCTAGATGGGATAAGAGAATAAGGTCAGGGCCAATTGTGACCGGTGTGAGAGGGGAGGTGAATACCGAAGTTAAAGTGTTGTATTTAAATGTGCAAAGTATAAAAAATAAAGTAGATGAGCTTGAGGCTCAGTTAGACATTGGCAAGTATGATGTTGTGGGAATCACAGAGACATGGCTACAAGAGGACCAGGGCTGGGAACTGAATATTCAGGGGTACACAACGTATAGAAAAGACAGACAGGTGGGCAGAGGGAGTGGGGTTGCTCTGTTGGTGAGGAATGATATTCACTCCCTTGCAAGGGGTGACATAGAATCAGGAGATGTAGAATCAGTATGGATAGAAATGAGGAATTGTAAGGGTAAAAAGACCCTAATGGGAGTTATCTACAGGCCCCCAAACAAGTTGAATCAAGAGCTCAAATTGGCATGTCGCAAATGTAATGCTACAGTGGTTATGGGAGATTTCAACATGCAGGTAGACTGGGAAAATCAGGTTGGTAATGGACCCCAGGAAAGAGAGTTTGTGGAGTGCCTCCGAGATGGATTCTGAGAACAGCTTGTACAGGAGCCTACTAGGGAGAAGGCAATTCTGGATTGAGTGTTGTGTAATGAACCTGATAAGGGGACTCGAGGTAAAAGAGCCATTAGGAGGCAGTGATCACAATATGATAAGTTTTACTCTACAAATTGAGAGGAAGAAGGGAAAATCTGAAGTGTCAGTATTACAGTATAGCAAAGGGGATTACAGAGGCATGAGGCAGGAGCTGGTCAGATTTGACTGGAAGGAGGCCCTAGTGGGGAAGATGGTGGATTCCAAGGGGAGTAAGAGGCACCCATGGCTGACAAGGGTAGTCAAGGACAGCATAAAAATAAAAGGGAAGAAGTATAACATAGCAAAGAAGAGTGGGAAGCCAGAGGATTGGGACTCTTTTAAAGAGCAACAGAAGATAACTAAAAAGTCAATACGGGGAGAAAAGATGAGGTATGAGGGTAAGCTCGCCAATGGAAGATGGAAGATGGCGGCGCGCACGGACGCAGCGGCTCACAGCTCTCCCTTTCGGTGCGTTTTATGTGTGTTATCTGTGTTATGTCTGTTAGTCAAATTTAGTCATTCAAACCAGGAAAATCAGGCAAATCCTACCTACAACCGAAAGGACCTTCTGATCATCGGATTCCAGTGCAATCGGGACCTTGTGCGCGAATTTCCACACCCGCGAAATATACCGGAAGAGATTGCCAGGACACCGGGCGCTCCGTGGATAGTTGTCGGCGCGAACAGGCGTCGCAGACGGAGGAGAAACAGGAAGCAAAAGCGAGGATGCCGGTCCGGTATACTTGCCAAGCTAAAGAGACAGCCACACAAACCACCGCTACCTAGCATGTTCCTCACCAACGCCAGATCCATCATCAACAAAATGGACGAACTTAAACTACAGATATCAGCAAACAAACTCGTGGAGGACTGTTGCATTCTCTTAGTAACAGAGACATGGCTTCATCCACTTATCCCAGACGGAGCCATTGAGCTAGCCGGGCGCACAGCGTTTCGTTGGGACAGAAACATCGACTCCGGTAAGAGCAAGGGGGGGGGGTTATGCATTTATGTGCACAACAGCTGGTGCACTAATATCCAAACCATAGATAGCCACTGTTCTCCTGATCTGGAGTCCCTAACAGTTAAATGCAGGCCTTTTTACCTTCCTCGCGAATTTACAGGGGTTATAGTAACAGCAGTCTACATCCCACCGAATGCTAACGCTAGCACAGCTTTAGGCTACCTGCTAGGTGCAATAAACTCACAACAGAGCACATATCCAGAAGCAGCCCACATCATAGCCGGGGACTTCAACCATGCAGACCTAAAGTCAGTTCTCCCGAAACTTGAACAACACATAAGATGTGCTACCAGGGGGAAAAACACACTAGACAAGGTTTACTCAAATATTAAGAAGGGGTTCAGGTCAGCACCACTACCACACCTGGGGCAGTCAGATCACCTGTCCATATTCCTAACCCCAGCATACACCCCACTCAGGAGGAAAGCTCCAGTCACCATAAAGACTGTGAAGACATGGCCTGAAGGAGCTTCCTCGCAGCTGCAGGATTGCTTCGAAAGGACCAACTGGGATATTTTTGAGGATCAGGACTTGGAGGAGTACACATCAACTGTACTTTGCTACATCAAAAACTGCGTTGACAATGTCACCGTCGACAAACGCATCCGGTTGTACCCCAATCAAAAACCCTGGATGACAAAGGATGTCAGGTCTCTCCTCAAGGACCGTAACACCGCCTTCAGGTCTAGTGACAGAGCTCTATACAGTGCTGCTAGAACCAACCTGAAGAGAGGCATCAAGGATGCCAAAGCGTCCTACAAGAGGAAGATTGAGGACCACTTTTCCAACAATGACCCACGGCGGGTATGGCAAGGCATCCAGCACATCACCAATTACAAGACCAGCAACCGCACGACTGCCGACGGCGACGCCTCGTTGGCTGAGGAACTTAACTGTTTCTTTGCTCGTTTCGAGGTGAAAGCTACAGTGGCAGACATTACACCCTCTCCAGCACCTGAGAGCAACACCTTCACTGTGCAGGAGTATGACGTTAAGCGAGTGCTCAGAGCAGTGAATCCCAGGAAAGCTGCAGGCCCCGATGGTGTGACGGGCAGAGTGCTGAGGGAATGTGCAGACCAATTATCTGAGGTCTTCACAAAAATCTTCAACCTGTCCCTTTTAAAATCCACCATCCCTCCCTGCCTGAAGTCCGCCATAATCATCCCACTGCCGAAAAAGCCTGTCATCAGCGGTCTTAACGACTACCGTCCGGTAGCACTCACACCGGTCATCACAAAGTGCTTCGAGAGACTGGTCCTGCAGCACATCAAAGCCAGCCTCCCACCCACCTTCGACCCATACCAGTTTGCCTACAGAGCAAATAGGTCTACAGGGGATGCCATCGACACTGCTCTTCACACTGCACTGACCCACCTTGAACACCAGGGGAGCTATGTGAGGATGCTCTTTCTCGACTTCAGCTCTGCCTTTAACACGGTCATCCCGAGCAGACTGGTCACCAAACTTTCCGACCTTGGATTTTCCCTAACCATCTGCAAATGGATCAAGGACTTCCTGACCAACCGCCCCCAGACAGTCAAAATAGGCCCTCACCTCTCCTCCACCATTACACTGAGCACCGGCTCACCACAGGGCTGTGTGTTGAGCCCCATCCTTTACTCCCTCTACACTCACGACTGCGCCCCCACCCATCCCACCAACACCATCATCAAGTTCGCGGATGACACGACTGTGGTTGGACTTATCTCAGAAGGAGATGAGACAGCCTATAGGGATGAAATCCAAAGGCTGGCAGCATGGTGTTCAGTGAACAATCTGGTCCTGAACTCCTCCAAAACAAAGGAACTTATAATTGATTTTAGAAAAACCAGTGGAGATTACGACCCACTCTACATCAATGGGGTCTGCGTGGAAAGGGTACCAGCTTTCAGGTTCCTGGGTACGCACATCGCAGAGGATCTCACCTGGTCTACCAACACCATCACCACAGTAAAGAAGGCACAGCAGAGACTCCACTTCCTGAGGATCCTCAGGAAAACCAACCTGCAGGAGAAGCTCATGTTGTCCTTCTATCGCTGCTCCATCGAGAGTGTGCTGGCATACTGTATAACCACATGGTATGCCAGCTGCTCAGAAAAGGACAGGAAGGCCCTTCAGAGGGTCATCACGACGGCCCAGAAAATCATCGGCTGCTCACTGCCCTCCCTGGAGCACCTGTTCAGCCTGCGCTGCCTCAGTAGAGCAGGCAAAATAATAAAAGATCCATCCCACCCCGGCCACCGTCTGTTTGTTCATCTGCCCTCTGGTCGACGTTTCAGGTCAATCAAATCCCGAACAAACAGACTTAAGAACAGTTTTTACCCCAGGGCCATACGAGAACTGAACACTACCTGTGCACTAGGCAACACCGTTAAAAAATCTTGTACTTAATTTAATTGTATTTATGTATTTATTTGTTTTTGCATTTATTGCATATATGTTTGTACGCACCGTCAGGATTGGCTGTTTTTTAATTTCGTTGTACTCGTTGCAATGACAATAAATGAATATTATTATTATTATAATATAAAGGAGGATAGTAAAAGCTTTTTTCGGTATGTGAAGAGGAAAAAAATAGTCAAGGCAAATGAGGGTCCCTTGAAGACAGAAGCAGGGGAATTTATTATGGGGAACAAGTAAATGGCAGACGAGTTGAACCGGTACTTTGGATCTGTCTTCACTAAGGAAGATACAAGCAATCTCCCAGATGTTCTAGTGGACAGAGATCCTAAGGTGACGGAGGAACTGAAGGAAATCCACATTAGCCAGGAAATGGTGTTGGGTAGTCTGATGGGACTAAAGGCTGATAAATCCCCAGGGCCTGATCGTATGCATCCCAGGGTACTTAAGGAGATGGCTCTAGAAATTGTGGACGCATTGGTAATCATTTTCCAATGCTCTACAGATTCAGGATCTGTTCCTGTGGATTGGAGGGTAGCTAATGTTATCCCACTTTTTAAGAAAGGAGGAGAGAGAAAATTATAGACCAGTTAGTCTGACATCAATGGTGGGGAAGATGCTGGAGTCAATTATAAAAGGCGAAATTGCGGAGCATTTGGATAGCAGTAACAGGATCGTTCCGAGTCAGCATGGATTTACGAAGGCGAAATCATGCTTGACTAATCTTCTAGAATTCTTTGTGGATGTAACCAGGAAAATTGACAGGGGAGAGCCGGTGGATGTGGTGTACCTCGACTTTCAGAAAGCCTTTGACAAGGTCCCACATAGGAGATTAGTGGGCAAAATTAGAGCACATGGTATTGGGGGTAGGGCACTGACATGGATAGAAAATTGGTTGACAGACAGAAAGCAACGAGTGGGGATAAATGGGTCCCTTCCAGAATGGCAGGCAGTAACTAGTGGAGTACCGCAAGGCTCGGTGCTGGGACCGCAGCTATTTACAATATACATTAATGACTTGGATGAAGGGATTAAAAGTACCATTAGCAAATTTGCCGATGATACAAAGCTGGGTGGTAGTGTGAACTGTGAGTAAGATGCTATGAGGTTGCAGGGTGACTTGGACAGGTTGTGTGAGTGGGCAGATGCATGGCAGATGCAGTTTAATGTGGATAAATGTGAGGTTATCCACTTTGGTGGTAAGAATAGGAAAGCAGATTATTATCTGAATGGTGTCAAGTTAGGAAAAGGGGACGTACAACGAGATCTGGGTGTCTTAGTGCATCAGTCACTGAAAGGAAGCATGCAGGTACAGCAGGCAGTGAAGAAAGCCAATGGAATGTTGGCCTTCATAACAAGAGGAGTTGAGTATAGGAGCAAAGAGGTCCTTCTGCAGTTGTACAGGGCCCTAGTGAGACCACACCTAGAGTACTGTGCGCAGTTTTGGTCTCCAAATTTGAGGAAGGATATTTTTGCTATTGAGGGCGTGCAGCGTAGGTTTACTAGGTTAATTCCCGGAATGGCGGGACTATCATATGTTGAAAGACTGGAGCGACTAGGCTTCTATACACTGGAATTTAGAAGGATGAGAAGGGATATAAGATTATTAAGGGGTTGGACACGTTAGAGGCAGGAAACATGTTCCCAATGTTGGGGGAGTCCAAAACCAGGGGCCACAGTTTAAGAATAAGGAGTAGGCCATTTAGAACGGAAATGAGGAAAAACCTTTTCAGTCAGAGAGTTGTAAATCTGTGGAATTCTGTGCCTCAGAAGGCAGTGGAGGCCAATTCTATGAATGCATTCAAGAGAGAGCTAGATAGAGCTCTTAAGGATAGCGGAGTCGGGGGGTATGGGGAGAAGGCAGGAACGGGGTACTGATTGAGAATGATCAGCCATGATCACATTGAATGGTGGTGCTGGCTCGAAGGGCCGAATGGCCTACTCCTGCACCTATTGTCTATTGTCTAAGAACCAAAGTACTCGTTTAACTGTTCTGCCATTTCCTTGTTTCCTAATATAAATTCACATGTCTCTGACTGTAAGGGACCTGCATTCGATTTCACTAATCTTTTCCTTTTTACATACCTAAAGAAACTTTTACAGTCAGGTTTTATATTCCCCGCAGAGCTTTCTTTCATGCTCTTTTCTCCACCTCTTAATTAACCCCTTTGTCCTCCTCTGTTGAGTTCTAAATTTCTCCCAATCCTCTAGTTTGCCGCTTCTTCTGACCAATTTATATGCCTCTTCCTTGGATTTAACACTAACCTTGTTCCCTCGTCATCCACAGTTGTGCCGCCTTCCCAGTTTTATTTTTTCGCCAGACAGGGATGATCAATTTCTGCAGTTCATCCATGCGGTCTTTAAATCTTTGCCATTGCATCTCCACCGTCAACCCTTTAAGTATAATTTCCCAGTCTATCCTAGCCAATTCCCGTCTCATACCTTCAAAGTCCTCTTTATTCAAGCTCAGGAACCTAGTCTCTGAATTAACTATGTCACTCTCCACCCTAATGCAGAATTCCAACATATTATGGTCACTGTTGCCCAAGGGGCCTTGCACAACAAGATTGCTAACTAATCCTTCCTCATTACACAATACCCAGTCTAGGATGACCTGCCCTCTAATCAGTTCCTCTACATATTTGGTATAAAAACCCATCCCGTATACATTCCAGGAAATCCTCCTCCTCAGCACTGTTACCAATTTGGTTGGCCCAATCTATATGTAGATTAAAGTCACCCATGATAACCACTGTAGCTTTGCTACACACATCTCTAATGCTTGATGCTATCCCCAACCTCCCTACTGCTGTTTGATGGTCTGTATACAACTCCAACAAGCATTTTCTGCCCCTGGCTATTTCGCAGTTCTACCCATACCGATTCTACAGCGTCCAAGCTGATGTCTCTCCTTGCTATTGCATTAATCTCCTCTTTAACCAGCAATGCCACCCCACCTCCCCTTCCTTTCTGTCTCTCCTTCCTGAATACCACTGCATGTTTAGCTCCCAGCCTTGGTCACCCTGGAGCCATGTCTCTGTATAAGATCATCTCTCAGTCTCTGACACTCCAAGGAATAAAGACCTTGCCAGCCCAACCTCTCCCTTAACAGTCCACCTTGAGACCTGGCAATACCCCCATAAATATTTTCTGCATTATTTCCAGCTTAATGGCATCTTTCCTATAGCAGGGTGACCAGTGATGGAAGGATCTTAGTTCATCATGTTAAGCAACAGATGTAATATTTGCACAAGATCTTTCACCCATCTAGGTTAATGACTTCTTGATGTTGGATGTAGAGGGAATGGTTCATGCCTTATTGTTGATCAGTAGTTTGTGTGGTATAGTTAGGATTCACCCAACTATTGTGAAATTATTTCTCCACACACTGCTTTTGGAAGAGTTGCCCCTTTCAACAGTTGCAACCTGCTTCAGTCTCTCCTGAGCCTTGATGGCTGTCTTTAACATTCTGTAGCGGTTTTGGTAAATGATTGAGTCTGTGGCCAGTAAGTATATGGATAAATCGTGAGCAGTAAATATATGGATAAATCGTGGGTTTAATCTCTGGCAAGTCTAACAGGCCATGGAAAGAGATTAATTTGGGATCCTGTTGTGGAAAAGGAACCAAAATAACGAGAGTGGAACACTCTGAGGTTGAGAGAACAAGAGGAACATCATTCAGTGCTTCAGGGCCACTTTCAATATTCTGTGTAAGATGTAGTCTACGTGAGTTATAGAAGGTGGTTCTTCTGCAATACTAATGCATGCTCTTCCTCCTGTTCAAGAGGCTGCAGGTACTGGAATCTGATAAGTAAGGAGGCTGATAGTTGGAAGCAGATAAGAATGAGGGCCAGATGGAACCAGCCAACTCCTCCACCTCACCGCTCCACTCTTTACATTCTCAGTCCTGGTGCAGGGTCTCAACTCAAAATGTCAACCATCCCTTTGCCTCCGCAGATGCTGCCTGACCCGCTGAGTTCTTCCAGCAGTTTGTTTTTCACCAGGGCGTTGCCTGAATTTGGAGGGCTAGTTATGGGTAGAGATTGGATAGGCCGACCTTGTTTTACCTGGAGCAAAGGAGGCTGAGGGAAATAACCTGATGGAATTACGTAAGATTATGAGAGAAATAGGGTAATCAAAATCTTTTTCCCATGGTAGGGGGAATCAAAAACAGGAGGGCACAGGTTTAACTTGGGAGGAAGAGGTTTAAAGGTGTTCTGAGGGGACAGTCTTTTACGGAGAGTGGTTGATATCTGGAATGCACTGCCAGAGGAGGTAGTGGAATCAGATACAATCTCTGTGTCTAAGGGATATTTAGACAAGCACAAATAGGCAAGGCATAGAAGGATGTGGTCCTAATGTGGGCAAATGGGATGAGTGTAGATGGGCACAAACGCTCAGCATGGATAGCTGCTGGAGTGAGTAGACTGTGGAGAACCAACAAGTGAGAAAGCTATTTGATCTAAGGTATTTATTCACCAAATGCTGGAGTAACTCAGCAGGTCAGGCAGCATCTCGGGAGAGAAAGAATGGGCGACGTTTCGGGTCTGAAGAAGGGTCTCGACCCGAAACGTCGCCCATTCCTTCTCTCCCGAGATGCTGCCTGACCTGCTGAGTTACTCCAGCATTTTGTGAATAAATACCTTCGATTTGTACCAGCATCTGCAGTTATTTTCTGAAGCTATTTGATCCTTGCCAGTTGGAGTGTACCTTTCCCATTCCATTCTTCCCTGGCCCACCCTTTCAACCAACTCGCCCAACTCTGTTTACTGGCACACTTAACCTGATCTATCTCTGGCCCATGCATACACCATTAACAATGGGTTCTGAGATTGAAGACTATCCCCCCCCAGAATGAACTGCACAGGGGCAGTACAACGTAGGCAGCGATCCAACAACGTGGAATACTACTCAAATGTGCCCTTTCATTAAAAAGCAGAATGAACTCCATTTACTGAACACAAAAATATTGTAGGCGTGCAAATCTGAACAACAAACAGAAAGTGTTGGAAATATCTGCAGGTCAGGCAGTGTCTGCAGATAAAGAAGTAAAGCTGGTGTTTCATTGTAAAATAGAAACGCAAGACTTATGGGGAAGGTGGGGACAGCTTAGGTAATATCTGCAATTAGGTGGAAACCAGGAGAACAGGTGATGCAAAGTTATTGCTGCCAGCCATGAGGGAATGTTGAAGAAGCAGGTAACCGCAAATGATCAGCTCAGGGGGAGGTTTAAATACAAGGAGATATTTGAGGTCAGGAGAGAGAGAAAAACAATTGATTCTGGGACTGTGAGGTTTAAAATGCAGCTGATGCTGGAAATCTGAAATAAAGAGGAACGCTGGAAATAGCTAGCAGGTCAGGCGTCATCTACGGAGAAAAACTGAGTTATTGTTGCAGACTGACGACGTCACTCTGGAACTGGCCAGTTCTGGTTCGATGATATTTGGTGAATTCAATGTTGAGTCCCGACGATGGGAATTTGTCGAGAGGCAAGATGAGGTGCTGTTCCTCAAACTGACTTTGACCTTTTTAGTCTGAAGGAGGGTCATGACCCAAAATGTCATCTGTCCACTTCCCTCCAAAGATCCTGCATGACTGCCGAGTTCCTCCTTCAGGCTGTTCTTTGTTCAAGGTTCCAGCATCTGCAGCCTCTTGTGTTGTTGTTTGACTTTGATGGATCGGTGTAACGGGCTGAAGGCAGAAGTCAGTGGGATGGAGAATTAATGTGACAGTCAACTGAAAGCTCAAGGCTACTTGACTGAGCGAACCGAGGTGTTCAACAAAGCAATCACTTGCTCGGTGTTTAGTAGCATGATTGCTCTCATAGTAGACATAGATTTGATGGGCCAAATGGCTCCTATTTTGCAAGAGATATAAGTGAATATCTGATTCACGTGGAATGAATGTTTAAGTCCCTGACTGTCATTGCCAGGCAAGTTGCACTTGACTTTGAATTAAGTTACTGAACTAGTTTTGCTTTAAATTTAAAAAGACGTGCCAGCAGGAATCCGTGAAATGCTGTGTGAGCCAGAATGAGGAGAGGAGGAGACGGACTGGAGAGGTGGAGGGAGTAAAGTAATAATAATGCATTACATTTATATAGCACTTTTCTAGAAACCCAAAGACGCTTTACATATTAGATATAACATAAAGATAAATAAATAAACAAACAGAAAAGGAAGAATAAGGTGGAGCGACGGTCAGTGGTTGAAGGCGGTGTTGAACAAGTGAGACTTCAGTGATGTTTTGAATGTGGTGAGTGAGGAGGAGTCTCTGATGGTTTGAGGTAGTGAGTTCCAGAGGGTGGGAGCAGCGATGGAGAAAGCCCTGTCCCCTCAGGATCTGAGTTTGGTCCGGATGGGGGGGGGGGGGACAGGAGGTTAGCAGCAGCAGAGCGGAGGGTGCGGGTGGGAGTGTGTCTGTGGAGGAGGCCAGTTAGGTAGGATGGGGCCAGGTTATAGAGTGCTTTGTAGGTCATGAGGAGGATTTTGTACTGGATTCTCTGGGGGATGGGGAGCCAGTGGAGCTTGTAGAGGACGGGGGTGATATGGTCACGGGTCGGCGAGTGGGTGAGTATACGGGCAGCGGAGTTCTGGATGTGTTGGAGTTTATTGATGATTTTTGAGGGTGAGCCATAGAGGAGGCTGTTGCAGTAGTCCAGACGGGAGGTGATGAAGGCGTGGATGATGGTTTCTGCAGCTGTGGAGGAGAGGGATGGACGGAGACGGGCGATGTTTTTGAGGTGGAAGAAGGCTGTCTTGGTGATGTGTTTAGTGTGTTTGTCGAAGGAGAGGGTTTGATCAAAAATGATGCCAAGATTCCGGATGTGAGGGGAGGTGGATACTGGGAGACCGTCGATGTTGAGGGTGAAGTTGTGGGTGGATTTGGTGTGCGTGGGGGGTTTGCAGTTATTAATGGAGATGAACTGGTGCCTGTCAGAGAGGTATGATTTGAACCAGGAGAGGGCAGTGCCGGTGATGTTAAAGGTGGTTTCAAGTCGGGTGAGGAGGATGGAGTGGTTGATGGTGTCAAAGGCGGCGCTGAGGTCGTGTAGTACGAGAATGTTGAGGTTGCCAGCGTCAGAGGAGAGGAGAAGGTCGTTGGTGATTTTGAGGAGCGCAGTTTCAGTACTGTGGTTGGAGCGGAATCCGGATTGGAAAGTTTCATACAGGTTATTGGCAGAGAGGTGGTGTTTGAGTTGAGAAGCTACAGCGCGTTCCAAAACTTTGGACAAAAAGGGTAGGTTGGAGATTGGTCTGAAGTTGTTTGGGGTGTCAGGGTTGAGTCCAGGTTTTTTCAGAATAGGGGTGACAGCAGCGATTTTGAGGGATGGTGGGACGATGCCAGTGGACAGGGAGGAGTTTATTGTTGCAGTGATAAGTGGAGAGAGAGCAGGAAGGCAGGCCTTGACAAAGCTGGAGGGGATGGGGTCCAGAGAGCAGGTGGCAGCTTTCATTCCTGTGAGGAGTTCAGAGAGATCGGTGGGGGAGACTGGGGAGAACTGAGACAGGGGTTGACAGGATAAGGGGGAGCAGGTGGTTTGAGGGGGAGCAGGTGCGGTGGTGGTTAAGCTGCTGTAGATGTTGTCTATTTTGCTTTGGAAGAATGAGAGGAAAGAGGTGCAGTTGTTGACTGTGAATGACTGGGAGGTGGTGTCCAGGGGGCTGAGGAGTTTGTTTATTGTAGAGAAGAGTGCTTTTGGGTTTCCGGAGCCAGAGTGAATTATTTGAGAGTAGTAGGTGGAGTGGGCGCGGGAGAGGGCATCTTTGTAGTGCTGCAGGTGTTTAAAAGCCAGGTGTTCAAATGAAGGAGCAGATGAGATGGAGATGGGGCTGGTCTTGAAGTCCTGTCGGTGTATTACGGCAATCCCACCACCTCGGCCCTCCGAGCGTGGTTTATTGATGTAGGAGTATCCGTTGGGTGTAGTGAGGTTGAGTGAGAGGTAATCCAGAGGTTGTTGCCAGGTTTCAGTCAGACAGAGAAAGTCCAGTTTATTGTCCAGGATGAAGTCGTTCAGAATGTGGCTTTTATTGTTAAGGGACCGGGTATTGAACAGAGTGAGCTTCATACTGCTTTGTATGGTGTGGATGGACTCGGGTGATTTTGCCAGGGCTTGCAGACAGGGGGCGTGCTCGTGTGCGTTGTTGTGATGACGTAATGGACGGGTGGAAGTCCGCTGAGATGACCAGAGTGCGGGGATGGGGTGACCGGTCTGGGAGTAAACAAACTTGCGACCGGAGCCTCTGTGGATGTATCTGGGTCGTCGTAGAAGTCCTTGGTTCTTGATGGCAGAGATGCATGGCGGAGTGGAGTGGTTGTTGAGTTGGAGAAGCCTCGCGGTGAAGTACCTCAGTGCCATGCCAGGCAGGAGCGAAGGAGCACAGAGCCCGGAGAAGTTAGCCGGCAGCCGCGGGCTAGCTGACCAAAGCGTCAGGCACAACAGGCTGATCCACAGCATGGCCTATGAGGAGGACCGAGGAAGCTGAGCAGCCTGAGGATTAATAGGGAGCTGAGGACGTGCAGGCAGAGGGGGTAGCCAGGCAACTGCTAGCGTTAGCAGCTAGCGAGTATCCTGCAGCTCGATGCCTGCAGCGGTGGCTAGCAGGGAGCTAGCTAGCTGTCCAGGTAACCCACAGGAGAGCAGTCCAAGCCAGCAAAGACAGGCGTGAGATGTCCAGGAGTGGGTTGGAGGCAGCGGTGGAAGAGCTGGGCAGGTGAAGCCGGGAGGATCAAGCAGAAGGATTAATCCAAACAGAGAAGATTAATCCAAAAACAGAAAGATTAATCCAAACAGAGAAGCGGTGAGAAGCGGCGAACAAACAGCGCCAGCGTCCTCTCACGTCACTTGTAGATTGAGGAGTGAGGGGAGAGATGGGGTGTGAGGTGCGGGCAAGTGCAGGGCATGACGAGGATTGTTGAATCACTCTGGAGACTGACTGAAGCAGGACACCCTGCCCTGCTCATTGTGCTTCCAGGTGACGTGCAGCCACTTTGTTTCTTTGCTGTCCTAGTTTCCACAGTGTAATGGTGTAATGGACACCGTCTGAGTATCTGATCCTGTCAACACCAGTACCTTGTGCCCTGCTGCGGAGGTTCCAGCTGCTTGTCCATGCATTTCTGCGCTTGCCAGTGTAACAGGAGCGGGAGAGCCTTCTATTTAGTGTTGTCTCTTGGGCAACCTTCACTCCCGCCCCCAAACGATGGGGGTGGGAGTTGGGAGGGGGGGGGAGGGAATCCAAGAAGTGCCTGCTGCATTTTTAACTGCTTAACCAGGGGATTGCATTGTGCATCACAGCTGTTAACAAGACATCCGTGTCTCTTTCAGGGCTGACGAGGCGAGATGGCAGAGGCTCACCAGGCTGTGGCATTTCAGTTCACCGTCACCCCTGACGGCATCGACCTGCAGCTGAGCCATGAAGCCCTGAAACAAGTCTACTTGTCAGGACTCAGGTCATGGAAGAAGCGCTTCCGACGGTACAAGGTGAGTCCGCCTTTGGTCGTGCCTGGGCACTGACTCGAATCCCATCCACTTTCACCCACTCTGGGGCACTGGTCATGTACACTGCTCTGGGGGCACTGGTTACATACACTGGGGCACTGGTTGCATACACTATGGGGTATTGATTATGTATACTTCTCTGGGGCACTGGTTATGTACACTGCTCTGGGGCACTGTTTACATATACTGCTGTGGGGCACTGGTTGCATACACTGCTGTTGGGCACTGGTTACGTACACTGCTCTGGGGCACTGGTTATGTACACTGTTCTGGGGCACTGGTTATGTACACTGCTCTGGGGCACTGGTGGTGTACACTACACTGAAAGGAAGCATGCAGGTACAACAGGCAGTGAAGAAAGCCAATGGAATGTTGGCCTTCATAACAAGAGGAGTTGAGTATAGGAGCAAAGAGGTCCTTCTACAGTTGTACCGGGCCCTGGTGAGACCGCACCTGGAGTACTGTGTGCAGTTTTGGTCTCCAAATTTGAGGAAGGATATTCTTGCTTTTGAGGGCGTGCAGCGTAGGTTCACTAGGTTAATTCCCGGAATGGCGGGACTGTCGTATGTTGAAAGGCTGGAGCAATTAGGCTTGTATACACTGGAATTTAGAAGGATGAGGGGGGATCTTATTGAAACATATAAGATAATTAGGGGATTGGACACATTAGAGGCAGGAAACATGTTCCCAATGTTGGGGGAGTCCAGAACAAGGGGCCACAGTTTAAGAATAAGGGGTAGGCCATTTAGAACGGAGACGAGGAAGAACTTTTTCAGTCAGAGAGTGGTGAAGGTGTGGAATTCTCTGCCTCAGAAGGCAGTGGAGGCCAGTTCGTTGGATGCTTTCAAGAGAGAGCTGGATAGAGCTCTTAAGGATAGCGGAGTGAGGGGGTATGGGGAGAAGGCAGGAACGGGGTACTGATTGAGAATGATCAGCCATGATCGCATTGAATGGCGGTGCTGGCTCGAAGGGCTGAATGGCCTACTTCTGCACCTATTGTCTATTGTCTACACTGGGGCATTGGACACGTACATTGCTCTGGGGTACTGGTTACAAACACTACTCTGGGGCACTGGTTATGTGCACTGGTTATGTACACTGCTATGGGGCACTGGTTATGTACACTGCTCTGGGGCACTGGTTATGTACACTGCTCTGGGGCACTGGTTATGTACACTTCTCTGGAGCACTGGTTGTGTACACAGAGTTGGGGCACTGGTTATGTACACAGTGTTGGGGCACTGGTTATGTACACTGCTCTGGGGCACTGGTTATGTACACTCCTCTGGAGCACTGGCTATGTACACAGTGTTGGGGCACTGGTACACTTCTGACTGGTCCACCTGTGATGCAGAAGCTGTTTGGTGCATAGAAATTAAGGGCTTGGATATTTGGATACAACTTCATAATACTTTGCATAATACTTTGGTTAGGTTACAGCTGAGGTATTATGTAAAACTCTGGTTGCCAAACTGTAGGAAGGACATGAATGCACTGGATGCAGAGGAGATTGACATTCTGGCCATTGCTCCACCCTACACAGAACCATGATCACACTTACTGTGTCAAGTTGTTGCAATGCTGGTAATATGAAGTGCTTACTTGACTAAAGGGTGGTGGGTGTATGGAACAAGCTACCAGAAGAGGTAGTTGAGGCCAACATTTAAGAAACAGGGACAGGTACATGGATAGGACAGGTATGGAGGGATATGGACCAAGCGCAGGCAGGTGGGACTAGTGTAGCTGGGACATTGTTGGCCGGTGTGGGCAAGTTGGGCCGAAGGGGCTGTTTCCACACTATTCACTCTATGACTCTTTGACTGTGTAGTGGGCTTGGAGGCCCAGGGGCCACGAAAGAAGTTAAATAAACGCAGGACCTGTGAAGAGGGGCTTTGGTTTGCCGATGTTGAATTGTGTGTCAATATTTCTCCACAGAATGGAATCCTGACAGGAGTATATCCAGCCAGCCCCTCGAGCTGGCTGTTCGTGGTGGTGGCTGTGATTGCAACAATGTACGCCCGCGTTGACCCATCCCTGGGAATGATCGAGAAGATCAGGTGCCACCTCCCTACAAAGTAGGTGCTACACCAGCTCGCTTCTGCACTGGACGTTCCTGTGTTTTAGCTGTTACATTAATTCTGTTTCTCTGGCAGTGGCTACCTGTCTAACCAGAGTGAGAGCATCCTGAGTGGTCTGCTCTTCAGCACCGGCCTGTGGATCGCCCTGGTCTTCACCATGCGCCAGACCCTGAAGCTGCTGCTCTCCTATCACGGATGGATGTTTGTCCAACATGGCAAAACCCCAACCAGGGTCAAGCTCTGGATGGTGAGTCTGCCCCCTCTTGGTCTTGAGCTCCCAATGTCTCTCCGTAGTTGTGTGGGAGGGAGAGTAGATTGTTTTCCCCAGAGTCTATGCAACGGTTCATGATTTGCCCGTGATGCAGGCTTTCTGGAATCTGGGTGAGGTTCCTGGGAGGTGGAAGCAGCCGATGGGGAGGGATCCCTCTGGAAGCTCTCGAGCTGAAGGGCAGAACCTTCAGCGGCACGGATGAAGCTATCTGATAGTGGTAGCGGCAGAGGTGAAGGGAATGGGCGGCACGGTGGCGCAGCGGTAGAGTTGCTGCCTTACAGCGAATGCAGCGCCGGAGACTCAGGTTCGATCCTGACTACGGGCGCCGTCTGTATGGAGTTTGTACGTTCTCCCCGTGAGCTGCGTGGGTTTTCTCCGAGATCTTCGGTTTCCTCCCACACTCCAAAGATGTACAGGTATGCAGGTTAATTGGCTGGGCAAATGTTAAAAAAAGGTGTGTGTAGGATAGTGTTAATATGCGGGGATCGCTGGGCGGCGCGGACCCTGTGGGCCAAAGGGCCTGTTTCCGCGCTGTATCTCTAAATCTAAATATAAAAATCTAAAATGCTCTGAGGAGAGCGATGGTCATTGTCGGCTCCTTAGCTGTCATGATTCTTTAATTGAGGGTTGAGTAAGGAATCCCCGAAGCAGACGGTATAACTTTCCAACTACGTTAGATCAAAGTGCTTGCTGGAGTGGGGGGTTGGAATTTAATGTGGTGTCCCAATTGTCTTTGTAGAGTTTCCTATTCAGTTATCTTGTGTTTGGGCTGGGTTCTCCTGGGTTCTTTCCGATGGGATGGATTGGATTTGGGTATAGTGTCAGAATGGTACGGTTTGGGTTTGCATCTGGATTAGGATGCGGTGGATTGTGATTGGGTCTGGATTGGGATGGTATGGTTTGGGTTTTGGGCCTGGACTTGAGTCTCTCAGTTTGGTGCCTGTTTCCTTGTTGAGTTATTTCAGGTTGGGGATGCCTCTTTGTTTGGTTGGGTTGGGTTGAGTTTGGTGCTGGTCTCCTTGTTCCGAGGCAGTGAATTTATTTCTTACCATTTGTTGTCACTCCTCCTCACAGTTGATAGTGAAGATCTTCTCTGGCCGCAAGCCACTGACGTACAGTTTCCAGACGTCCCTTCCTCGACTTCCCGTGCCGGCTGTGAAGGACACCATGAGCAAGGTGTGTGTGTGTATATATATCTTAAACTTGTGGCTATTTGAACATGGAGCATCCTGGGCAAGAGAGAGCTGTGGCTTGTGTTGTGGAGTATTTAAAGTTCCATTCCCTAGATTTGGTCAACCTGGCCATTCAGTCTGAATAGCAGACCAGGTGTCTCAGGAACTTGCTTCAGCTTGTCTCACACTGGGTAATTTGACAAACGAGGTCCTGATATTACTGCTCCCACTCCCCCAGTCAGAAGCCATTCACCCTAGTTCAGGGGATTAGCCTTCCTATGACTTTTGTCCAATGCTTTATTCATTGTCTGAATTTTCTAAAGCTACATTCAACAGGAACAACCTAGATGGGGCTTTATCTGTGTGTAGCCTGCTGCAGGTGGTGTGGAATAGTGTACACAGAGAGTGTTGTAGTGAAACTGATAAATTGTGTTCTTAAGAGAGATTAGTATTGAGAAATTGGAGGTTCGGTGCCACCTCCTGCAGGGAGGTGACATAGAAACAGGGTTCCCCCTCCTCCCTCTGTGGTTTAAACCCACCACAGTTCTTTTCTCTGTCAATTTCCAAAGTAACTTTTAATTAGTTCTCTAGTTCCCAATTGAAATCGCATTTCAGCCCGTGTACCGCAAATTATGTTCCCTGATTCTTCACTTGCATAATATCCAGATGCTATGGAACATGATTCCAGCCATGTTGACCATACTGTGAAGAGCTGTGGCCACACACAGGTTGAGACAGCATGAGCAAGCACGTGGAGGAGATTTACGAGGATGTTGCCAGGACCAGGGGGTTTATTATTAGGCGAGATTAACCAAGACAGAGTGGTTTCCTGTTTAACAAATGAGACAGTGGGATGAATGTATTGAGGCACATAAAATTCATGAATGAGCCAGAGAAGTTGGTCATTAGGAGGCATACATCGAAGCTAGGAGGTAAAGGTATCGGAGAAAATAAATAATTCAGGGTGGAGTGGACTAGGTGTAGGTGTTGGCTGCGTTCACTGCCCCAAAGGACAGTGGGGACAGAAATTCTCATTACTTTTACAATGGATGAACAACTTCAGAACCAGAACCTGCCAGACAATGGTCTGGGGAGATGGATTAACCATGGATGTGTTGGGCCAAATGCATGATTCATGTGCTGTCGATCTTACCACCTCATCAACATCATTCTCTTGCTGAAAACATTCCTGCTCACTATTGTAACTATGGCACTTGATAAATGAGGGGTGATGCATTTTGGGAGGTCTCATGAGGGTCATGCATATATCATATCGTATCATATCATATATATATACAGCCGGAAACAGGCCTTTTCGGCCCTCCAAGTCCGTGCCGCCCAGCGATCCCCGTACATTAACACTATCCTACACCCACTAGGGACAATTTTTACATTTACCCAGCCAATTAACCTACATACCTGTACGTCTTTGGAGTTCTTACTATACTGTGAATAGTAGGACCACAGGGAGTATTGAGGAACATAATCCAATGATTCCAAAGAAGTAGAGATAGGATAATCCAAAGAAATAGATAGGGTGGTGAGGGAGGCATTTGGGATACTTGCGTTTGTTATCCTGGGTTTTGATTATGGGGTAATGGAGGTCTTGGCAAATCTTTTATAAAATGTCTGTTGGGCCACAGCTGACGCACTGAGTGCCTTTCTGGTCACCACAGTACAGTAAAGATGTGATGGTGCTGGAGAGGACGCGGGGAGGATTCACACGGATGTTGCCTGCGATGGAGTGTTTCACTTATGAGGAGAGGCAGGATAGGCTGGGTTTGTGGAGGCTGAGGTGGCCCCTGATAAAGGTGTACAATATTATGAGAGGCATAGTTTGAAACATAGTTTGAAACAAGAGAGTGAGGGGCTGGTTGGAGCAGATACTCTCACGACATTTAAGATGCATTTTGAGGAACACTTGAATCACCAAAGCCTGGAAGGCAACTGAGCAAGATCTGGAAAATGGGATTAGTGTAGGTAGGTACTTAACAGTCGGAATAAATGTAGTGGGCCGTCGGGCCTGTCTCTGGGCTGCATGGGACTAACAACACCATCAAACTCTTCGGTTGTGTACGAACATACATGGGAGAGAGAATATATTACAGGACCATTTGGGGAGGAAAGGAGGTGGGAGCGGGATGTTGAGATTATTCGACTAGGATCTGGCATGGACATGATGGGCCAAATGGCCTCCTGTGTTTTTGTAAATAATCAGAACATTTTCTCTCCAGTGCTCAATAATCAGAACATTTTCACTCCAGTGTTATCGTGTCCTTCCCTTAGACAATGGCCTTGACTGATGTGTGACTGTATGATCATCTACAGTGGAAGCTGTTGGATCCCACTGCTGAGCCATCACTGGGTTATGTGTGCTTCAGGGGTTACCAGGGGGTTGCGATGGCAGTGACCTGCTTTTGTTTCTTCAGTATCTGGAGTCTGTCCGACCTCTCCTGAATGACGAAGAGTTCAAGCGAATGCAGGCCCTGGCGAAGGACTTTGAGCTGAAGGTGGGACCAAGGCTTCAGTGGTATCTGAAGCTCAAATCCTGGTGGGCCACCAACTACGTGAGTAAAGGTTCCAGATAGCGATGTCTGTCTTTGACTGTAGCTTGATTCTGGTTTTAGAGCAGAAAGGGGCAACACTTATGGCCAGTCACTAGATGCTATTACAAATCATTGGGAGATTACTGTCCAGATACAGGGTGATTAATACCCAGTCCCTGGTGATTAATTTACATTGCTCGTGGTGTGTGGTTGTGTCAGACTATGGAAGGAGTTGATGGGAGTGTGGGGACAATAACATGAGATCAGTGTAGGAATGGTGTAAATGGGACCTGATGGTTGATGTGGACATGATGGGCCGAAGGGCCTGTTTCTGTGCTGAATGACTCTGACGATGAGCAGTACTAGTCCTTGGATCTAAGGAATTTTTCACTGATCTTGCTCGTTCTCTTTCCTTACTTTTTCCTCATAGATGCAATGATTTATAGAGTTATGTACATTACAGAAATGGGCCTTCCAGCCCAACTTGTCCATGCTGGCTGAGATGCTTATTTGTACCAATCTGATTGGCCTATGTTTGACCCATATCCTTCCTATCCATGTACCTGTCCAACTACGTTAAACATTGTGGTTGTTCCCACCTCTACAACTTCCTTTGACAGCTCTTTTGTGAAATAGCAGCCCCTCACATCCCTTTAAATCTTCCCCCTCTCACCTTAAACCTATGTCATCTAGTTTTAGACTCCTCTTCCCTAGAGAAAAAGACTGTGACCACCCATCCTCATGATTTTATGTACCTCTGTGAGGTCACCCCTCAGCTTCCTTTGCTCCAGGGGGTTCAGCCCCAGTCTGTCCAGGTCGGTCCATATAACTCAAGCCCTCCAACACCTTTGTGAATCTATTCTGCACCCTTCCTAACTTAATCACATTCTTCCTGAACAGTGGCGACCCCAGTTACACACAACACAACGTGCGACCTAGCCAGTGTATTGTACAACTGTAATATGACGTCCCAACTTGTACTCAATGCCTTATCGAATGAAAGCATGCATGCTACATGCCTTCCCCACCACCTTGTCTACCATTGTTGCCATTTTCAGGAAACTATATATTTGATTCTTGGGTCGCTCTCTTCCTGGGCTCTGCAATTCACTGTATCTGCCTTGCCCTAGTTTAAATGCATTACAATGCCCTTAAATGCGTGACTTCTGCTTGCCTGAGTTAAACTCCATCTGCCATTCCTTGGCCCACTTTCCCAGTCGATCTAGATCCTGTTGTCACCTCAGACATCTTTCTTCACTGTTCAGTACACCACCAATTTTAATGTCATCCGCAAACTTACCAATCATGTCGCCTACATTCTCACCCAAATTCCTAACATTTATGGAAAACAAGAGGGGGCTTTCATCTTTTTCTTTCCTTCAAGTGCCCCCAACACACTGTTTGCATATCCCATGTGGAACAACCCCTCCATCACACTGATTCAGTTTTGCAAAGAATTTCCAACTTTAAAACTAGACTCCACTGTGTCCATTCTTGGGCTAGAGACTTGTGGTGCAGACTACCTGCGGGTAATGTGCAGTCAGGTGCCATTTGTGGAAAGTTTCAAATCGTCCATGATGCCTCTTGTACTTGGATAGCTGTCATTGTGCGTTTTGTTCAGACCTCAATCATCGACATTTGGCAATCCGCACTTCCCACTGTGTTACCCCTCGCTTGGTTAACACTAGACCGTGGGCACGGGTAATGTGCCACCGGCCCGTGGGGGGGGGGGGGTCTCCCCGAGGCAGGGGCTGGACAACGCTGTTGCTTGTTGATGGGCAAGTGTGGTCTTCAGGGTTTGACTGTAATCTCACACGCAGGTCAGTGATTGGTGGGAGGAGTACATTTACCTGCGTGGACGTGGGCCCATCATGGTGAACAGCAATTACTACGCAATGGTGAGTGAGCTGTGTGCTGGGGACGGGCAGGGCAGTTACAATGGTGAGTGAGCTGTGTGCTGGGGACGGGCAGGGCAGTTGCAACGAGGCTGGGGATCGAGGCTGGGGATGGACAGGGCAGTTACAATGGTGAGTGAGCTGTGTGCTGGGGATGGGCAGGGCAGTTACAACGAGGCTGGGATGGGCAGGGCAGTTACAATGAGGCTGGGATGGGCAGGGCAGTTACAATGGTGAGTGAGCTGTGTGCTGGGGATGGGCAGGGCAGTTACAATGGTGAGTGAGCTGTGTGCTGGGGATGGGCAGGGCAGTTACAACGAGGCTGGGGAACCTTTGGCTGTGTTGGGGTCTGGGAGGAGGTGAATATTGTGTATGGTTTGGGATTTGCGTGTGAGGGTCGTCTCTGGGTAAAGTCAGGGGAGTTAAACTATATCTGGATCAGGTTGCACAAAACCATTTAGAAAAGAAGACCAGAAGATGGGGGTTTGAAGGTGGAGGAGGAGAGATTTAAGGGGGGACTTTTATCGTGTGAGTAGGTAGCCGAGACCCGAGCTCTTCTTGGGCTCAGCTTGGATTCTGATTTTGCAATGTCTGAGATAAGTCTGATTGATGCAAGATGGCGGGATGGGTTTGAGTCCCTTGGGATTATGTATGCGGCAAGTTCGAAGGTCTTCCTGTTCTTTGGTTGAGAGAAATGTCTGCTGGTGAGATGAGAGGCAGGCGCGAGGCAGACCCGGGTGGGATTGGCGTCCGTCGAAGCTGAACGCTGTAGCTGAGAGTCATCACGTAGATGGGGGAGGGGGAAGGGTGATGAGGAAGGGTGGATCTGTAGAGTTCACGGTGCAGTGAAACCCACCACTGGAGGTGTCCATGTGACAGGGTGGACCAGGCCTTGTGCAGAGCTAGTGGTTGGATGGTGGCGGTGTGGCCAACCACACCAAAGCTGCAGGCAGGTCGAGACTGGTAGTTCACCATGGCTGCCATCGCACAGAATGTCACTGTGTGGAAACACTTCCAGTGCCTTGGCAAGAAGAAGAAATCTCGTTGACTGAGACGTTCAGGAAGGACAGGTGAGAATACAATGCGTTCCACTACTTTGGGAGCTAGCGTTTGGAGTGTGGTTGGTTGAGCTCTGGGGCACAGCGACTAGCTTTGCCCTTCCCTTACTAACTGTTGACTGGATGTGGGTCTCTGTTTCAGGATTACCTGTACATTGTCCCAACACAGATACAGGCAGCTCGAGCAGGGAACACCATCCACGTCATGTTGCTCTACAGACGTAAACTGGACCGTGAGGAGATCCATCCTGTACGTATCCTCAGAGTCTTCACTGATCCATCCCCCCCCCCCCATCCTGAAGCTCATCCTCTCTCCTGTTAGTGCCACCCCTCCCTCTCCTTGTGTCCCTCCCTCACTTCTCCGGCTGCCTCTTCTCCCTCAGCCCCTCCCACCATCTCCTCCCCAGAACCTTTGTTTAGCCGCCTGCTGCCCTCACCTCCCGCCCTAGGACTCTCCCCTGTCTCTCACCTCTCTCGTCCCCCTCTCGTGGTCTCTGCACCATCGGGCTCACACTCGTCCTTGTTGAGTTTGGAGATTGGGGAGATGCCATAAGAATAAAGGGGAGGCCATTTAAAACTGAGGTGAGGAAAAACGTTTTCACCCAGAGAGTTGTGAGTTTGTGGAATTCTCTGCCACAGAGGGCAGTGGAGGCCAATTCACTGGATGGATTTAAGAGAGTTAGATAGAGCTCTAGGGGCTAGCGGAATCAAGGGGTATGGTGAGAAGGCAGGCACGGATTATTGATTGGGGACGATCAGCCTTGGTCACAATGAATGCTGGTGCTGGCTCGAAGGGCCAAATGGCCTCCTCCTGCACCTATTTTCTATGTTTTTATGGTCACCAACGTAAATATACACAGGTAACTAGGAACTCATCTCGACTGATGTTAAGGTAGTACCTCATAGTATGGCTCACTCCCCTATACTGACCATGATTATCGCATACTGCCAGGGTACAAACAGAAGAAAACCCCTCGTACTGTCCCATCACACGCTCCCAGCTTCATGCGGCCTCCGTTTAGCGTAATTACTAAAGTATTTAACTTTCCATGGTTTGATCGTTTCTTAATCCTGTCTGATTTTGCTGTCTCCTTGTTCTGTGTTTCTTCCTTTCTCCTCTTTCTCCCCCCACCCTTTCCTTTCTTAAATTGGAGTCTTTCTTCCACCTCCCCCCTCCCCGCCCCACCCACCCCACCCAACCCCACGCCCACTCTCCTTCCACGTGTGACTGTGAGGCACTACAGATTAGCCTGCCAGGCACCGCCATTCCCCTCTGCTCCATGCAGTTTGAGTGGATGTTTAACACGACGCGCATCCCCAGCCAGCATTCAGGTAAGACAGCGGCAGTGGGGTTGGGACAGGCTTACAGCACTCTCTCCAGGTGACCGCCGTGGGTAGGGGAGCCCTAGTCTCAGAGACCCACAGCCCCCACCCCCCTCTCCCTCGCGAGCTAATTCCAACTAATTTCAGTCGGCAGGCCCGGGTTAAGGGGATGGATGTGGCTCCAATTTGATGATTCTGCACCCCCCCTAAATAGATTTGGGTGCAACATCACTGTGCAAATCCTGCATCTGCAAGGGACTCGTGTAACTACCTGTCATGTCTCTGGGCTGTTTGTTAAGTTTTACTGTCTATGTGTCCGTCTAAAAGGCTCTGTAGAATCTCTCCCCCCTGTTGCTTTTCTCTGTGTCCCTAGAACCTCCTGTTACAATGTGAACTCTGTTGGCATATCCACTCCATTTCATTCCCCTCTGACCTGCCTGAGTTATAATTTATTTTAATTTACTCTATGTGTTTTTTGACTCTTACTTTTCAGCTAATTGGTCAAAGTTCAATCCCTATGTGCTCATCCCAGTACGAGCGTATGTTCAATTCCAGTCGTATTCCGGGTTTAGAGACAGGTACAGTTGCATCCTGACCAATCTCTCCAGCTTTGTTCATGCCCTTTAACTGCTTGCTGCCTTTTGCTTTATGCTAGAAATGTACAGATTAGGTGAAATGACGGGGTAATCATGGCTTGGTGGACAAATTGGTGCAGACATGTTCAATGAGATAGGCTGTTAAATGCTTCTGGATGGGGTTAATGTCTCAGGAGCTGCCGTGAGGGGTGGAGTGTGACATTTCTGTTGTTCTTTGCCCCTCTCCTATGGTTTAAATAACATTATCCACCTGGTGACCTGTCCTGGTATCCTGCAGGATTTTCCCTGTGGCCACTCATTGTAACCTGTTGGATTAGGGATGGGGCATCAGTCCATGGCTGATCACGGAACATGCCACCCTGCCCCAGGAGATGAGGGGGTTACCGGCTTCCCGTCCTGAGGGTGCTCCGGGAAACCACTCTAACATCAGACGCTGGCTCAAACTCTCCCTGGCCGTGATCGGTAGATGGCCCAGTGGTCGGAGAGGATCTGCGGAAAGTTAGTTCAGTCGACGATCCCTGCCTCTTCTTGTGCAAGGAGAGCCCTCCAGTTTGGGAACCAGAATCCTTTGATTGCTTTGCCGTCAGACACCATTGGGTGGCGTGTACTGAAGTCAGATGAAGTTCTTGCCAAGGTTGTGAGAAGAAGCCTCAGCAAACATGGCCGCTGGAAGGATGAGCTCTCCGGAGAGGTTCTAGCTCCCACCAATCACTGCAACCCACTCCATCCCAGTGGCACCCCATCTCTCTGGCTCTCACCCCTCATCTCCCTCCATCTGTCTGGTTGCTGACTCTTACTTGCCCTCCTCCCACCCTGTCTGTATCTCTGCTCCTCCTCACCCACCCTCCCCCCATCTGTGTCTCTGCTCACCCTCACTCACCCCCTCTCCCTGTGTGTCTCTGCTCTCCTACCCTCTCCTGTGTCTCTGCTCCACCTTCCCTACCCCCATCTGTGCCTGCTCCCTGTCTCCCAGCCCTATCCCACACTATCTCAACATCTGACTAGCTTCTCTCTCTCATCCACCTGCCTGACTGCCAGCCCTCACCCGCTGTCCCTGGTTGCTACAGCTCACGTACCCTCCTCTCTCCGGCTGCCCGCTGCCCTCCCTTCAGCACTCCGCTCGCTTGGCACTCAGAAAGCCAGCTTTTGCTGATGGACTAGTGGTTTGAACAAGCATGAGACGTCTGCTGTCTGCAGTTCTGTGTCTGTCCACGTCTGTCATTTGAAACCGATCACAGTTTGTTTGCACACAGGGCTCAGAGATTGCGGTTCCTCACTGGGTGTCTTCCTCTGGTGTCCTCCCCTCCCTCCCTCCCTCCCTCGGTTTGGCGTAGTAGCGTCGGCGAGAATGCTCGAGGGTTCTACTGTTCCTCTCTGACACGTCCCTCATCTCTCTTAGACACTCTGCAGCACCTTAAGGACAGCAAGCACGTTGTGGTGTACCACAAGGGCCGCTACTTCAAGGTCTGGCTCTACCACAATGGCCGGCTGCTCAGACCGTGCGAGATCCAGCTGCAGATGCAGAAAATCCTGGATGATCAGTCGCTGCCCCAGGCCGGAGAGGAGAAGCTTGCGGCTCTCACTGCCGGCGACAGGTGAGAGTGATCTGCTCTTCCTCCCACGTGCGGCACGGTGGCGCAGCGGTAGAGTTTCTGCCTTTCAGCGCCAGAGACCCAGGTTCAATCCCAACGTCGGGTGCTGTCTGTACGGAGTTTGTACGTTCTCCCCGTGACCTGCTTGGGTTTTCTCCAAGATCTTCAGTTTCCTCCCACACGTACAGGTTTGTAGGTTAATCGGCTTGATATAAAAGTAAAATTGTCCCTAGTATGTGTAGGGCAGTGTTAATGTGAGGGGATCGCTGGTCGGTGCGGACTCGGTGGGCCGAAGGGCCTGTTTCTGCGCTGTATCTCTTAACTAAATGAGATTTAAAAATCAGCATTCGCAGAAGCCAAGGGACACTCTCTGCTCCTTGTAAACCCCCTGACGACAGGCTTGGTCCACAGTTGGCAGTGGAGGACTCGGACTCCTGAAGGCCATGGTCCCTGTGGCAATCAGTCCAATGGACCCGAGTGGAGAGACTCCCAAATAATTTAACGAGATTTAAAAATAACAGAAAATGCTGGAAGCATCAGCAAGTCAGGCAGCATCTGTGGAGAGAGAAACAGTTCACTTTTCAGATGAGAAATCTTTTGTCTTCACCCATGACAGACATGAAACATTAACTTACTCTCCCACAGCTGCTGCCTGACCCAGAGACTTAGGTACAATAAAGAAGCAGGCTCTTTGGCCTGCTCTAGGGCGGCACGGTAGCGCAGCGGTAGAGTTGCTGCTTTACAGCGAATGCAGCGCCGGAGACTCAGGTTCGATCCTGACTATGGGTGCTGCACTGTAAGGAGTTTGTACGTTCTCCCCGTGACCTGCGTGGGTTTTCTCTGAGATCTTCGGTTTCCTCCCACACTCCAAAGACGTACAGGTATGTAGGTTAATTGGCTGGGTAAATGTGAAAATTGTTCCTAGTGGGTGTAGGATAGTGTTAATGTGCGGGGATCACTGGGCGGCACGGACTTGGAGGGCCGAAAAGGCCTGTTTCCGGCTGTATCTATATATATATGATATATATATGATATATGATCATCAACCCATCAGCAGCACAGGCAGCATCTCTGGAAAGAAGGAATGGGTGACGTTTTGGGTCAAGACCCTTCGCAAAGTACTCAAGGAAGTGGCCCTAGAAATCATGGATGCATTAGTGATCATTTTCCAATGTTCTCTCGACTCTGGATCAGTTCCTGTGGACTGGAGGGTAGCCAATGTAACTCCACTTTTTAAGAAAGGAGAGAGAGAGAGAGAGAGAGAAAACAGGGAATTATAGACCAGTTATAATTACATCGGTAGTGGAGGAGATGCTTGAGTCGATTGTTAATGATGTAATAGCAGTGACAGGATCGGTCAAAGTCAGCATGGATTTATGAGGGGAAATCATGCCTGACTAATCTGGAATTTTTTGAGGATGTAACAAGTCGAATGCAAAAGGAAGAGCCAGTGGATGTGGTGCATCTGGAATTTCAAAAAGCGTTTGCCAAGGTCCCACACAAGAGATAGTGTGCAAAATTAGAGCACGTGGTATTGGGGGTAGAGTATTGAAATGGATAGAGAACTGGTTGGCAGACAGGAAGCAAAGAGTAGGAATTAACGGGCCCTTTTCAGAATGGCAGGCAGTGACTAGTGGGATGCCGCAAGGCTCAGTGCTGGACTACTATAGACTACTATAGTGTAGTTATTTACAATATATTTTAACGATTTAGACAAGGGAATTAAATGTAACATCTCCAAGTTTCCGGATAACACAAAGCTGGGTGGCAGAGTGAGATGCGAGGAGGATGCTATGAGGCTGCAGGGTGACTTGGATAGGTTAGTTGAGTGGGAAGAAGCATGGCAGATGCAGTATAATGTGGATAAATGAGGTTATCCACTTTGATGGCAAGAACAGGAAGCAGATTATTATCTGAATGGTGTCAGATTAGGAAAAGGGGAGGTTCAACGAGACCTGGTGTGCTTGTACATCAGTCACTGAAAGTAAGCGTGCAGGTACAGCAGCCAGTGAAGAAAGCCAATGGCATGTTGCGAGAGGATTTGAGTTTTGGAGCAAGGAGGTCCTACTGCAGTTGTACAGGGCCCGGGTGAGACCACACCTGGAGTATTGTGTGCAGTTTTGGTCTCCTCATTTGAGGATGGACATTCTTTCTATTGAAGGAGTACGGCGTAGGTTCACCAGGTTAAGTCCTGGGATGGCGGGACTGACATATGATGAAAGAATGGATCGACTGGGCTTGTATTCACTGGAATTTAGAAGGATGAGAGGGGATCTTAAAGAAACATATAAAATTCTTAGGGATTGGACAGGCTAGTTGCAGAAAAAATGTTCCCCATGTTGGGGGAGTCCAGAACCAGGGTTCACAGTTTAAGAATAAGTGGTGGGTCATTTAGGACTGAGATTTTTAAAAAAATCACCCAGAGAGTTGTGAATCTGTGAAATTCTATGCCACAGAAGGCAGTGGAGACCAACTCACTGGATGTTTTCAAGAAAGATTTGGCTCTTAGGGCTAATGGAATCAAGGGATATGAGGAAAAAGCAGGAACGGGGTACTGATTTTGGATCATATTGAATGGCGGTGAGGGGCCGAATGGCCTACTCCTGCACCTATTTTCTATGTTTCTTCAGACTGAGCTCAGTCTGAAGAAGGGTTTCGACCCGAAACATCATCCATTCCTTCTATCCAGAGATGCTCCCTGTTCCGCTGCGTTCCTCCAGCATTTTGTGTCTATCTTGGGTGTAAACTAGCATCTGCAGTTTCTTCCTACAAACATTAAAACCAACCAGCTGAGTGTTTCCAGCATTGTCTGTTTTTGATTCAGATTTTTAGTATCTGCAGTTTGTATTTAGATTTTCAATTACCGAGTTAATGAAAGTATACAGATCAACTGTAAACTTTATTTTAATATATAGTTGTGGGCTGTGTGCATTGACTGTCCAATGCAGAAAATGTCAAGACATGTTCATAAGGTCAGGCAGTGTCTGCGGTGAGAGAATATTTCAGACCTGCTTTTCTGTTCTATCTATCTCATTGGTTCCTGCATGACATACGATAACTATATGCTGAAAGGGAGACACAAAAAACCAGACTAACTCAGCGGGTCAGGCAGCATCTCTGGAGAAAAGGAATAGGTGATGTTTCGGGTCAAGACATTTCTTCAGACAGAAGAAGTCTGAAGAAGGGTCTCGACCTATTCCTTTTCTCCAGAGATGCTGCCTGACCCGCTGAATTACTCCAGCCTTTTGTGTTTATTTTCCATTTAAACCAGCATCTGCAGATCCTCCCTGCACATTTTGTCGGCTCAAAGGGACTACTTTAACTGTGGCATTGAGCAGCCCAATTGTTGGACTCAAAGCTGCAGAGAACTGTACTGGCCCACCCAACTATACTGACTCCTTATTATCACTACTCTCCTCTTCACCACCCGACCTGACCATCTGCTGCTGTTTCTGCTTATATTCAGGTAGGAAGGATTTCTTTGAGGCTGACTGCTGTCCTCTTTGTACGGGCCTCGACCCGAAACGTCACCGATTCCTTCTCTCCTGAGATGCTGCCTGACCTGCTGAGTTACTCCAGCATTTTGTGAATACATATCCTATTCTTAACAGCTGTCTGGTTAAATAATTCTCAAATTCATCCCTTTCTTTGGTGCAATGTGGTTAAATTCGTGCTTACTTGCATTGAACTCAATATGTCAGAGTATTTTGCACCATTTGCGTATACAAATGTTTCTTTGTAATCTCTCTGTGCCATCAGAAACCTTGGAGCCATGGCCCCCTGTGTTCTTTAAATTGTTGAGTGGGTGGTACGGAGGGAGGCACAGCAATTGGTGCCTTCGGGATCCTGGTTCGATCCTGAGTTTGGGGCGCTGTCGGCAGGCAATTTGCATCCCAAATACTTGGCACGGATTCTTCCAGGACACTGTTAATCATTTCAATTTCCTTCAACTCTGTCACTTATCACATAACTAGCCCTGGTATCGTATTTTTACTGTCATGTGTACTGAGATCCAGTGAAAACCTTTATGTGCTTTCCAATCAAATCATATTATACACAAGTATAATTGACTCGTATATAAATAGAACAGGTTGTGCAAGGAGAAAAGTAACCAGAGTGCAGAATATAGTGTTACAGCATTATAACATTACAGCAGCAGAGAAAGTACAGATGAAAAAATGTGCGAGGGTGCAATGAGGTAGGTTGGGAGATTGGAACTATATCCTCAGTTTATGAGAGGAATCTCCAAATCTATGTTTAATTTCATGAATTTTAAAAGCTATTTGTACAGTACCTTATCAAACACATTCAGGGAAACCTGTTTTACCAAATAGAGACACAAGATTCTGCAGATGATGGAACTGAGAGCAAAAAAAACAACTACAGGAGGAACAGTGGGTCAGACAGCATCTGTGGGGGGGGGGGGTGGAATGGGCAGTATTTTGACCATGATTTTGTCAAGATCCTGCATCAGGACTAAGAATGTAGAGGGAAGATAGTCTCCGTCATCTGCCTCTACCTTCCCCTCCCCTCCCTCCCAATTGACACACACACAGACACACACACACACAGACACACACACACACAGACACACACACACACAGACACACACACACACAGAGACACACACACACACACACACACACACACACACACACACACAGCCACACAGAGACACACACACACACACACACACACACACACATACACACACACGGTAGCTGGTGCCACCCTGTATGCAGTGGGTGCTGTTCACTGAGTGTTTACAGTGTGGTTTATCTCCTGCTGGTCAAGGGTGCCCTGGGCCAAAGCTCGCCAATCCTACTTCAGCCGGGGGAGAAACAAGCTGTCGCTGGAGGCGATCGAGAAGGCGGCTTTCTTTGTGACGCTGGACGATACTGAACAGGGATTCAGGAAAGAGGAGCCCGTATCTTCACTAGATGACTATGCTAAATCTTTGCTTCACGGCAAGTGCTATGACAGGTAGGTGTCATACATTGGATGGTAGGGTGGGGTGAGGTGGTCAGACCGGAGTGGGCTGGTGGAACTGTGACTGAGGCAGTCAGATTGTGGGGTGAGGATGGGTGCAGAGGAGATATTTTGGAATGGTTCATTGTCCAGATTTCCTGAGTTGGCAAGATGGAAACTGCGGAGGAGAAGGGGGGGGGGGGTTGGATTTGGGAGGGTCTCTGACAGGGTGGATTGTGTTGTCACCTCAACCTCAATAGATGGGCTCCAGTGAGTGGACGAGGCTTCCAGTTGAGCTCCAGGTTATCGTCAATTCCTTCACCTGGGACAAAGGGGAGAATGGGCTTGAAACCCAACCACTCGTGAAAGATCTCCTAACCTGCCCCTGCCACTCCTCTCCATCCTCCTGACAGTGATGTTCCACGGAGACCTGGGCGCCTCCCGTATCTCGGAAGCTACCTCTCGGCGAGCACAGACCATGAGAGTGAATATCCTCCCCACCTTTACGTAGCCGCCACAGCTTTTGGCTGGCAGAGAAAAAGACTCGATGAAAATCAAGGCATCAAATCTGGTGCAAACTCACGTTGTGCATTCCTTGCTGGGCGGTGGAGTGAATCGGCTAGTCACACTGCCATCTCACCGCTCCAGTGACCCGAGTTCAATCCTGACCTCTGGTGCTGCCTGCATGGAGTTTGTATGTTCTTCCCATGACTAAGTAGGTTTCCTCTGGGTATGCCGGTTTGTTCCCACATCCATGCACATATAATGCAAATACTAGTATGGATGAGGTATCTTGGTCGGCATGGGCAAGTTGGGCAGAAGGATCTGTTTCCATGCTGTATGACTCTGACTATCTGAGCCATAGACTCCTTACAGAGAGCCCTTTGAGCACTGGAAAGATAAGGCCAACCCTTCCCTACATAATCCTCCAAGATTGCTGGATGTATAAGCAAGCCAGGATCAACATCCTCTCCCAGGACAACATCCCCAATGCTGAATACCATAATGCCCTCTCTTGGCACCATCATCTATGCTATGTTGCTCAACACCAGATCCTGAACGGACCAAGCTCTGAATCGGCTAAATTACCAGGTAATAGAGAAAAAGATTCCATTTCCCAAATATCCATCCACCCTACCATCAAGAACCTCCAATCCCATCTGCTGATACCACACTGGCCCCTCAGAATCCAGAGACCTGGAGTGGAAGCAAGTCATCCCCAATCTCAAGGGAATGAGAAGCAGGAGGAGAGAAGATTAGGGAAGAGTGGAGCGCAGCTCATTGTGGGCGGGGCGGTGTGTGAGAGGGTGCATTTGGATGGACTTGCTACCATATTTCTGAGAGCACACGTCTTTGTTTGCAGGTGGTTTGACAAGTCTTTGAGTTTGATCATCTTCAAGAATGGTAAAATTGGCCTGAATGCCGAACATTCCTGGGCAGACGCTCCGATCATCGGCCACTTGTGGGAGGTGGGTTTCTCTTCGCCTTCCTGAGATCCCATTCTCATTGCAATTGCAATTGTAGATTTAAGTTTTTGCAAGGAAATGCAGAGAAATGTGAGGACTCTTCACCCATGGTGACTTGCTGGGCCATTGAAGGCTTTGTCTTGGAACTGAGTGAAGCAGGTACCATTATCCCCTGATGGGAACAGGTTCAATCAGAGGGCACCACCAATTTTAGATGAGGATAGATAGCAAGCCAGGGAAGAAGGTTTTTGGTTTGTTTGGAAAGAAGCCAGGACTGTGCAGAGTGATGTTCTCCTACTGCAGCAGACAGTGAGTTTTGCAGACACCATCATCATATTGACAGTGCTTGTTGATGGTGTCTGCAATACTCACTGTCTGCTGCAGATGGCACCAAATTGCAGGACTGGTTCAGGTTTAGTGAAATTGGATATGTTGCCATGGGCCTTGGGTGCCAGTGCGTTGCCATGGTCACCGGGCTCCAGTGCATTGCCATGCTCACTGGGCTCCAGTGCATTGCTGTGGTCAACGGGCTCCAGTGCATTGCCATGGTTACCGGGCTCCAATGCATTGCTGTGGTCACCAGGCTCCAGTGCATTGCTGAGGGTCCCAAGTGCAAGTCCGTTCCCAAAAGCCCACGGATCGAGTGCATTGCTACGGGCCCCAGGGTGAGCACATTACCAGGGTCCCAGGGTCAGTGCATTGCTATGGGCCCCAGGGTCAGTGCGTTGCTATGGGCCCAGGGTCAGTGTGTTGCTATGGGTTCAGGGTCAGTGCGTTGCTATGGGCCCCAGGGTCAGTGCGTTGCTATGGGCCCCAGGGTCAGTGCGTTGCTATGGGCCCCAGGGTCAGTGTGTTGCTACAGGCCCCAGGGTCAGTGCGTTGCTATGGGCCCTGGGTCAGTGCATTGCTGTGGGCCCCAGGGTCAGCGTGTTGCTACGGGCCCCAGGGTCGGTGTGTTGTCATGGGCCCAGGGTGGGTGCATTGTTATGGGCCCCAGGGTCAGTGCGTTGCTATAGCCTCAGGGTCAATGCGTTGCTATGGGCCCCAGGGTCAGCGTATTGCTACGGGCCCCAGGGTCAGCGTACTGCTATGGGCCCCATGGTCAGCGTACTGCTATGGGCCCTGGGTCAGTGTGTTGCTATGGGCCCCAGGGTCGGTGCGTTGTCATGGGCCCAGGGTGGGTGCGTTACTATGGCCTCAGGGTCAGTGCGTTGCTATGGCCCCAGGGTCAGTGCGTTGCTATGGCCTCAGGGTCAGTGCGTTGCTATGGGCCCCAGGGTCAGTGCTTTGCTTTGGCCCCAGGGTCAGTGCGTTGCTATGGCCTCAGGGTCAGTGCGTTGCTATGAGCCCAAGGTGGGTGTGTTGCTATGGGCCCCTGGGTCAGAATGTTGCTATGGGCCCAGGGTGGGTGTGTTGCTATGGACCCCTGGGTCAGTGCGTTGCAATGAGCCCCTGGGTCAGTGTGTTGCTATGAGCCCCAGGGTCAGTGCGTTTCTATGGGCCCTGGGTCAGTGTGTTGCTATGGCCCCAAGATGGGTGTGTTGCTATGGGCCCCAGGGTCAGTGCATTGCAATGGGCCCCAGGGTCAGTGTGTTGCTATGGGCCCCAGGGTTAGTGCGTTGCTATGGGCCCAGGGTCAGCGCGTTGCTATGGGCCCAGGGTCAGCGTTTTGCCATAGGTCCAGGGTCAGCGCATTGCTATGGGCCCCAGGGTGGGTGTGTCGCTATGGGCCCCAGGGTCAGTGCGTTGCTATGGGCCCAGGGTCAGCGCGTTGCTATGGGCCCAGGGTCAGCGTTTTGCCATAGGTCCAGGGTCAGCGCATTGCTATGGGCCCAGGGTCAGCGCGTTGCTATGGGCCCCGGTGGGAGCGTTGCTATGGGCCCAGGGTCAGTGCATTGCTATGGGCCCAGGGTCAGTGCGTTGCCATGGGCCCCAGGGTCAGCGCGGTGCTATGGGCCCAGGGTCAGTGCGTTGCTATGGGCCCCAGGGTCAGCGCATTGCTATGGGCCCAGGGTCAGCGCCTTGCAATGGGCCCGAGGGTCAGCGCGGTGCTATGGGCCCATGGTGGGAGTGTTGCCATAGGCCCCTGGGTCAGTGCGTTGCTATGGGCCGCAGGGTCAGTGCGTTGCCATGGGCCCCAGGGTCAGTGTGTTGCTATGGGCCCAGGGTCAGCACGTTGCTATGGGCCCAGGGTCAGCGTGTTGCCATGGGCCCCGGGATCAGTGTGTTGCTATGGGCCCAGGGTCAGCGCGTTGCAAAGGGCCCAGGGTCAGTGCGTTGCCATAGGTCCAGGGTCAGCGCGGTGCTATGGGCCCAGGGTGGGAGCGTTGCTATGGGCCCCAGGGTCAGTGTGTTGCCATGGGCCCCAGGGTCAGCGTGTTGCCATGGGCCCCAGGGTCAGCGCGGTGCTATGGGCCCAGGGTCAGCGTGTTGCCATGTACTTTTCCAAAGCATCGTGTGGAGCCAGTGATTTGCCCTGGGTCCCAGAAAAAATATTGGACTGACCATGTTTATTGACTCTGATTAGCTAAATCATTGCCACCAGTGAAAAGATTGCATTATTTCAGTGCATATCACCTAGATTTGAGCATTCCTCTTTTACTCTGTTTAAACCCGATTGATTGTGGGATTCTGTTTTTTAATGCTGAACTACTCTGTCACTGAGGACTGGAACCGTGAGGCAGATGGTGGGTCTGCAGTTGACCTTGGCTGTTGAAGCCAGTAATTTTAATCGGGTCTCCTTCATACTTTGGCTTCTCTTTTCCAGGAGCCTAAAAATAGCGGGGACGGTGTGATTAGCTGACTCTGTTCTTGCTTGTGTTTCTGCTGTGTGGAAGGTTCCTTGCAGATCTCCCATCTGGGCTTGGTGCTCAGCCAGTGAGTGCACGCATTCCTAACGTCTTCGTGTCTCCTGCAGAACTTGTTGGCCACTGACTATCTTGGATACACAGACGAGGGGAATTGCAAGGGAGAGCCTAATCCCCGGATCCTGCCACCCCAGCGGCTGCAGTGGGACATCGAAGAGCCGGTGAGTTCTGTCAGCAGACTGAATAAACCCCAGCTGATCGATATCCTGGAGTCGTGCAATCGTTATTGCTAGAGAAGGCCATTTGGCCCACAGTCTGCACTAGCCCTTTGCAGAGCAATTCAGTCATTCCCATTCCCCCTTCCTTCCATCATCCTACCTGTTGAAATCTATACTATCCTCTAAACTGCTTACTAATTCAAAAACTGAAGGTGACACAAATTGTGGAAATTTTACCTGTCTCCTTCATTACAAAGTCATTAATATTTATTGTAAGAGCAGTTGTCCCAGCCTACTTTCTCCCTCCACCTGTGAAATGTTGATCTGCCTTTACTGTGTAGCCTGTCCTTAACACAGTTATTTATTTACACCGCCTTAGACTCTTTTATTCCATGAGCCTCAGTTAGGCTCACCTGCCTTTTATGTATGACTTTTATCAAATGCCTTCTGAAAATCTGTATATGCATAGTCACAGAGTGGTGCAGCCCACCAAGTCAATGCCCATCTACACTAAACCCATTTGCTCACATTACAACCATATCCTTTTATGTCTGGCCTATTTAAGTGTTTGTCTAAATGTCTTTTAAATCTAAATTCCATCAACTTTTCCAGCACAGTGTTCCAATTGTCAACTATTTTCTGTGTTTAAAATAAATATCCCCCTCAAATTTCCTCTATAACTCCTGTGTCTCACTTTAAACCATCCCCTTAAATTCAAGCCCACCTCATCTAATCTCTCCCGTTGACTGAAGTCCTCCAGTCTCGGCACTCTCCCCAGCACAAACACACATTTCCCATAGAGTGGTGACCTGAACTACACACAATACCTCACCACCCTACCTTCACTAGCCAGCTCTGTCACAATCAAAAAGTTCATAACTTACTGACTCAGTTAACTTTCTTTTTTCTCCCTGATTGTCATTCTTAACAGCTTTCTCCACAACTGTGGTTGAACTGCAGTTTCAGAGTTTATCCATCTGCAAACCTTCACAGTTTACCCTTACAAACTTTTGTTTTGAACAAGGGTCTAACATATTAAATTATTAAGGGATTGGATATGCTAGATGCAGGAAACATGTTCCCGATGTTGGGGGAGTCCAGAACCGGGGGCCACAATTTAAGAATAAGGGGTAGGCCATTTAGAACTGAGACGAGGAAAAACCTTTTCACACAGAGAGTTGTGAATTTGTGGAATTCTCTGCCTCATAAGACAGTGGAGGCCAATTCACTGGATGCATTCAAAAGAGTTAGATAGAGCTCTTAGGACTAGCGGAATCAAGGGGTATGGGGAGAGGGCACTGATTGTGGATGATCAGCCATGATCACATTGAACTGTTTGAACGCCGAATGGCCTACTCCTGCACCTATTGTCTATATATTTGCTGAAAACTCAAAAACTGCTGAACATCTAGAATGAAAAAGCAGAAAATACTGGAGATATTTGACAGGTCAGGTCGCATCTGTGAAGCAGAAAAGGGAGGTAATGTTTTGGGTCAGTGATCTTTAACCATTTGCAATTTTCCAGTTCTCTGCCTCCTACTATATTCAGGGAGATCTGGAAAATTATTGCAGGTTTCTTCCATCTCCACCCCCTCCTGCCTCAGCACTGGAGGATACATCCAACCTGGGCTGGGTGGTTTCCATTTTGACCATCGACTGTTATTTTAATACCAGCCTATGTTTTATTTTTTCTACCATCTCTTTTACTGAGACTTTAACAGTATCTGCTTCCATGGTAATGACGAGTATAAAGTGCTCATCAGTATTCCAGCAGGGCTATCTGTCTCCATGTGTAGATCACATTCTCTATCCCTCAGAGGTCCTGTTATCACCCTGTTCAATATCTGCATTCTTATCAAAGATCTTTTGATTTCCATTGCAATAACTGTGTCTTTGCATGTCCTCTTTTATTTATTTTCCTTACTTCCTCTGCTCGTGATAACCATTTAATCTGCTTGTCCCTTGTATTATCAACCCATTTTCTGCCTCTTCTTGGTTTTTTTTACTTTGTTGGTCATCGAGAGAGGCTCTGGCTTTGTTTCCACATTCCTCTCGCCAGCCCACCTTCCACAATGTGCCCAGACAGCACCCTAGTCAGCGGCTCATTGCAAACATAGAGTTGTACAGTAATGAATCATGCCCTTCAGCCCAACTCGTCTCTGCCGACCAAATTGTGTACCTGAGCTAGGCCCATTGGCCTGTGTTTGACCCACATCCCTCCAACCACATTTATATCCATGCACCTGTGCAAATGTCTTTTAAGCATTGTAATTGTAATTCATTTTCTATTGCTCTATTTTGCCTTCATGTTACCACACTCTTTTTGCACGGCTGTCCTTCTACAGTAAGAAGTTCCATTCCGGCTTGTCCCTTGCTCTTTTTTCATTACTAATCCAAACCCTCTGATGCTGTGTGGAGACACTTCCTTCCCCCTCCCCCTCCCCCTCCCCCTCCGGTTCTGATCTCTCTAAACTAGTTTCTCATTCATTACATTATACAAGGTGCCAAAAGTCTTGGCGTTTCTATTGCGCTGGTGATTGATCCATTTCTGTCATGCAGCACTGTGTTTCTGTCATGCAGCACTGTGTTTCTGTCATGCAGCACTGTGTTCCTGTCATGCAGCACTGTGTTCCTGTCATGCAGCACTGTGTTTCTGTCATGCAGCAGCACTGTGTTCCTGTTAAACTGGCTTCTTGCTGACTTGTCTCTCTTGTTCTCCTGCTCTCTCCAGTGCCAAGAGGTCATCAATCAGTCTCTGAGCGTGGCCCAGAAGCTTGCCAATGATGTGGACTTCCACTCTTTCCCGTTTGACAATTTTGGGAAGGGTCTGATCAAGCAGTGTCGCATTAGCCCCGATGCCTTTGTCCAAATGGCTCTACAACTGGCACATTACAGGGTATGGCAATTTGTTTGTCACGTGTACCGAGCGAGGTATAGTGAGATTCATTTGGTGTACAGTTCAGTACAAATATCACTATACATAAGCACTTAGATCAAGGGTTCCCAACCTGGGGTAAATTTACCCCCAGGGGGGTAAATTCTGCCCCCCATTATTGTTACTTGAACTTAAAATAATAATGTTAAAAACAGTATTTTAAAATTTCTCCTTTGTTGGTTGCTTTATTGTGGTAGAAATGTAAACTCAAATTACTAAACCAAACAGGGTGGGGGTAAATTTACTTTCGAAAAGTTGCCATGGGTAAACGGAACGAAAAAGGTTGGGAACCCCTGGCTTAGATACATGAGATGGGCATCTCAGATACAGTACATGTGTATTTTGTCGTGGTTACTGGTGTTCAAAATGAAGCAGATGACACGGAGAATTCTTCAAGAAGTTAAAAGCCTTTATTTGCAAACAACGGCTGGAACAATCAGGATGTCAACCATCTGACTGCCCACTTAGTACACCGGGCAGCCTATTTTTATAGGATTATTCTAAACCTTATGGGCGGCACGGTAGCGCAGCGGTAGAGTTGCTGCTTTACAGCGAATGCAGCGCCGGAGACTCAGGTTCGATCCTGACTACGGGTGCTGCACTGTAAGGAGTTTGTACGTTCTCCCCGTGACCTGCGTGGGTTTTCTCCGAGATCTTCGGTTTCCTCCCACACTCCAAAGACGTACAGGTATGTTGGTTAATTGGCTGGGTAAATGTAAAAATTGTCCCTAGTGGGTGTAGGATAGTGTTAATGTACGGGGATCGCTGGGCGGCACGGACTTGGAGGGCCGAAAAAGGCCTGTTTCCGGCTGTATATATATGATATGATATGATTACCTCATACCCACACTCCTTTCTTCAGTCCTTCATTTCTTTGTAGTACCTGTTTGTCCCGCCACCATTAAATCCCATTTAGTAATATATCCTTATCTCAATGATCACATCCCTTCATATTTCGCCTCCCTTATTTCCTGCTAGTTCATCCCTCACATCCATCCATCACCCCAAGGCCTATGTTTTTCCTTATCTCTTCTCTTGCCACCATTAAATCCTATTCATTGATGAATGTCTGCATCTCTTCGGATTCTGCCACCCTTATCATCTAGGCTAAAGCAAAGGTAAAGGCTAAAGCAAAGGAGTGTTATGTTACAGAGACGTGTCAAGGGTAAGGAATGTCTAGAGCGCCTTAATTAGTTACAGAGAGGCGCCTAATGCCTAAGTAGTTACAAACCTTAAACAACAATGTATAAAATAATACCGTAACAATGTCTAATGTATAAAATAATATCAAATAATATCATGCATAAAATAATATCGTATTATCTCCCATAATAGCAGCGGTACACTGAGACAGTACAGAGTCGGCAGTTTGACACCATTTTCACGTCCCCGTTGTTGTAAGTGCAGGGTTCTTGATCTGACCGTGAAGGTCTGTGGTCCTGGTGGCGTTTGCAGGATCGGCCTGGCCAAGCGTAGTCGTAGTGTCCTCCACCGCTGTAGGCCGCGTGCGGTCCACGTGCTCGACCTGTTGGAGCAGCGCCTGGTCCAGCCGAGCCCCAGGCTGTTGCAGGGCCTCCAGCGGCCCACTCCCACGTCGAGGCCGTGCATTCCCCCGCACAGCCGGTCTGCATACCGACTCCTTCCACTCCAGGCGGGTGAGCCGGGCCTCCAGGTGGGTTCCTGGTGGCGTCACTGCTCACTGAGGGACATCACCGTGATGGGATCTGAACCCTGGACTGTAGTAATGAGGAGCAGTAAGATCAAGGGTCACAGCTATTTCAATTGTGAAAATGCCGACCAATAGGCCAATATCCTATGGATATTGCCTGTTTTGTTATGTAATTGTTGAGTCACGAGGGTTTTGAGTGTAGTTCCGGCACACTATTGCTGGGAAGACTCATGAGAAGGATAACATGCTGGGACAATGCCAGAGATTACAGGTGAAAGAGCAGCTTGTGTGAAATAATTAACTCCTGTGCACTTCAGGTTCAAGAAAATAGAAAGTATTATCAGAGGGCGGTTGATTTTTGTTTTGCAATATAGTAAGCAGGGAATCTCCTTAGCGTGACCTTCAGAAGCTTATATGGCATCCACTCAAACTCTGTGTGCTGTGAATTCTCAGACCTTGTAATGGTGCCAGAGATTTGTGGACCAGGGGGGTTTAAATGGTGATCTACCTTTTGTGTTCTGATTGTAGGACAAGGGTAAATTCTGCCTGACCTACGAGGCGTCGATGACCCGCCTGTTTAGAGAGGGTCGCACAGAGACAGTGAGGTCCTGCACTAATCAGTCCACCCAGTTCGTCCTGGCCATGGTAAACCCATCTGAGATGGTAAGTAGCTTCTGCTGCCCACATTGATTACACATTCCCTTCAGGAACATGCCAATCCCTGGGACCCAGTCTGGATGTCGAAGCATTGGAGTAAATCCCTTGGGATCAAGAAGTGGTTGTGGAGGTTGGGATGTGGGGAATGATCAGTAGCATTGAGGAGGATGCTTTGGGTCTGGTCAGGCAGGGAGTGTTGCGGGTGGGGTGGGGTTTAAAGTATGAAGCCGCCAGGATATTGTTGTTGTCCTGCTGCTACTATCTGGAGGGTTTCCAGGTCAGTGGTGATTGTACTGTTTGGTGCAGTGCTGGGTATGGGCGGCAGTGATGCCAAGGAGGTCATTCAATCTATTGCCTTGTTTTTTTTTTTCTCTCTCATTGTCCAAATCCCAGAATGAAGAGAAACTGAAGCTGTTTAAGTTGGCGGCTGACAAGCACCAGAGTATGTATCGTCACGCCATGACAGGAAACGGCATCGACCGTCACCTCTTCTGCCTCTATGTGGTGTCCAAGTACCTGGGGGTGGACTCGCCCTTCCTGAAAGAGGCAAGTATTGTGTGTCCACAAGAGCAAGAGCATCCATGTTCCCTCCAGATGTGGAAGGGACTCTCGGCCGGTGTATTACCCTGAAGGTAGACACAAAATGCTGGAGTAACTCAGAGGGTCAGGCAGCATCTCGGGAAAGAAGGAATGGGTGACGTTTTGGGTCGAGACCCAAAGGGTCTCGACCCGAAACGTCACCCATTCCTTCTCTCCCGAGATGAAGCTTGACCCGCTAGAGTTACGCCAGCATTTTGTGTCTACCTTCAATTTAAACCAGCATCTGCAGTTTTCTTCCTACGCATATTACCCTGAAACCTAGGCTCAGGAACGCAGCAGTGCTGTCTGTTAGATGTTAACATGGCATTAACCACAACATCGCCAATGCCGTTTTCAAAAGCTCTGATCCATTCTCCTGTTGAACAGTATCGTATTGGCTTCCTTGTGTTCCGATTGTTTCGGAACCAGCTGAAATGAAATAATTCTGCTATTAACACACATCCTCAGTGCCCTCATTAAGTGTCACACCGCAGGACAAGCAGCACTCTGCCAGCTCCTGTGGAGGGTTGACAAGGAACAGGTCGACCCACCTTGCCTCTGCCTATCAATGCTTATCCTATTGCCCTGCATTACACACATCCCGTTACTCCTTACTTTTAAACTTTGTAATAGGATTTGCTTACACCAGCTCCATTGACAGCTTGTCCCAGATAAGCAGCACCCCTCTGCGGGATCAGCGTACACTTCAGATCTCCCCACTCAACCTAAAACTCTTCTCGTTCTGGCCTCCCTCTGCCTTGGTAAAAAGGATTCTGACTATCCATCCTATCTTTGCCTGTCAGAATTCTACAAACATCCTCTGTGCCTCCTATACTCCAGTGAGAATAAACCTCATCTCTCCTGAAACTGCAGGCTTCCATTGCAGCCAATATCCTGGTGATGTTTGTCTGCACTCTCTACATTGCTTGCACACCTTCCAATAATGTGACGACCAGAACTGTACCCACAATGCAGTCGAACCATTGTGTTGTACAGCTGCATTTTGAGCCTTATATCAGTGGTACATCTGAAACCCCAAGCTATAACCAAAGTCTGTAGTCTCTTTTTTGCTCTGGTTTATTTTCACCCACATGTTTAGACTGTAATGTTGTATCCTTATTGTTTTGATGTGGTTATGCTTTGTTCTTAATTGTTAACTGTTTGTTTGTGTTGTCATTTGTGAGCGGAGCACCAAGGCACATTCCTTGTATATGCACATACTTGGCCAATAAACTTATTCATTCATTCATCCATTCTATCGCTGTGCATTGATGCTCCTAATGTCCCTGCCGTTTACTCTATGTTGTACAAGAATTTGACTTCACACTTGTATGGGTTCAATTCCAACTCCCACTGATCTATGAGTCGCAGTATTCTTAGACAACCTTCTTTGCTCTCTATAACTCCACTAATTCAAACTAGAGTGCAACATGCCTTGGATTTCTTGTGCCTTAACCTTCTGGGCCAGCCTACCAGGTGGGACCTTTTCAAAAACCATATTAAACCATTTAGCCAACGTCCACTGGCCTGCCTTCATTTATCTCCTTGGTTTCATCATAGAGTCAAACCCTATAATGCTAGCAAAATGATTACCCCTTTTTATTCCCAACTTCTACAGAAATAGCCTCATTTTTCAATCCCTCCAGAACCTCCTCCCTGAGTTAGGCCACAATGTTCTCCCTAATCAGCAGTGAAACACCCCACCCCTATGGCAACCCCTCATGCCTGAACCTTCTATACACCGGAACATTGAGCTGCCAGTCCTGCCCTTTTAACCGTGTTTCTGCGATTGTAACAATATCATAATCCCATGTAAAGTTCCTGTGTCGTAATCCTATGTGATGATCTTTGGTCTCAGCTCATCCGTTTTATCTGAGCGGCTCTTTGCATTAATAAAAATGCAGTTAAAGCTACCGACCATCTCATACTTCTCCACCTGTCTCAGCCTTCTCTTCCCACTGGACTTGCCTGTTCCATTTCCTACACATGAGTCAGTCTTCCCACCCGCTGCACCGGCATTCAGAGTTGACCCCTCTCCGCACGAGTTGAAACCTCCCAAGTAGCACTAACAAACCTCCCCAGGAGGATTGCTGCAGGAAGGAACTGAGGATAGACACAAAATGCTGGAGTAACTCAGCGGGACGGACAGCATCTCTGGATAGACTGTCTAAAGAGGGGTCTCGACCCAAAACGTTACCCATTCCTTCTCTCCAGAGATGCTGCCTGTCCCGCTGAGTTACTCCAGCATTTTGTGTCAGGATGTTATTAGATGTTGGACCCTCCTGTGCAGGTGCAATCTGTCCTTCTTGTCCAGGTCACTCTGCCCTGGAAGAGATCCCAATGATATAAATACCTAAAGCCCTTTCACCTGCAGCAGCTCTCTAGACAGGTATTCATCTGTCCCATCTTCCTATTTCTGTACACACCAGCCTCCCTCCCTTCCAACCCTTCCTCGCCTCACAGATACCTCCATGCATGTCCTACACTCTTCTCATTTGTGCTCTGTCTCTGAATCTGTCCTTTCACTCCCTGCAGCACAATCTCTGCCCTTAATTCGAGGCCTGGGTTCTGTGTTTCCCCTATCCCAAAACCCCAGTCTCCCTGAGCCTCTTTTCCCCCCTCTACCCCACCGCCACCCACAACCACTGGGCCCAGTACTAGGCACAATTTCATCCCCAAACCACCTCCCCAGTTTATTGTGTGACCTTGTTGTTCTGCAGGTCTTGTCTGAGCCCTGGAAACTCTCCACCAGCCAGACTACACTCCAGCAGATTCACCTCTACGACCCGAAGTATGTGGCAAGTGGTGGAGGCTTTGGGCCGGTGAGTATTCGTGTGAAGCTGTTCTGTCTACCCCCACTGTCTACACTGTATCCTGCCTTAGGAGAGGCTTGAAGGATCCGGACCCAGCAGTTACAGGTACAACGTGAGGATGGCAAGCAGGGCTGGGTTTCACAACCAGCCCGCCCTTCACCAATTTGGGGAGCCGGAGGGGGGAACCACTGAATAGTGAGCACAGTGGGGGGGGGGGGGATATTGAGAAAGGGGCGTATTAGGTTATATGTTCCCGGTCGTGGGGAAGAGACTGCTCTGGATGAAGCACTGGTGCTTGCAACAGATAGAGCCAGAGTGTTGACAGGGATTGGGTGTCGGAGAGTGCAGGGAGATGGTGGTGGCGACTGGAATTTGCAGTGAACGGAAGCAAGGGACAGGGTTAGACAATAGACAATAGGTGCAAGAGTAGGCCATTCGGCCCTTCGTGCCATTCACTGTGATCATGGCTGATCATCCACAATCAGTACCCCGTTCCTGACCTCTCCCCATACCCCCTGACTCCGCTATCATTAAGAGCTCTATCTAACTCTCTCTTGAAAGCATTCAGAGAATCGGCCTCCACTGCCTTCTGAGGCAGAGAATTCCACAGATCCCCTCTCATCCTTCTACATTCCAGTGTATACAAGCCCAGTCGCTCCAGTCTTTCACCATACGACATTCCCGCCATTTCGAGAATTAACCTAGTGAACCTACACTGCACTCCCTCAATAGCAAGAATGTCCTTCCTCAAATTTGGCCAGGGTGGTGGCGCAGGGAGTGAAGGACATGGGTGGGTGGGGTTGATGGTCCAAGGTGAAGGGGTTGGTTGGCAAGGTTTGGAGAAGAAGCGACAGTGAGGAGGGACTGTGTTGGGAGAGTATCGTGGAATTAGGGAGAGTAGTGGAGAGAGTGGGGTCAAGATGGAGGAGGGAAGAAGTGATGGCGTCGCAGAGCAGCTGGTGGTGTTTGGAGGTTGGTGGGAGCTGGGGCCTCTCGTGTCTGAGACACTCCATCCTGTGATGTGCTGCCGATCTGTCTTTTCTTAGGTTGCTGATGATGGCTATGGTGTGTCTTACATCATGGTCGGAGAAAATCTAATCAACATGCACATTTCAAGTAAATTCTCCAGCCCCGAGACGGTAAGTTTGGTCTTGTGGGAAGGGAGAATGCAAGGCCAGAGAGGGAGGGGAGTTTGTTGACGGGCAGTGTGCCTGGGGATGATCTCCTGTTCACTTGACACTGATGTTCATATGTGACTGCCCACGAGGTGGGGAGTGCGGATTCTGGGAGCGGTGAACTTGAATGCAGGGTGGAGAGATGTGAGCCAGGGCAAACCCAGGAGTGTATGATTGAAGGGGAGGGTCTGTGTCAATGGATGCAAGGACGGAAACAAGTATTGGAGCTGCAGTCATCCAGGCAAATTCCATCACAGTCCTGACCTTGTGTCTTGTAGAAAGGCTTTGGGTTGTCAGGAGGTGCGTGACTCAGGAGTCCTGGGCCTCCTCCACTGTCAGAGTGAGGCCCAGCGCAAATTGGAGGAACAGCACCTCATATTTCGCTTGGGCAGCTTATAGCCAGCAGTATGAACATTGACTTCTCTAACTTCAAGTAACTCTTGCTTTCCCTCTTTCTCCATCCCTCCCCTACCCTAGTTCTCCGACCAGAGTGTCTTCCTAATTATATTTTATCTTTGTAGGCCTGATTGTCACCTTCTGCGAGCTAACAATGATCTATTCCACACTTTCCTTGATTTTCGTCCCCTTTGATGTCTCGTTTTCACACCTTGCCCTTCCATATCTCTGTGCCTCCCTCTCCCCTGACTCAGTCTGAAGAACGGTCTCGTCCTGAAACGTCGCCCATTCCTTCTATCCAGAGATGCTGACAGTGGGGGAGGCCCAGGACTCCTGAGTGACCCACCTGTCGACCTGTCGCGCCACTCTTCAGGAGCCATGCACCTGTACTCTCAGATCTTTTTGTTTTGCAACATTCTCCAGAGCTCTGACATTTACTGTGTAAGTCCTACCCTGGGCTGACAGACCAAAGTGCAATATCTCACTCTTGTGAGAGTAAGTGCATTTGTCATCCCTTGCCTCACCATATCAACTGATCTCGATCTTGTTGTAAACGTCCTTCCTCACTGTCCACTAGCTCACCAGTTTTTGGTGTCATCTACAAATGTTCTAACAATGTTAACTACATTGACATCCAAATCATTCATGTATATAAGAGACCGACCGGAGGGGACTCGGCACCAACCCTTGCATCTCCTACTAGTCACAGGTCTCCAATCAGAAAAAACAATGCTCCACAACTACCTTTTGACTCCTTCTTCCAAGCCAATTTTGAATAGGCCTTAGATTCTTGCTAGGTTGGTTTCCTTCCACATCCCCAACAAAATGTGTAGATTTGTGGGTTAATGGTTCACTGACATTGCCCCTGGTGTGTAGTTGGATGGAAGCACCAGGGAGGAGATCATGGGAATGTGGGGAGAATAAAATAGGTTGGGGTAGAATTAGTGTTAATGTGTGGTTGATGATCAGCATGGACTCTGGGGTGAAGGACCTGTTTCCTCACTATATGACGTTATTGGCTCACCCTTCCTGCCCCTTCCCTCCTGCCTGTGCACCCCCTCGGCTTTGTTGCACATCTACCCCACTCTCCACCATCTCCATGGCTGTTTCACTGAGAGTCCCCTGCCTCTTTATATTCACCATCTCATTCTCTGACATGTGGCACTCACTACCCCCACGTGTTTCCCCTCCCTCCGATATTCGTCAAACCATCAGACTTCAAGGGTAGACGTGGCTGGAAGTACTTGTGTCCAGAAGAAGCTGGCAATCGCACTGCTACCTACTGGGGCTGCTCATGATGTGTGACATGATTTTTCTTGTGCAGGATTCCCATCGGTTCGGCAATTATTTCCAACAAGCCATGCTCGATATCCTTGCCCTATTCAACCTGGACAAGAGGACCAGCGAGTAGCACCAGGCCCAGAGATGGAGTTGAGAGGACCAGACCCAGACCCCGACCCTGCGACAGTGTTTCTGGCTGGTGCTGGTGGCACTTGATGTGGGACGATGACAGTCATTTTGAACATCAACAAATCCACTGCTTCCTGGCAGTCCTGTGCTGCGGTGCCAGGTGCCAGCTTGTCCCTTGAGACATCTGGGGCTGGGCCAGAGCCTCCAGTCTGACAGCAGTGGTCAGGTCCTGTCAGGAGCTGCTAATACCATTGCAAACTGCATCACAAACGTTGATCTAGCATTATTGCACGAGATCAGGTAGATACTCACTTCCCTTCTCTGCTCTATCATGATTATAATGCAGAGCTTTTACTTTAATTGTCCATCTCTGAACAGTGCTTGATCATACAGTGCCCTCCATAATGTTTGGGACAAAGACCCATCATTTATTAATTTGCCTCTGTACTCCACAATGTGAGATTTGTAATAGAAAAAATCACTGTCTTCTCTGGTGATGCTCTGCCAGGCCTGTATTGCAGCTATCTTTAGCTTATTGCAAATCTCAAATTGTGGGGCAAATAAATAAATGATGGGTCTTTGTCCCAAACATTATGGAGGGCACAGTAATTCTCAGAATTGTTCGCATATACAGAATGTCATTGCAGTTCCCAAACGGCACAGGGATGCATTGAATCACGGCTTCTCTACGAGGAAATTGTCTGACTTGGAGCAAGGGATTCACTTCCCTCTCAAGACTCTCTGTGGAAGTTTATTGATTTAGTGTGGCTATTATGTAAAGAGCCAATAAATGTGTTGCAGGTGATCTCAGTGGTTAAGTGAATGGTATATATATGTACAGAATAAAGAGCTGGGGACCATTACCAACGACCTGCTCTGTGTGTGTTGAGTTCTCCTTTGTATAGTGACGTACACATCTCAGCCTGCAAACACCAGGTACCCTAAGTAAAAAGCAACAAGACACACAGCGGCATAAAATAACATTTAACATAAACATCCACCACAGCGGATTCCACATTCCTCACTGTGATGGAAGGTATTAAAGTTCAATCGTCTTCCTCTTTGTTCACCCGCGGTCAAGGCTGTTGAACCGTCCGCAGTCGCCGCTACCGACTGTCCGAGCCCTCGCGTCGGGATGATTGAAACTCCGGCGTTGGGAGATTGAAACACTCTCCAAGGCATTGGAGCTCCCAAATCGGCCTTTTCTTACCAGAGACCGCGGGCTTCACGGTGTTAAAGTCCACAGGCCCCGCGGTTGGAGCTCTCCACAGTCGATCCTCGGCAAAGGATCACAGCTCCACGATGTTAAAGCCTGCGCCGCGCCCGCAGCTTGAAGCGCCGGGCTGGTCTCCAGGAAAGGCTGCACCACTCCACGATGTTAGGCCGCAGTGGGGACGGAGATACGATATGGAGAAAAATCACATCTCCGTCGCGGTAAGAGATTGAAAAAAAAATTCCCCAATTTCCCCCCCCCCACCACATAAAACAAACCAAACACTAAAACATACTTTTACACAAACTTAAAATAATTTAAAAACAGTAGAAAGGACAGACAGACTGTTGGCGAGGCGGCCCGAGCTGGTGGAGCTGACCGGTGATTTCTCATCTGAAGCTGACTCCTTGGTCGAAGAATGTGGCCTCTGGTTCTAGGTCACCATCGGATCGAATCAATAGACACAAGAGACCGCAGATGTTTTTTCAGCAAAAAAACAAACTGCTGGAGGAACACAGCAACTGTGGATTGAATGGACAGATAGTGATTCAAGCCAGGAGCCTTCAGGTTGATGGAGTAGAGTGGGAATAGTTGGTAGAAAGATATGAGGGGGCAGGGTGGGGCAAGAGCTGCCAAGTGATAGGTGAAGAGGGTTTGATTGTTAATGAGTCAGGTGAGAGAGGGAAGGATGGAGATAGAAGCCAATGTTGAAGGAGATAAGTGGAGAAGCCAAAATGGTGCAAATAGTGAAATCAGATACGAAAGGAAGGTGGGTGATGAAGTGTAAAGCCAGAGGGAGGGATATTGGGAAGAATAGAACGGGGTAGAGGTGGCAAGAAAAACGGGGGACCCAGAGTAGGGAAAGGGGAAGCAAGGGTTGGCAAGGTCTTCCTGAGCTGAAATGCTATCTGTCCATTTACCTCCATAGATGCTGCCTGACCTGCTGAACAGGTTTTTTTCTTGTGTCAGATTGAATCTGCCCAATCAAGCCTCCTATGAACACTGACCTTGAAATTCTTTCATTAAGAAGTGCAAAAACCCAACAAAAGCTTTTCACTGCAGCTCGATATACGTGACACTCAACCAAACTAATCTGCAGTTGCTGGGAACCTGAAATCAAAACATAAATTGTTTGAAACACAGATAGAATTATTGAGCATGGAAACAGGCACTTCAGTCCACCAAGCCTGTCCTGACCTTCAATCACCCATTTACATGAATCCTCCACAAACCTATTTTATTTTCTGCATGTTCCCATTAACTCTCCCCAGATTCTACCACTCACTTACTCAATCGGGGCAGTTGATGGTGACTGATTAATTTACCAATCCACACGTCTTTGAGATGTAAGAGGAAACTGGAGCATGTGGAGGAAACACAAGGTGGAGGGAAAGACAACCAGAGTTAATGATTTGGGTTGTTGCCCTTTCATCAGGACTGGAGGTTTTCACCCAGAGCAAGCTTGCTCCATTCCCAGGCTTATAAGTACCACTTGGTGAATTTGACCCCTATTTTTCTGGAGACTTTCCATGAGTGCTGGAAAACACGGTTTCAGTGCAGGACTTGCCCTGATGCCAGCTATGAACCAATGCACACTCTTAATCTTCCTCTGTGACTTTTATTCTCATGGGTGTGGAACAGGACAGTAGCCACTGGGGTGCACAACACCGTCTTTTATTAATTCCATTTCCCATTAAACGATGCTTTTTGAAGGGATAAGCGCTCTGATACATTTGATACCCCCTGTAGCCTCACTGTCTAGCCCACAACTGCTCACATTTAACACTGATCCTTCCTTGCACCTTCAATGCACTTATCTCCAGTGAAAAGTTGTTTAGAAACCTAGAAACATAGAAAATAGGTGCAGGAGGAGGCCATTTGGCCCTTCGAGCCAGCACCGCCATTCATTGTGATCAAGGCTGATCATCCACAATCAGTAACCTGTGCCTGCCTTCTCCCCATATACCTTGATTCCACTAGCCCCTAGAGCTCTATCTAACTCTCTTTTAAATTCATCCAGTGAATTGGCTTCCACTGCCCTCTGTGGCACAGAATTCCACAAATTCACAACTCTCTGAGTAAAAAAGTTTCTTCTCACCCCAGTTTTAAATGGCCTCCCCTTTATTCTTAGACTGTGGCCCCTGGTTCTGGACTCCCCTAACATTGGGAACATTTTTCCTGCATCTAGCTTGTCCAATCCTTTTATAATTTTATACGTCTCTATAAGATCCCCTCTCATCCTTCTAAACCCCAGTGAATACAAGCCCAGTCTTTCCAATCTTTCCTCATATGACAGTCCCTCCACCCCAGGGATTAACCTCGTGAACCTACACTGCACTGCCTCAATAGCAAGGACATCCTTCCTCGAATTAGGAGACCAAAATTGCACATAATACTCCAGATGTGGGCTCACCAGGGCCCTAAACAACCTCCTTGCTCCTGTACTCAAATCCTCGCGTTTATGCTTAACAGCTCCTTCACTGCATGAAAATGGAGACTAACGAGGAAGCCACAAAGATCATTTGTCAGGAGGCATTGAAGAGTTCATGCCTTATACAGAGTTTATAGAGACCCTTGCTCGTAAGTAGAATCTCTGAGCAACAATATGTATTCATGTTGTGCTTCAGCAATACTGACTTTGCAGATCTATGGCCATCTGTGACCTACAGAAGCTCATATGATTTGTGGAGGTCATTCCCAGTCACTCACCTTCCCAGCCTCAGGACCATTCCAATTTCTGTTGATCTTTGTCACTTCTGTCAGGGATGCACAGAAACATAGAAAATAGGTGCAGGAGTAGGCCATCCGGCCCTTCGAACCAGCACCACCATTCAATATGATCATGGTTGATCATCCAAAGTCAGTACCTTGTTCCCGCTTTTTCCCCATATCCCTTGATCCCGTTAGCCCCAGGAGCTATATCTAACTCCCTAAATGGCCTACCCATTATCTTAAACTGTGACCCCTGGTTCTGGACTCCCCCAACATGGGGAACATTGTCAGGACAGACAGAGGCAGAAGGATGCATCGACTATTCCTCTAGCCCATGGGAGTAGGCAGAGTGGGCGCAGGGCACTGCCTCCATTTCAGGCGTTCAGAGCACATCCACAGTGCAGCACCTTACACAGAGCCCCAGCCAACCTCCTGCCTGGATCATCTGACCCGACCCAGCCCTGAGGGTCTTTGGGGGGGGGAGAACATGCCTCCTGTGGCCAATGTTGTCCACTGGGCTGCGAAGATCTCTCAATGGGAGCATGCTGCCTCCACCCTAACCCATAACTGCAAACATTCTGGAGGCAGCACCCGTGGCACAGCCCTTTGTGGCCCCTCAGGAGGCTGGCTCCCATGATTAAATGCCAGCAGCTGCACAGTATCTGAACACAGGAATTATTCAGTAAATGTTGAAGGAGTAACTGTCATTGTGTCGACAGGGGACCTGGTGAAATGAATAAGGATTGCAATGGAAAATTTGGACTTTAATGGTACTTTCACCCTTCCCCCTAAAAGGTAGAATTGTACTTTCAGCTTCAATGGGTCCACTTCTCAGTAGAGGGCAGAGGATAGTTTGTGCACTTTTAACCAAACATGACAGTATTATGCTGGCCAATACCTTTAAAGGAAGAGGCTCGTACTCTGCACTATACAGATAATTCCCTTTAATCTGACGCTAGTGTTTCCAGAATATTCACTATCGAACATTGAATTGTGTGTAATGGATCTTAATACAGCGTAAACGCGTTAATCCAACTGTTCATATTCCACACCGACAGGTTTTGTTCACAGTCGTTAATTTAATGTTATATTTCAGTCGTTTAACTGACAGCCAATGCATAAAACATTTCAGACCGCTAGCCTCCAACTCTTCATTCAGCCAAGCCAATTAAATAACATGTTTAATAAACTCTTCAGTTTTCATTTCACTTTTTATCACTGATTTTCCTCGATTATTGAAGTGTTTAGTTCATTCCACAGCACACAGAACTGCAATGTATTTGTTCAAAGTCAGTGGGATTTCCCAGTTGTGTATTCTGAATCCTGCAGTGTAATCATCCAAGGTAGAAATAGCTCTGCCACTGCTTCCTGTTTATACATCGTGCTGTCTGATTACTGCACATGACTTATGAGTGTGCTCTCATGTCCCCAGTTTGCTATTTTAGTCATCCTTTCCGGTTCTCCCTGTACAAATTAGAATTTGGCAATATATTAAAATGACCCATTTCTGCTGTAGCTTTATTTTTTTTAATATCCTGCTGTGTCTTTAATCGTAGAATTTCTCATTCTCCGATGGCATTCTTTAGGCTGCCTTGCCTGAGGTTTCTGATTATTCCCTCACACCTGTAGATCCAGTATTTTCCTCTACAATTTCCCAATCAACTGGTTCCTTTCTAGAGTCGAGACATTTTGGAATATCACAATTTAAACTCCAACATCTCTGCAGCTAGTTATTTGCCCTCTCCCAGCAAATACAGAAGCCCCGCAGAAAGCATACTGTCCAGTTGCATCGCAGCTTGGTTTGTGAACAGTTCTCCCCAAGGCACAATCATTTGTAGAGAGTTGTAGATGTAGGCCAGTCTATCACACAGGCCAGACTTCCCACCATTGGCTCCATCCATTCTTCATGCTGCCCCTGAAAAGCAGCCAACATAATCAAAGACTTGCCCAACCAGTCATTCCTTCTCCTCCCTAGTCCTGTTCGTACAGAAGGTACAGAAGCATGAAAGAGAACACCACAGACTCAGGACCGCTCTTCCCCTCTGATACCAGGCTTGTGAACGGTCCTCCATAAGCTAGGGTACTGTCCAATTCCACCCCACTGAGGATATTGGACTTTGTCTGATGAACTGATGCGCCTCAATGCACGACCATGCTGAGAATTATATTCTGCACTCTGTATCTTCCCCTTTACTCTATTGTACTTGAGTTTGACTTGATTTATTTATGTGTGGTATATCTGTTCTGTTTGGATCAGATAGGCAAAACAAAGCTTTTCACTGTGCCTGTGGACACGTGATAATAATAAATCTAAAGCTAATATGTGTTGTCCGTTACTGGGGAATGTTTGCCAGTGAGCTCCAGGCACATCTTACCCTCTTATTGATCACTTCAGTTTTCATTTCCATTTTTATCCATGGTTGTCGATGATTATTCGAGTGGTTTGCATTTGAAGTGTTTCCCACATCAACTACAAACTAAAAATGCATCAGATCTGTTCAAAGTCAATATAACTTTCCTATGCCTATTTGGAATCCAGCATAATTTGATAATCTGATTTATTCTATCATCCGACAAAGGCAAGGATTGTGTCAGATTACTGAGAATTGAACCTATAGTTTGGAAGAGTGCTATGTTGGCGAGCTTGTGTTTCATGCAGAGTGCCAGTGATGGGAGAGTGGGACTCTCACTCCATAACACTGGGTCACCCACTGACTGACTGTCTCCGGATTCAGTGTTGATTCGTCCTGTTTCTGTGATGTTGGGAGGTTTGCCCTCGATTCTTACAGAACAAAAAAACTTGTTCTGAAATTGATTCCAGACACGAGAAGATGTCATTTCTAGTCATTTTTGAAAATTCAAGAATTGATTAAGAAAAAGATGGATGGTTTGAAATTACTCAATAAGCAAACCTATAATAAATGAATGGATTTCATGATTGAACCCCACCCAAGTGGCCACTGGCACTGAATCTAATGTCTGGCCACGGAGAGCAAGATTGACATCACATACACATACATACATTGATGGAGCTGGGTGGTCACTGGGCTATGCTGAACCGTGGAGTCAGTGTGGGCTGGGGTGTGAGGCTTTGCCCAGTGTTGATGATTTAAAGTGGCTTCTGTCTTATAGGTTAGCAGAAGGTGATTGCATGATTGGAAAATACAACTCTTTTTCGCTACCATTGCCTCCCCACGCATGCACACACAAACACATACTTGGGCTGTGGAATATGCCAATGGAGCACACAAGCAAACCCTAGTGCCTTCATCCAATTGGGATTTGCCTGATGGCTTTGAGCAAAGAACTGTCCCATTAAGACAAACAGTGCTATTGAGGTGAGTGTTCTGTGGGGCATTTACCACCATTCATGGGAAGTACCAGGAGAAGGGGAAGTGATGAAGGAGGGGTGCAAGATTTACTGGTGATCACAGGCATTACCAAATTTGTCCACTGTAGAGATTCAAAACATACAACAACCCACGCCCAGCTCTTCATCCAAACAGGAATTACTGTCTCTGCATTGATTTGTCTATGTGGCCTCCTTACTGAAGTGTGCAGTCCGTCTCCAGTGGCCCATTGACCCACGCCAAGGCCTGAACTGACTGTGTTGGGGGCCGTTGACATTAAGAACCAGATCCTCAGGAAGGACGGTCTGTGAACAAATATAAAAAGCCTGAGGTGACCTGAACCCTTTGAACCAGAATCCAAGCACCACCTTTCACCCAGTCGCAGCTAGTTTGGTGCCAGCATGGAATCGTTAATCCAAATTTAATCCTGGGGGATTAAACTAGAGCACGCAGTAACCAAAAGTGGCACATCAAAGCCTCCACCTCCACTAGGCTTGATCCCTCCTTCAACATCTTGTGCCTTCCTCTACCTCAGCCTGTGTTAACTTATTCACTCACTGGCCTGGTTGCTCAAAGGCCAGTGCCCAGACATAGCCAGTGAATGAGAAGGGACAGTTTGTTTAAACGGGAGCTGGTTCTCATTCTCAGCTTGAAGAACCCTCTTTTGAAATCCTTTGCTTGCTTACTGATCCTTGACTGAATCTGGAACAAATGCAGGTCAGTATCAGCATAACTTGTTTCATCCCTTCCAGCCAAGGAGCTGTCATGGTTCCTGTCCAGCGCAGTAGTACCCAGTCAGCCCCCTCAAGCTGGTTCTCCCATTCAACAAGGCCATGGCCTAACTCTAACTCTAACTCTAACTCTAACTCTAACTCCCTAACAAACCCTAACTCCCCATCTCTTGCCATTTACCTTATTTTGTTAAATGTCCATCTCAGCATTGAATGTATTACAAGGCTCCACTCTGCAGCTCTCTGGAGAGGAGAATTCCAAAGATTTACACCCCTCTTAGAAAAAAGTGCCCATCAGGCCCATGCGTTAAGACGGCCCTGACCTAGTGTAATCCACAGGTCACAGGGAGAATGTACTGAGAGCATCTGAGTTTAGGATTGCACCTGTTCAATTTCATAGAAACTTAGAAATTAGGTGCAGTAATAGGCCTTTCGGCCCTTCGAGCCAGCACCACCATTCAATATGATCATGGATGATCATCCAGAATCAGTACCCTGTTCCTGCTTTCTCCCCATAATCCCTTGATTCCATTAGCCCTAAGAGCAACATCTGACTCTCTCTCGCATGTCTTTCATTCATTTGTTCTATATCTCTCTATTTCATGGGTCTATATCTCTCGTTTCCCTTTCCCCTGACTCAGTCTGAAGAAGGGCCTCAACCCGAAACGTCACCTATTCCTTTTCTCCAGAGATGCTGTCTGACCTGCTGAGTTATTCCAGCTTTTTGTGTCTATCTTCCCCAACCAGAAGCCTTGTTTGAACCAGGAGATCTACAATCTTCATGACTGCCCAGATACAGCATGGATACAGGTCCCTCAGCCCACCGAGTCCGCGCCGACCAGCGATCACCCTGTACACTAGCAGTATCCTACACACTAGGGGCAAATTAAGTCAATTAACCTAAAAACCTGTGTAGGAAAGAACTGCAGATGCTGGTTTAAATCGAAGGTGGATACAAAATGCTGGAGTAACTCAGCGGAACAGTTAGCATCTCTACCTGAAGAAATGTCTCAACCCGAAACCTCACCCATTCCTTCTCTCTAGAAATGCTGCCTGTCCCGATGGGTTACTCCAGCATTTTCTGTCTACCTTCAACCTACAAACCTGTACGTCTTTGGAGTGTGGGAGGAAACTGGAGACCCCGGAGAAAACTCACGCGGTGACAGGGAGAATATACAAATTCCGTACAGATAGCACCTGGAGTCAGGATTGAACCCAGGTCTCTGGCGGCAGGACTACCGCTGTGCCACTGAACCACCACATCCAGAACCCTTATGGTATTGCAATCGCATTCACCAACACAGACGTCAGAAGATCCTTCAAGGGGAGAACCATTGGAAAGCATCCGGACCTGATGGTGCACTTGGTCATTTTCTAAAAATCTGCATGGAGCAACTGGCTGGAGTTTTTCGCAGACATATTTAACCTCTTCATTGCCGAGGTCAGAGGTTCCCACCTGGTTTAAAAGAGCATCAATAACAGCCGTGCCCTAACAGAGTAAGGCAGCATGCCTCAGTTATTACAAACCGGTGGCACTAATGTCCACAAAATGACCGGATTAAGTGTTTTGAGAGATTGGTTACGGCATATATCACCTCCTACCTCGGCAAGAACTTGAAGCCAATATAATTTGCCCATCGCCACAGTAGATCAACGAGAGATGCAATCTCACTGGTTCTGCACTGGACCACTTGGATTATAAAATACATGCATCAAGTTGTTTCTCATAGATTGTAGCTCAGGGTTCAACACCCTCATCCACTCCAAACTTGTTAGCAAGCTGAGAGTGCTGGGTCTCTGAGCATCCTTTTGCAACTGGACCCTCTACTTCCTCATCAACAGAACACAATCCACATGAATTGACAAGAACACTTCCTTCTTGGTAACCATCAGCATAAGAGCACCTCAAGGCAAGGTTCTCAACTCCCTGGTTTACTCACTCTATACCCGTGACATAACTGCAACTCCATCTTTAAATTCATTGATTACACCACTGTACGAATTATGGACAATAGGCTAGACCGTATCTCTACAGGAGACCGATTGATTCACTTAATGGTGCCAGAGCAACCATCTTGCTCTCAACGTCAAAAAAAAACCAAGGAACTGATTGTTGACTTTAGATGAAGAAGACCAAGGATCCACAGACCTATCTTCATCCATGATTTCACTTCAAAGGTCAACCCCTTTATCCTTGGAACCAACCTTGCAAATCTTCCTTGTGTTGCCTCCAATGTTTGTATATCATTCCTTAAATATTAAGGCTAAAACCCTCCGAAGCATTCACAATGTGGTCTCAACAAAGTTCTGTAAATTTGAATCAAAACATGCCCACTTTTATATTCATACACCTTGCAATAAAGGCCAATATTCCAATAATCTTCAAGTACCTGCATGCTAACATTTTATGTTTAATTTACTAGGATCCCAGATTCCTTTGTATTTCCTGTACTATTAAATTTGTTGCAATATTACTTTATGCTGAACTATTCTATTTAAATAATAACTTGGTTTTAATTCATCCTTCCAGTTGAGAGTCTTTAATTTTCCCACGTTATTATGTTTGTCAGTTTCCTTCCCACTCTTTAAACCTATCTATATCCCATTGCAGAAGATAGACACAAGATAGTCTGAAGAAGGGCCTCGACTCAAAACGTCACCTATTCCTTCTCTCCACAGATGCTGCCTGTCCCGTTGAGTTACTCCAGCTTTTTGTGTCTATCTTCGGTTTAAACCAGCATCTGCAGTTCCTTCTTTCACATATATCCCATTGCAAACTCTTACTGTCCGCACGACTAGCTAACCCAGCAATCTTTGGATAAGCTGAAAATTTGGCGAGAGTACGACCAGATCGTTTAACCAAGTCATTAATATCTATATACTAAAACTCTAGTTTGTTATCTTGTTTGTGACTGAACTTCAGCCAAAACGGTACACGATAGCGCGACAGTTTCAGGCCCACCTTACTCACCATTGTCACTTTAGTGATAATGCAAGTAGTTTCATTGAAATCGGTCTTATATTTTTTAAGTTATTCACATTTTAAAGTTTAAAAGGAGGGGAGGGGGAGGGGAAGAGGGAAGGAGGGAGTGGGGGAGAAGGGAGGGGGCTGGAGGAGAGAGGGGAGGGGGGGAGGACAGGGTACTGCACCAATGCAGGAGAGGTTTGGGCCCAACGGGTCCACTTGGTCTAGTAGATTATAAATGGCTGCACCTCAGCACTGAACACTATGGCACCCCGGCAGGTAATCTAAAAATGACCCATTTATCCTGTCTTTTGGGTTTGTCAGTTAGCCTCTATCCTTGCCGATATATTACCCCCCACCTCACTTTAATCTTATGCAGTGACGTTTTGAGTGGTACCTTATCAAAATCATTCTGGAAATCCAAATGCACCACATCTCTTGGTTTCCCTTTACATACTTTGTTACATACTTCAGGAACACAAGGACATTTCTCAGACATGATTTTCCTTATGCAAGTCCATGCTGATTCATTATTGCCTTATAATTTGTCTTGTTACAACCTACTAATAATAGATTCCACCATTTTCCTAATGACAGGTATTAGGTTAATTGGCCTTCGGTTTCCTGCTTTCTGTCTCCCTCCTTTCTTGAATAGTGGCATTGGAAATGTTAGATTTCAACCAGTGTGACCATCATCTCAACAGCCACTGCCTTTAAGATCTCAGAGTGCAGACTATCAGGTGCAGAGAACTTGTTGGCTTTTAGTCCCATTCGTTTCTTATCTTGAGAATCAACCCAAAACCAAATGTATCAATGGGTCGATTAAGAAAATGCTAGCTTATTGCAGGCGAAACAGCAGATGTCAAACAGCGGTACGTACGGAGAACAGGTCACACAGGAATACAGAGAGGATAGGGAATACACATTTACCAAGGGACAATGGAATTCTAGAACAGATGACATTTGAAAAAGAGAGGCTAGAGGAGATTCACAAGGTTGCCTGAGACGGAGCGATTATGAGGGGAGACTGGATAGGCTGAATTTGTTTTCCTTGGAGCAGAGAAAGCCAATGAGTTACTTGATAGAGGTGAACAAAAGTATGAGTATCATACATTAAACAATAAGAAACAGAGGTGTTAGTGACCAGAGGACACTGAGTTAGGGTAAAGGGATTGGTGGGAGAATTCTTTCACCAAGGGGTTGATTGGAATCTGGAACGCACAGCCTAGCCTGAGAGGGTGGTGGAACCAGAGACCCTCATAACAGTTAATATATATTTAGCCCTGGACTTGAAATAAAAGGCTACAGTCATGAAATGCCATGGTCCAGAAAATTACAGGCTGAATGTTGGAAACTGGAATTAGCATAAGCAGGTGACAACAAAGACATAAGTGACTGCAGATGCTGGAGGGTGAAGCAAAATAGAAAATGCTGGAGGAATTCAGCAGGTCAAGCAGCATCTGTGGAGGCAAAGGATGGTCGACAAGTTAGCCACTCCCCTATCCATGCTGGTATATTGCCCCCTTCTCACTTTGATCTTATGCAGTAACTTATTACATGACACCTTATCTAAATTCTCTGGAAATCCAAATACATAACGTATAATAGTTCTTCTTTATCCCTTTTGTTTGTTACATTTTTCAAGAACACTAGGAAATTTGCCAGACATGGTTTCTGGTATTGATAGGTATTTGCTAGCCAGCATGGACAAAGTGGGCCAATGGGCTGCATGACTCTCTAACTCAGTGATAAAAGAGACTGTGTGGCAGGCACAGTGATGCAGCTGATAGAACTGCCGCCTCACAGTACCCCAGACCCAGGTTCGAACCTCAGATGCTGCCTGTGTGGAGTCTGCATGTTCTCCCTGTCATGGCATGGATTTCCTCCTGGGGATCCGCATTCCTTCCACATCCCAAAAACATGCGGGTTTGAAGATTAACTGGCCCCTAGTGTGTAGGGGGTGGATGAGAAAGTGTGTTGGGATAGAACTAGTGTGTGAACGGATGATTGATGGTCGGCGTGGACCTGGTGGGCTGAAGGTCTGTTTCCATCCTGTATTTCTAAACTAAATCCAGTGAGTACACTTTATGCTGAGTAATGTTGATTAATCTCTCACTCACCACCTCAAACTGATTTATTTGGATAGCAAATTTAATAAATGGATACATCTTAACATGTTGTGTAAGAAAATAACTGCAGATGCTGGTACAAATCGAAGGTATTTATTTCACAAAATGCTGGAGTAACTCAGCAGGTCAGGCAGCATCTCAGGAGAGAAGGAATGGGTGACGTTTCGGGTCGAGACCCTTCTTCAGACATGTTGATAATTTAAAGGTAGATTGGTGAATCAATCATTGGTATTTGATGTGGATATGAACATACATGCTTGCCAGTCAGCTGAAGAAATACCCTGCTATCAGACAGGACAAATCTGTGTCTAGCTTAACATTACAATTTTGCTTAAATTTAACACTGTATATAGATTTAGTAAAAATGTAATAAACATTGGGAAGCAAAAAAAAATCCAATGCTGAAAATCTGAAATAAAACAGACTGGAGACACTCAGCAGTTTAGGCATCACCTGTGGGGAGAGAATGGGGTTAACTTTTCGTTAATGTCTTTTCATCAGAACTGGGTAAATTTAAAATTATACATATTTTAAATTGCAGAGCAGAGGGAGCGATGATGTGAACAAAGCGCATGTCTGTGAAAGGGTGGAGACAGAGGAAATGGATGGCACAGATATGTATCCACTGAGGGAATTTGTGGAGGACTTGTTAATGGCAGAGGGTGGGGGAACGGGGGAACAGAGGAGAAGCAAAGAAACAGAATGATATCATGTTCCAACTGTGTGAATAGTGCAGCCGCTGGAAGACTGAGGGGAATGTAAAGAAGCGTGTTAGGAAAGAACAGCTGGTCAGGCGCCATCTGTGTAGGGAGGGCCACATGGAGTTACATCACAACTGGCTAAGGATTGAGAAGCATAGTGAAATACATGAGGTAATGGATGATGTTTAACTGCAATCATCAGTTTTGTTGCAATAATTTAGAAACTGAAAGTTGATGCATTTTCCTTTTTATTAAATAATTGAAAATACTTAATTTTTGCAAGATAACTGAACAAATTGTACAGCACCAAAAATAAAGACCAAAAAATTCAAACCCTAGATTTGATAAATAAAGAGATGGCACAGATTTAAGATAATTTATAAAAGAACCAATGAGAACATAAGGAAATACATTCTTTTTTTTAATAAACAGCACATTGGGCAATATTTGGAATGCTCTGTCTGGCAAGCGGTTGTTATAGGTTCAAAAGGTAATTGAACAAGACACTTGAAGAGAAAGTATTGTACGATGTGTGACTAACTTGGTTACTCTTCGAATGAGTCACTTCAACTTGAATAGCTGCATGGGTTCCTTTTGTGCTGCACTGTTCTCTTAGTAAGATGCTGTGCCGTAGGTGGAAATTGGTTTGGTTTTATTGCGATTCTGTACAGGGGCAAGTTTAAGGGAATGGGGCTTTATCTGTTATGATTAAGGGAAGTAGTTGAGCCCTGTGTTTTTTTCTCCAATAAGTAAAAGGTTGATAAGCATTTAGCCCAAAAGGTAGATCAGCAAATGTATTAAAAAGATTAAGGAAAATATTTTGAGAGTCTGTGATGGGAAAGACTGTTATTTTAGTGTAGGCAAGAGCAAGACCTGAAAGGTGTGGATCAAGAGTCCAAAAGGAATGAGCAGCATACTTTCTAGAAATCTGGAACAATGTTGAATGAAACTTTGGGATCCATCTGCATTGATCACCAAAATGTAATGGGTACAACAAAGTAATTAAAAAAGCTAATGGGATGACTGGATATAGACCTCTATGTCCACGGGGTCAGAATATAAGGGGGCAGAGTTTACTTTCAGCTGTTCAATATCCTGTTTTGACCCACAGTCGTCGTCTGGAAACCACACAGAAGGAAGTGGATTTTTGATTTGGTTATACACACTGTAGATATGCTGGGTCGATTCTGGGATTCCAATAGTTAAATTATAAAGAGATTACACAACAAGGGGCTTATTCAATGGATTTGAGGGTTGTCATAAACCACCTGACTGTATTATTGCAATCCTTCAAAAGTTCTCAAGATATTAAGGGGAACTAACAGGGTGGATAGACACAAAATGCTGGAGTAACTCAGCGGGACAGGCAGCATCTCTGGATAGAAGGGATGGATGACATTTCGGGTCAAGACCCTTCTTTAGAGAGAGAAACGAGTTACACTCCTTGAGAAATCCAGGAAATATCTCAAAACTTTGCGTCAGGCCTTTCGAGAGTGAAATTACAAACACATCTATCTGAAAAGGGAGGTAGAAATTTAGAACTTTCTTCTGCAAACATGTTTCAAATGCTAAATCTGAGGATAATGGATAATTGATAACCAAAGAAGGGACGAGGCAAAAGCAGATATAAGGACACAGGTCACTCATGATCTCACTCAATGACAGATTTGTGGGACAAAATGGCGTGCACCTGTCTCTATACGTAATGTAAAAATTTAATGATGAATTGAAGTATTGTAGGAAGCATAGAAGGGTTAAGTCTTGGGAGATAGAGATGGAATAGAACAATTCATGTTCAATATAAGTAAGCAGACAAATTCTAATATTCAAAAGAATTAGAGCAAGTTTCTCAAGAAAAGCTAATCGCACTTGACTACGTTTGTGTCTCCATAGATAGACACTTGCCGAGCATCTCCGATATATTCTGCTTTTATTTGAGTGAACATTTTGGGGTGTTGCTCTAATCAAAGTATTATTGATGATTGTAGCAGAGACCAGATGTTATCGTTTCAAGTCAAGGTCTTCTCTAGAACATGATGATTTTGACCGTTGTGAAATTCCAGTGTGTGTCAAATGAGTGCTGCACCCTAGCTTTTAACCCAGGGCCCCACTGCTTCTTCCAATGAACATGAAAAGGTTCATGAAGCAATCAGAAAGATAATGAAGCTCTCCCAAGAACCTGGCCACATTTCTCACACATCTGTCAACAATATTTGCAAAAAGTTCACCTGCACTGCTTGACCTTAAGTGTTGTTAGCTGGATTCCTGTTCATTTTGCTAAGGCCCATTAACACATTGAATGCTAATTGATGCATTTTTTAGTAGAGGAAGTAACAGTAACCAGGACATTTTGCTCACATGGTACACATGAATAATACTCATTAGATCTACCGGATAAGGCTAACAAAGCGACTTAACCTTTCACTGAAGGACACCATTCTTCCCTCAGTACTTTACTGGAGTTCCAGCTGAGGTGACTGCCTCATCGGTGAAGGAAGCAAAGTTGCTGCTATCTCATCTGAAGCAGAAAGTTGAGGTGCTTTTAAGAGCTTCCAGAGACAGTCGGTGATATCAGATGAGGAAGGCATGAGTAGTTCTGAGTCATGAGGATGGAAAAATGACAAAAAACACAAGGAACTTTAATTAAAATTTCCAGTCCCAGGTTTCTGGTTGTTGCAAAAATCGAGAGTGCACGCTGTGTACCATCAGCAAAATATATATTTGTAATGGAACTGTGATTAATATTTCTTACCATATATTTATTGTTTGCAGAAGTGCAAATATGTGTAGGCAATCTGGGAGTAATTCAATGAGATCAGTTCAGTACACTGGTTCCTACCCAGGCAAGTTGTCAAACTTTGAACTTTTCGCTAGTTCTTGGAATCAGTCCACTGTGCACAATAGCTAAGAATTTGGTTGGGGAGGGGGAGTTAACATTAATAATTTGATCAATGTTAAGTATGATATTTTTCAGACTGTTTTTTTCAGAACATTATGGTGCAGTGTCTGGGTTTAGGCACCACTTGGCCAAAGACACAGGATCGAACTTCTGATGGGAGCTCAGTAATTCCCCAATTCTCGCTACACTCTGGCGAAGCTAAAAAATGGGGACAGTTCCAGTGGGGAATCCAACTTCATTATCCTGACCTAACAAGGAGCTTTATTTCCAGATGTTCATTTCTATTAAAAGAAAGTCTTTTGCAAAATGCACTACTGCTCGCCTTTGTCATTATGCCTGCATCACTGGAAGGCCAGCATTTAATGCTGATCCCTAATCACCCTTGAGGTAGTGGTGAACCACTGTGGTCCTTCTCGTGAAGGTGACCCCACAGTCTTCTTGGGTAGGGAGTTCACAGGATCTTGACCCAACAGTGGTGTAGCAGTGACAAAGTACCACGTTAATATATTGAATGAATCTGAGGGGAACACAAAGATGGTGATATTCCTCTGCCTATAACTATATATATAATGGGGATAGTGGGAGCGTAACCACACAGATATGTGGATCTGGTGGTTGCTCCTTGGTAGAGGCAACCACCCGTTGCAAGGCTGGGTGCAGCACATAGGCACAGGTGGATAAAGGCAGCAAGGTATTGAGGTGGCATAAGGCAAGAATGGAGAACAGGTTCACACCAGATCACACGAAAGAACATGATAAACCAACGCAGCAGACAATGGGGTCTTTTTCACCAAATATAACACTCGCTCACACCTCAGTCTCTATTCCAGGGACTCTGCCCATCTACTCTCAGTTCTATCAGCACATTGGCTTCCTAAACCTCAATATTGTGTGATGGGATAGGTGATGTTTCTAAATCATTCCAGAGTCAAATCCTCACATAAATATTTATATTGATACACATAACCCAATGCATTTTGCTGTGTAATGGGTGTTTTGTATTTAATTCACAATGATCCTTCTCAGATTATATGACTGGGTAGTGTGGAGGGAGCTTTACAGTGTATGACTGGTGCTGCCCCTGGGGGTATTTAATGGGCAGGCAGAAGGAGGAATTTGGCACAGGGCTGTCCCTACCCTGGGGAGTATTCATGGTACAGTATAGAGAGAGGTACGGTGTTCTTGTCCTGGGATCGTTTGACCAGTGATTAAACTGGAAGTGTTTAATATCTTAACAACACTTCTCTTAGCATAGTAAACAAAATCTGCAGTTTTTCTGTTTAAATGCCTGTGGAAATAATTAAAGACTGTGGTGATCTGTGATTGTGCGGGCCCTGAATATGGGCCTGGTCCTGAACCAGAGCCTGGATCTGTTCAAGCATGGGCCTAAACCTGAACCTGGATCTGAGCCCTAATCCAAGGTCTGAGCCTGGGCCGGGCTTTGAGCTTTTGGCTGCCTTGGACCTTGCTTTGAAACATTGGCTGCTTGCACCTGATGAATACTTAATTCAGCTACCACTAGAAAACAGTTCAGCCTCACAGGCAACGTTGAGGCATGGTAATGGAAGGTTCGGGCCACAGCTTCTGCACAGATTGCAGCAGGTGCTGGAAAGGCCAGTTCTTGCAACCCCCCCCCCTGGGGAGTGCGATCGCAGACTGGGCTGTTTCCTTATCGCTCTCTGTAAACGGCACCTGCTGACATTTAAGACAGTGCAGGCAGCCAAGCTGTGGTCAGTAAAACAAAAGTCCAGTTGATTGTTCAAGAATTGTGAAGAGTTTTGGTCCCTCAGGCATGGGGGGTTGCTTGCTGGCTCTCCGTTAAGGGCGGATCCTGGGATTTCTGCCTGATGAAAACTGCCACGTCAGCCAGGGACACTGGGAACTCCTCGAGCAGGGTCCCACCATCAAACACCTGGGCTGTGTTCACATCTTTCCACTGGTAGCCGTTTCCTGGTAGATAGATGTCCCTGTGGACTTTGCCCGGCTCTGTCACTGGTGCCACCAGTACCTAGGTGTGGGAAGCAGACTGGTTACAGAGTGGGCTGCCAACTCTACATGAGCCACACACTTCCCCAAACAGCAGACAGCATCGCACTAGCTTTGCAAAATGCGGCCAGACTAGAGCTTCTAGCAGGATTATTGGAGGTTTTTTGAAGAGGTGACAAAGGTGATCGATGAGGATAAGGCAGTGGACGTTGTCTACATGGATCTTTGCGGGAACTTGAGGTTTTCTTTGAACGTTGGCTGAGATGGAGGCTCGAGTGTGTCATGAATGCAGCTGATAATGTTGTCATCTGATGGTCGATGTTTGCAAATTTACGAACAACAGTTTTGATTAATGCAGTATTTTCTAAACTGTGAATTTGTAATAAAAGCTCCTTGTTAAGGAAAAGATATATGGATTTTAGTAAGGCATTTTATAAAGTTCCCCATGGTAGGCTGAACCAGAAGATTAAAATGCACAGGATTAACAGTGACTTGGTTGTATGTATTCAGAATTGGCTTACTGATAGAAAACAGAGGGTTGTGGTGGAAGGATAACATTCAGGCTGGAGGTCTTTGACCTGTAGGGATCCGTGCAGGGAAGTGGCTGTTTGTGATATATATAAATGACTTAGACATAAAGATAGTATAAGAAAATAACTGCAGATGCTGGTACAAATCGAAGGTATTTATTCACAAAATGCTGGAATAACTCAGCAGGTCAGGCAGCATCTCGGGAGAGAAGGAATGGGTGACGTTTCAGGTCAAGACCCTTCTGCAGCCTCTATCTTCGGTTTAAACCAGCATCTGCAATTCCTTCTTACACATTGAGAATAAGAGTCTGGAAGTCATGACTCAGATCTATAGGACTTTGGTTCGGCCGCAAGTGAAGTATTTGCCTGCAGTTCTGGTTGCCCCATCACAGGAAGATGTGATGAATTTGGAAAGGGTGCAGAGAAGGTTTGCCGGATGATGCCTGGATTAGAGGGCATTAGCTACAGGGAGCGTTTGGACGGACTTGGATTGTTTTTTGGCATGATGCCGGAGGTTGCATGGGAGACCATTGGAGATATGTAAAATTATAGGCATAGATAATATAGACAGTCAGAACCTTTTTCCCAGGATGAAAAAACAAATATTCGAGGGCTTAGCTTTAAGGTGAGAGGGGCTCAGCTTAAAGGAGATGTACGAAGCAAGTTTTCTTACACAGAGGGTGATGAGTGGCTGGAATGCTCTGCTTGGGGTGGTGGCTGAGGCAGGTATGATAGTGACATTTAAGAGACTTTTGGATAAGTATATGGATATACAAGGAATGATTAAATATGGGTTATGTGCAGGGAGATAAGAATTATGTTCAGCACAGACATTGTGAGCCGAAGGGTCTGATCTTGTGTTGTGCTGTTTTACGTTTTATGGTACATCCATCCGTTCACTTTGCCTGTATTTATAATGATCAGAAAAGCAAGCTGATTGTAAAAAGCAAGGATGTCTCAAGTTGCACAACGCAAGTTTAAGGTAAGGAATTGGATGGGTTGTGAGGAAAAAGAGGGAAAGAGGTTTGGAATGTTGTGAGGAAAATGAGGAAAAAGAGGGAAAGAGGTTTGGAATTTGAAACGCACTGCCTAAGGGAAAGGTACCTGACAAGTATTGAGCACTTGAATGGCCATGGCACTAATAGGCTATGAACCAAGTGCTGGTAAATGGGATTTGTGTAAATGGAGACTTGATGGTTATTGTGAACACAAAGTGCTGATAAACCTGTTTCTATGACTCTGTCGCTATTGATATTCCATTATCAAGTCAAATTATTACCATGCTATGCATCCATTATTTTCTCCTTTGTTTCGCTTGTATTGGCTGGGCAAACAGAAACTAACAAGGAGAGGCAAGTCAACGGCAACAGCACAAATTGTCCCCAAGCACCTGTTTGCTTGTGACTGCCATTGCAATATAATGAAGTTGTTGGAACAATCAGCTTGTACCTCGTCACCAATCAGAAACTCATCGTTGATAACGAAGGTACGTGGGTCACTCGGGCTGATCCACCACAGCGGCCGAAACACAGGGTGCCCGAGGGATGCCCACTCGGCAGCGTACTTCAACAGGAGTGGCACAACAAAAGCCTGGTGTCTGTGTATATAGGACCGGGTCACATTCACAATCTGGAACAGAGATCGCCATCAGCTACTAATCACCCAAATGGAGAATAACAAACAGTGCCTGCCACCTTGCAAGGATGATTTATATTTAGAAGTAATTTATGGACTGGATCTCATCAAGTGGTTTATATATAGATTATCGGAATGATTTACATGCTGAAATGTGATCAAGGGGTTTCCATATTTTAAATATAAGATAACAGACACATGGGAGTGTGTTGAGTTGGAATATACTGGGCAGGGGTAGGGGTGGGAGCGGGGGTGGTTGAGGGTGATGCTTTTATAGAATTACAAATGTTCGGGAAGGTCGGGTTGTAGGTGGAATTAGATGGTAACCTTTGGTAGTTTGTATATAAATCAGATTATTTCATTTATTGGTCATGGGATGCCGACATCACTGAAAATGCCCACATTATTTGTCCATCTCAATCACCCTGAGGGGCGGATAGGAGTTAACAACACAGGTGGGTCTGACGTCACAGAATATTTCCTTCCTGCATGACATTCGTGAACCAATCGTTTTTTACGACAATCCAAGAGTTTCTCATCGTGACTGGAGAAATGGTGCAGGAAAGTGGGTTTTAGATTCCTGAGGAACTGGGATAGATGCTGGGAGAAGTGGGACCACAGCACACCAGACAGATTCCACCTTAACAGGAACATGACCAATGCCCTCGAGGGGCAGTTTGCCAGGACCGTTGTGGAGGGGTTACACTAGTGTGGGTGGGAATCTGCAGGTATAATCAAAGCTCAGCTGAAAATAGAACTAGGGGTTCAGGTGAGGAAGCATTTAAGGAAGAAAAGATAATCTACATGGGTAATTACAACTGGAGTGAATAAGAACATGGGCAAAATAGTGAAAATGGAACTTAAATAATAAATGCATTTGGTATACTATCTTCGGCTGATTCTCTAACTTCCACTCAGGTTCTGTGGCTTTTAAGGTTCACTGTGCATGTAAGGGCGGCACGGTAGCGCAGCGGTAGAGTTGCTGCTTTACAGCGAATGCAGCGCCAGAGACTCAGGTTCGATCCTGACTACGGGTGCTGCACTGTAAGGAGTTTGTACGTTCTCCCCGTGACCTGCGTGGGTTTTCTCCGAGATCTTCGGTTTCCTCCCACACTCCAAAGACGTGCAGGTATGTAGGTTAATTGGCTGGGTAAATGTAAAAATTGTCCCTAGTGGGTGTAGGATAGTGTTAATGTGCGGGGATCACTGGGCGGCACGGACTTGGAGGGCCGAAAAGGCCTGTTTCCGGCTGTATATATATGATATGATAAGTGAATGTGTGGAGTGTGGTAAATAAAGTTAGTGAACTACGGACACAAACAGCTGCATGTGGTGGTGATAACAGAAACTTGGCTCAAAAAAGGAGCACGTCCAGGCCTTAGAGGTTCCTCGATACAGAGTGCTCAGGCAAGATAGGGAAGAAAAAAAGGAGTGCTGATTAAAGAAAATATTAGTGCTGGAGAGTGTGGTGCAGAGTTGTCAAAAACAGAATCCAGTTTTAGGTAAGAAACTGTAGAAACAGAATTGGAAGTTCTTCTACACATTACCAACAACTAAGAAAGATATACCAGAGTATAGTTCTTCTATATGTTACCAACAACTAAGAAAGATATGTAGGCAAATTAGAGAAGTACCAAAAACTATACAGTAGTAATAATTGGGGGGCTTTAAATGTTCCAATGTAAACGGGATAGCAATATGTTATAGGCAGAAAGGTTGAAAAATTTCTGAAAAACTTAGCCTCATAGAGTTATACAGCACAGAAACAATTCCTCTGGCCCAACTTGCTCGTGCCGACCAAGATGCCCCATCTACACTCGTCTCACCTGCCCGCATTTGGCCCACATCCCCCTCAACCTTTTCTATCCATTAGAATTGAAGAATTTAATGTTCATACTGTTCATACTGTTGGTTTGTCAGCTACCCAGACTATGAGGCGCAGTTCTTTCAGTTGGTGGTGGCCTCACTCTGACCAAGAAAGATCAGTATGGGTGTGGGAACAGGAGTTAAAATGGTTAGCAACTTGGAGTTTCAGTCGACCAAGGTGGACAGAGTGCAAGTATTCAGCAAAACGGTTGCCTAGCCTGTGTTTGGTCTCGCCAATGTAAAAGAGGCCACATCAGGAGTACCGACTGCAATAGACAAAGTTGGAAGAGGTAGACGTGAAACTCTGTCTCACCTGGACGGGATGTTGTTCCCTGGATAGAAGCCATGCTTACTGAAGAAAGAAGACATCTTGGGAGGAGGGGCAGCAGGAATGAAATTGACAGCAAGGGATGCAGTCCTTACAAGAAACAGGGTGGGTGGCGTGTAGTCAAGGCGGGTGTCAGTAGGTTTGTAGTAGATGTCAGTTAGTAGTTTGTTCCTTGTGATGGAGATAGAGATTGAGAAAGGGGTGAGAAGAGTCACAGATAGTCTAAGTGAATTTGAAGGCAAGGTGGAAGTTAGTAATAGTTACCTGGATGAGAAAAGATTATTTAACTCAAACCAGGACAGATTTGTTATTGGAAATTGTGTTCAACCGATTTGTGAAAATGTTTTCATTGAGCTAACAGATGGAGCTGATGAGGATAACTTTTCCACACATTCCCTTCCAAGCTCCCTCCCCCACATTCTCATCTCACCCCCCCCCCCGCCACTTTCTCATCTCTCTCCCCCACATTCCCATCTCACCCTCCCACAGTCCCAGCTGTCTCCCTCATATTTCCAGCTGTCTCCCCTCACCTTCTTTATCTCTCTACTCCATATTCCCGGCTCTCTCCCCCAACATTCCCAGCTCTCCTTCACATACCCAGGTCTCCCCAAAGACCCATGGCGGAGTGCTGAAAGACATCACAGGTAGAAAAGTCACAACCTGCAGCCACCGGATAAAGAGCTCCTCGTCTGCCAGAAAACCATTTGTCAGCGAACCTCCTGAAAGATCAAAGGAAACGGAGCAAAGGTTTGAGCTCAAGACTAAAATATTGAGAAAGTGAATGTTTTCTTTGCCCTGACACATACATACCTATGTATCTCTTTTTCATAATTGAGCCTTGGGCCTTGGACAATCTGACACTGAGTCAGAAGCCCTCAATGTTCAGGGCCTGGAGAGCATTTCACAGCACAGGCCAGCAGTGAACGTTAGGGTATCAGCTGTCAGGCCGTGCTACCGCCTACATTTGCATCCTAACCTAATCCTAATATCTTCAATGTGCAAAGAGCAATTGTTTAGGGAGAGAAGGGGGAATTGAAGACTCCAAAACTGGTCATTGGAGTAGAGGGAAAGAATTAGGGATTACTCGGGTGGAGGGAAGGAGTTCAGGATAACAGAAGAAGTAGGAGCATGTGGGTCATCCTTTCTCCCAATCGTCAGTTATGGCTGACCTCCTCCTCAATACCTTTTTACTTCACACTCACTGTATCCCTCAATTCCATTAATGTCCGGAAAGCCACCCATGTCTGTTTTGAATGAACACAATGATTTGACCTTCTGGGTAGAAAAGTTTAAAAATTCACCACCCTCTGAGTGAAAAACATTTTCCTCATCTTTATTTTAATACTTCATATGAAGGAATTCCTCTATTCAAACAGTGTCCTTTGTTATACTCCTCAGTCAGGGGAAACCATCTCTGTGCATTGTCCTTTTTGTACATTTCAAAGATATCTGTCATTTTCCTAAACTCTCGAGACTACAACCCATCCTACTCAATCTGGTCACTGAGGTGTTGGAAAGCACCTCAGGATTACAAGACTGATCACCCCTCTTTGAGATTATGAAATGTGTAAGAAGTAAATGTGAAGAAGGATCCCGAAACATCACCCATTCCTTCTCTCCACAGATGCTGCCTGTCCCGCTGAGTTACTCCAGCTTTTTGTGTCTATCCTTGAGTTTACCATTGACCACAAAGTTGAACAGGAGTAGCCATATACACAATGTGGCTCAAGAACAGGTTACAGGCTAAGGTGAATAACTCACCTCTTATTCCCCATAGCCTGGCCATCATCTACAAGGCTCATGTCAGACGTGTGATGGAATTCTCTCCACTTGCCTGAATGACCCTTATTTAACAACATTGGAGAAGCACAACATTTTACAGGACATAACAGCCGGCTTCCTAGGCACCCCATTTAATGACCTTCCTTCAATTGCGAAGAAGGGTCTCGACCCGAAACGTCACCCATTCCTTCTCTCCTGAGATGCTGCCTGACCTGCTGAGTTACTCCAGCATTTTGTGAATAAATACCTTTGATTTGTACCAGCACCTGCAGTTATTGTCTTATAGAAGTAAGGGGAGTTTGCTGATGATTGTACAATGTTCTGCACCATGCACAAGTCCTCAGATAATGAAGCAGTCCACAACCAAATGCATGAAGACCTGAACAATACATAGGCCTGAGCTGACATCCCCATTCCTTCACCATCACTGGTCAAAGTACTGGAACTCCTACCCTGAAAGCATTGTCAGTATACCCACATTTCAAGGACTGCAGCAGTTCAAGAGGACAACTTACCACCACTTTCTCAAGGCAACTAGAGATGAGCAATTAAATGCTGGCTCAGCCTGCAAAGCCCTCATCCCTTGTATAGTATATATAAAAAATACACGCACACTTTAAAAAAGTATCAACGGTGTTTTCTTTGATTTAATTATTTTTATATAAAACATTTATAAACCTTTTTCCTTGCACCCATTCAGTTTCAGCACAGATTTCTCAGCCAGGGAGCGGGAAAATCTTGCGAAGTTCACACTGCCCAGTTGGATTCCATGAGGAGTTCACAACATGACAGTAGTGAACTCCTCACAGAATGTAACTGGATATTGTGAACTTCACCGGATTTCAATTGCAAGGTCAGAGGTAGGGATGTTCACTGGTGAATGCACCATTCGCAACGCCTCAGACAATGAAGTCAGACTCTGCTGGGTGAAACCCTGGGCAGCTGCCTCTACTGGGGAATTGCTGGAAACAGACCCATTTACCCTGTGAAATGAGCAGATTTTTGTGGATTACCCCATTGCAGTTGTGAGTAATTACAGTATGGAAAGAGCTTTCAGTGGTAAAATTAGTATACTCAACAAACAGGTATCAATGGGACTGGAGGATGGGCTTCCAATATGTGGGTAGGAAAGATCTGCAGATGCTGGTTTAAATCAAAGGTAGACACAAAATGCTGGAGTAACTTAGCGGGACAGGCGGCATCTGTGGAGAGAAGGAATAGGTGACGCTTCGGGTCGAGACCCTTCTTCAAATATGTGTGTATATATACCAAGGGGATAGGTCTCAGTAATTATATATTTGAGGGATACGCTTCAGTGAACAAAACTGACATATTAGATTGGGGGCAAGTGAGAACTTAATCTGGAGAGATGGTCTTTAAAATCATCAAGGAAACCCAAGAAGGGTGGGCTTGAATGAGGGATGGGCTTGAACAGGAGAATTTATTTGCTCAAAAAGACTCAAGCTGGAGTAACTCAACAGGTCAGGCAGCATCTCTGGAGAAACTGGATAGGTGACATTTTAGGTTGGGACACAGAACTCATTAGCTACTGAATATATTGAATGAAAGACTATATTTGGTTGGGGTGATCTGGTGGTGCAGATAATAGAGATGCTGCCTCACACTCCAGTGACCCAGGATTAGAGGAATGGCCTTCATTGGGAGCGTTTGGATACAACATTGAAAGGTTTCAGTGGGAGAGCTTATATATGAGAAGATTAACTTCAATGGAAGTTTATATACTTAGACTTCAATCAGAATTTATAAATTAGATGAATGGACTTCACCGAGGAAGCTTATCCACCAGAGGGATCTGGAAGTAAACACTCTGCCTGGCACACTCTGGTTATCATTACCCATTGTTTTAAATTTCCCACCAGTACAATTCTCCTTCCCTAAATGTGAGGATATTGAGTAGTACGGAGAAACCTTGGATGTTTATCCTTAAAGGTGTTTGGGAAGGTGGATAAGATATTAAACAGCCATGTGTGATTCTTTCCGTTATTGATAAGCAGAGTGTTGTTGTTAGAGCTGTAGACATGTTGGTCCACAGCTGAAGTACTGTGCATAGTTCTGTTCACCATGTTATAAGAAAGATGTGATTGCAGTGGAGAGGGGACAAAGGAGATTTATAAAGATATGGCTTTATGGATAGCATGAATGAGATGGGCCGAAAGGGTTGGTTTCTTCGCTGCTTGTTTCTATGAGTACTGAATGGCTGCTTTTGGTGTTGTACATGTTCTACGGTGTATATCTTGAAAACCTCACATCTTGAAACTTAGCCCACAATCTCTCATGTGGAATAGTTTGATCAATGCCCATCACTGACATTCCATAATTAACTTGGGACATGACTACCTCGATTCCCAAGAGGAATGTTGTGCCCTCTCTAGTAGGGCCATGTGTAGATTGATTCAAGAGAGAGAATGAGTAATGTTGGCTGACACAAGATTAGCATCTCTCCAACAACACAAAAACACACATCATCGTTTTTCTATTACCTATTGCATCTGGAATGAAGAAGCTGTATCCCAGCAAGCTGTAGTGAAGGACAGAGGGAATGAGGCCCTTTAATCCTGCATAGCTCCAGTCAGACTGACGGGGTACCATTCGAACAAACATTGGCAAGTGAGCAGCCCTACAGTACACAAGACATATATGAGCAACTCTGTCACATCCTCACTCATTAATTAAAGCAGCCCATTATCAAATTATGTCAAACGCCATGATAAAGGAAGTGAAGCAAGACACTGACAAAGGTAGTGAGGGAGAGACAGAGAGAGTGAGAGTGAGATGGAACGGACAAAGGGCAGAGAGAGGCAAAGTCTACAGCACACAAGTCACAGTGATAAGAGAGATTGCAGCATCGGGTGACAGATTTGGGTTGGGCAAGAGCAGGAGATAAAGAAAGCTCCATAGGGAGATGTGGAGATTCAGTTAGAGTTTACAGGAAGCTGGAGTAATGAGAGGGAGATTCTTAGAAAGCAGCAAGATAAGCTGGTTTAAACCGAAGATAGACACAAAAAGCTGGAGTACCTCAACCGGACAGGCAGCATCTCTGGAGAGAATGAATGGATGACGTTTTGGGTCGAGACCCTTCTTCAGATGAAGGGTCTGAAGAAGGGTCTCGACCCGAAATGTCACCCATTCCTTCCGTCCAGAGACGCTGCCAGTCCCGCTGAGTTACTCCAGCTTTTTGTGTCTATCTTCATTCCTCCCTTCAGGTTGTTCACAGTCAATAGTCCCCAGCTCCCAGTCATCTTCACTGTGGAGATTTAGTCTACCACAGCCCACGTTGCACTCATTGCAGTTCAGGTTCCACTCAGCCCACAGTCTGCTTATTCCTAGATCTCCAGTCCAGATACTCGCAGCCTACAGTCACAATGACTCCAGCACAGGCAATCTTCCGTATCACTCCAGTTACTCTCAGCCCCATTTACTATATCCTGAGGAACACACACAATTACTTTCAGTCTCCAGTGCATTGTTTCAGTCGGAGAGTTGCATTCCTGGTTAATCATCGTCTCAGTTCATTTTATTCTCAGTTTCTGTCTGGGTTACTCTCTGACACGGTGACTCTTAGTACCAGTCCTGTTTATTCTCAAAACTCTCTCCAGGCCACTCCTAATCCTCAAACTCATTAGCATGGTCTTATTTATTTTTGGCCACAGTCCTAGTTACTCTGTTTTGCCTAGTTTCTCCGAGTGTAGGTTGCTGTCCTTCTCAGTGCTGTTTATTCTCAGCCCACAGTCCAAGTCATTATCAGACACAGCACTCGGCATTTTATATCTGTAATTTTGGTTACTCTTTGTCCCAATCCCGTTCATTCTCAGTCTGCAGTCTAGGTAATTGTTGATCAGCAGAGTTGGTTTCAAACATACATACCTAGTGGCAGCTGATATAATTGTTGCATTTCCCAGCTTCTGAGCCAGCAGTGCGAACTGGTTGATGTATTCATCTCCACACAGTCGGCAGGAATGATGCTGTGCCTGCCTCAAATAGGGGCTTCCCACTCCCACTTCCAGAGTGATGTAGTTGACCTCCACCCTCCTCTGAAGGCTGCGGACCTGCTCGATGAACCAGTCCTGTGCCTCCTCATCACTGATGTTCAACTTCACCGCAAACCTCCCCCTCCACTTCATCAAGAGGGGCCCCTGGGCAAGACAAGGACACACGGGGATTAAGGCAACTGCACAGATTTGGAGGCAGCCAAGTGACGTATGATAGGAAAAAACACGTTAAGTGAAAGAGACAGAAAACACCAGAAATATTCAGCAGGCCAGACAGCATTTGCAGAGATAATAACAAATTTCTAGATTAATAATCTTTCACCTGAAAATACTGTATCTGATAAAAGTATTGACCTTAAATGTTTCTCTTCACAAAATGCTGGAGTAACTCAGCAGGTCAGGCAGCATCTCAGGAGAGAAGGAATGGGTGACGTTTCAGGTCGAGACCCTTCTTCAGACTGATCAGTCTGAAGAAGGGTCTCGACCCGAAATGCCGCCCATTCCTTCTCTCCTGAGATGCTGCCTGACCTGCTGAGTTACTCCAGCATTTTGTGAATAAATACCTTCGATTTGTATCAGCATCTGCAGTTATTTTCTTATACTTAAATGTTTCTCTCTTCAGTGAGGCTGCTTGACATACTGAAAGTATATTCACAAAATTCTGAAGAAGGGTCTCGACCCGAAACGTCACCCATTCCTTCTCTCCCAAGATGCTGCCCGACCTGCTGAGTTACTCCAGCATTTTGTGAATAAATCGATTTGTACCAGCATCTGCAGTTATTTTCTTATACTGAAAGTATACACATTTTCCTTCACTATTTCATATTTCACTGTTGTCAATATTCTGCTTTAGTGATTAGGGTTTGTTTTATATTCTAGTGAAAAATGAAGATGATGTGGGCATTCAGGGATTGATATAAATATATGCACATCCTTACTCTTGCTAATCAAGTCATGTGTCTTACTCATTTCAATCCAGCAGAGGGCAGGTAGCTTACATCAAGCCTAATTTAGGTTTAGTATGGCTCTTTGGCTTCTGTTTTATTTAGGGAACAGGACCATACTACATAGAGAAGGAAAAAGTGAATATTTAGAAGAGCTGTCCTAACCTCTCAGCTAGTTCCATCTTGATGGCTTAGGGTGGCACCAGCAGTGCTCATTTTACTATCCCTGCACCAAAAGCAGGCAGTTCAAGAGTTAGTGGCAGTCATTACTTATTTTCTTATACTACGCAGTCATTACTTCAGCAGGAAAGGGGAGAGAGGTAGTGCAAAGACAATTTGGCCTCTTAATGCTGAGGAAAAACCCAGAGCCTGGTCCTGAGTGAGCTAGGAGAGTGTGGAGGTGTGGTCCGTGGCAAGGGAAGGGTTTCGAGTTCATCGTTAGTAGTGCGGAGACACTGACTGAGTCTTCTCTCATTGCCACTGGGCACTCTGGATTTTCCTTGTTAAAACCAAGAGGACTACAGTAAAGTCCAGCTAGCCAGTGTTTACTTTTATGTAGTTGTGTGTCTTGTTGCTGTTTTAGTGTGGCTGTATGGTAATTCGCATATCACTATACCTTAATTGGTACACGTGACAATAAAAGACCTTTGAAACCTTTACTGTTTGGAGCTGGTTGAGTGCTCTGTCCACACAGCCCTCAACAAGATGGGAAAGGAAGGGGACATGGCCTCAAATGAGCAATGTTTATTCATGATATTTCTCACCAAGCTGCTGAGGGAGTATCAAAATCCAGCAACTTTACCTGGAGGTCTGAAGGAAGTGGGTTGCAAATCCACTATCTCACCACCCTTCATATGGTCAGTGCCATATTCAAACCTGGTTGAGGCAGATGTGCACCAAACTTGGGTGGGGTCTGCGTACTGGTCTAAGCAGCTGCTACAGGATGTTGGTGATGGCACTGAAGTTCTTTTGACATGAAGGTAACCATGGTCAATCTCAACATCATGTCAGTAGGGGTCCTGTCCACATATTTAACAATCTTTTGGTCCTCAGCAAAGGGAGATATATAGTGCTCTTTATGCAGAAACTTGTGATGTTCTGGGAGATGGAACTACTTGAAAAATAGCGATCTACATGAGTTAGCCACTTCTCTTTCCATTAGGGTGGCTATCTTGTTGAACTTGACTTTTCAGCCAGAGATTTTTAGGGGTCAGAGAACTGTGCTGTTACTTGCTTTGCCTCACCCCTTGCCATTGCACTTTACAATCATGTATGTACTTGGGTCTTCTACATTGGAAGTGTGCTTTAATCAAGAAACATTTGTTCATTTAAGCTCCTTGTTGGTGACTGTGCTGTCAAGCTGAGGAATGATTCCAGCCTTCAACACTGCTGAGTGTGAGTGAACAGGTTGATGGAGCTGGTTGGCCTTCTTGACTTCACCTTGAAATCTAGAGGAGGGTCGAAATAATCATCTCCATATTCTTCAGTCTAAAATGTCCTGCATCTTGGTGAAGGTATTCATGTCGTGTTGCGAGCCTAAGAGTATCCAGGGAGATCCAGAAACACTGAAGAAACATTGATATACTTCAAGTTATTTACTTCACAAAATGCTGGAGTAACTCAGCAGGTCAGGCAGCATCTCAGGAGAGAAGGAATGAGTGACGTTTCAGGTCGAGACCCTTCTTCAGACCTTTTTTTGTACCAGCATCTGCAGTTATTTTCTTACACTTGATGTACTTCAAAGTCAGTGTGGTGTATATCTTGAAGCGAAACATGTAACTGTTGGTGCTCCCATGTGCCTGTTGCTTTTGTCCTTCTTGGGTGATGGTGACCGCAGACTTGGGAGGTGCTGTTGGAATAGCCTGGACGTGCAACTTCATTTTGCAGATATTATATATTTCAGCAACTTGCCCCAGTCATGGAGGGAATTGGTATTTAGAGCAGTAAATGGGGAACCAATCAAGTGGATTGCTTTGCCCTGGATGACATCAAGAATCTTGAGTACTATTGGAACTGCACTCATCTTGCCAAATGGAGGGAATTCCAACAACTTGTGACCTGTTCCTTTATGTAGTAAATTCAGTTCTCTTCAGTTCATTCAGTTAAGATTTAGTCAATAGTGACCCACAAACTTTTGATGGTGCGTAATGATGGTGATGCCATTGAATATCAAACTAGGTGGTTTGACTCTCGTTGAAGATGGCCAATTCATAACATTTTTGTTGCAGGAATGCTGTTTGTCACTTTTCAGACCAAAGCTGAACATTATCTGCGTCTTGCTGCATGCAAGCATGAACTATTTCCTTTGTGGAAAAGTTGCAAATGGAATTGAACATTGTGAAACTATCACCCAAAATCTGCCTTCATAATGGAGACAAAATCACTGATCATCATTGAAAATCATTGATCAATCATTGATGAAGCTTTAGCCTGAGACACGGCTCTAAGGAACTGCTGCAATGATGCCCTGTGGCTAGAATAATTGATGTCAAATTATCCTGTTGGATTTCCTGGTTGCGAACCATTTTACCTCCCCTTCCCATACTGACCTTTCTGTAATTCATCATAGAATGAATCAGATTGGTTGAAAACTGGCTTTTGTTTTCGTAAGAAACCAAAATGCATCAGTTATTCTACACTTCTGTTTGATCATGAATCATGGAGTCACCAGTCCTCAGCCTACCCAGTCCCAGCTGATTACCATGCACCCATCAGCACTAACCTCCCTTCATTGTCACCACATTCCCAAGTCATCCTGATACTACCTCTCACCTCTACACGACAGGCAACATACAATGGCCAATTAATCTACCAATCTGCACATCTTTGGGATGTGTGGCAGAAACCAGAGCACATGAAGGTAACCCTTCCATCCATCCATCCACAGGGAGAACTTGCAAACACCAGATGTTAGGATTGAACCTGGGTCCCCAGAGCAGTGAAGCGTATTTCTTATGCCAATTATCCAGCAGGTCAGAACATCATTTTCAGGCATGTCTGGTGCTATTCACTATTGCACTCCTCATTGAACCAGAGTTCAGTCTTGGTTTGATGACAATAATAGATGGGCCATGAGTTACAGATTGTGGTGGTGCATATTTCTGCTTCTGCTGGCAGTCTATAATACCTCAAGAATGTCCAGCTTTGAGCTGCCACATCTGTTCTTGGATACATCATTTATCCCATTCAGCAAGTATGTTCTTAATGTGATGGTGCGACTTTCTCTTCTCATTACTAATGCCATTGTGGACAGAAGTAACTGTCACAGCTAGATTGCTGAGGACAAAGTCATCTAAAACTATCCTTTCTTTTTTTGTTCATTATCTACCAATCTCTCATTGCATCTTTCAGCATTTTGCCAGTTCAGCACATTGAAGTCCCTCAACCAGAGTACCTTGAACCTTGCAACATTCAGTGCTTCTTCTCAGCGTTGTTCAACATGGTGAAGCACTAATTTGTCAGTTGAAAGAGGATGACAACTGGTAATTAGGAGGAGTATTCTTACCCCATGTTTGGCCTGTTGCCATAAGAGTTCCTTAGATCTGGAGTCAATGCTGAGGAATTCCAAGGCAACTTCCTCTAGCTTGCATTCCAATGAGGCAGCCCCTTGTCCTTGTCTGGTGTGCAGACATGCTACAGTGAAAGAAGACCCCAGTAGAGGGCTCTCTATGTGGGAGTCTTCCCATTTTACATTGAGAACTTAAGGCAGAGAGCGTTGCAGAGAGCAGCCCTGTGCAGAATAATTTTAAACAGGGTCACAGATTCTCAGGCTGCCTGTAATTCCTGCAGCCTGGCCATATCTGTGATATGTAAGGAATACAGGAGGTTTCATTTTGAGTATTTGAAAGGATTGCCCATCAGCCTGTAGCTGCACTTTGACTCCACGTCTTCTGCTGCAGAGAGTGATGGGCAGGAGGACTCCTTGGCCTGGCTAAGGTGGGCATTCCCAGGTCCATTCAGCAGGGTGTCAGAGGATCTGTTCATGCTGACTGCCGCTCTCCCGCATGAGGTTACTATCTAACGGGGGCCTTCTGCAATCTCTATTCAAGACCCTTTCAACATTAGCCTCCCAGGTTGTAGAATCTCCACAGCGATCATATCTTCTGCAAAAAGGATAATTGTGGGTTTAATATAATTTAATAAAAGCAAAAACAAAATTAATACAAAAAGGGACTTGAGATAATGGATAAGCTACAGGGTAGAGTTTGCTGTGTATAACTGGAATGGCAAGCCTCAGTGTTCCCCACTGCACCAATATGATCTCTCTATTTTCTACCAGAGGTCCTACCGAATGAGATGCTAACGTTAAAAGGGGCTTGATTAGAGATGATGGTGGGCCCAGCTTGGCCTGAAGATATTCAAAGCATCAGCTGACAGGTAGATGCAACTTTAATGTTCTAAGGTGAACTGAAGCCAGATGGCAGAAAGATGACTGCATAATAAAACTGATCAAGCAGCACAAAACATTTAACGGCGCAAAGATGGTGCAGGAATAAAACCAAGATGTACTTGAGATCCATTTGCTGTTGGAAGTCTGAGCCACAAATTCTCTCGTCCTTCTTGCAAAGTAGTCTGGAAGTGGTGGGAGTCAATGGTGGTGAAAGGAGAGAGTGTGATGGACAACCTTAGCTGACGTAGGCCACGGTATGTGTTCTGTAATTGAAGTGTCTCCTGTCCCTGCAAACAGAAAAGCAAGCCGATTCAAGACAGAAAGCAGATTTTGCCATTTCCGCATAAACTGGTACAAACAAGTTGATGCCTCTTCCCCTCTGAAATCACATAAATACATTTTCCGTGTTGCTTCAGCTTTTTCACATTTTGGGAACATAATGAAGAGGTCTGAATGTAGTCGCCAGAACTACCTCAGCACTGCCCCAGCACTCCCTCAGCACTGCATCAGTACAGTCCAGCACTCCCCCAGCACAGTCCAGCACTCCCCCAGCACAGTCCAGCGCTCCCTCAGCACTGTCCCAGTACAGTCCAGCACTCGCTCAGCACTGCCCCAGCACAGTCCAGCACTCCCCCAGTACAGTCCAGCACTCCCTCAGCACTCCCCCAGCACAGTCCAGCACTCCCCAGCACAGTCCAGCACTCCCCCAGCACAGTCCAGCACTCCCCCAGCACTCCCCCAGCACAGTCCAGCACTCCCCCAGCACAGTCCAGCACTCCCCCAGCACAGTCCAGCGCTCCCCCAGCACAGTCCAGCGCTCCCCCAGCACAGTCCAGCGCTCCCTCAGCACTGTCCCAGGACAGTCCAGCACTCCCTCAGCACTCCCTCAGTACAGTCCAGCACTCCCTCAGCACTGCCCCAACACAGTCCAGTACTCCCTCAGCACAGTCCAGCGCTCCCTCAGCACAGTCCAGCACTCCCCCAGCACAGTCCAGCACTCCCCCAGCACAGTCCAGCGCTCCCTCAGCACTGTCCCAGCACAGTCCAGCGCTCCCTCAGCACTGTCCAGCACTCCCTCAGCACTGCCCCAGCACAGTCCAGCACTCCCCCAGCACAGTCCAGCACTCCCCCAGCACAGTCCAGCACTCCCTCAGCACAATCCAGCACTCCCTCAGCACTGCCCCAGCACAGTCCAGCACTCCCTCAGTACAGTCCAGCACTCCCTCTGCACAGTCCAGCACTCCCTCAGTACAGTCCAGCACTCCCTCAGTACAGTCCAGCACTCCCTCAGTACAGTCCAGCACTCCCTCAGTACAGTCCAGCACTCCCTCAGCACTGCCCCAGCACAGTCCAGCACTCCCTCAGTACAGTCCAGCACTCCCCCAGCACAGTCCAGCACTCCCCCAGCACAGTCCAGCACTCCCCCGGCACAATCCAGCACTCCCTCGGTACAGTCCAGCACTCCCTCAGTACAGTCCAGCACTCCCCCAGCACAGTCCAGCACTCCCTCAGCACAGTCCAGCACTCCCTCAGCACAGTCCAGCACTCCCTCAGCACAGTCCAGCACTCCCTCAGCACAGTCCAGCACTCCCTCAGTACAGTCCAGCACTCCCTCAGTACAGTCCAGCACTCCCTCAGCACTGCCCCAGCACAGTCCAGCACTCCCTCAGCACAGCCCAGCGCTCCCTCAGCACAGTCCAGCGCTCCCTCAGTACAGTCCAGCACTCCCTCAGTACAGTCCAGCACTCCCTCAGCACTGCCCCAGCACAGTCCAGCACTCCCTCAGCACAGCCCACCACTCCCTCAGCACAGTCCAGCACTCCCTCAGTACAGTCCAGCACTCCCTCAGCACTTCCCCAGCACAGTCCATCACTCCCTCAGCACTGCCCCAATACCATCCAGCACCCCCTGAGCAGTGCCCCTGTCAAGGGTGTTTAATTGCCATATGTACCAGCAACCGAACAATACAATTTGTACTTACTGCAGCTTTACATGACCGCAAAAGCGAAACTCACAAATAAATAATACATTAAATTAATAATCAGTAATACTAGTTAGCAGGCCACAATAATGCAAATAACAGAGTGTGCAGTGTAACCAAAACAAAGTCAACAGTGATCATAATTACTGAGGTAGTGGTTTGGGCTGTGCTGTCTGTGTTCAAGAGCCTGATGCCTGTGGGGAAGCTATTCTTGAACCTGGAGGTCATGGTTTTCAGGCTCCTGTAACGTTTTCCCACTGGTAGTAGCCAGATGAGAACGTGGCCAGGTTGTTGTAGGTCTTTGACTATATTAGCTGCCTTTTTGAGGCAGTGCCTCCAGTAGGTCACTTCAATGGTGAGGGGAGGGGGGGGGTGGGGGGGAGGCTCTTTACCTGTGATGGTCCACCAGTTTCTGCAGCCTCCTTTATTCTCTGGGTGTTTGAATTACGAACCAGACCATGATGCGGCCAGTCAGTGTGCACTCTACCATGCACCTGCAGAATTATGATAGTGTATTCAACATCATACCGAATCACCTCAATCTTCGAAGCAAGTAGAGGTGTTGATGAGGTGCCTTTGTGAGTGCATCAATGTGCTGAGCCCAGGACAGATCTTTAGGGATATGCATGCCCAGGAAAGCTGTTGACTCTCTCCACTATCGTTCCATCGATGTACGCAGGTTCATGATCCCTGGCATTCCCCTTCTTAAGTCAACAATCAGCTCCTTGGTCTTGCTAACATTGAGAGCAAGATTGTTCTGGTGCCATTCAATCAGATTATTCATCTCCCCCCTGTACTCTGACTCATTGCTACCCGTTATTTATCCAACAACAGTGGTATCGGTGGCTAATTTAACAATGGCATTGGAGCTGTGTCAGGCTACACAGTCATGGGCATACAGAGAGTATAGCAGGGGACTGAGCACACAGCCTAGTCGATAAATAAAAGCCTGATGTACAAGTGCTGTACAAAATCACAGAATTCAGTGTTCATACCGTTAGGTTGTAAGTTTCTCAAGCGGAATATGAGGTGCTGTTCCTCTAGTCTCTAGTTTGCAATGGAGGAAGCCCAGTACAGAAAGATCAGTATGGGAAGGGGAGTTAAAATGGTCAGTGCAGTGCTTCAGTACTGCTTTTGTAGGGTCAGCTTGGGTGGTTATCTCATGCTGCTGGGTGCGAGGATGGTAATATGCCCAGCACTTGTGGAACTCTACTCCAGTGATAGCCAGCAAAGTCTCTTGGTATGGGAAGAATCAGGGGTGGAGAGGGGAAAGAAGCAGTCTCTGATGTTTCTTGTGACCTGAATAAATTCTGAAGACGATTATCTGTTTCCAATTTACAACCCTCTCTAACAACACTACACCCCCTCCCAACCGACTCCTACTCTCATGGCCGATTGTAAATTGGCATCACATGTAAAGAACATTGAGTATGACCCTCAGCTCTGCACCTCCGTTCATTGGGATCACGGTTAATTTCTGACCTCACATGCTTCTTCCAGTTCCCTAACTCTTATTATGCTTACATAACAAAAATAGTAAAAGTGATTGCATTGTCTGTCATTATTTGTGATGGGTCTTAGATATCAGAAAATCCTTTGTCTGCCAGTCTGATACTCTACTAATTTAGTTTCTGCATTTCCCCCATTCCATTCCCCTACCACCCCCCCCCCCCCCCCCCCCCCCCAATAGCCATATGCAGCTTCGACAGGGGATTTCACAAGGGATTGGTCTCAAAGTTTAGGGCTGGAACCAAGTTCAGAAATAAGAAGACTCTCAGAATGTTGCGAAGGATGATCTTTACTGGCTGGAATAAGCCCTGGAAACTCCTGAACAAATAAGAATATCTAAACTAGTGGGGCTCTCCTCATCTGAAAATGTTCCCTTCTCTTACCACTGTTGACTTTTGAACATAAAGCACCAGGCCTCCTTCCAAATGTGATCTCCTGGGAAGCTGGCTGTTCCTTTATCTATACATAAACACAAACACGTAAACACAATCATATCCTACTTTTCACCCATAGGCTCTGAGAGATGAAGGTGGGAGTGCCCTGAAAAGCTGGGGGAAGGGCAATTCAGGCAGTGTCAGAAACAGTCAGGGAATTCACCACACAGCTAAGTCAGCAGTCAGCATGCTAAACATTCTCAAGCTGCTCGAAATGTTACCAGGAATGGACTTGGGCAAAGGGCCAACTTTGTGAATGGGCAGGCCGAGGCGTCAGCACGCAGCTGCCCAGGGCTGAAAGGCTCGTGGCTCAGAAGCGACACTTGTAAACTCGGCTGTCCTGGTTATTGTACATGGTGGTAAGGGACTCGAGGCCAGCTGTTCCAAAGATCACACTCATGAACGGACCAATCCGTGTCGAAAGATTATCAGCCACAGCTTGCTGCCAGCCAGAGACGCCCGTAATTAATTTAAAGGACCTTTAACCGTCAGTTGGGATTGGGCCAGGTTGCCCAGAAGCGCTGATACTGTGAGCTGCTCCCTGCAAGTCACTAATGTTACATGAGACAACAGGTCTGATACTAAACACAGTTCTTGTCTATCCATCCTGAATATCTCTCTCTCTCTCTCTCTCTCTCTCTCTCTCTCTCTCTTTTTCTCTCTCTCTCTCTCTCTGTTTCTCTCTCTCTCTCACATACATCGCCTCCCCCAGTTATTGCTACTCACAGCTTATGGATGGGAAAGTCCAAGAACAGCAGTCTGCCAAAGATGCCAAGGCAGGGTGTGGAATCAAAGCTGCCCACTGTTCCATCAGGCACTGTCCCAGTGCTTTAAATAGAGCACATCATGGTTCTCATTGATACACCTATGAAATACTTGTGAACTACTGGCTGGGTCTTTACTTGCCAGTGTCTAAGTTTGCATGTTCCTGATGGGTAGGTTCAGGACAGTCTGCCGGTGGATCCTGTCTAATTGGTAGGCCAAATGCTCACTGAGAACCCATGAATCAGTGGGTTTATCAAGCCTCACTGCACCATGCCCAGCACTCTGGCAAGCAAATGGAGGCACATCATAAGTACAGCCTTACAAGGGCAAATAGCATGACACACTGGTGACAGAAATTATTGCAGTTTCTGGAATCTGGAACAAATAATCAAAATAGTGCAAGATCTCAACAGGTCAAACAGCATTAATTGAGGTAAAGTGTTGGTTGGTTGGATGACACATAGAACACTAGTCTGATCAAAGTTGCTGTAGGATTGTGCAAGAGAGTAGTACAATGTGTTTGATGTACACATTGATTAATCAAGGACTGCATGTGCCCTCCTGCTTCATAACACTGCTGGTTTTAGCTGGAGTCCTACTGCAGATAATTACCCAGTGATCCCCAATGAAAGAGCAGAAATCAGGCAAAGTCAGGAGTGGACATAGATGTAAAGTACCTCACAGTTAAATATACTACAAAACTGATTGCAAAAAAAGGTTTTTGGGACAAGTGGATGAATAATATAGACACAGAATGCCTGAATAACTCAGCAGGTCAGGCAGCATCTCTGGAGAACATGGATCGGTGCCTGTTTCGGGACAGGGCCCTCCTTCTGAACCCAACCAAAAATGTCACCAAGCCATTTTCTCTAGAGATGCTGACTGGCCCACTGAGTTGCTTCAGCACTTCTTCGTCAGCCAGATCTACAGTAATCTATGAATGTCTGCTCCCATGGAAGACACTGGTACAAAGGAGGCAGTGGTACATTGTCATGGGTGGGATATTAAACACACTGCAGCCTTTTCATCACCTGTTTTGAGCTGTTGTTGCAGTGAACATTTTGGCTCAATGCGTTTGAGTGTTGGCTGAAAGTGACTTGTGACAGATGGCACTTGTACCTCAGTAGACAGCAGCAGCGTGGATTGTTCACAAAGATCCATCACTCCCTCTCCTAGCCTGTGATGCTTCAGTTTTCTGGACAACATCTTCAGATTGTGCTCCAGCCTCAGTGCCATGTCAGCCATCCTATGCGACCTCCACAGTGGCAGCCTGTGCTCCAAAGGAGCAGAGAAATAAACTCCACATTAAATGCAACAATTATAAGCATAATCAATACATTTTAAAAGGACAAAGCAGTCAGGGAAAGGGGAAACAATGTTAAAGAGAGTGAAAACTGGGTGGTGGGAGGGGAGCAGAGAGGAGAGGAGATAAGAAAGAAAAGGAAAAGGAGGCCAAAGGGAGAACAGAATTATAAATGGAGCCATTGATTTTAGGAAAAGGCAATAACTGGGTATTAAAATCAGGGAGACAGAATCACAGGTTATGGGGGCAAGAGAGACAATTGGGAAAAGAAGGAAAGTGAGAAATGAAGCAGGGCAGAATGTGAGTGAGGAATGGGTGAGGGGTGAATGGGTGTTATTGTTGTGAACTCTAGTATGGTTATTGGAAGAGGTCTGGATTCTGAGGCAGAGGAATAACCTCAAATCTTACCATTGGGATTTGGAGTGTCTCCTCTGCATCATAATCCAGAAGTTAAATTCAGTTAAATAAATAATCTGTAAAAACAAAAAAAAGGCTGGTCTCATTAAGGGTGACATTTTAACTACCAGAGTGTTATTAAACCTGATCTAGTTCACCAATGATTTTTAGGGAATGGAACCCATGGACTTTGTAATTAAATCTATTTGTGATTGGATCCAAATCATAACTACTTTCTGAAAAGGGCCAGCAAGGTACTCCACTGTACCAAGCCATCTGAACAAAACATAGGAATAAAACTGGACAGACGTTACCCTTTCATCCTAAGAACCAGGTCTGGAAAAGTCAAAGGCACACAGACCACCCAACTTTATAAAAGCATTTTCATGAACATCAGAGGACATGTCCCAAGTGGATGGATGTCCCACTGACCATATCAATATTCTGACATCTGATACCCTATGCCTGTTTCTGGTAACAATGTGAAAACCAACCCTTCACCCCCATTCTATGCTTTCTTTTGTATAGCAAACTTTATACTCTGATTATTCTGATCCATTTACACAACGTTTCACTGCCATAAGATGAAATAACAATGTTTAAAAATGAAAATTTCAGCAAACCTGTCTTTGCACAAAGCACATGCTGCAGTCTTTATATTTTCATGCTTATATCCTCTAATCAATCCTCCTAAATGAGTTGTACAAGATTTTTTATTATTATATACCTCCCCCTTGCACCCTTGCAAGAGCTTATCATAGACTCAAGTGTTTGAGTGCCATAGAACATGGCTCTGATTCTTTAATTGTATTATAATTGTCGAACATTATCTGATAGTTTTATAACTTCATACAAACTGCACTGTCCATTTCCACTTCTTCAATACACAAAAAACAACATTCAAATTGGTGATTAACAATTGTTTTTAATTTTTTAAAAAATTCAAAATGGCAATTAATTTTGTCCTTGATTATGCTGGTTGCAAATTTCTGCACCATTTATGTTAGATTCATAGCTACATGGTTTATCTTTCTCCACAAATCAGACTCAAATATATCACTGGGATTGCCAAAATTGAATGACATGGGAATTACCCAATCGCTACCACTGGCTGCCGTGTTGTCACTATATTCAACCTTATTTAAAACAGAGTCGTGTTACATTTGCAACCCGGTCTCCTGGCACTATTCCATATCCAAGGTAAGACTGTGATTAGAGCCTTTGCAATTTCAATCCTCAGTAGGCTTGGAAGATTCCATCCAGTCCAGATGACCTTTCCACTTTGAGGACTGCTAAACTTTAAACCACTTCCAGTTTGTCACATCCAGCATTGCCACTGCTTTCTCCTTAACACTGTATAGGCAGCATCTCCTTCTCTACTGAGGGCAGACAATGAATATCATTACCTATCTTAGCCAAGGCGTCTGTCTCCACAAAGTCCTATTCTGTTTATTAATCGGCCCTGAACTCCCTCTAGTCAATCTTTTACTATGTATATTTATTTAAATATTTAGATTCATATTTGTATTTGCCTCGGTTATATTCACATACTCTCTCCTTACTACTTCTTCTTCAATTTTTCAGATCAATTCTGCAATTTCTATGTTCAGTATTCCTGACTGGCCTTATTCTATTAAATACCCAATGCTGAGTTCTCTCTCACTTTGATATAGTCCCCCTGCTCCTATACATTGCCTCTGTTATATTTTTCTTGCTGTTATTTTAAATTATGATTGATTGAAACAATTCCAGAGCTGAAAGAAATATTTTTAAAGTGGCCGAACAGAGGTAAAGGAGTGTGCGTTTAAACCATGGACTCTTCTAATAGCGAACAGAAACGTGGCAGGATTTTTTTCTTACCACAGGATGCTGGTGTCAGGCTGGGCCACAGGGATCACACTGCTGCGTTGTTGGTAGGCTGATCTCAGACTGTCACCCACACATATCGTATAACTCAGGGGAACCATCTCAGCGTTGGGTGGGATCCCCAGGCACAACTGCTTTCTGCTCTCAATTCCAACATGTAATGGGACTTCCTGATGAACACGCACAGCAACACCTAATGCCAGAAATTCACATGAAAAGAAATGAGGGCAGAAGCAGGTTTTATCTTTGTCCTTCCCCGACACCTCATTCGCACTTATTTACCACAGGCACCAGATACACATGGTGCAAATGTACATCTGTTTACATCTGTGACCTATTGGCCAGTTCACCAGATGGGTTCTTGGGATGGTGGGGTGAGGGGGGGGGGGGGGGGGGGGGGGGGGGGGGGTGGGGAAAGGGAAGTGTGGTTGTTCTCTGGGGAGAGAATAAGTAGACAGAACCTATACCTTTAGAAGAATGAGAGATAATCTCATGAAAATGTATACATTTATTTCTGGACTTGACAAGGTAGATGTGTGGATTGATGTTTCTGAAACAGGGGTCTTTGACTCATAGTCTCAAAACAAAGAGTCAGCCATTCAAGACTGAGATGAGAAGGAATGTAGTGAGTGTCATTCAATGATTATACACCAGACACGGATCAATAGATGTTCGGAAACAATGGGAATCAAGGGATATGTTGTTAGTGCAAGAAATTGATATTGAGAAGAAGATAAGCCAAGATTTTATTGAATTGTAGAGCAGGCACGAGGGACCAAGGGGCCCACTCCTGTTCCTACTTTGTATGTTCTGATGGACTTCAGTGTGTATTGCCATTTCACTGGATGCTCCAATGCAAGTAATAAATCAGTTCTATTACTGATCTGGGATTCTGGTTGAATTGGTCCAGCTTGGCAGCATAGGGCCCAAATTCAAATCTGCAAACCTTAGTTAAACTTAGCCAAAAGACAGTCTCCACACTCTCTCACCTATAAGATGAACAGTTTAGTCTTGGTATGCCTATATAACATATAACAGTATAACAGAGCTTTATTTGTCATTCGGTACCGAGGTACCGAACGAAACTACATAGCAGTCATACAAAAAAAGAACACAAGACACATAACCCCAACACAAACGTCCATCACAGTGACTCTAAACACCCCCTCACTGTGATGGAGGCAACAAAACTTCCACTCTCTTCCCCACGCCCACGGACTGACAGCTCGTCCCCGACCGACCCGCACAGTCCCCGCAAGGGGATGGAAGTCCCCGCGGCCGAGTCGCACCGGGTGCTGAAACGTCTCGCGGTCGAGCCGGGCGATGGAAGGCCCCGCGACCAAGCCTTGCGCAGCTAAGTCCCGTGGCCGAGCCGCACCGCGCGATGTTAAGTCCCGCGGCCGAGCCGCACCAGCGATGTAAAGCCCCGCGGCCGAGCCGCACCGGGCGATGTAAAGTCCCACGGCCGAGCCGCACCGGATGATGTTAGGCCCCGCAGCCGAGCTGCACCGGGCACTGTTAAGTCCAGCGGCCGAGCCGCACCAGCGATGTAAAGTCCCGCGGCCATGCCGCACCGGGCGATGAAAAGTCCCGCGGCCGAGCCGCACCGGGCGATGAAAAGTCCCGCGGCCGAGCCGCACCGGGCACTGTTAAGTCCAGCGGCCAAGCTGCACCGGGCGATGTAAAGCCCCGCGGCCGAGCCGCACCCCGCGCCGTGAGGAAGAGAAAAGTTTCCCCCACCCACACCACCACCCCCCCACCCACACCCACACCACCACTCCCCACACATACACAACCAAAAAAAATACAAAAACCATCCCAACACCGACACACAACAAAAAAAAAAGGAAAAAAGACGAACAGACTGCTAGCGAGCCGCAGCCGTTAGGCGCCACCACTTCCGCTTAAGTTCTGAGAAATGTACAAGGTTTTCTCAGAAATCTAAATCTTAATTTGTGTTGTAGCTTGTGTTTGTTTGAGGGGTTTTTCAACTATGCTTTACTTATCTATTCCCCACCCCACCACATGTCCCTATAGGAACTACTGACCTCTCTCACATTTCTAAGGCTGACATCACCTGATTGCACTCTAATCCCTGTTAAGCTCTCACTGGCATGGGCTGCCCTGTTCGAAGGATTCCAGAGCAGCAATGCAGATCTTAATGCAGGCTGAGTGCACATGCACTGAGTGCATTTGAAGAAAAACAAAACACTCACTATAATGGCATGTTATGAATTTTCATATCACAATTAAGGATGTGTCAGTTCGGGTCTTATTTTCGCATAGTACTATACTAACCTCTGAAATTCTTAGAAACTCAGCCAAGAAATTGATGTCAACCTGGGGTATGTGGGTATGTGAGGAGTGTGCCACTGATGAGTTTCTCACAATCAAACACCTTTCCCCTCCAATGCAGTTCTCCGTAATGCTAAGCAGCAAGATCCCTACATTGTATATATCTGAGTAACTTCCAGCCCCAAACAAGTCTCCATCTCCCTCCCACCCACATACTTTCCTGCTGGTCCAGCTGGCACTTCCCATTTCAAGGAACTCAGTTCAGGATATTTCCCAATTGAGCTCCATTGGAAAACCCCGATTCAAATAACAACTGCTTGAATTACCATGGAGGCCCAATGTCTGTTAGTGAGTGTTGAGTAGCCTATCTGTCACAGTTTCAAGGAAATAGGATATACTTATGAAAATATTGCCATCTATAAAAGATCAGAGTGCTCCTTATATCGTCCCAGACATCAGCTTGTAAATGTGTCCCAAATTAGGCAGAAGCTAATGGAATTGTAAATCTACAGCTGTTGGCCAGTGATTGATCTTACACATGTACAGGTTAAATGCCATATGGATAGCTCCGTAATAGTTCTGGGAACCACATATACAGTGAACGTGGCTCTGGGATGGGGACCTTGGAGCATGGGAGTATCGATTCAGAGATGGATGCAAAATGATGGAGTAATTCAGCGGGTCAGGCAGCATCTCTGGAGAAAAGGACAGAAAGGTTAGTATGGGAAGGGGAGTTAAAATGTTTGGCATCTGGGAGATCGTGTAGACCAAGACAGGCTGAGCATAGGTGTTCAGCGAAACGATCGCCCAGTCTGTGTCAAATGGAATCAAAGTTTGTGTTTTATCTCATGATGTGAATAATGAACTGAAACAACAGCAGAATCATAAAAGGATTTGCAGAATCCCTGAATTATTACTTTGTCTTAGTCCCATCTCCCTAGCACCATTTCCCAGATCTATAATCTAACATAGACAATAGGTGCAAGAGTAAGCCATTCGGCCCTTCGAACCAGCACTGCCATTCAATGTAACCCACTAATCTATGATTGCCCGAGTCCCTAACTCCATCCACCTAATTTCATAGCCAATGACTCATGACTCTCTCCTCCACTACTTAAACATTGTCAGTCCCCAGATCTCCATTGCACCACATAACCATTCATACACCCACAACCCTAAAGAGCACAGGCTCACCTAGACTAGCCAGCCCTTTGAAATCCCGCCTCTGAAAGCAAGACCAATGGGCTCACTTTCAATGCTGATGCCCATTCAGCTGGGCCACAGACCTTTGGTGATATTGGTGAATATTGGTGCCCAACAAGAATGTGTACTTAATCCCTTAAACTATGTAATTACTCCCTATACACTCCCTAAGTACTTACTCCCTATACACTCACGACTGTTCAGCCATTTAGAAGTTTGCAGATGGCACCACTTTAATGGTCCAGACCTCGAACAATGACAAGACAGAGGCGCAGGAAGAAGATTGATAACTCAGTGACATCATTTCAAGACACCAACCTCTCCCTCAATGACAAAAGAATTAGCAACTGATTTCAGGAAATAGGGAGGCGTACACTCCCAAGCCAACATCAATAGTCACCCATTCCTTCTCTCCAGAGATGCTGCCTGTCCCGCTGAGTTACTCCAGCATTTTCTGTCTATCTTCGGTTTAAACCAGCATCTGCAGTTCCTTCCTACACATCAATAGTGCTGAAGTGGACATGGTTGAGAGCTTCAAGTTCCTGAGCATAAATATCACCAACAATTTGTCCTGGTGCAACCCCATTGACACCGCAGTCATGAAAGTACCAATGCCTCTACTTCCTCAGATGCCCAAGGTTTAGCATGTCTCCAAAAACTCTTACCAGTTTCACCAAATGCCCTGCAGAAAGCAACCTGTTAAGATGCAGCAAAGCTTGGTTTGGCAATTGCTCTGCCCAAGACCGTAAGAAATTTCAGACGATTGTCGATGAGGCCCAGTGCATCACACAAACCAACATTACCCAATGTATAGCTCATGCTGCCTCAGGAAGGCAGTTAACATGATCAAGGAGCTTTTTCACCCAAATCATTCTATCTTCTCCCCTCCCCCATACAAAAGCTTGAAAGCATGTACCACCAGATTCAGGAACAGCTTATTTCCCACTATTATCAGACTAAGTTGGAAAGGATGCACAAGGCATTCATCAGGTTGTTACCTAGGCCTATGCTCTTGAATTATATGGAGTGGTTGGATATGGTGGCACTTTTAGGAGCATCGAAGGCTGAGGGATGACCATAATGAGGTATACAAGATCTTGAGGGAAATGGATAAAGTGAACATACACAGTCTTTTTCCCCAAGCTGGAATGTTCTAAAACTAGAGGGCATTGGTTTAAGTTGAGAGGGGAGAGATTTAAGAGGACCTCAGGGGCAATTTTTCACTCAGAGGGCAGTCTACATCTGATCTAAGATGCCAAAAGAAAGCATAGAAGCAGATATAATTGCAACTTTTAGAAGGCATTTGGGCAGATACCGTGTTTGGATAGGAAGGGTTTAGAGGGCTCTGGGACAAATGCAGGCAAATGGGACTAGCCGGTTTGCCTACTTGATCTGTGTGTTCAAAGTGGACTTTAGGGCCTGGTTCTGTGCTATAGAGCTCCGTGACTTTATTACTCTATCAACGGACCTCTAATAAGTCAAGGTTGTAGTACCAATCTTCCTCATTGCACTTTTTAAAACATTTGCACTTTCTCTAATGCTGTAACACAATATTCCACACTGGTTATTTTTCTATTTGCATTATCTTTTTTACTGGTGTATGGCTAGATTGTATTTGTGTATGGTATCAGTGCATGACAATAATGATCTAATAAACCAATAATAATCTCAATGATGCAGTGTACAGTATATGCAGTCTACATAATGTCAGAAAAGCATGATATATGCTGTTTTTCCATAAGCCAGGGTACAGTCCCATTCTCCAACTTACCTCATTGAGAACATTAGACTAATTCTCTGGAATTGGTGAGAAAAATATTCTGCACTGTATCTTTCCCTTCACCACCTATTATACTTGAGCTTGGCTTCATTTTATTTATGTATAGTATTATCTGATTTAATTGGATAGCTTGCAAAACAAAGCTTTTCATTATATATTGGTACACATGACAATAAATAACCCAATTCTAACCCTTTTGAGAAGAAGAGGTGGAACACATAGGATTACAATCGGAGAGAGGAAAGTTATATGACAATAAAACAATCTTGACTCAAAGAGCTACTGAACCTAGGTAAGTGGAAATGATTAACAGACAGACCAACCCCCACCAACGATGAAATCAATGAATTGGCTGGAAGGTCATCTCCCATTTCTATGTTTCTAAACTCCGAAATCCGGAATTCATTGTTGGAGGTCATCATGAACAGTAGGGCACAAGTAGTCCATTACTGGGGGTTAGATTGATACTAGGGTAATATGATGTTAGTCAGGGGTCATTTTTGGCACAGGAATCCAGGATCACACAACCACTTAGGTTGGCAGATCAGTGCAGTACAGAATGGTTTGCTGCAAAGTTGGGGGATGGCACCTTTGGTAGGAGAGATTAAACTCACTGATATCCTGGCAAGATGAAGGCAACCAGTAGATTCATCCCTGATGCGTATATAAAAAGAAATTTCTTACGAAGTGTTAGTCTTGAATGGTTAATTCTGTTTATCTCTCCATAATGCTGCCTGGTATACTGAGTGTTTCCACCCTTCTCTATTTTTATTTCAGATTATTTCAGATTTTCAACATATGAAATTTATTTTGTTTTCTGAGTCAGGCCTGACGGCCTAGCCAATATTTATCTCATAGTCAACATTTCTGAAACAGATTTTCTGGTCAATATTGAATTGTTATTTGTGGATGCTAATGATGTATAAATTTGGTTGATATATTTCCTATGAAACATCAAAAACTACAAAATGGATGTTAATGTATAAGTGGTACAATATCTTGTAATGTTCTGCAAGCAGTGTGAATACTGATATATAACAATAATGGTATTGACACTGCAGGTCCTGCAGCATCAGAGGATCAAACACCCTTGACCACTGTTTGTCCACTGATAAAGATACCTATTAGTCCATCCCTCACCCTCACTGAAGGAAATCAGACCATCTGGTTGTATTCCTACTTCTTGCGTGCAGGCAGCAACTGAAGGACATGGCTACAATGGTGCAGACTGCATGGAGCTGGTTAGGGGAGGCAGAGGAATGACTCGGCGATTGCTTGAGGTCAGTAGACTAGATGATGTTAACTTGGCAACGGATCTGAATGATACTGATTACATTAACAAATGTGTGAAGAAGTGTGTCCCTACCAAAACTAATTGAGTTTTTTCCCAACCAAAAGTCTTGGATGAACCATGAGATCCACCTTCTCCCATGTATACAAAGGAGATCGTCATTCCAATTAAGGTGTGGTCATTATCAATGGTGGCATAAAAAGGACAATTAATGGTATCAAAATTTAAAATGCAATAAATGTGTGACCATTGCTGCATCATTATTTACACCTTTGACCACAAGTCCATCGGGCAGTGGTCAGCACGGAACGTCCTGCAGGCACTGCAGGGAAATGACTCCATGGATCCTGTGGCGTGGTTCCCAGAGCAGACTGCCCAGCTTGTCTGGCAAAATGCCTCATCACCAGAACTCACCAACAAGCACCAAGACCTGGCTTGGCTGGCGGTGAGGGGAGCCCTCCCAGTCAGATCCTCCCTGCACCGTCGGAAGGACTCACTACCAGCGCACGCTGCCCTCGGGACGGCTGCTATAGAGAGGAGACGGTGGCCCACCTCTTCGCAGAATGTGGATTTGCAAAGAGAGTCTGGAGAGGTTTGCAAGGATCCCTGTCACCATTAATCTGAACAGCTCCGTCACAGAGGACTCTTGATTTATGAACTGTTCCCAGAGACGCATTCAGAGACTGATATCGAGTGCTGCTGTAAGATCATCAACTCGGTGAAAGACGCTCTTTGGTCTGCCCGAGCTTTGTTGACCTCCCAGCTGAGCGAGATGTCCGTCGGGGAATGTTGCCGACTGACCCGCTGCAGGAATACATGCTGAGGGACGCACTGAAGCTTAGTGCAGCCAACGCCAAGGCTCTGTGGGGGAGGGCCACAGTTTCGGGTCCTTCCGCAGCTGGGCATGAGGGGCAGGGTGTGGTGGAGATGCCCCTCAAAATAAGGGAAGGGATTCCGCGCCAGTGGGCCACATGGGTGGCAAGGGCGGGGGGCTAATTTTGTATAATTGGTGTATTGAATGTATGTATTGAATGTACGTATAGCCTCCGAGAATGTCGGATGGTTTTGTAAGGAACATGTTTTGTATATATTTATTTCTTGAATAAAGTATATTTTGAAATTTAAAAAAATATATATTTACAGTGGGAGGTCACTTTCAGCAATACTGAAGAAAACTTGACAAGATTTAGTCTCTGAGAGTAGTAATGTTTTCCCCTCATCTGCAAAATTGAGCAAAACAAGTGCCCAATAATTGTTCATCTGAAGATCTGGATTATTGTTAATGATTGGGAAGGAGAATTATGGTATGGGTAAAGTCCATGATAACAAAGACTATACAGGGACTGGTTTCAATTATTTCAACGACAAAAACAGTGTATGTAGAATTTGAAAAGAGATTATGTTTGTCGGGTCAATTGTGCAATGGGGTGTGCTGCCTGTTATTGTTAGAAGGATTGGGCTCGATACTTACAAATATATATTTTATTTCCTCTTGAACTACTTGAATGTGGACAGAGTTAGAGATCTCGGACCAGAAATCCAGAGTGCAACAACAGCAAAGGGACTTGGGGATTAGATTTATGGTTAAACATTGGAATAATTTCTGAAAGAAAACTAATCTAATATGAATCATTATCAACCAATTTAGCAGCTGGAATCCATTATCAATGTGTCATTAATCCCAAAACAAAAGGGTAAAATAGCAGCAAGGCATTCATTGCTTCCTCAGGCAAGGGTCAGTAGGTCTGAGAGACAAGTGTTTCTCAGTCCTGAAAAGCAAATATGGACAGCTGCTCAAATATTGTCTGAGTCTGATTTCAACTGATTGGATGGATGTGAAAGATAAAGATGAAGCACATGATTTATTAAAAAAAAATTAAGACTAGCATTCGTGAAGTACCTTTCATGATCTCAGCCTGGACTAAAGTGTCTAAGAGTCAATGAAGTAATGGTAAAGCTGTGTCACCATTATAATGCAGAAAATAGGCCAGCCAATTTGGTTGTCACAATGCTCCAAAAAACACCACACTCTTCCCCCCCCCCCCCCCCCCCCAGATAACCTATCTTGAAATTCAATAACATAATGCATGATTTTGTCTGCATAATGCAAATGGATTAAGGAACATTGAGATGAAATCGGCCATAAACCTTTTACTGACAGCAATGTACAATTCTGAATCACACTTTAGTGAGGATGTAATGCCCGTGCCTTGAGGCTGCTCAGTCACACAGTAATAACATTAACAACTATGCAAAGCGCATTTGACATCACTGCTGTAATTCTCTAGCCCAGATGCACAATGAAGAAATGGCACTGACCTTGCCCAGGAAAAGTAGGCCTTAATAGAAAGGTGCAGAGCATTGGAGAAGCAGGTTCATAACATGCCCACACACCAGATCAGTCCAACTTGCCCTACTACTTCTATCAGCGTTTCCAGTTTGGAATTGGCCAGCTGTGAGAGATCACTATGGACTTGTTATACTGCATAGCTGACTCCTTAAACGACACACAGTTGATATGTAAATCAATGCTAGAGTCATACAAATTGTGCCAATTCTACAGATGATGCCTTTCACTTCACACAGACAAAACCACACCTGCACAGCCTGAATGAGATTTTCACCAAACTCTGTTCAGTGCCATTTTGATGTCTGTTTTCATGTGAGGTACAATGTCATGCTCTCTATTTTGAAGCATAAATAGTGATCAGGACAGCATGTTCTTTTTCTTTCAAGTATGTTTTTACATCTATCTGAGAGTTCATCTGACAAATAGCACCTTTCTAAGACTAGCTTGGTACTGCATTGGAGCATCAGTATGTAATTTTATGTTCAAATTGCCAAAGTGGACTTGAATCCTCAATCCCATGGATCAAAAATGAGAGTACAACCCGCTGCACCACAGCTGTTATAGCTACTGCACATCAACTTTGAAACAATTCCTATATGGAAAACTGAGTCTTCAAAAAAAGAATTTAAGCCCAATTCCCGTATATGCAGTTGGGTTCTTTAATATTAGAATAAGCCTACACCATTTTACTTTTAATGGTCATGCTCAAAAGATGGGCATCAGTGAAGTAATAGAGAGACGCAAGTGAGGAGAGGGAAGTAAGTGACAAAAGGCTAAAGGTAAAAATAAGACACAAGGTTTACAGATGAGCAAAGAAAAGGAGGAGTAAAATGTAAAGCCGGAGACACAAAATGCTGGAGTAACTCAGCAGGACGGGCAGCATCTCTGGAGAGAAGGAATGGGTGATGTTTCGGGTCGAGACCCTTCTTCAGACTGATGACAGGGGAGTGGGCGGGCAGGGAAAGAATGTAGTCAGAGATAGTAAGACTGGTGGGAGAACTGGAAAGGGGGAGGGGATGGAGAGAGAGGGAAAGCAAAGGCTATTTGAAGTAAGAGAATCAATGTTCACACTGTTGGGGTGTAAGCTACCCAAGCAAAATATGAGGTGCTGTTCCTTCAATTTGCGCTGGGACTCACTCTGTCAATGGAGGAGGCCCAGGACAGAATGGTCAGATTGGGAATGGGAGGGGGAGTTAAAGTGCTGAGCAACTGGGAGATCAGGTAGGTTAAGGCGGACTGAGCGGAGGTGTTCAGCAAAACGATCACCAAGCCTGCGCTTGGTCTCGCCGATATACAGGAGTTGACACCTGGAACAGCGGATGCAGTAGATGAGGTTGAAGGAGGTGCAAGTGAACCTCTGCCTCACCTGAAAAGACTGTTGGGGTCCTTGGATGGAGTCGAGGGGGGAGGTAAAGGGACAGGTGTTACATCTCCTGTGGTTGCAGGGGAAAGTACCTAGGGAGGGGGTTGTTTCAGTGGGAAGAGACGAGTTGACCAGGGAGTTGCGGAGGGAACGGTCTCTGCGGAAAGCAGAAAGGGGTGGAGATGGGAAGATGTGGCCAGTAGTGGGATCTCGTTGGAGGAGGCGAAAATGTTGGAGGATTATATGTTGTATGCGACGGCTGATGGGGTAGAAGGTGAGGACAAGGGAGACTCTGTCCTTGTTACAAATGGGGGGAGGGGGATATCAAGAAGACCCTAGTGAGAGTCTCATCTATAATGGAAGAGGGGAACCCTCGTTCCCTAAAGAATGAGGACATCTCTGATGACCTGGTATGGAAAACCTCATCCTGGGCGCAGATGCGGCGTAGACGGAGGAATTGGGAGTAGGGGATAGAGTCTTTATAGGAAGCAGGGTGGGAAGAAGTGCAGTCTAGATAACTATGGGAGTCAGTGGGTTTATAATAGATGTCAGTCAATAGTCTGTCTCCCGTGATGGAGACGGTGAGATCTAGAAACGGTAGGGAGCTGTCGGAGATAGTCCAAGTAAAGCCAGAGAGGCGGATAAGGGTTGAAGGAGACAAGAGGAAAGGGAAAGAGGGGAAAAATAGAGATATGTGAGACACGGGAATGGGAGACGAGTATGAGGAGGGGAAAGGAACAGGGGAGGGGAAAGGCTGTATGGGAGGTGGTCGGGAAACTGTGTGCACCGTGGGATTTGGGGAGGGGGGGTGGTTATTGTTTGAAATTGAAGAATTCATTGATCTTGCAGTTAGGTTGTAGCCAAGTGAAATATGGAGTGCTATTTTTCCAGATTGCACGTTGCCTTAATATGGCAATAGATGCAACAAAGGACAGAAATATTGGGATGGGAATGGGAAGGGGAGTTAAAATGGTTAGCAACCTGCTGCTCCAACAGGTTTCGTCAGACTCTTGGGGCAAGTGTTTGGCGAAAGAGTAACCTGGTCTCGAGGAGACCACATCAGGAGCACCATTTAATTCATATAACGAGTTCAGAAGAGATGCATGTGAACCTCCGTCTTACCTGGAAGATTGCACAGATCTCTGGATGGAAGTGAGAGAGTTGGTGTAGGGACAAGTGTTATATTTCCTGCGGTTCCAAGGATAAGTGCCTGGGAAAGGGACAAGTTGAGTCGGAAGGGATGGGCAAACTAAGGAGTTGAAAAGAGAGTGATCACCACAGAAAGTGCAAAGGGCACGGATGGGAAGATATAATTGGTGGTAAGATCACATTGAAAGAGGTGAAAATATTGGAGAATGATGTGTTGGATGTAGAGGCTGATGGGATGAAAGATGGGAACCAGGATAATCCTATCCTTATTCCATTTGGGTGTTGGGGGATCAATATCCAAACTGCGGAACACAGAAGAGATATGAATCGGGGTTCCGTCTATTGAACAAAGAGAACATCTTAGATGTCCAAGAGTGGAAAGCATGTTGGGAGCAGGTGCAGTGAAGACAGAGAAATTGATTGTAAGGGATAAAGCGTTCTTGTGAGAGACAGGGTGGGAGGAGCTGTGGGAGTACTGAAGAGGACATCTCGGATGTCCTAGAGTAGAAAGCCTCATGACTACTCCTGCCCCATCTCTTGCAAAAATGCCACCCCTTACTCCTAATTTCTCCATCTCCGCCCCATCTACTCCCAAATTCATACTTTCCATGCTCGGACATCGAAATGTCATTTCTTCATTAAACATGGTTTTCTCCTGCTGTTGTAGATGGAGGCAAAAATCATTTCTGCTCTGTCTCCTGCAGTTCGGCTCTCACTCCTCCTTCCCCCAGACAGAACAAGGACATAGTTTCCATGAATGTTAAATTCTCCAATTTCAACTCCCAACCCACCCTCCCTTTCCCCCATCTCTCCACCCCCTCCCATCCCAGTGCGCACACATTTCCCCACCATCTCTCAGAACCTCAGTTACCCTGCCCCTCTCCCCTCCTCCATATGCTCATCTCCCATCTCCGAGTCCTATATTTCCCCTTTATCTCCCCTTTCCTCTTCCAACCATATTCCTCCCCCTGCCTTACATTTCATTCCCACTCTTCATTTCTTACCTGACATCTTTTTGTCTCTAGCCTTTGTCACAAGTAAGTACTACCCAACTGCCATTCAGCCCCCCATCTCACCTGAATTCTCCTATCACTTACCAGGCTTTGTTCCACCCTACCTCTCTTTTTCAGCTTTCTGTCCCCTACTTCAATCAGTTTGAAGGGTTCTAACCTGAAACATCTCTCCATTTCCTTCACAGATGCTGCTGGACCTGCCGAGTTCCTCCAGCACTTTGTATTTTGCTAGTGAATAGAACTGGCTAGATTGTGCTTGGAATACTGTATGCAGTTCACGTGACCACATAATAGGATTGCACTGGAGAGGGAACAGAGGAGGTCCACTAACATTCCACCTGGGATCAAATGTTTCTGTTATGAGAGACGAGATAAAATTAAGAGAGACATAGTCAGAATTTTTCCATCGTGGTAGGGGTATCAAAAATTGGAGGTTTAAAGTGAGAGTGAGGAATATAAATGGGGATCTGAGGGAAAGGTTTGTTTTAAATGCAGAGAATGGTTCCGAACTCACTGCCCGATGAGGTAATAGAGTACAATCACCATGTTTCAGAGACATTTAGACGGACACTTGAATCGGCATTGCATAGAATGATACAGACCTAATGCAGGTAAATGGGATTCAGGCAAAATGGTTGGCATAGCCTTGGTAGGACAAATGGCCCAAATCTGTACTACGTGTCTTTGATTCCATCCGGAAAAGTAAATCTGCTTTTTTCAACAGCTTATTCTGTCGATTCCCCAGGCTGGTAGTAGTTCAGAATGGCATCAAAGATGACCAACTCCTATCTTAACTATGCTTAACCAGCATCCAATTTTGAGACTTCAGCTTGTCCAAGATTTTTCAACAGTACAATTTCTATACCGCAGCACTATATACAGAACTCACCTGTTGATCCAAGGAAGTATCTCTCCAATACAGATCCATAACCCATGGGAGTATCGTGTAGGTCACTGATGATGAATGGCTGAGAGTTGATATTGGCATTGTTTATGGGCCAGTACTGAAACTGCATACTTCCTCCTCCATACCAGGACACATTCACCATGGAAAAGCAATCCTGCAGCCAAGTCAAAGAGAATCCAATTACACCACGCACAGATTATGCAGAAAAACATTGAAAGCACATCACAAAAAGGTCAATGACCCTAATCAATCCACGCAGATGTTTATGTTTCATACCAACTCCTTCGCTCCCTATCTCATCTAACTCAGTCCATGTACCCTATGCCATTTCCCCTCATGTGCTTATCTGGTTTCCTCTTAAATCCATTTATCCTCTTTGCCTTAATTGCTGTTTGTGGCAGCAAAAACCGCAAGGTAAATGCCGCCTGAGCAAAGAAGCTTTTACTGAATTCCTTCTTCGTCTTGGACAGTCTCTCAGATTCCAGTTTTGTGACTTCCAAGGTAATCAATGAGGCCACTTTGGCAGACCCTTCCACTGATAGGGCAGGAAATGGGTTGGGTTGTAGTTTGTGACCGTGTTCACACATTTCTCTATTTATGTTCCTGGTACATGGATTCAAGATCCCCTTCTCCCTTCTGAATATTCAAAGGTCAAAGATTCCCAAGAGTCAGTGGGAATGTTTCTTTTTATTTATCCTTAAATTTTTTCTTTTGCCTACCTTGTAATTTCTTGTAGTGTTAGGCTCGGAATCAAGTCTGGTGACCGGAATGAGAATGATCTGGCCTGCACAATGGATCTGACTGAGTGCAGCTTTCTTTAGTGCAGTTATTAAATGAAAACTAATATTTATGGTTTGTAGTCTTGAATTCCTTCATAGCCAAAAGTATGAAATATAATTGTAGAAGATAAAATGTTCTCCATGGAACGGATTTTTCCCAACATTTATTAGACAATTATAAGACTAGAAGAAAGACAGCAAATTAAAAGTGAATTTGGTATACTAATCTCATTCCATAGTCCAGATACATTCCAGTAACCTTTAATTCCTTCAACTCTCTATATCCAATCACCATGGTAGGGACATTCACAGTTTGATTTCACTTAGCATTTATACACATGCTCCCTAATAGCAATACCTACTGATTTAAGAAGAGTGCTGAGGATGTAAGAGTAGGCTGAACGCTTTTAATGTGAACATGTGGGGTCCTGACATTGAGTTTCTCCACTACTGGCTGTTGACTATAAAATTGTCCAAAATTAAAAGTAACAGTTTGAGAATATACAGACTGCACAGTTGGCAGTTCCTTCTCTGGATGGATGTGGTCTGACGAATGGAGCCTGTATTAGTGCAAGCCAAACACATTAACCCTTCCTGTTTCTAATCCAATTTTCCCCTTTGTTCCATGTGAGCTCTGCCCCATTACAGTGATTTATATCAGTCCCAGGTCTCTGACAGATTACCAAACAAACACATATAATCCATAAACATTGCCAGCATAGCTGTTCCACTGTTATTTCAACAAACTATTCTTCCAGATGGTTGTACTAACAAACTGGAAGAAGTGAATTCGAGTTCCATAAAGTGGTACGGAATTTCAATTATTTAATGAAAATAAATATAGAAGCAAAACAAAGGGATCAATGAAACTAACTTTGCAATTGTTGGCTTGTCAGCTTGTTCACTCATGTTCCTTCGGAAAGGAAACCTACCTATTTGTCTCTTCACTACCCATGATTGGCTTTAAGTAATCTTCAAGATAAAATGGTAAGTCATTCAGTTGTATCATAGACGATAGGACATTTTTGCTTTTCCTAAGCTTTAAAGAATGAGCAATAAATTGATTACTTTATGCAGAACTACCTAAAACGCTACAATATTAAAAATGTGCACTTTCAATTATTCCCATCCCACAATGACCTATGGAGCAACCTACAAAGAAGTATAACAAATTTCTGTTGGATATTAATGACCCTTCTGCCATTCTTGGTTTCGAGCTGAGCAGGGTGAAAAGGTCAGGAAGGGGGAGAGCATTAATCACTTTTTGTGCAATATCTCCTTGTAGTGCCATTTGGTGATGCTAAAGATGAATAGTTGAATAATTGAATTGAATAAATTTTGAATAAATTTCATAGCCAAGTATGTATACAAACAAGGAATTTGCCTTGGTGCTTTGCTCACAACAACACGACATACAGTAAACAATTAAGAATGAAACATAAAACATTAAACCATTAAGAATAAACATTATAGTTTAAACATGTGAAGAATGAAATAAAATACCAGAGCTAAAGGAGTCTACAGACTTTTGGTTGTTGAGTAGAGCTAATGCTCAATACACAATAGGTGCAGGGGTAGGCCATTCGGCCCTTCGAGCCAGCATCACCATTCAATGTGATCATGGCTGATCATTCACAATCAGTAACCCGTTCCTGCCCTCTCCCCATACCCCCTGACTCCGCTATCATTAAGAGCTTTATCTAACTCTCTCTTGAAAGCATCCAGAGAATTGGCCTCCCCTGCCTTCTGAGGCAGAGAATTCCACAGATTTACAAGAAAATAAATGCAGATGCTGGTACAAATTGAAGGTATTTATTCACAAAATGCTGGAGTAACTCAGCGGGTCAAGCAGCATCTCAGGAGAGAAGGAATGGGTGACGTTTCGGGTCGAGACCCTTCTTCAGACTGATGTCAAGGGGGCGGGACAAAGGAAGGATTATAGGTGGAGACAGGAAGATAGAGGGAGAACTGGGAAGGAGGAGGGGAAGAGAGGGACAGAAGAACTATCTAAAGTTGGAGAAGTCGATGTTCGTACCACTGGGCTGCAAGCTGCCCAGGCGAAATATGAGGTGCTGTTCCTCCAATTTCTGGTGGGCCTCACTATGGCACTGGAGGAGGCCCATGACAAAAAGGTCAGACTGGGAATGGGAGGGGGAGTTGAAGTGCTCGGCCACCGGGAGACCAGTTTGGCCAACGCGAACCGAGCGCAGGTGTTGAGCGAAGCGATCGACGAGCCTGCGCTTGGTTTCGCCGATGTAAGTAAGTTGACATCTGGAGCAGCGGATGCAATAGATGAGGTTGGAGGAGGTGCAGGTGAACCTCTGTTTCACCTGGAAAGACTGTTTGGGTCCCCCTCCCCCCACTCGCAACAAGGACAGAATCCCCCTCGTTCTCACCTTCCACCCCACCAGCCAGCGGATCCAACGAATTATCCGCCAACATTTCCGTCACCTACAACGGAACCCCACCACTGGCCATATCTTCCCATCCCCTCCCCTCTCTGCGTTCCGCAGAGACCGTTCCCTCCGTAACTCCCTGGTCCACTCGTCCCTTCCTACCCAAACCACCCCATCCCCAGGCACTTTCCCTTGCAACCGCACGAGATGCAACACCTGTCCCTTTACCTCCCCCTCAACTCCATCCAAGGACCCAAACAGTCTTTCCAGGTGAGATAGAGGTTCACCTGCACCTCCTCCAACCTCATCTATTGCATCCGCTGCTCCAGATGTCAACTTATATACATCGGCAAAACCAAGCGCAGGCTCGGCGATCGCTTCGCTCAACACCTGTGCTCGGTCCGCGTTGACCAAACTGGTCTCCCGGTGGCCGAGCACTTCAACTCCCCCTCCCATTCCCAGTCTGACCTTTGTGTCATGGGCCTCCTCCAGTGCCATAGTGAGGCCCACCGGAAATTGGAGGAACAGCACCTCATATTTCGCCTGGGCAGCTTGCAGCCCAGTGGTATGAACATCGACTTCTCCAACTTTAGATAGTTCTTCTGTCCCTCTCTTCCCCTCCTCCTTCCCAGATCTCCCTCTATCTTCCTGTTTCCACCTATATCCTTCCTTTGTCCCGCCCCCCTGACATCAGTCTGAAGAAGGGTCTCGACCCAAAACATCACCATTCCTTCTCTCCTGAGATGCTGCCTGACCCGCTGAGTTACTCCAGCATTTTGTGAATAAATACCACAGATTTACAACTCTGAGTGAAAACGTTTTTCCTCATCTCTGTTCTAAATGGCCTACCCCTTATTCTTAAACTGTGGCCCCTGGTTCTGGACTCCCCCAACATTAGGAACATGTTTCCTGCCTCGAGCGTGTCCAATCCCTTAATAATCTTATATGTTTCAATAAGATCCCCTCTCATCCTAAATTCTAGTGTGTGCAAGCCTAGTCGCTCCAGTCCTTCAACATACGACAGTCCCGCCATTCCGGGAATTAATCTAGTGAACCTACGTTGCACTCCCTCAACAGCAAGAATGTCCTTCCTCAAATTTGGAGACCAAAACTGCACACAGTACTCCAGGTGTGGTCTCACTAGGGCCCTTTACAACTGCAGAAGGACCTCTTTGCTTCTATACTGAACTCCTCTTGTCATGAAGGCCAACATGCCATTAGCTTTCTTCACTGCCTGCTGTACCTGCATGCTTACTTTCAGTGACTGATGAACAAGGACACCCAGATCTCGTTGTACTTCCCCTTTTCCTAACTTGACACCATTCAGATAATAATCTGCCTTCTTGTTATCACCAAAGTGGATAACCTCACATTTATCCATATTAAACTGCATCTGCCATGCATCTGCCCACTCACACAACCTGTCCAAGTCACCCTGCATCCTCCTCACAGTTCACACTGCCACCCAGCTTTGTGTCATCTGTAAATCTGCTAATGTTACTTTTAATCCCTTCATCTGTCATTAATGTATATTGTAAATTGCTGCGGTCCCAGCACCGAGCCTTGCGATACCCCACTAGTCACTGCCTGCCATTCTGAAAGGGACCTGTTAAACCCTACTCTTTGTTTCCTGTCTGCCAACCAATTTTCTATCCATGTCAGCACCCTACCCCCAATACCATGTGCTCTAATTTTGCCCACTAATCTCCTATGTGGGACCTTATCAAAGGCTTTCTGAAAGTTTAGGTACACTACATCCACTGGCTCTCCCTTGTCCATTTTCCTAGTTACATCCTCAAAAAGTCAAGCATAATTTCCCCTTCGTAAATCCATGCTGACTTGGAATGATCCTGTTATTGCTATCCAAATGTTCCGCAATTTCTTCTTTTATAATTGACTCCAGCATCTTCCCCACCACTGATGTTAGGCTAACCGGTCTATAAATTCCCGTTTTCTCTCAATAGACAATAGGTGCAGGAGTAGGCCATTCGGCCCTTCGAGCCAGCACCACCATTCAATGTGATCATGGCTGATCATTCTCAATCAGTACCCCGTTCCTGCTTTCTCCCCATACCCCCTGACTCCGCTATCCTTAAGAGCTCTATCTAGCTCTCTCTTGAAAGCATTCAGAGCACTGACCTCCACTGCCTTCTGAGGCAGAGAATTCCACAGATTTACAACTCTCTGACTGAAAAAGGTTTTCCTCATATAATAACCATATAATAACCATATAACAACTACAGCACGGAAACAGGCCCGTTCGGTCCTACCAGTCCACGCCGACCACTTTCTCTGACCTAGTCTCATCTACCTGCTCTCAGACCATAACCCTCTAATCCCCTCTTATCCATATACCTATCCAATTTACTCTTAAATAATAAAATCGAGCCTGCCTCCACCACTTCCACCGGAAGCCCATTCCATACAGCCACCACCCTCTGAGTAAAGAAGTTACCCCTCATGTTACCCCTAAACTTTTGTCCCTCAATTCTGAAGCTATGTCCCCTTGTTGGAATCTTCCCCACTCTCAAAGGGAAAAGCCTACCCACGTCAACTCTGTCCGTCCCTCTTAAAATTTAAAAAACCTCTATCAAGTCCCCCCTCAACCTTCTACCCTCCAAAGAATAAAGACCCAACCTGTTCAACCTCTCTCTGTAGCTTAAGTGCTGAAACCCTGGCAACATTCTAGTAAATCTCCTCTGTACCCTCTCCATTTTGTCGACATCCTTCCTATAATTTGGTGACCAGAACTGCACACCATACTCCAGATTTGGCCTCACCAATGCCCTGTACAATTTTAACATTACATCCCAACTTCTATATTCGATGCTCTGATTTATAAAGGCAAGCATACCAAACGCCTTCTTCACCACCCTATCCACATGAGATTCCACCTTCAGGGAACAATGCACAGTTATTCCCAGATCCCTCTGTTCCACTGCATTCCTCAATTCCCTACCATTTACCCTGTACGTCCAATTTTGATTTGTCCTACCAAAATGCAGCACCTCACACTTATCAGCATTAAACTCCATCTGCCATCTTTCAGCCCACCCTTCCAAAAGGCCCAAGTCTCTCTGTAGACTTTGAAACTCTACTTCATTATTAACTACACCACCTATCTTAGTATCATCTGCATATTTACTAATCCAATTTGCCACGCCATCATCCAGATCATTTATGTAAATGACAAACAACAGTGGACCCAACACAGATCCTTGGGGTACTCCACTAGACACTGGCCTCCAACCTGACATACAATTGTCAACCATTACCCTCTGGTATCTCCCATTCAGCCATTGTTGAATCCATCTTGCAACCTCACTATTAATACCCAACGATTTAACCTTCTTAATCAACCTTCCATGTGGAACCTTGTCAAATGCCTTACTGAAGTCCATATAGACACAGCCTTGCCCTTATCAATTTCCCTGGTAACCTCTTCAAAAAATTCAAGAAGATTAGTCAAACATGATCTTCCAGGCACAAATCCATGTTGACTGTTTCTAATCAGGCCTTGTTTATCCAAATAATTATATATATTGTCCCTAAGTATCTTTTCCATTAATTTTCCCACCACAGATGTCAAACTAACAGGTCTATAATTGCTAGGTTTACTTTTAGAACCTTTTTTAAGCAAAGGCACAACATGCGCAATGCGCCAATCTTCCGGCACCATCCCCGTTTCTAATGACGTTTGAAATATTTCCGTCATAGCCCCTGCTATTTCTGCACTAACTTCCCTCAATGTCCTAGGGAATATCCTATCAGGACCTGGAGACTTATCCACTTTTATATTTTTCAAAAGTGTCCATACCTCCTCTTCTTTAATCTTCATAATTTCCATCACTACTCTACTTGTTTTGCTTACCTCACATAATTCAACATCCTTCTCCTCGGTGAATACCGAAGAAAAGAAATTGTTTAATATCTCCCCCATTTCTTCCGGCTCAGCACATAGCTGTCCACTCTGACTCTCTAATGGACCAATTTTATCCCTCGCTATCCTTTTGCTATTGACATATCTGTAGAACCCCTTGGGGTTTACTTTCACATTACTTGCCAAAGCAGCCTCATATCTTTTTTTCGCTTTTCTAATTTCCTTCTTAAGATTCCTTTTACATTCTTTATATTCCTCAAGAACCTCATTTACTCCCTGCCGCTTATATTTATTGTATATCTCCCTCTTTTTCCGAACCAAGTGTCCAATTTCCCTGGAAAACCACGGCTCTTTCAAATTATTATTCTTTCCTTTCCACCGAACAGGGACATAAAGACTCTGTACTCTCAAAATTTCACCTTTAAATATCCTCCATTTCTCTATTATATCCTTTTCATAAAACAAAAAGTTCCATTTCACTCCTTTTAAATCCTTTCTCATCTCCTCAAAATTAGCCTTTCTCCAATCCAAAATCTCAACCCTTGGTCCAGATTTGACCTTCTCCATAATTATATTGAAACTAATGGCATTGTGATCACTAGACCCAAAGTGCTCTTCAACACATACCTCCGTCACCTGACCCGTCTCATTTCCCAACAGGAGGTCCAACACTGCCCCTTCTCTGGTAGGTACCTCTACGTATTGCTGCAAAAAACTATCCTGCACACATTTTACAAACTCCAAACCATCCAGTCCTTTAACAGAATGTGATTCCCAGTCTATGTACGGAAAATTGAAATCACCCACAATCACTACTCTGTGCTTACTACTAATATCTGCTATCTCCTTACATATTTGCTCTTCCAATTCTCGTTCCCTATTTGGCGGTCTACAATACACCCCTATAAGTGTTGCTAAACCTTTCTCATTTCTGAGTTCCACCCAAACAGCCTCCCTAATCGAGCCTTCTAGTCTGTCCTGCCAAAGCACTGCTGTGATATCCTCCCTGACAAGCAATGCAACACCCCCACCTCTTGCCCCTCCGATTCTATCACATCTGAAACAATGAAATCCTGGAATATTTAATTGCCAATCGCAACCCTCCTGCAACCATGTTTCACTGATCGCCACAACATCATACTTCCAGATGTCAATCCAGGCTCTAAGCTCATCCACCTTTCTTACAATGCTCCTAGCATTAAAATATACACATTTAAGGGACCCATCATTTCTTATTCTCAGTTTATTTCTTTTCACTTCTTTCTCTCCTACATATTGGGTCTGAGTGTTTCCCTTTTCTGCCTCCTGCCTCACACACTGCCTATTAGCTATCTGTGTTTGAGTCCCTCCCCCCAACCGTACTAGTTTAAAGTCTCCGCAATTACCTTAGCAAATCTCCCCGCCAGGATATTGGTTCCTCTCAGGTTCAGATGCAACCCGTCCTTTTTGTACAGGTCATACTTCCCCCAGAAGGGGTCCCAATGATCCAGAAACTTGAATCCCTGCTCCCTGCACCAGTTCCTTAGCCACGTATTTATCCTCCACCTCACTCCATTCCTATTCTCACTATCGCGTGGCACAGGCAGTAAGCCTGAGATTATTGCTTTGGAAGTCCTTTTTTTTAAACTCTCTTCCTAGCCCCCTAAATTCTCCTTTCAGGACCTCTTCCCTTATCCTACCTATATTGTTGGTACCTATATGTACCACGACCTCTGGCTCCTCTCCCTCCCCTTTCAGGATATCCTGGACACGCTCAGACACATCCCGGACACCGGCACCAGGGAGGCAAACCACCATCCGGGTCTCCCGACTGCGTCCACAGAATCGCCTATCTGACCCCCTCACTATAGAGTCCCCTATTACTATCGCTCTCCTCTTCCTTTCCCTACCCTTCTGAGCAACAGGGCCGGACTCCGTGCCAGAGGCCCGGGTACCGTCGCTGCCCCCAGGTAGGCTGTTCCCCCCAACAGTACTTAAACAGGAGTACTTATTTCCAAGGGGTACAGCCACCGGGGTACTCTCTAGTCCCTGCCTCTGCTCCTTGCCCCCCCTAACCGTGACCCACTTGTCTACCTCCCGTGGTCTTGGAGTGACCACCTCTCTGTAACTCCTCTCTATAACCTCCTCACTCTCCCTGACCAGACGGAGGTCATCAATCTGCCGCTCCAGGTTCCTAATACGGTCCCTTAGGAGCCCCATCTCGTCGCACCTGGCGCAGATGTGGATGTCTGGAAGACTATCAGACTCCCAGATTCCCCACATCCGACACCCAGAACAATAAACTGCCCTGGCACTCATACTCCCCAAACAAAGCCCCGTGCTCGGTTTCTAAACCTACCGCCCGGCCGTTGCTCCAACCGCTCCAACCGCCCACCCAAAAGAACTGAGTGATCTCCTGGGAGAGGCGAAAAACCGGATAAAAAACCCAGGCCAATTTGGGAAAAAAAAATCCAGGAAATTCCTCTCCGACCCCAAGCTAGGCGATCGAAACTTGTCCGGGAGATCACACAGGTCTTACTCCTTACTATCCCCACACAATACTTCCCAAGCAACACAGCTTGGTGCTGCTGCTGCTGGCTGCTGCTGGCTGCTACTGCTGCTACTGCTGCTGCTGCTGCTACTATGCTGCTGATTGCTGCTACTCTCCTCTGGCCATCATCTCCATTCTAAATGGCCTACCCCTTATTCTTAAACTGTGGCCCCTGGTTCTGGGCTCCCCCAACATTGGGAACATGTTTCCTGCCTCTAACGTGTCCAACCGTTTAATAATCTTATATGTTTCAATAAGATCCCCTCTCATCCTTCTAAATTTCAGTGTATACAAGCCTAGTCGCTCCAGTCTTTCAACATACGACTCTCCCTCCTTTCTTAAAAAGTGGGATAACATTAGCTACCCTCCAATCCACAGGAACTGATCCTGAATCTATAGAACATTGGGAAATGATCACCAATGCGTCCACAATTTCTAGAGCCACTTCCTTAAGTACCCTGGGATGCAGATCATCAGGCCCTGAGGATTTATCAGCCTTCAGTCCCATCCGTCTACCCAACACCATTTCCTGCCTCATGTGAATTTCCTTCAGTTCCTCCGTCACCCTAGGACCTCTGTCCACTAGTACATCTGGGAGATTGTTTGTGTCTTCCTTAGTGAAGACAGATCCAAAGTACCTGTTCAATTCGTCTGCCATTTCCTTGTTCCCCATAATAAATTCACCTGCTTCTGTCTTCAATGGACCCACATTTGTCTTAACTATTTTTTTCCTCTTCACATACCTAAAGAAGCTCATGGGAAAAAAAAAATTTTAGGTCTGGCTGAGGCGGTTTTGACAGTCCGGAGTCGCCTGCCATAGGGAAGTGCTTCAAAGAGTTTGTGGCCAGGGTGAGAGGGGTCAGAGATTATCTTGCCCGCTCGCTTCCTGCCCTTGCAGTGTACAGTTCGTCAATAGGGGGAAGGTTGCAGCCAACAACCTTCTCGGCTGATCGAACAATGCACTGAAGCCTCCGGATGTCATGCTTGGTGGCCAAGCCAAACCAGACCATGATGGAGAAGGTGAGGTCAGACTCTATGATGGCAGTATAAAACTGGACCATCATTGCCTGTTGCAGATAGTGTTTTCTCAGCAACCACAGGAAGTACATCCTCTGTTGGGCCAATTTGACCGTGGCCTCCCACTTGATGGTGGCTTCCCATTTAAGGTTGATGGAGATGATGCTTTCAAGGAACTTAAATGACTCCACAGTTGTGACTGTGGTGTTGTTGATGGTGAGTGGGGGGAGGGGAAGGGGAGCTCTCCTAAAGTTTACTATCAATTCCACTGTCTCAAGAGTATTGAGCTCCAGGTTGTTGCGATGGCACCAGGACGCCAGCTGTGTCACTTCCTGCCTGTAAGCAGATTCCTCCCCATCCTGGATCAGTCCAATCAGGGTTGTGTCATCCGCAAACTTGAGAACCTTGACCGAGGAGTCTGTGGAGGTGCAGTTGTTGGTGTAGAGAGAGTAAAGGAGAGGGGAGAGTACGCAGCCTTGCGGTGCTCCTATGCTGAGGGTCTGCAGGTCCGAGATGTGCTTTCCCAGCCTCACATGCTGCTTCCTGTCTGTCAGGAAGTTGGTGATCCAGTGACAGAGGGGTTCAGGCACAGTCAGCTGGGAGAGTTTGGAGTGTAGTAGCTCTGGCACGATGGTGTTGAATGCAGAGCTAAAATCCACAAGCAAAATCCTTGCATAGGTCCCCTTGCGGTCTAGGTGCTGGTGGATGAAGTGCAGGCCTAGGTTGCACTTATCCACTGATCTATTGGCCCTTTATGCAAACTGCAGAGGGTCCAGCAGGGGGTTTGTGATGTTTTTCAGCTGGGCCAGCATGTCTTTCAAGGGTCTTCATGATTACAGAGGTCAGTGCGATCGGCCTGTCGTCATTAAGACCAGTAATCCGTGTCTTTTTGGGTATAGGAACAACAGTGGAGACCTTGAAGCAGGCAGGGACAGTGCAGGTTTGTAGGGACTGGTTGAAACTGTCTGTGTAGATTGGTGCCAGTTGTTCGGCACAGAGCTTGAGGGTAGAGGGGGAAACATTGTCCGGTCCTGGAGATTTCCGGCTTTTTCGTCTCATGAATAGCCTCTCCACCTCTGCAATTTCTATTGTTGGTGATGGAGAAGTGGCCAGACTGATGTTGGGCAGCAAGGAGGGGGGTGGGTACTGAACGAGGGCCCAGTCTTGCAGCCTGTAGTCAGGCTGTAAGTAGGTGTGAAGTTGTGATTGGGGAGGAGTGGGTGGGGAAGGGTCCAGTCTTTGCAGACTGGAGTCAGGCTGTGAGTCGGTGTGAAGTGGTGATTTGGGAGAGATCGGTGGGGAAGGGTCCAGTCTTTGCAGCCTGTAGTCGGGCTGTAAGTAGGTGTGAAGTGGTGATTGGGGAGGGGTGCGTGGGGGAGGGGGTACCAGGGTTATGTTTCTGTTTATCGAACCTGCAGTAGGTGATGGACACATATCCCCTCCTGTACAATTCCAACAATTGGAAAGAAAGAGGCTAAGTGCCCCAGAAGGTATGCTGTAACATACAGGTATGCAGCCCGAAAAAAGGGATCTCGCCAACTCAGTTACACCTTCCATTTACCAGATTTCTAGCCTGTGGATTAGCCAGATCAACAATAATTCTGCATACCTTTCCTGACCACCGTACAATACAATGCCTCACACAAATGCAGTTTGTATCATGGATCCACAAAGAAAGTCTGAATAACTAAAGAATTTGATTCAGTGCTGATGTATTATGCATTTTCTGCTTTGAATGTCAGACAAACTCTGAGGTATTAATCACCAGGGAAATGATCCTTGCCCCGCACTCTCCAAGCTCCAAGTTTGTGGCATGGAAATGCTCTCTCATTTTTCTGGACGTATCCAAGCCATTTTCAAAATTCAAAACATGGATTAAAGTCTGATCTCTTCTTCTTATCGAGTCCACATCACAAGATTAGAAATTGTTCAGCCGGAGCTGAACACACTTCTGGGCATCAGCAAACAATGGCGTCTTGCGCTTCTTTGAATAGCTTACTAAAATTCTGTTCTGCTTCTGGTTCACTGATGTTAAGTTCAGATATATTTAAGCACTTAAAGGTGCATTGTGCTTCAATATATTAAATATATAATGTTTTCTGGAACTCCAAAAGGTACTCCAAAGGCTCTTACATCCACAGGAGATGTAATACCAGTCCATTTACCTCCTCTCTCACCTCAATCCATGGACCTTCCAAGTGAGACAGTGGTTCATATGCACCCTTTTAACCCCATCTACTGCATCCGGTGTTCCCCATATGGCCTCCCGTACATCGTCTAAACCAAGCACAGATTGCGCTCGGTCCTCCAAGGTCTCCTGGATTTTCATGTTGTTAACCATTTGAACTCCCCTTCCCATGCCCATAATGACCTTTCTGTCCTGGGCCTCCTCCACTGCTAGAGTGAGTCCACAAGCAAACTGGAGGAACAGCACTCATATTCCACTTGGACAGCTTACTACACAACAATATGAACATTGAATTCTGTAATTTTAGGAAACCTCTAACAATCCACCCATTTGTCCCCACACCCCCTCTTTTGCTCTCCTCCTCCCCTGTGCCCCACCTGGATGCACCTATTTCTCCCCTCCCCCTCCTCCTATGTTCCTTCCTTTGGCCTCACAATTTTCAACTCTTCAACCCATCCGTCTCACACCTTCTGTGTAGGCAGATGGTTGGAACAAAGACCAGAGGTTAATCTCTGGTCTTTGTTCCAACCATCTGCCTACACAGAAACCTTCCTTGCCTGTATTCACTTTGTCCTGCCACACTTTGTCCTGCCAGATTTCTTATCGCCACTGCCCCCTCCTCGCTACAATCAGTCTGAGGAATGCTCCCGATCCGAATCATTACATATCCATGTTCTCCAGGAATGCTGCCTGACCTGCTGAGTTACTCTCCCACTTTATTTCTTTTTGGTAAACCTGCATTTGCAGTTTCTTTTTTCAATATTTAAGCAAATACAGACAGATTTAACTGTATATCTATGATGCATATATCTATGATGCATTCGATACTTACTTAATGGAGGGGTAATATACAGTAACCAATATTTCTATAGCACATTCTCACTCCTCTGGTCCAGTGTTCTGCTATTTAAATAAACATAGCACAAAAAGTAAGGAAATTTGTGTTTGGTAGATTATTTATTTGTTGTAACAATGCTTCTTGGCAATAAATCTTATACCATTGGAAAGCCTGTTTATTTCCCTTTTAAATGGTGCCACATTTGTAAGGAACATGCATTTGTGGGATGAGCAGCAGAGCTGAGTATGTGGGTTGCGCCCATGAAAAATCTGCCAAATCTTCTCTGCCAATGCCAAACAGCTTATTCTGCCATTGACTCTTGTTCGGTGTTGTTTGGTGGATTGGATGATTGAAGTCTGAAGAAACAAGACATATTGGCAATTTAACAATTTATTCATTTAGTAAACAGGAGCCTCAGTAGCGTGTGGAAGAACCATACACAACCGCAACAGCCTGGCACCTCCTCCTCATGCTGGTCACCAGCCTGGTCACACACTGTTGTGGGATGGCATCCCATTCTTCAACCAGCACTTGTCGCAAGTCAGCCAACGTGGTTGTGTTGGTCACTCTGGCACGAACAGCACGCCCAAGCTGATCCCACAAGTGTTCAATGGGGTTGAGGTCAGGACTGCTGGCAGGCCATTCCATCCTCTCCACTCCCAAATTCTGGAGGTTGTCTCTGAGAAACCCTGCTCTGTGGGGGCGAGCATTGTCATCTTGGAGGATAGAGTTCGGTCCCAGACTGTGGAGATATGGGATTGCCACTGGTTGCAGAATCTCATCTCGCTATCTCTCTGCATTGAGATTGCCTCCAATGCTGACAAGCCTCGTTTTTCCAGTGAGGGAGATGCCGCCCCACACCATCACACTGCCTCCACCAAAAGATGTTACTCTATCGGTGCAGCAATCAGCATAGCGTTCTCCGCGTCTTCTCCACACTTTGACCCTATGATCCAACTGCCGTAGGCAGAATCTGGACTCATCGCTGAACATAACGTTCCTCCACATGTTCAGGTTCCAGTGCACGTGTTGCCGACACCAGCGCAAACGGGCCTGACGGTGAAGGGCAGTCATGGCAGGCCTCCTGGCAGCCCTATGAGACCAGAGATCGGCTGCGTGCAGTCTGTTCCGAATTGTCTGGGCAGAGAGCCGTCGGCCATATCGTCCTGCAAACCTTGACTGCAAATCTGTAGAAGACAGCCTACGGTTCCTAAGTGCTGACAGGGTGAGGAAACGGTCTTCTTCGGGTGTCGTCTTCTTCGGACGCCCACTTCGCGGCCTGTCTCTGACATCCCCCGTTATATGGAACTTGGCCTTCACTTTGGAGATGGTACTAGGGCTCACTCCAAATAATGCCGCAACTTGGTTTTGCGAAACACCAGCTTGAAGTTGCCCTATCGCACGGGCCCTATCCAGATTAGTCAAACGTGGCATGCCGATTCTTGGAGCAGACACCTACTGACCACTGTAGCAGGGCCCATGCTCACTGATGCTGCCAATCAGGTGCCAATCAGGCACCTGATTGTCAGCACCTGGGGGTACCAGAAGCTCAAAACAAGAGTCAATAGCAACAGCAGAATAAGCTGTTTGGCATTGGCAGAGAAGATTTGGCAAATTTTTCATGGGCGCAACCCATATACTCAGCTCTGCTGCTCATCCCACAAATGCATGTTCCTTACAAATGTGGCACCATTTAAAAGGGAAATAAACAGGCTTTCCAACGGTATAGGATTTATTGCCAAGAAGCATTGTTACAACAAAGAAATAATCTACCAAACACAAATTTCCTTACTTTTTGTGCTATGTTTATAAAAATGAATGTTCACAGTAAAATCTCACTATCATCAATATGGAAATGACCAAGTAATACAGTTGGACAGTTGGCATATAGCTCAGGAACCACAGCAATTCAACAGAATTAATTTGATATCACTGTCACAAAATTATATACACAACAATAACTAAACATCATCAATTAGGAGATACCAGGGCCAATTCCAATTATTCTGGCTTTGCCTTTATATCCATTTAGACCCATTTAATAAGGCCAGCAATAATAAAAATTAGATCTACGAAGCATAGTAGTCATTGTTTATTAGAGCACATATTTACACATCTCAAAGATGTGCAGGATTGTAAATTAATTGGCTTCTGTAAATTATTCGTAGTGTGAAGGAGTCATCACTGAATAGAAACTTCTCTGGACAAATCACATGAATGCTGCAGCAATTACACCAAGGTGTGCGTTTTCACACTTCTATACCTTTTGCCTGATGGGAGAGGGGAGAAAGGGAGTGCCAGGGTGCGACTCGTCCTTGATTATGCTGCTAGCCTTGCCGAGGCAGCGTGAGGTATAAATGGAGTCAATTGAAGGGAGGTTGGTTGTGCGATGGTCTGGGCTGGGTCCACAATTCGCTGCAATTTCTTGCGGTCTTGGATGGAGCTGTTCCCAAACCAGGCTGTGATGTATCCTGATAAAATGGTGATGCATCTGGATACTGCAGGAAGTAGCCCACCTTCTAACACTCCTAATCCTTTTCACCATCTATATGTAGTGTCAGGAATATGATGGACTATTTTCCACTTATCTGGAATAGCTTAGGCATTTGAGACAACAAAGCCCACCTTATTGGTAATCAAACTAACTATTCAGTTCCTCTGTCATTGGTGAAGTGGCTGCAGTGACTAACATTTACAAGCTGTTCTGCCACAACAAACTGTCACATTCCAACTTCCTCATCTCAAGGGACAAGGTCAGCAAGTATACCTGCAATATTTCGGATCAAGTCATGCACTATTCTGATTGAGAAATACATCACTGAGCCAAAATCCTGGAACGCCCTCAAACTGCAGAGTAAGAGAACATTCGCAACAGTTCAAGGAAAGAGCTCACGTCCAGAAAACTCCTTGATGGGTAATAAATGCTGGCTTTCCCAGCAACATCTTCATTCTGCTATGGAATAAATTAATAACAAATCTGGTTTTAAAACAGTTTAATAAAGATAGAAGGAAAGATTAGATTGAGGAGGATAAAAGGTGCGCAAAATTTAAAAATAAATAAATAATGATCTAAATTATTTTGTAGGAATGAAACTTTACATCTATGAGTCTTCACTGCCAAAGGAGACACTGAATTCACGACAAATTCCATTTATATAACATCCTTAACATAGCAAAATAACCCAGTGCATTTAAAAGATTATTATGAAACAAAAACTGGGTTAGGCCATATTAGAAGGCACCAAACGCATACTGGCATGAAACGCACCTGTCTATTCTCTCCACAGATGGTGCCTGACTCACTGAATTACTCCGGCACTGTTCTATTCTATGATCAAAAGCTTAAAGCAAGAAGATGAAGGCGAGAAGATGGGAATTCTAGATCATAGTGCTTGATAGCTGAAGGCATGGTAATTAAATTTGGGGTGACAGGTAACTGAGGGATATAGGGCTGGAGATTACAGAGATCGGAGAACACTTTCCATTAAATTATTTCAAAGGAAAAAATTTAGAATTTCAAAACTGAGGTCTTGCTTATCTGGGAGCGACAGATGAATGAAAATTTCATGGTGCATATTAGGACAGGGCAGCAGACTATTGGATGATAGCTTTGCAGAGAAAAGATACAGCGAAGCTGATCAGGGGAAAAAGGTGATTACTCAAGTAAATCAAGAAAGCCACAGATAAATGTATCAACTACAGATGAGGGTACTGGATAGTGTCAGATGACGTTACATATAAATACTCAGGTGATATGAATATGTGTATGATTTTTTACCTTGAGTTTAAATATGGTATGGACATTGTGGACACTAATTTAATTTTGAATAGTTGGAGAGGGAAGGAGTTAATTTCTAGATTCTGAAGTTTCTGACAAAGATTGGGCTCCTGGAAATATCTCCTCATCCAGTACCCTGTATGAACAAACAGCTAAAAGAGTTCTTACATCGTAAATAACAAACTCAAATATTTTCTGGCTTGCCCAGTTGGTGTCTTCACACCTTTCAATACATTTGTACCGGAGACAAAAAAAGTGATTTTTAGAAAACTTTTTGAGGAACTTTGCACATCCTGATTTCTGTGTTTAACTTCGATTTCTATGTGACTAAACATGAGTATTGCTGGCCTTTACATGATTTCCACAGTGAGATCTGTCCTATTATGCAAGAATTATTCAATGATGTATACAGACATATAAATTCATGTAGTAATTAGGGATATGACAGATTTAGGACTCTTGAACTACATAGGGAAGGGAAGAAAATAATTCACCCAGGTTGATTCTATTTATTTTAATGTACATTATGATGTACTGATTTTGGATCATTGCTCCTTATGGAAAATTACAATAAGGCTCTCTGCACCAAACTCCTTTGCTCTTCATTATGATTTTGATCATAATGCACAAGTTCTGAAGAGGAACAGGTAGATTCTGAACCACTGGACTGTCACATCATAACACATTGACCCTGAATCACTGAACACAAACTGAATCATTACATTGTATTGGTGCTTAGAACGTGCAATTCATTCCACAAGCTTTGCCATTCATTCCACAAATTAGAGCAATCCAGAAATGAGAGAGAGACTCAGTTCTGGACCTTTAGTAGATTTAGAAGAGAAACAAGCTTTCCAATAGCAGATGGCACAGTTGTACAGCTAGTAGAGCTGTTGCCTCACAGATCCAACAACCCAGTTTCAATAATTACTTTGAATGCTATCTTTGTTGAGTTTGCATATTCTCTCTGTGACGACATGTGTTTCTCTCTGAGTACACCAATTCCATCCCACATCCCAATATGCTGGTTTGTTTAATTAACAATTATAAATTGCAAGTATAGTTGTGTGGTAGGAAAACTAGGAGGGAATTAATATGCATGAGAGAGTGAACAGCTTACCAGGGGTTTAGTGATGGGGGTGATAGCACTGATGGGAATATCCCAAATGCTGGCACAGATATAATGGATTGAATGGTCCCTTCCATTACACAATGTTTCTAGATCGTTATGTACTGGTGCTAGAGTATTACACATTCATATAGATCATCATGCTTTAACCCACGGTTGTTACATATGGTTCTAAATCATTAAACACTGATCAATGATCATAATATTTTGCATTTATATTGTTACACCCCGAGTTTAGATCATTGCGCTCTTACTATAGATCACTGCAGACTGGTCAGAGATCATTATATACCAACTCTGATTTTAAAATATTATCATTTGATATTAACGTCTGCTGGAAAAATGAAAGTCAGGGAATGGGCAAGATTGTAACTTGGAGTTTAGGTGACCCAGGTCCAAGTAACCAATAGGCAGTGAGATGCCTTGATGAGATCGTCTTCTCACATTTTCAAGCAAGGCAAGAGAGAAATAGACAAGAAATAAAGATTTTCATTTTTATAGATCTTCACTATGTTAGAAGTGTGGTAACTGTTGTAATGTTAGGAACACTGCAGCTTATTTGTGCACAGTGAGACCTGATGAGCACAGTGAGATAACAATCAAAATTCTCTACTACTTAATTTAGTATTCTTCTAACTCCCGACTGAACTCCTTTGCTCTTCTTTAAATAATGCCATGTAATCTTTTGCATTCACCGGAAATGACAAATGCCTTGATTAACATCTAATTTAAGAGATTAAAAGGTGTTGGTGTTCAGAGAGACCCGAGGCTTCTTAAACAAAAATTACTCAACGTTAACATAAAGGTGCACCAAGCAAGTAGGAAGGCAAACTATGGGTTGACTTAATTGTAAGAAGATTTGAATATACAGTAATGTTTTGCCGCAATTATGTAGGGCTCTGGTGTATATATTGTGTACAATATTGCGTACAAGCCTGGTATCGTTACTTCAAGATTTAAAAAAACACTTGGGACACAGTTTCATCAGACCAATTACTGGAACGGCACATTTCTCAGACGAGAAGAGAATAGGCCAACTAGATCTCTGGTCTTCATTTTAGAAAAGTAAGAGACATTGAAGCATACAAATATATTTAACGGTGCTTGACATGGCAGACACAGATATGACTTCCCACTGTCTACAAGTCAAGAAACAAGGGGGTCACAGTTTTAAAATAAGGGGTTGACCACTCCGGATAGTTCTAAAAATAATAACTTCACCCAGAGGGTAGAGAATCGCTGTAATGTTCTTCCCCAGAAGATCATAAATGCATATTAATTTGGCATATTTAAGATAGAGACTAACATATTTTTAGATGTCAAGGGTTATGGGATCAGTGCAAAACAATGCGCTTACATTAAAAAAAACAATGACCTCTCTGAATGGCAGTATTTCCTGAACTCCGGACTGTATCTTAAATTCGTATCCAAAGGACATTCTCTCCCACGGTGCAGAACTAACAATAATACCTCACCAAAATAAATCATAACAATAGTGCATCGCACTCGATATTGCCCCTTCAAACAGTGGAGCATTGCCTCAATACTGTTCCAAGAAACAGTGCCACGTTGTCTCAGTCCTGTTCTATCAGAAAATGCCACACTGCCTCAGTACCATCCCGTCAAACAGTGCAGCACTGCCTCGATAGTGTTCCGTCAGGCAGCGCAACACGGTGGCGCAGCGGTAGAGTTGCTGCTTTACAGCGAATGCAGCGCCGGAGACACAGGTTCGATCCTGACTACGGGTGCTGCACTGTAAGGAGTTTGTACGTTCTCCCCGTGACCTGCGTGGGTTTTCTCCGAGATCTTCGGTTTCCTCCCACACTCCAAAGACGTACAGGTATGTAGGTTAATTGGCTGGGTAAATGTAAAAATTGTCCCTAGTGGGTGTAGGATAGTGTTAATGTACGGGGATCACTGGGCGGCACGGACTTGGAGGGCCGAAAAGGCCTGTTTCCGGCTGTAGATATATGATTAATATCGTCTCTGGGCAGTGCAGCACTGCCTCTGGGTCTGTATCTGCCTCTGTCAGACAATGTAGCGTTGCCTTCTGACAATGTAGTAATCCAGTGACATTGCCCCTCAGTGCAGCCTTATCTCAGAGCTGCTTCTCTGAAAGGGGAGTAATCTTTCAACGTGCACCCTTTGTCAGTGAAACATTTCCTCCAAAGACACAGCACTCGCCTTATATGAGGTCTCAGGCGTGGAACTTGAACCCACAACCTTGTGACTCAGAAAGGAGAGTGATACCACTGAGCCACAGCTGATAGTTATGTAATACGCGTGCATACCCTTATGTGGCACATGCAAAGGATTGAGAGGAGGCTGGTGTGAAACATACTGTTGGGCCGAACAGTCTGTTTTTGTTAATAGCAGAAAACTAAACCCGATTCATTGCCAAGTTTGCACCGTAACAAATAAGAGAAGTATCTGCGAGTTGCCTGTGGCAGATCAGCAGTGGGGTTACCTTGAGCGCCACTTTACAGTGGAGGGGCGTCCAGTCTACCCGGTAACACTCCGCCACACTCTGGTTCGGTGTATCCAGGGACACCTGGAGCTCGGCCACACCTTCCCATGTGTAACAGAACCGGGTTGTGTTGAACCAACAGAGATTGTTGAGCAGGGTGACTCCTCGGTTGGGCAAGTGGCCGGCGTCGATGTGAGCGAAGGTCTTGTCCTGGCTGAGGGACATCAGCGAGAAGGACAGGCTCCTCCTGTCCCACGCCAGCCCGCTGACCTGCCCCCTCAGAACCCAGTTGGTGTGCGGCTTATCCACCACCTGCCAGTAAAGGACGCCGATGGTCATCAGGAAAAGCAGTGCGACCCCTAGGCAGGCGATCGCCCCCTTCCACGTCTCGTTCATCTCTTTGATGCCCGGGTCCAGACTGGAGTCGCCGACGGCACTGGCCATTTCTCTGGCCCGTCTCACCATCCCCTCCCGGCGCTGGGCTCGGAGCGCCGGCGCCGCGGGAGCTGCAGTGCCCCGCTCCTCCCCCGAGCCCCGTGCTCCCCGCTGCGCTCCGATAGAGGTATGGGTGAGAAGTGCCGCTGAACTGTTGCGGGGCTGGGGCTGGAGCCGGACCAAGCGAACGGAGCAGCGCCGGAGTACAGCAAAACAACCCCTTCACGCTGCCGGGGATCAGAGCGGGGAGCCTGCGAATTTGCCGTCCGCGGGTAATCCACTGACATGGCAGGGAAAGTACTAATTGCACAGCTAACAACATTTACATAGCGCCCTCATTACGCCCAGAGCGTGAGTTCAGTCTGCACCGCCTGTCTCAGAGCTTGAGAGGAGATAGGGGCCATTGGTGGTCTGGCTCCGTACACCAGCCGAAGATAGACGAGTGTCGACGCTCCCCGTTGAATCGTCTGACTTAGTGACAGAGATTTCCATGAGTTCCCTGAACGTATTGCAGGAGAAAGATTCGCGGAGAGAGTATTAGGAGGAGGGCTTGTAATAGAGAATAAAACCTGGGGTCATCTTCACATTCCAGCATGATTCAACGGTCGGGAGCAGTTTTATCAAATTGGTAAAGCGCCCCATTGTGGCCCAGCCAGACGGTACTGAATGGTGTCACTTTCAAGACCCTTGTTCAGTGAAGGTCGGCACTGTACTAGGTGGAAGGATGAGGGTGAGAGTTAAAATTTTAATGCACATGTTGGAAAAGAAAATGCTTGAAAAACTCGGCAGATCCAACAGCATCTGTGGAAAGAGAATCAGTCACATTTCGGGTCAAGTATTGCTTTTAACGGGTCCAGGGAATGGAAGGTATGATTATGGTCGTTGATGGGGAGATGGGGCAGCAGTTTGCAGGGTGGGATTTTGAAAAGTGGGTATGATAAGATGGAGAGCAGTACTGGAGAAAAGAGAGCAAGTAAACATTTACCTAGCATGGAGGCTGGGGAGAGACTAGGTAGTTCAGTGAGGACAGGGTGAAGGAACCAATAGACAATAGGTGCAGGAGTAGGTCATTCGGCCCTTCGAGCCAGCACCGCCATTCAATGTAATCATGGCTGATCATTCACAATCAGTACCCTGTTCCTACCCTCTCCCCATACTCCGCTATCATTAAGACCGCACCTGGAGTACTGTGTGCAGTTTTGGTCTCCAAATTTGAGGAAGGATATTCTTGCTATTGAGGGCGTGCAGCGTAGGTTCACTAGGTTAATTCCCGGAATGGCGGGACTGTCGTATGTTGAAAGGCTGGAGCAATTAGGCTTGTATACACTGGAATTTAGAAGGATGAGGGGGGATCTTATTGAAACATATAAGATAATTAGGGGATTGGACACATTAGAGGCAGGAAACATGTTCCCAATGTTGGGGGAGTCCAGAACAAGGGGCCACAGTTTAAGAATAAGGTGTAGGCCATTTAGAACGGAGATGAGGAAGAACTTTTTCAGTCAGAGTGGTGAAGGTGTGGAATTCTCTGCCTCAGAAGGCAGTGGAGGCCAGTTCGTTGGATGCTTTCAAGAGAGAGCTGGATAGAGCTCTTAAGGATAGCGGAGTGAGGGGGTATGGGGAGAAGGCAGGAACGGGGTACTGATTGAGAGTGATCAGCCATGATCGCATTGAATGGCGGTGCTGGCTCGAATGGGCTGAATGGCCTACTCCTGCACCTATTGTCTATTGTCTAACTCTCTCTTGAAAGCATTCAGAGAATTGGCCTCCACTGCCTTCTGAGGCAGAGAATTCCACAGATTTACAGCTCTCTGAGTGAAAACGTTTTTCCTCGTCTCCGTTCTAAATGGCCTACCCCTTATTCTTAAACTGTGGCCCCTGGTTCTGGATTCCCCCAACATTATCATATCATATCATATATATACAGCCGGAAACAGGCCTTTTCGGCCCTCCAAGTCCGTGCCGCCCAGCGATCCCCGTACATTAACACTATCCTACACCCACTAGGGACCCATTGGGAACATGTTTCCTGCCTCTAGCATGTCCAATCCCTTAATAATCTTATATGTTTCAATAAGATCCCCTCTCATCCTTCTAAATTCCAGTGGATACAAGCCTAGTCGCTCCAGTCTTTCAACATATGACAGTCCCGCCATTCCGGGGATTCATCTAGTGAACCTACGCTGCACTTCCTCAATAGCAAGAATGTCTTTCCTCAAATTTGGAGACCAAAACTGCACACAGTACACCAGGTGCAGTCTCACTAGGGCCCTGTACAACTGCAGAAGGACCACTTTGCTCCTATACTCAACTCCTCTTGTCATAAAGGCCAACATGCCATTTGCTTTCTTCACTGCCTGCTGCATTTGCATGCTTACTTTAAGTGACTGATGAACAAGGACACCCAGATCTTGTTGTACTTCCCCTTTTTCTAACTTGACACCATTCAGATAATAATCTGCCTTCCTGTCCTTACCACCAAAGTGGATAACCTCACATTTATCCAGGTGGAGCTTTTTGTAGAAGGTGATCAAGGAGAGGTTGAAGAGCACAGGAGTCGATTGGAGAGACAAGAAGCAAGTTCAAGAGGTGATCGGGAAGTTTGTCCCGATGGTTTGAGGACATTAACTTTACCTGGGGTGGAAATGTCCAACATTGGAAGGCATAGTTATAAGGTCAGAGGGGGGAGTTTTAATGGAGACGTGCAGGGCAAGTTTTTTACAGAGGGTGATGGGAGCCTGGAATGCATTGCCAGGGGTGGCAGTGCTGACAGGTAGTAACATTTAAAAAGTTTTTAGATAGGCACATGGAAGCGCAGGGGATAGTGGTTTATGAATCATGTACAGGCAGATGAGATCAGTTAAACTAGGTATCTTTTCCGGCACATGGAAGGTCCTTGTGGAAGGACCTGTTCCTGTGCTATACAGTTCTATGTTCTATAATTATTCCAGGGAACCAAACAATCAGGAAAAATTAATCCAATAATTGAAAGTCTTGTGTAAAAGTATCCAAAGAATAATTCTGGGAATCTTAAAATTGTAGAATTTTTTGATGGAGGCAATTTGTCCCATTGGAACAATGCTGACCCTTTGGAAAAGTTGTCCAATTTAGTTCACCACCACCATATTTCTCCCACTGCGTGGCAATTTCCTGCCCCCTTGTTTGCTTTCCAGTTATGTAAATATTTTGATTTTTACATGCCAACCCAGTTGTCAGAAGAAATAGTTTCTCTCCACCTGCTCTCTCAAATCATTATTTTTGCAGACATGCATTAAATTAACCATCCCAGCTCCAATGGAAACAATCCCAGTCCATCTATAAAACTAAAGTTGCTCATCGCAGTATCATCTGGAAACCTGCTGCACCCAAGCTGCCTTGAAATATCTAACTGACCAGCTGAGAACTAACAGTGATTTATTAGGATCTTACCATAACATCCTTGCTGTAATATTCAGTGCCCCTATTTACAACTTAAGCATCTCACATGCTTTCATAATTGCATAATTTACTGCCCTTTCACCTTCATGCTACACCCATAATCTCTATACATTACTCTCCAAGCTGGTACTATTTAGATTATATTTCTTCTGCATTTGATATCTCCCTGAGTGTATCACTTCCTAAACCTTCATTAAATTGCATATTTCATGTGTCTGCCTATTTTACGAGCCATTTTTATGATGCCCTGAATTCTGCTCCTTGCCTATTGGCTATTAACTGTGTAGCCAAGTTTGGTAACATTACAGACTTCAGCATGTACTTCCTAGTTATTTGTATATACCAAGAGAAGCAGTGGCTCAAATACTGATACCTGGGGAACCCTGCTGCATATCTCTCCATTCAGAAAAATATCCATTCGCTGTTACTCTGTTTCTAATCCCTTAACTAATTATATACCACTCCCCTTTTAATAAAGCATGTCATCTGAATAAGTTATCAGGTATATTATGAATGCCTTGAACATCCTTGTTGTAACAACCACAAGCTTTACAGAAGCATTATTAACAAAATATTTAGGCACACAACTCTTAATCAGTTCACATCACTGAAGTCTCACTTGTTCAACACCGCCTTCAATCATTGACCGTCGCTCCACTTTATTCTTCCTTTTCTGTTCGTTTATTTATTTATCTTTATGTTATATCTAATATGTAAAGCGTCTTTGGGTTTCTAGAAAAGTGCTATATAAATGTAATGCATTATTATTATTATTATTATTATTATTAATCAAAGAGTTTGTTTTAGAGAAGGAAAGAGATTTAGAGTGATACAGAGATTTAGGGACAGAATTCCAGAATTTAGTACTTTGGCAGCTGAAGGCCAGGCAGCTAATAACGGAACAACTAAATTTTAAGATAATGAGGTCTAGAACTGAAAGAGGCAGTTATGGGATGGAAGAGATTATAAAAATGGGAAGGATGAGGGGCATTTCAATCTTCCTCCTCTCCTGTGGAGAATTTGAAAACAGGACTGTACAGTCTTTAGCTTTCACTCTCTCTTCCCTATTGTTTGAACTTATGTGCAACGTTTGCAGCTCTCCAATTTTCTATTATAACCCAGTGGACAAAAGTGAGATTTCAGACTGAGCTCGTTATCTCCAGTCTTAGTTTCCTCATTAAACTAGAAATATCACATTTCATCCATTGCTTCAACATGAGTTGTGAGGACAATACAAAATATCTGCAATGGGATATAGTCAAACTAAATGAGTATGTAAGACAGTACCAGGTATTGGAAAATGTAAGAAAATGTCAGGTTCAAATAAGTAATGAGAGATTATTATTCCAATGCGACCTTGAAAAGGACTGATGGGATAAATGTTGCTGTTTAATTAAGCCGGAGAGTGTAGTAGTGTGTTTCATATTCTATGTCAAGGAATAAGCATTGTAGGATGAAGATAAGGTTAAATTTCTTAACATGAATTAATTTACTTAGCCCCCAGGGCTGTGGATGACGTTGTTGAGTATATTCAAGGCTGTAATTTTAGGATCTAGGCAAGTCAAAGCTATAGGCAGAAAGTATGAGCTATGCTATTGAAGGGGTGATCAGGTCTGGAGGTTCAAATAATATATTTTTTCTTACATTTTTGTCTTCCTCCAGTTAGTCATCAGCCATGCTGCTCCCATTCAATAACATCTGTAAGCAACCCGTCAGCTTCCAAATATCAATTTCCCTGACCTCTCCACAGAGTGCTTCTCAGGTGTTGAACCCAAAAAATCATCCAACTAAATATTGATAAGACTTAAGTCACCGTTGTAAACTGTAATTCCTAATATCTTATTGTCTTATACTGAGCAATCAGTTTGTAACATAGGTGTTATATTTAACCCCAAGGTGAATTTGAATTGGGACACATATCCGCATCATCACCAAAGCAGCCTATATCATAGAATCATGGACTCTACCCAGAGTTCACGTGCTGTTGATGTGGTCATTTACACCCTGTTCCTCTCAATCCATTGCTGGCCACATTTCTCTTTCTATTCTGGAAAAATGTAAGATATACATGTCCTAAATACACAAGGTTCCCATTTCCCCTTCACACTTGTAGTGCTAACATAGCATGGATGATTTATACAATGCCTTACATTTCAAGTTCAGTCTTGTTTTCAAATCCCTCCTTGATCTTGACCCCTTCCGATCTCTCTAAACTCTTCCAACCCTGTGTGATACCTGCACTTTTGTTTTTTTTTAATACTTTTTTTTTATACACTTCTGGTCCTTAATCATCCCCGTTATTTCACTCCAGGGCTAATACTGCATACCAAGTTCTGGAATGACTTTCCTAAATCTCTCTGCATTTCTACTTCTCTCCTCCTTTGAGATACTCCTTTAAATATTTCCCTTTGACTATGTTTTGGGGTGTCTAGTTATCCTAACCCCCTGTGAAACCTAATATAACATTTTGTTTGACAGATTATGTAAAGCATTTTAGAACCTTTTTTAAATTTGGAAATTGATTTTTAAAATAAATTGCTTTTGCTGTTTCTCCATTCATTATACTTGACAGATTAAATCCAAATGCAGTATTATGCTGTCCCCTACTGGGGAAAGGATTAATGAAGGCACAAAGTAAAGCTAAGCCAAATTATACTGCAAACATTTTTTACTAATTGGGCACAACACCAATGTATGTCAGTTATTGAGCAGGTTTATGAGGAGATTCCAGAATTCAGGGCTTAAGTAGTATGTGTGATGAAGGGAACGGTAATGTACAAAAGATCAGATTAAGAAGAATGCAGAATGTTGGTGCATTAGATCATTGTACGATGGCCATGGTCATGAAATAATTTGAAAATGGGTGTGAGAATCTTAAATTGTAGGCTTTGCAGGACTGGGTCAGTGAGCACGTGGGTGGCAATAAACATAATTTAGTTAGAAGTAAATTACTGAAAGTTGAGATTTGGATGAAATGAAAGCTATGAAGTGAAGGTCATGTTTGGAGGTAATAAAGGCACAAATATAGGTTTTACTGTAGAGGCAGGGTAGAATGAGCAATTTTATTGAAATGAGTAACATGTCAGTCTGGAAGTTGGGGATATGGAGTCAGTAACACAGACTGAGATTGCAACCTGCCAAGTAAATCGGGTCCAATGAGAGATACAGCATAGTGGCTTGGAAACAAGAGTTGTGGCAGGGAGTGAGGAAAATAGTTTCAATCTTTTCAGCATTTCTCCGAGGAAAATTATGGCATTCTACTCAGTGTTGCAGTGCTAATTATTTAGGTGCCGGAGCTGTCCAATGAGAGGCATGGTGGCGCAGCGGTAGAGTTGCTGCCTTAGAGCGAATGCAGCGCCGGAGACTCAGGTTCGATCCTGACTACGGGCGCCATCTGTACGGAGTTTGTACGTTCTCCCCGTGACCTGCGTGGGTTTTCTCCGAGATCTTCGGTTTCCTCCCACACTCCAAAGATGTACAGGTATGTAGGTTAATTGACTGGGTAAATGTAAAAAAAAAAATAAAAAAAATTGTCCCTAGTGCGTGTAGGATAGTGTTAATGTGCGGGGATCGCTGGGCGGCGCGGACTCGGTGGGCCGAAGGGCCTGTTTCCGCGCTGTATCTCCAAATCTAAAAAAATCTAAATCTGTCACTGGTGCCAGAGCGGCCGCTGTTAAATTCCCCGCTATTTAAAATTGCCCGCTGTTTATTTTGGTTTTTTTTTTACAGAGCGGTGCTCCGGTGAGCTCCGGCAGCACTGCACCCCTGATTCTACTCAATATCAGACTAAATTCAGAGAAAGGACAAAAAAGGCGATTGTGGGATAGAGTTGTGTGTTATCAGCGCACATTGTAGAAGATGATGATATTGCCGAGGGGCAGTTAATGTATGAGAATATTTGGGGGCTAATGATAGATGTTGTGGAACACCAGTGATAATAGAGTGGATGCTGACACAGTAGCCATTGCAGGAGATTCTCTAGTTGCAGCTAGAAGTAAAGCAATAGCAACATCCTGTGGTTGCTGATACTGGAGATTATGTTAGAGACAAGCTATAGAGTGCAGAATGCTTGGAGCATTTAATGATTAGAGAAGACTGGAGTATAATGAGGCCAAAATCATGGAGTGATTTGAAAACACTAGTACTGTATGACTTTTAAAAATTAGCAGTTTAGCAAGATTATTGAGCATTGGTGTGGTACAAGCTAGTTTATGCAGAATTTTGAATGAGTTGAGGTCTATGGAGGATTAAAGGCGGAAGGCATTGCAATAATCTTTGCAAGTGAAAACGTGTAGTCCAGATAACTGTGGGAGTCTGTAGGTTTGTAATAGACGTCAGTCAATAGTCTATCTCCTGTGATGGAGACAGTGAGATCAGGAAAGGGGAGTGAGGTGTCCGGGATAGTCCAGGTGAATTTGAAGGCAGAAATTAGTGGTGAAGTCAATAAAGTCCATGAGTTCTGCATGGGTGCAGGAGGTAGCCCCAATGCAGTCATCAATGTAGTGGAGATAGAGTTGGGGGATAGGACCAGTGTACGCCTGGAACAGAAACTGTTCAATGTACCCAACAAAAAGGCAGGCTGGGGGCGCGTGATCACGTAGGCTACGTTGGCCCTGAACCAGCAAATGACTTTTGTCACTGAATTATACCTTTCCCCAGTCCTCACATTTCCAGTCTTTATATTTTAAGGTCAACTGGTATTGTTTCTTCATCATCGCAACTGTTAGAATTTTTTTTTCATGAGTCCTCTCGCTATACGACCAACTTCAATGAGGCGTCAGCGTAGTGCTTGAGCTTATTGAGACTCCTACTGCCCTCAAATCTTTCTCCAGTACATCGCTTGTCTTTCTTGCATCCTTCTTACTCTCCTGAAGTCGCAAGGCCTCATCTCTTTTGCAGCTGCACCTGCCCATCCCCGTGGGCGATAGTGATCTGGTTTTGGACCCTACCTTGACTATCCTCCCCACTTTCTGATCTCTTGCTCTGACTTCAAACAATGTTGATGCAAGGTTATGATCATTGTTCACCTTCTTGGAATGATATCCATTTTGTGAATTGCTTGACAAATTCTTCTCAAATTATGACAAAACAGTGGGCAGATGATGCAGTACTGATGCATTGTTGGTGTAAGGTTGCTATTTTGTCTAATTTATTTTGCATATCAGTTTTGCTTCCTGCTTTATTTGTATTTCCAGTCAAATGTTAATTTATAGCCATTGTTTACCATTTCGTCCCATATATTCTACACAACATCATTTGCATCATTTACAAACCATCCTCATCCAGGGGTGATCATGTATTCCATCTTCATATCTGGTTCTTTCAGTCTTGCTCTATTACTCTAGTCACCTCCCCTTGTTTATCTATCCTCACCTTCTTGCATCTTGTTCAGCACAGACATCGTGCCATGAAGAGCCTGTTCTTGAGCTGTACTATGTTCCAAAGCCCAATGTTGAGTTCAATAAGTGTGTAGAGTAAGCTGTGTGGATATGTGTATGTAGGCTCATCTTGGAGTAATACAATATGGAAATAGGTTATTTGGCTTATCACGTCCAAACACGCATCAAGTTCACATTTACACTAATCCTTGCTTCTCCATAACCTCTATCCATCCCATGACCACTACCTTATTTATTCTCCTGAGACCCACCTAAATGAGCGCAATGTACAGTAGCCAATTGGCAAGTGGGAAAAAAATGGAGAAAGTAAAAATTCCGCAAGATAGTGACCAAGATCAGGATTGAACCTAAGCCTCTGGAGCTGAAAGACAACAGTGCTAACGTTGTGCCAATAGAGTGGTGTGCAGCAATCTACCTGTGATTGGTGTCTGAGGCTTCAGCTTCAGTAAAGATTGAATCTTTTGCAGTAAACAGTATTATATTATTTAAACCAATATGGTTTAAAATCTAATGGAAATTAATTTTGGGCTTTGCACCACCTCTTCACATTATTTGGGAAGCTGGACACAAGGGGGTAAGAAAGCTAGAAAAAAAGAGTAGCAGAACAACGCCTGACAAGTGATAGGTGAAGTTGGGTGGCACGGTAGCGCAGCGGTAGAGTTGCTGCTTTACAGCGAATGCAGCGTCGGAGACTCAGGTTCGATCCTGACTACGGGTGCTGCACTGTAAGGAGTTTGTACGTTCTCCCCGTGACCTGCGTGGGTTTTCTCCGAGATCTTCGGTTTCCTCCCACACTCCAAAGACGTACAGGTATGTAGGTTAATTGGCTGGGTAAATGTAAAAATTGTCCCTAGTGGGTGTAGGATAGTGTTAATGTACGGGGATCACTGGGCGGCACGGACTTGGTGGGCCGAAAAAGCCTGTTTCCGGCTGTATATATATGATGTGATATATGATGATATGATAATACAGTTGAGGGGGGATTCTGATAAGCAGATGTTTGGACAAAGGCCAGAGATGAAAAGACAAAAGGTGTGAGATTAGGATAGAAGAGTGGTGAATTGTGAAGTCAGAGGAAGGACATGAGGTTTTGATAGAAATGGGTCATTATTCAAAGTTCGTCACCACTCAAAGAGGAAATTCTCCTGAACACATTTAATAAATTCCACCCCGTCTAAACCTTTCACACTATGATATTCCCAGTCAATATTGGAAAAGTTGCAATCTCCTGCTAAGACAACCTTATTAGACCTGCAACTGCCAGCAATCCTCTGGCACATTTGCTCTTCTAATTCCCATTGATTATTTGGGGCCTATAGTACACCCTCAACAAGGTGATCATCCCTTTCTTGTTCCTCAGCTCCACCTATATAGCCTCACTAGACTCAACCATCCATAATGTCACCTCTGACCACGGTCGTGACTTCCTCCTCAACAAATAACGCAACATCCCCCCACCCCCCCTCTTCCCTTTTACCCTCATCTCTGTCTCTCCTGAACCATCTTTACCCTGGAACATTGAGCTGCCAGTCCTACCCCTCTCTTAACCAGAAGGGTCTCGACCCGAAATGTCACCCATTCCTTCTCTCCAGAGATGCTGCCTGTCTCGCTGAGTTACTCCAGCACTTTGTGTCTACCTGCCCCTCTCTTAACCAGGTTTCCATAATGCCTACAATGTCCCAGTCGCACATACCTATCCATCCCTAAGCTCATCTGCCTTACCCGTCAGGCTTCTTGTATTAAAATATGTGCAATTTAAACCAACATTTCTTCCTCGCTCCCTGCCTTTCTCCTGCCCATTCTGTCCTCTATACCTTCATCACCCACCATACTAACTTCTAACCTCTCACCTTCCTCGATCCTGCATAAGATCCCACTCTCCCTGACAATTTGGTTTAAACTCATCCGTGTGGCACTAGCAAAATTGCCTGCCACGATATTGATAACCCTCCAGTTAAGGTGCAACCTATCCCTCTTGTATAGGTCACCTCTGCCCCAGAAGAGATCCCAATGGTCTAGAAATCTGAATCCTTGCCCCCTGTACCAACTCCTCAGTCACACATTCATTTCCCCTATCTTCCTGTTCTTACCCTCACTAGTACGTGGAAGCTATCCACAGATCACTACTCTGGAGGTCCTGCTTTTATGCCTTTTACCTAACTCCGTTATGCATGCCAACGTGCATGACTTCTGGCTGCTTTCTCCCCTCAAGCATATCAAGCAGCCGCTCCGAGACATCCTGGACCCGGGCACCAGGGAGGCAATACACCATCCTAGAGTCTCGACTGCTGCCACAGACGTTCCTATCTGCACCCCTATCTATAGAGTCACCTACCATTATGGCTCTGCTTCACCACCATTCCCCACTTAGCCTCAGCACCAAGATTGGTGTCACAGACCTGCCCGTTACTGCTGCTCAATCTTGATGTGTCATCCTGCTCGACAGCACCCATGAGGGTGTAGCTGTTTTGAAGAGATATGGCCACTGGGGTCACCTGCACTCCAAGTATAATTCTCTTCCTCGTAGTCACCCACCTTCTCTCTTCCTGGACCTTTGGTGTGATGACCTTGCTTATCTGTCCTGTCCAACAAGTTGTAATTTTCCCCGGAAGGTCCTGAGGTCATCCTGCTGCTGCTCCAGTTCTTTAAGGAGCTGCAACTGGAAACAATTCCCACAGGTGATCAGGGGTGCCAACAGTTTCCCTGACGTCCCACATCCTGCAGGAGCACTGTACCAACTTACCTGCCATCAGCACCGCAACTAAACCAGTAATTAAACAATGAGGCTCACCCGAAAGAGTAAATTGAAATTATCCTCCTATCCACCTGAGATAGTCTCCTTTTCTCTGCCTCCTTGCTGAAGACACCTGAGCCAAAGACTCGCACTTGACCTCCACACCTGAGCCAAAGACTTGCACTTGACCTCCTAAGACTCCTGAGCCAACGAAAGACTCGCACTTGACCTCCACGCAGCGCCCAAGACTTCTGAGCCAAAGGCACACATATGTATGCATGCATGTGCACATGCACACAGGCTCCCAATAGGCTGCTTTACTACACCTTGCCTTGTTTTTATTTGCTACACGATTAACTAATTTGAATACTGCAACCAAAACAATGGTTCCTTTTAAATTGTTCTGCCTCTCAGCTTAACTGCCTTCAGCTAATTGGGCTAATCGCATTCTTTCAAACTCTCCGCTCTTTTCACACTGAAGAGGAAAAGACTGACAGTTTACCTTTTAAGCACTTCTGCTTTGCTCCCGCTTCTCACCTTAACTGTCTTCAGCTGACTGGGCTAATCGCACTGCTTTCAAACTCTCCTGCTCTTTTCAACTATCTTCCAGTTATAGGGCAAGATAATGGGAGCTATGACTTTGCCAAACTAGGATTACACACTATCCCTGTTTTTCTAGGGTGAATGTGAAGCAGAGTAGATCACTCTCTTCCTCCCTCAAGGAATGGTTTGATAGAATACATGACTCTCCCTTCTCAGTTTGTCTTTTCTGCTCCAGGATGAGGTTATGGGTGTTGTGTGCCTTGCTCACCCAGACCTGGGATCAGATGATGGATAATATGATTTTCACTCAGCTACCTTACCTACACAGGCAAGGAATGGTGCAATTATACTCTAAAGGTGGTGAGAAAAAATATTTGGTTTTTATGTAAATATTTAATTTACATTTATTTTTAATTTATTGCTTTTAAATATAGTAATGAAATTATCAGAAAAAAATTGGGAGTATTTTATTCAAAATTCTGTTGTTCACTCCCAGTCAGCGCATGCCATTCTGTTTCTGGACTTGTGTCTTCATCTCCAACCATCTGGCAGTCTTTTTTTAGGGGTATATAATCAGAGACCGTTTCATAACCATGGGCTTATGTCACACTATGCGACGTCATAATGAAAACCATAACAACCCAGAGACAGATGGAGTGGACAAAACGCAGCAAAAAGACACAAAATGCATATTTGTATTGAGAGAGACAAGTCTAGAGGACTTGCACACGAGCGTGTTCATCAAATCATCCAAACCTGGGAAGACCACAAGAGACAGGATTCAAAATCCTGTGTAAAGGAACAGCAATAATGGAAAAGCATTAATGAATGGAGACAAACAGCAGAGGGGAAAAGAGATGGTCGACTAAAAGGAGGTTGCATTCTGACTGTGAGAGAGTGAACAAGAACATCTTTAACTGATGATCAGATACTGAAAGCATTTAGTCAATAAATTCCTTCAGATTGAATAGCAGTAGCCGGAACCTAGACCAATAATCAGGATTGAACTGTTTGAAATATGTCAAACAGCCTGGGGACAGAATCTTGAAAAACAACGTCAGTTAGCAAGAACGCACAAATAATCTATTGATACTGAACTGGGCAACTTTAACCTTCCGGTCTCAGACTGAAAAAAGGCTCCTAAAATGTACAGTAGTGCAAAATCATTCTCAGTTGCACTGCTGAAAATGACTGAAGAGGAAGACGAAACTTGTCAGCAGAAAATATCAAACACCCTCCACACATTGGGTTGTCATCATCCAGAAATAGTATTAACTGCCTGTCACAACTTTCTATCCCACAGGAGCATGCAGACAGCTTCACAGGGGATTGTAGTCTTAGAAATTATAACAAGGATTATCAAAGATTCCCTTGATCAAATTAGTCAGGCAACAGCGGAACAAGTTATCTCTTCAGCTGTGCTATGGGTGACAATGTCAGGAACCAAAGCTGAGATCCAGGAAGTTACAAGCAACCTCCTAGCTGCCATGAGCTTCAGGTTTATAAATGAAATTGTCCAACTGATGATGGGGAATTTCAAACAAGGCCACCTTCCACACATTTACATGGTGAAGACATTGACCAAAATGTCAACAGAAAATGTGTACGGCATGGTGCCATTCCTCAAAGCTATCTTGAACACCATGATTCCAGTTCTCATTAAAGTTAGAGAGGATGAGTTAAAGTCTGTATTTGCCTTAGCAATAGGTAGTTTCAGTAAGAGCATCCTAATCTACCTAGGAAATAGTGAGAAAGGAGTAGACCCAACAATCACTAGAAAGTCTTTCTCTACTGAGATTAGCATCATCTATAGTCTATTGTTTCAGGTGTGGCTTGAGAAGGAGCCCACCAAGTTCAACATCCCCACAGTGGAAGCCCTTGGCTATGTCAGCAACCTATTGCCCAAGGACAAACTAGAAGAAGAATTGCCCAAGTTAATTCTGGGCATCCTGACTCTCTACGAGAAACAGGTGGGGCATTTTTCCATCACGGAGTGTCTGTGTCGGATACTGGAAATTGCCACAGAAATGAGGTGTGTTGGGCTGAAAACACTGATGGACAATCTACTCAGCAGTCTTCATCAGCAGATCTGTCTATCAGTGGATCTTAATAATCAACTTCACACCAGGAGTCAAATTGCAATCCTTTCCTGTTTCACAGTTCTGGCATCGACTTACACGGATTCAGTGTTTAACTTTCTCTTGGGGAAGTTAGAAAACAGTGATCAGCGAATGAGAGCAGGAACACTTAATGTGCTGAGACATCTCATCAGCTCTTCCTCCTCACACCTGGAGGGACAGAAGACCCAGATCATGGCTGCAATAAAACCAGTCATTCTGGACACGAGCAGCAATATGGAGAAGAAGCAGGTTGCTCAGGTAATATGTGCCATGGCCCAACAAGGATACCTTGAGCCAGAGGGAGGAGAGGTAATTGTGGAATTCCTCATCAAACAGTGTACTACACCCACTGATTCAAGAACCCCAGCAGCATCCAGCCACCAACTAGATCAGATTACAAATGAAGATTTAGTTTCAATATGTGAAACGGTAACATTTATTATTACAGATATGATGAAGATGGAAGTTGTTCTCTGGCCATTCCTATTGGCATGTGTCACAAAGGCCCAGTATACCAAGGCTTTAACAACAATCTGCAATTGCTTAACACATATAGCAAAAAGGAAACTACACACTAGCAGTGAAAGGTTTCTACCAATTTATGATGAGAATCTCCCAAAAGCACAGGCACTGTTGGCCCGACTCCTCCTTATTTCTTGTTGCCCTTATCAGGGAGGAAGCCGAGGTGCTGCTGCACTGAGACTATTGCAAGCTCTGAGCTTCAGTATTCATCCAGCAATAGTGCCAGACTGGGAAGAGCAACTTCCGTCATTAACTGACTATTTACTGGAGAATTCCGAAGTATCTCTACCACAACAGGAATGGGAGGAGAAACTGCTGCTCTTCTTGTCCAGAACTCTAAATGCCATTAACGATGAGGATTGGACAAGCAAGCTGAGTGATGAAATGTGCAAACAGATTGACACCAACCACTGTGGCCCACAAGAAAAAGCTTTCCTCTATAAATCTCTTGGGACAGTGCTCCACCAGATGCCTAATAAGAACATAAAGAAAGAGCTTCAGCAAATGTTACTGAGTGTGCAGCATAATGAGAGTGCAGAGAGAGAGAGCATAGCCATTGCCTTTGGTCTGTGTGCCATGACCCACTTTGATGATACTCTTGGTAGCCTGGAGGAATTTGCACAATCCAGCAGGTTGAAGAACATGAATAGTTTCTTCAATAAACTTCGAGATAAATCTGATGTAAATGGAGATAAAGCTAAAAGCACACTGGTTCTCTGCTATGGGAACATGGCACTCTATGCACCTGAAGAACTAGCTCGATCAAGAATTGAGACCCACATTCTGCCAGCTGTGATAAATCAATTTAATCCTTGTCGGCAAGGAATAAAGCCTGAATCTAAAGATCTCACACTGAAGCTCAGTCTGATAAAGACAGTGACTCTGATAGCTAGATCCCTACTTTCATGTCATGAAATGGTTCCCTTTAACCTCAGCGGAAAAGGGGAGCTCCTGAGATACATGCAGCAACTCATTGAGGCTGAGCCACCAGACCTGCTACATGGTCCTGTTCGACAATTAGCCATGAAGGCCTGCACATACCTTGTACAATTACACTCTGAATCAAAACTAATTGACACTTCACGGCTAATTCAAACGTGCGTGATGAGCATTTTTAGCTTGGGGCCTTCTGAACTGGAGATCAATGGAAACACCAAGGAGCCTCCAACACTTTTTGTCCAAACTATGACTGCTCTGCAAGAACTTCTGAAGCAAATTTTACTTCAGGACATGTCTTCTGAAGGTCTTCAGGCAATATTCATTCAACTAGAACGCTGGATCATGTCGAGAAAGGACTATGAAAGAGAAAGAGCAATGGGCACTACTTTAGAGCTGCTGAAATATTACTTGGAGGCACTCTATTTTAAGAATGTCATGCCACTAAATAACTTGGGGACTCTAATTGGACAACTGATGCCACGCAGTGCGGATCCATCAGTAGTCGTTGGGCAATTGGCCGTGGAGAGCTTGTACATTATCCTGACCATTCAGTTATTATATGAAAACACCAACCTAGACCAGCTTAACAAGGATCTTGTGGTTCTGAAAGCAGTCAAAGACCAGTTAGTCAATCGTGACAGTTCCATTTTCTTCAAAACATGCTGTCAGATCACAGAAGTCATCTCCAAATGTTTGCCTCATGACCAGTTGGCCAACTTAGTCTTTGCACTCTTCAAAGGACTGGCTGACCAGCACCCCAGTTGTTCCAGTGCAACAGCGATCTTCATGAAAAGCATCATTGAAAAACGCGGCAGTGAACTTTGGGACCAGGTCTCAGAAATCCTTAACATGCTTAGGGTTACACTGCAGTGTACTCCTTACAAAATGGTGAAACTTTCAGTTTTACGCAGCATTGCCATTCTTGCCTCGCATAACACAGCAACAGTCGTCTCCTATCTCCTCACTCACAATATTACTTCAGACGAGTATATCAGTGCTATTTGGAGATCACTTGCCGAGGAAAGACAATGTGCCCTGCTGACAATAACAGAACTGTTGGATACACTAAACAAACAGTTATACTCTGGGGAAAGGAGGGCCCATTCTACCAGTGAGAGCCTGCCACAACCTCCAGCTCTTGAATCTCTAGCGCCTGTGTGTGCATTGTATGAAATGATAATCACACCGGAGTCTGAAGAGACTGTAAACAATTTATTCCCCCAATTATTCAGCACACTGCTTGTCCATCACTGCTCCTCTGTCAATGTACGCCTACCCAAGATTTTTATTCCCCATTATGATTCAAAGCAGAGAGAATTCTCAGCTGAGCCGGAGACATCTAGCAGCAGAGACGTGTGTGAGAACTGTGTGAAGATGCTAATAAAACTGCTGAATCTGTCACACAATGAACAAGTGGTGAATTTCATGGTGGAAACTGGAGGCTGGGACCAGATGATGGACCTACGCAAGTCCCACAGGGGGGTGATACTACTGGCCAAAGCAATGGTCCAATGTGCTACCCCTGGTCTAACTGTAATTGTAGCACAGCTAGCAGCCTTCATTCTCACTGTGCAAGACTGTCAGAAAGTCACTGTGGCTGCTTTCTTTGGTGAAGTTTTAAAGTCTCCACTGGCTATGCAAATGCATCTCACGGACATCCTGATGAACAGATTACTTCGATGTTTACTTAACACTTCTGCAGTTGTGCAGTTTCTCTGTGTCCGAGGTTTGGGCAACATTACATCTGGAGCTCCCTTTAGCATTGAGAAATATGCCCGACCAGTGCTGTGTGCAATGATATCGCTGTTCACATTGGGGGAAAATGATAACGAGGTGTTTATGTTTGAAGTTCTGTTGTGCCTGTCAAAGTATTTAGAGCAGTTGCGAGCAAATACCATCAGGCCCTTCATATTAAAAATCTTTACTGGGATCCAACCATTTTTTGAAGCCAAATGTGATAAAGTGCAAGCTGAGGCATTTTGGCTGTTGGGGAAATTAGCCAAATGTGCAAGTAGAGATTCCCAATCTTACTTGTGCCGACAATTCCATTCAAACTTTGTTTGCTTGTTGGTGCACCTGAATGGAAACAGTAAGGAGGTGAGCAGAGCTTGTTACTCAACCCTTCGTCTGGTCATCCCCCTTATTGGTTCAGCCGAAACATTCTCAAAGCTTGAGCAACAGTTGGGGGAGCCTGTCCTGGATTACACAGAATTCTTGAGGAACATTTCAAAACAATTCATTAAGGATTGCCCTGATAGGATCCATTCATATGTGACAGATTGTACATCCTTCTTTAATAACCCAAAGGAACAGATCCGTGCAAATGCTGTGACTCTTTCAGCTTTCTTTTTCCAGCACATAGAAGTTCATTCCAAACCTGCCCAAAGAGCCAACTGGTGGAATAAATACAAACACTCTAGCTGAGATCAAATACTGACTGAGGTCAACAAAAGTCGTGACACTCCTCAATTACATCTTCTTCATCATAGTTCTAGGTCCACTTTGGCTTCCCCTTCTTTAACCAAAGTGCTTATCCTCCTTCATTTCTTCAAGAAAACACCAGATTGTCTTTGAACTTCTCATCTCTAGACATATCTTTGATTCTCCTTCACCTACTTTTCTTGGCAATAAATAGTTGGTTGATGTTTTATTAATTTTCTTCATTATAAATACAACTTAAATTTGTCTTTATCGCAGATATTGGTCAGTATATGCATGTTGCAGGCTCCATTCTTTTGCAGAGGAAGCTCACATGCAATCCTGAATTCAAGACAAATACTTTTCGTAGACTGGGAAAGACAAATAAAATGAAGAGGAAATCATTAAAGAACAATCAGAGAAGAGCAAATGTCAGACAGTCTATTGTTGGATTGAGAGTCCATGTGAGCATAAGCATATAACTGTCATACATGAGGCTGGTGAGCTGTGGACCTGTCTCACATTTGGATTAATATAAACTGAGAAAAAACATAGACCACGGTTGAAGAGGGGAAGAAATAATTTGTCAGATTCAATGTATTCAGCAAAATAGTATATGGAAGAAACTGAAGCTAGCATTCCTGGTAAAATAAAGTAGCACTGCATTAAATAAATCAAAGCACTTGAGCAATGATTTAATTGCGATATTAAAATATCTTTTGATTAGAATAATGGAATTACCAACTGGGCATATAGTGCAGATCACCAAATTTGCAAGCAAATTGTAAAAAGATACAAGAGTCACAGAATACTGAAATTAGAGGTCTTCAATTATCCTCATACAGTATGGAATAATAACAGTATAAAGAGTAAATACAGGGATGAGTACTTGAAATGTAAATGATTTTCACCAGTGTTTTCAAACCACTGAAGATGGAAGCAGTGACAAGAAATTAACCAGGTTAAGTGGAAACATTTAAGCAGCAATTATATCAATGGATTTTCAATGTTTAGAAAGAAAGGACAAACTACAATCAAGGGTACTTAATTAAATAGGGCAAATTTCATTGCGTGAAAAAAAATATTTACCTTGGCAAATTAAAATTAGCAGCTAAAAAGGGTTTAGACAATGGAATGCCTTCATGATTCCGATACGAAGAAGGATATCTGATGTGAGGGAGATAGGAGAGCATCTAAGGTTGGAGCTCCCTGGATATCTACCATGGTGGGATTAAAATTAAACAGACAAAAAAGGCTGACAACAAACATTTTCCATTATAGAAGAGAAACCAGTCCAATTCATAAACACAGCAGAGAGCTAAAAAGGAGAACAAAAAGTCCAAAACGAGGCCATGAGATCAAATTAGTAGTTAATGTAAATTCAACCAAAAATACTTTGATAAGCATCAAAATTAAACTGGTCATAAGGGAAGATATGCACCATAACCTTGAGAGGCAGGGAGCACAGTTGAGGCATAAAATGAGTGCACTAAACTAATGAACAAAACGCAGATAGTCAGAGATCTATTCTTCATCCTGGTGATGTGAACAGTGATGCAATTAGCACATTGCGTTACTATTTCCTGTTGCTTTACATGATTCAAGGCTTCACACATCTATGGAATGTCTAATATTGCAGCAGGCTCCCCATTGTTGATACTCATGGATATCAAGGAATATACAGGGTAGGATAAATTTTAAAAATTATAGATTCTGAAAGCTCAATGTTTCAGACAGATTGGAGAAATATAGTTGCAGGGGTAAAATTAAAATGCCTGGCAAAATATTAGCAAGTAAAATTAAGGAAGCCCTAAAAATGTTCAATATGCAAAGGGAAAGGAAATAACAGAAGAGTCTGAAGAAGTGTCACAACCCAAAACGTTCTCTATCCATTCTCTGCACTGATGCTGCCTGATTCAATGAGTTCCTCCAGTACTTTGTATTTAACGAAAACAAGAGTAGGTCCTGTTAGAGTATAAGACAATTGCCTAAGAATGCAAAAGTTCTGAATTGATATTTTGCACATCTTCATGGAAGAGGAAAATGATAAAGGCACTGATACTAAAAAGGAAGAATATGAAGTAAGGATATATAAAATATATATTAAGAGAATTAGCATATTTGAAACTTACTTGGATGAAATGTATGCAGACTCTGAAAAACAAGTGTTTATATTGTTATAGATTTTTTATGATGTGCACTTTGCTGGCATTTATTGCCCATTTCCAGTTAAGCCTCCTCAACAGTTAAGCCATTTTTGAGTTAACCAGGGTCAAGTAGAGGCCAGACTGGGAGGATGGCAAGCTTTCCCTCTTGAAGGAAGACATTGTGAACTAAATTGGTTTTGTTACTATGTGCTGGTCATTATCAATAATAATTAGTCATTGAACACAATACGGACTAAATTCCACAGCTGCTATTGTGGGGTTTGAATTCCAATCTCTGGATTGTGAGTCAAAGCCTCTCAGTTATTTGTCAAAAAAATTAAGCCTTGTGTCACTAATTGTAACTTCCAAAGTCAGGCTGAGTGGGCAAATTAATGGGAACATTTCTGTGGAATTACATAAATCACTTTTGAGGGAGGCAGAGGAAGCTCAAGGATAGTCACTTCAAATGTGTTAAGTTGTCCAAATAAGTTAATTCAAAGTTTTGCAGCAGCATCAGAGATTATCATGTATCGTGTAGCAAATTAGCATTTCCACAAATTCCTAAGTGGCAGATGAATCAAAAAGTAGCTATCCATATACTTAATCTATATTAGGAAAGATTAATATAGAAAGCTGGTTGAAAACTGCCAAAGTATGAGAAACCAAAGGTTATAGCTGATAGGAGTTTTAGTGGCTGAAGATTAGAATGCTGTGCATTTCCACTGGGGCTGGTACAACTGCCTTGGCATATCATTATATGTACAGGAAGGAACTGCAACTGCTGGTCTAAACCGAAGATAGACACAAAAAGTTGGAGTAACTCAGCGGGGCAGGCATCTCTGGAGAGAAGGAATGGGTGATGTTTCGGTCTCGACCCGAAACGTCATCCATTCCTTCTCTCCAGAGATGCTGCCTGTCCCGTTGAGTTACTCCAGCTTTTTTGTGTCTATCGTATGTACAAATGATTTGTTCAAATCTTAGAGCTATGATAAAGACATCTGCCTCTGATATAGTTGTGCAGCTAACAAAAAGCACCATAAATGGGAGGACACCAGTAACTGTATAGAATAGAGGAATTTAAGTGTCGACTGATCTCTTAAGGTGATAGCACAGGTAGATAAAATAGCTAGAAAGGCATATGGAATACTCGCCTTTATTGACCAAGGCACAGACATGCTCACAGAGGTCATTCTAGAAATGTATAAAATACTACAAATAGAAATTACCATAAATATTCAGCAGGTCAGAAAAAAGATGCTCTCTTCTCAGCTACTCTGTGGAGAAAGATAGGAGGGGGAGGGGGGTGGAGGAATGGGGAGGGGGGAGGGAGGGGAGGGGACGGGAGGAGAAGAGGTGGGGGGAGAGGGGAGGGTGGAGGAGAGGGTGCTGCACCAATGCAGGAGCGGTTTGGGCACAATGGGTCCACTTGGTCTAGTTTCCTTTAAACTTTGCCCCTCACACCTTCAAGGTATGCCCTCTGGTTTTTGACATTTCCACCGTGGGTAAAAGGTTCTGACTGTCTAGTCTATCTATCCCTCTCATGTTTTTATATACTTCTATCAGGTCTCCCCATAGCCTCCAAGGAAAACAATCCAAATTTTCAGCACTATTGATGCTGATTGGGATGGTCAGTCAGATTGCAAAAATGTGCTGGGTCCAGGACATATCTTTAGAGATGTGCACACCCAGGAACATGACATTATTGATTCTCTCCACCACTGCCCCATCTATGAACACAGGTTTGTGTATCCTCAGCCTTCCTCTGCTATAGTTATCAATCTTGGTTTTACTGATTTTGAGAGCTAGGTCTTTGTTCTGGCACAATTCAGTCAGACGATTGCTGTTCCTCCTATATTCCAAGGCATTACCCATAAATCGTCCAACAAAACCGATATCATCGGCAAATTTAAAGATGGAGTTAGAACTATGTCCAGCTACAGTCATGGTTATAGAGCAAGGTGCTAAGCACACACCCTTGAAGCCCATGAGCTAATGGTTATCGAGGAGGAAGTGTTGCCAATTCGTGCCAATTGTGTTCTGTTCATAAGCAAGTCGAGGATCCAGTGGCAAGGGGATGGCAGAGACCCAGTCCCCTGAGCTTGATGATAAATTTGGAGGGAATGATGGTGTTGGCATTGGTGTTCATAGACAGCTGTAGTCTATAAACAACAGCCTGGTATATGTGTTTTTATTGTCCAAGTGGTCTAGTGCAGAGTGGAGAGCCAGCAAGATCGCATCCTCCATTGATCTATTGAGGCGGAGGGCAAATTGTAGTGGGTTCAGGTTCTTGCTGAGGTAGGAGTTGATATGTGCCAAACCAACCTCTTAAGGCACTTCATCACCACGTAGTGCTAATGGTCAGAGGTCATTTGAGGTATGTCCTCTTACTCTTATTGGGTATTATTGATGCTATTTTGAAGCTGGTGGGAACCCCAGACATCAGTGATGATAGATTGAAGATATCTGTTAAAATTCCAGGCAGTAGGCCCGCATAGTTTTTGAGAATGCGACCAGGAACACCATCAGACTCCTTATGAGGGTTCACCCTCCTGAAGGGTCTTCAGACATCTGCCTCGGTCACTGACATTGTAATACCATCAGAAGCAAAGTGTGCCGAAGAAGGAACATTCCCTATCGAAGAATGTGTATTGCCATCATATTACTATCATATTCATGTGACACTTAACCTTATGGGGTTGGGCATCCCAGAATGGTACTCTACACCTATGAAGGAATTATTCCTTTGTCTTGGTCCGAAGAAGGGTCTCAACCTGAAAGGTCATCTGTTCCTTTTCTCCAGAGATAGTGTTTAACCCGCTGAGTTACTCCAGCTTTTTTTGTCTATCTTTGGAATTATTCCAACAGCTCTGCAACACCAGATCATCGATGCCATGTTGCAGAATGCCCGTATCGCACTGGAGACGGACAATGCCAAACTGGCTGCAGAGGACTTCCAGAGCAAGTAAGTGACCTAGTTCCTTTCTTTAACTAAAAATCCTATACATTGTAGCACCTCAGTTCCAAAGACAAAGTCCACTGTCCACAATGAGTCAGAGTGATTGTGTGGAAACAGGCCCTTCGGCCCAACTTGGCCACACCGGCCAACATGTCCCAGCTACACTAGTCCCACCTGCCCGAGGTGGAGCTTAATCTTACAGTACTCAAAGGGTCTCAACCCAAAACGTCTCTCCAGAGATGCTGCCTGTCCCGCTGAGTTACTGCAGCTTTTTGTGTCTAAATCTTAGGTTTTAACCAGCATTTGCAGTTTCTTCCTACACATTGTAGCGCATCAGTTCCTTAGACAAAGTCCAATGTCCACAATGAAATAGAGGTGAATCGGACAGTATCCTGGCTTACAGAAGGAACGTTCAAAAGACTGATAACTGAGGGGAAGAAGTTGTTCCTGAGTCTGGCTGTGCGCACTTTCAACCTTCTGTCCATTTGGTCTGACGAGAGGGGAGAAGAAGGCTTACAGTTCACTTCTCTCCTTATCTGACACCCTTTAGTTTGTGGGATGCAGTGCAGTTATACACACACAAATGCAGCCCATAGATCTCAGCTGGGCATGTAGGCATCTGCTACGGAAGCTGTGACCTTGACCTTGACCTTCCACTGACAATGCTCTCCTGCAGCTCTTCCCCCTCCATGTCTCAACCTCGCGGTATGAACGTTCACTTCTCAAATTTAAATAACCCCTGCATTCCATCTCTCTCCTGCATTCTCTCTCTCTCTTTCAGAGCAAGTAAACAACCTATTTGCTTTCTTTTAATAAAAATCCCAACCATGGCATTTCCTAGGCTGGTAATCCTTTTGTGTGTGACAGTCATCACGGTGGTGCAGCGGTAGATTTGCTGCCTCACGGCGCCAGAGACCCTGGTTCGATCCTGACTACGGGTGCTGTGTACGGAGTTTGCACGTTCTCCCCGTGACCTGCGTGGGTTTTCTCCGGGATCTCCGGTTTCCTCCCACACTCCAAAGACGTACAGATTTGTGGGATAATTGAATTGGTATAATTGTAAGCATTGTCCCTAGTGTGTGTAGGATAGTGTGCGGGGATCACTGGTCGGCGCGGACTCTGTGGGCCGAAGGGCCTGTTTTAGCGCTGTATCTCTGCACTCAACTAAACATTGTGGGCTCCATCTGTCTCTAAAACATACTAAAACTAGACACGGTTGGGTCAATTCCAGGCACCATCATGGTGAACCTCTCCTGCACCGTCGGCTCAGGGTCATTGAGATAGAGGATGGGGAATCGTTGGGGAGAAGGAAAGGTAGAAGCGAGGGGTTCTACAGTTTCAAGACAGAGTTAGATTTAGCTCAGAGGGCTAACCGAATCAAGGGATATGGGGAGAAAGCAGGAATGGGGTACTGATTTTGGATGATTAGCCATGATCATACTGGCTCGTAGGGCCGAATGACCTACTCCTGCACCTATTTTTTATGTTTCTACGTTGTTAAGGGAGCAGTTGATGGGAAAAGTGGTAATAAACATATCGAACCCAAAGGAAACTGGCGCACAATTAATGATAAATGTAGCAGGACTTAGTGAACATATAGAACAGCTGCGAGGGAAGATACAGACGGTGGCAGCAAGGGGATTTATGGATGCCGAAACACTCAGTAGACAGGAGATGAAGAAAGTTAAAATATACAACATAGGACAATATAAACAAGGAGTTTATATAGCGATATACAATCCTCCAGCACATGCTGGAATAATTTTTGAAGAGCCGAAGGGCATTAGGATAGAGTGATGTCATCAAGGTGTAAATCACTGGGTCTTCTCAAATACGATGTGTATAGTTGTGTATTTACACATTATAATAACTGCAAGCTTGCAATAGATCTTAAGACTAATGTACACCCATGAATTAGGACTATAACGCATGGAGGGACAACATAGAACTGGTGTGAATGGTGATCGATGGTTGGCATAGACGGTGGGCCAAAGGGCCTGTTTTCAAGTTGTATCTCTCTAAACTCTTTGAGCTCCAAGTATTCAAAGTTGCACAGTTATTGATTGTAGTTTTTATTTTTTTATTTTGGCATAATAGCAAGCAATATAAGAAGTGGAAGTCTCTGATATTTGTCAGGCAGGTAGGAAATGAGATAGACAAGTAGCAATTACTCCTAGTTGGTGTTATTAAATATGTGTAGGAAGGAACTGCAGATGCTTGTTTAAACCAAAGATAGACACAAAATGCTGGAGTAACTCAGCAGGACAGGCAGCATCTCTGGAGAGAAGAAATGAGTGACGTTTCGAGTGGAGACCCTTCTTCAGACTAGTCTTCGTGTTATTAAATCTGGCTTACTTGAGCATGGCCAGGAGCCATCAGGAGGATTTGATGCAGGAATTTCTAGAAATCATAAGAAAATTGAGCAAAGTGGTTAACCGAAGATTCTTATTTATTGGAAAAGCATGATGGGAAATGAGGACAACATATTGAAGGGAACGTGAAGGTCATGTTAGGAGAGGCAATGAATAGATTAGGCAAGTGCTTAGATTGCAAGGTACTGATGCAAAGATGAACATAAGATGTTTGTAAACCAGGCTGTGGAAATATAATTGATGATATGAAAGAGGAGTTATTTTATGACACCCATAACGAGAGAAAATTAGAGTAGTTTCTAAGCACAGGGAAAGTCCCAGCTGTCAATCAGTTTGAGGCAAGTCAGCAGATATAAATCAATAAACTAAGACTACAAAGAAAAGTATGTGACTCGTGACTTATTGCAAGTATGTAAAATCCGCATGTAACTATTGAAACGCGAATGGTATAAAGCACTGTGTTTTGAGTCAGAGGAGCCACTCCCAGTATATACTCAAGTCAAGTTAAGTCAATTTTATTTGTATAGCACATTTAAAAACAACCCACGTTGACCAAAGTGCTGTACATCTGATTAGGAAAAAAAATGAAACATACAGTAGCACGCAAACATAACAGCACATACAAAACAGTTCACAGCGCCTCCTCAATGAGCCTCAAACGCTAGGGAGTAGAAATGGGTTTTGAGCCTGGACTTAAAGGAGTCGATGGAGGGGCAGTTCTGATGGGGAGAGGGATGCTGTTCCACAGTCTAGGAGCTGCAACCGCAAAAGCGCGGTCACCCCTGAGCTTAAGCCTAGACCGCGGGATAGTGAGTAGGCGGGATAGTGCCAAGGCCTAAATAAAATGACGTTCGAGAAACTCATCACTGCTCTGTGAGATTTATTTTGTGTGCTGTCCTGATCTGAGCTGTAATTAAGAGGATGACTGGGCCCCGTGTGAAAGCCACATTCATGTGCAGGTCAAGCACACAAATCCTTCCAACTGTTGTTGTGTTTGATAAACATCCTGAGTTTTTTTGAGAAAGTAACAGGTAGAATAAATAAAGTAGAATCATTGGATGAGATGACTTTGGATCATCAGAAAATCTTGATGAAGCCCCACAAAATTTTTTTAAATTAAAATACATGGGATTAAATTGAATGGGTCTTTATTGGCATTTCAGGCAGTGACTATTGGGGTACTGCAAGGATCAGTGTTTGAGGCCCAGCCATTCATAAAATATTTCAATCAACAGCAGGAGGGAATTGATTGTAGTATTTCTAAGTTTCCCAAGAATATGAAACTAGAAGGGGTTGTCAGCTGTAAGGAGAATAGAAAGATGCTTTGAGGTGATTTAGATACATTGAGTGAGAGAATAAAGACATGACAGATGCAGCATAATGTGGATTAGTGTGGTCAGCAATTTTGATAGGAAAAAACAGCAGAAATGGAAAATATAATTTAAATGATTTGAGAAATATTTAGAAATATTAAATGATTAAGAAAGCTAACTCAATGCTCGCATTTATTTCAAGAGGGCATGTATACAAAAACAAGGATGTGATATGGCTCTATAAGATGCTGGTTAGGCCACATTTGGAATATTGTGAGCAATTTTGGGCACCATGCCTGAGGAAGGATGTGCTGGCTCTGAAGAGGGTCCAGAGGAGGTTTACAAGAATGATCTCAGGAATGAGTAGGTTAACCTATGATGAGCATTTATCGGCACTGGGCCTGCACTTGCTGGAGTTTAGAAGAATGAGGGGGGAACCTCATTGAAACATAAAGAATAGTGAAAGGCTTGGATAGAGTGGATGTCGAGGGAGTGCCGTCAAACGCGCATCATATGTTAATTAACCGACTAATTTCTGGGATCATTCTTGATAAATGGTGAGTAATATCACAGTAATTCCCCTTCCCATTCCCACATTGACCTTTCTATCCTAAGCCTCCTCCATTGTCAGAGTGAGGCTAAACACAAATTGGAGGAACAGCATCGCATATTTCACTTGGGCAACTTACAACCCAGTGGTATGAATATTGATTTCTCGAACTTCAAGTAACCTCTGCATTCCCTCTCTCTCCCTTCCTCCCCCACCCAAGTCGTTCCAGCTTCTCGTTCTCACCTAGCAAACAGCTAACAACGGCCTATTTCCTTTATTATCGTTACTTTTTTGCATATCTTTCATGCGTTTGTTCTATATCTCCCGTTTCCCTTCCCGTAACTCAGTATGAAGAAGGTTCTCGACCCGAAACATCACCCATTTCTTCTCTCCAGAAATGCTGCATGTCGTGCGGAGTTACTCCAGCATTTTGTGTCTATGCTGGTTTAATCTGCTGTGAGCCAGTAATCTGCAGTGAGAGTTGAAGTTGATCCTGGGTATGCTCTCTTGGAGGATAATTAAAGTGCAGAATGCTACTTAAATTTGTTGTTGGTGCTCATTATGGAACCTGCAATTTGATCAAAAATGTTTGACCTAACAACCCTTCTTAACAGCCGGAAGCGAGCACCAGAAATAAACACAGTACTGATATCAATTTCAAGAATTACTAGAAGTTAGTGTTTACTGCTCCCTAGTGATTTTACTTGGGCTGGTGGTAGAATGGGAGAGCACTGAAGACAGGCTATGTACATCCATCTGCCGCAGGGGAGAGGGACAGGGGGGGAGAGGGATGGGAGGTGGGCAGAAGGGGAAGGAGGACTAGAGACTGGCAAAACACAAACAACTGCAGGAGAGGCTGTGGGGGTGGGGGAAGGACTGGAGGCAGGATGAGCACAGGACAGCTGCTGCAGAGGCAGAGGAACTGGAGGACGAGGTAGAATTATTAATCTTTTTCATGTTATGTAATACAGAATTCACCGAAATGGGGAACAAGGAGAACCCAACATGGAAACAGAGTCAATGTGTACATATTTTTTGTATTTATTCTGTGGCAGTGTCAGATATTTCCCACATTGAGGAAGTATTTTACTAACGGATAGATCACTGCTTTGAGAGGTTGGTTATGGTGCATATCAATTCCTACCTTAACAAGACCGTGGACACACTACAATTTTCCTATTGGCACAATATATCAACGGGGGATGTGATCTCCCTGGCTCTCCTAGCTGCATTGGACCACTTGGACAATCTGAACCTGTTCGTCAAGCTATTGTTCATTGATTACAGCTCAGATTTCAACACCATCATCCACTCCAAACCTGCTATCAAACTAAGGAAGATAGACACAAAAAGCAGCAGTAACTCAGCGGGACAAGCAGCATCTCTGGAGAGAAGGAATGGGTGATGTTTCGTGTCTATGTTCTCCAAAGATGCTGCCTGACCCACAGAGTTACTCCAGCAGGTTTTTGTCTTTTTTGTAAATGTGCACCTGCAGTTCCTTGTTTCAACAATTGGTTTGTCAGTTGGTGGAATCATGGTCCAGGAGGTATGAGCACATTCGTGATGGCTGATGATGGTGTAAAGGGTTTGAACATCCATGGTGCAGATACGCCAGTTGTGACTAGGGAATCAGAAATTATCAAATGGCAGTGGTTCTCATTTTCTGAACACACTTGACTTCCAAAATGTTTCCATTGTCAAGTGTACATATGAGTAAAGCATTTTGCCTAAGATGTCTGCGCCTTCCACTTACAGATCCAATTAATGCTCGGTGACAGCACAGGATCAGGCCCATCGGGCCACAATGTCTGTACCAAACATGATGCCAAGACAAACTATTTTCTGCCTGTACTTGACGTATCGTTCCATTCCCTCCATATCCATGTGCCTATCCGAAATCCTTTTAAATGCCACTATCATATCTGCCTCCACCATCACCCCTGGCAGTGTGTTCCAGGCACCCACCACCTTGTGTGAAAAAACGTGCTCCGCATATCTCCTTTAAACATTTCCCCTCTCACCCTGAAGCTAAGCCCCCTAGTATTTGATATTTCCACCCTGGAAAAATGTTCAGGTATCTACCCTATCTATGCCAGACATAATTTTATATACTTTCTATTAGGTCTCCTCTCAACCTCTGGATTTCCAGAGAAAATAATGCAAGACTGTCCAATCTTTCTTCATAGCTAATACCTTTTAATCCAGGCGTTATTCAGGTAAACCTCCTCTGCACCTTTTTCAAAGCCTCCACATCCTTCATGTATTGAGACCAGAAATGCACGCAATACTCCAAATGCAGCCTAACAAAAGTCCAAAGGCCTGCATCATGACTTCCTGACTCTCTTACTCAATGCCTCGAGCAATGAAGGTTGCATACCATATGCTTTCTTTTGCATTCTACTTATGTTATCACTTTCCACTTACCACTTTCAAGGAGTTATGGACTTGGACCCCAAGTTCTCTCTGTACATCAATGCTGAACGCTTGCCTTGCCATTAATTGCATATTTTCCCCTTATATTCAACCTCCTAAAGTGCAACATCTCACATTTGCTCTGATTAAATTCCGTCTGCCATTTCTCTGCCCATTTTAGTAGTTGATCTATATTCCACTGTATACTTTGACAGTCTTTCACACAGTCTACGATTCCAGAAATCATGTTGTCATCTGCAAACTTACTAATTAACAAATTTACATTTTGTTTCCAGCCATTTATCAATATCACAAACAACAGAGGTCCTAGCACAGATCTCTGCAGAACTCCACTGGTCACATGCCTCCAGCCTCAAGGAGCAAAGAGGTCCTTCTACAGTTGTACCGGGCCCTGGTGAGACCGCACCTGGAGTACTGTGTGCAGTTTTGGTCTCCAAATTTGAGGAAGGATATTCTTGCTATGGAGGGCGTGCAGCGTAGGTTCACTAGGTTAATTCCCGGAATGGCGGGACTGTCGTATGTTGAAAGGCTGGAGCAATTGGGCTTGTATACACTGGAATTTAGAAGGATGAGGGGGGATCTTATTGAAACATATAAGATAATTAGGGGATTGGACACATTAGAGGCAGGAAACATGTTCCCAATGTTGGGAGAGTCCAGAACAAGGGGCCACAGTTTAAGAATAAGGGGTAGGCCATTTAGAACGGAGATGAGGAAGAACTTTTTCAGTCAGAGAGTGGTGAAGGTGTGGAATTCTCTGCCTCAGAAGGCAGTGGAGGCTAGTTCGTTGGATGCTTTCAAGAGAGAGCTGGATAGAGCTCTTAAGGATAGCGTAGTGAGGGGGTATGGGGAGAAGGCAGGAACGGGGTACTGATTGAGAGTGATCAGCCATGATTGCATTGAATGGCGGTGCTGGCTCGAAGGGCTGAATGGCCTACTCCTGCACCTATTGTCTATTGTCTATTGTCAATATTGTCCTTTCCCAACCCTCTTCTATCAATAAGCCAGTTATGAATCTATACAATCAAGTCACTGCTAATCCCGTACATCTTAATTTTTTGGATCAACCTACCATTGGGGGACTTTATAAAATGCCATGTGGACATAATCCATCATCATCAATCACCTTTGTCAGCTTCTCGATCAAGTTAGTAAGATAAGAGCGGATGCATACAAAGCCATACTGATTGTCTCTAATTAACACATTCTCTGAATCCTATCTCAAAGAATCCTCTCTAAAGGCCTTCCCACCACTACCGTGGGGCTCGCTGGTCTGGATTCTCTCTACTCCCGTTCTCAAACAAAGTAATAACATTAGCTACTCTCCAGTTCCCCGGGACTTTGCCTTTGGCTAGAGTAGATACAAAGCTCTTCGTCAATTCTCCTGCAATCTCCCCTCTTGCCTCTCAATAATCTGGGATAGATCCCATCAGGCCATAGGGATTTATTCACCTTAGTCCTCTAAAAGAGTCCCAGCAGCTACCTCCTTCTTAATCTCAAACTGCTCTTGCATATTATTCTTCAAACTGACCTTACTATCCTCCATATCCTTCTCTTTGGTGAATACAGATGCAAAGTACTTGTTTAATGCATTACCTACATCCCCTGACTCCAAACACAAATTCCCTCCTTTATCCTTGATCGGTCTTACCTTTGCCCTGGTTATCCTCATGTTTTTAAGTAAGTATGTAAAGCCTTGAGATTTTGTTTAATCCTACTCATCAAAGCCATTTTGTGGCCCCTTTTCACCCTTCTTAAGTTGAGTTCTTTCCTCCGTGTTTCATATTCCTCAATAGTTGAAAAGAACCACACAATGACCAATAGAAGCAGTTCCATCTTTCTTCGGAGATGGCCAAAGGCCATGCTGATGCACAGGTGAAGATGAATTTCATACCTATTAGTCCTTGCTGAGAGGTTTTCCTTGTCTTATTGATAACTTTTACTATATGGCCCTTGCACGGCAGGTCAAAAGGTCAAAGGATGTGACGTACGGAGTCACTCAAACGTTCTGGAGGACAAGCAAGCCTCCGGCATACACTCGTCAAACAAGCAACACGTACGTTCTTACCTGGAAGATACCGTCAAAATGGTCAGTTTTTCTGCTGCCTGACCCACTGAGTTACTCGAGCATTTTGTCTACCTTTGATTTAACCAGCATCTGCACTTCTTTCCTAGACATTTTGTCCGTTCCACTGCAAAATCTCCTCAAGGTATGTCTACTTTGAAGAAGTTCTCCTCCTCTCTCCGACGAGAGTTCAGCAACATCCTCTTTCACTGCTCCCCCTCTGTGATTCCGCTATATTATTTGGTCAGGCCAAACCCTTGTAAAATATGAAAAGATCAGTCCAACCCGAAATGTTGCCTATCCACGTTCTTCAGGGATGCTACCTGACCTGCTGAATTATTCTGGCATACGTGTCTTTCTCTGATATAAACTAGCATCTGCAGTTCCTTGTTATTACAAGCCCAAAGGAACAGTGATTTGTGAGTTTTGCAGCTGGTATCTGGCTTATCTGTCATCAAAAGAGCATCTTAAACTTAAATATCATCTTCACCATAGAAAGAGGTCCCAAAGAACTCTACGACAAATGGCACAAAATAACACAAGGACAAATTAGTCCACCCAGTCAATGAGTAAGGGTAGGGAGAATGTAGGAAAGAAGTTGCTAGGGGTTATGGAGAAAATACCAGAGCTCAGAGCCAGAGCAGAGAGAAACATATTCCATAAGTCATTTCCAGAAAGGTGGCAACAAAATAGAAAAATTAAATTAAAAAAGGTCTGCCTCACAAGGAAATATTGAGGAATACACCCTGTCTATTGTCATCTCTAAGATGAATTATTTACTTTGATACGAAGAATTAAAACAAAAACAGATTTATTTAGAAAAATGTTAACATTCTGCTAAATATCACTGTAAAGAATTACAAGAGTGTCGATGCATAAAACATTGAAAATTACAATGCTGTATGTCAAACGGTGTTTTGGCCTTTATTTCCAAAAGGAAAAAGAAGAAAAACAGAATTTGAAACAAAAAATAAAGAATAGTGAGAACAGTCAGCAGTCAAGTAGCATTTCATAGAATCTTAGAGGAATATAGCACCAAACAGGCCCTTTGGCCCATCATGTCCTGCCGATCATCAACAACATAGCTATATTAATCTCATCTACATCACTTCATTTATTGTCTTTTAGGCCGTGGCAATTCAAATGTTTATCCAGCCCTGTCTAATGTCTCTCTGACAATGACCAACATTGTATCCTCCATTGGGGTCAGGCCCTGCAGGAAAGTCTTTCCCATTTTCATTAGTTCTTGCTACCTCTAATTGCAGAAAATTGTCTTCTACAAGAATGAGGAAGTGTTGTGGATTATACTGGGGTGGTGAGATCGACATGGTATAACAGGCAGTTTATGCATGTTAAGGTACGTAGCGTGAGGTTTGCAGCTGTACTAAGTTTATCGGGATGAAGTTAAGCAGCCTGATGTGATTAAGCACTGTAATTATGTGATGCCATTCATAAAGATTTTTGGTTGGGATTGAGGTGTTGCAAGTTTATTTTCGATTTTGACTTCAGAGTCTCTGGCAGAATTCTTAGAAAAACTGTGACAATTCAACAGCCATAGAACGTGCTTGCCTCCAGTATACCGCTTGTCCTCCAGAAGGCATGGCGTGGCAACATTACGGGACCTCGCCGGCCGTGCAAGAGCCCTACAGGAGGCAGTGTTGTACACTAGAGTCAGCTTGGTAAAAGGACCTATATTTTGCAGATGTTGAGTGAACGCCTCACCCTCTAGCTGAGATGAATCAACTTGGGAGCTCACAGCAGTGCACTTTCGCTAGTATGGTTTGAGAAGGCTGTTCAACAAATGATGTATGTGTAATCGTTACTGTTCAACAAATGATGTATGTGTGATCGCTACTGTTTAACAAATGATGTGTGTGTGATCGTTACTGTTCAACAAATGATGTTTGGATGACTATGGTTTTGGAGGAGGAAACCTGGCTTTGACAGTTCCACATTTCTCATGTAGATTATGTGCATATGGGACGCGAGGTGTACTCAGCTGGGACTGTAAAATACAAATTCCGAAAAGCATAAAACCAATGAAACCAAAAGAAAATACAGACGGTGCAAACCTGGCACAAAAGATTGAAAATACCGAGACGGTGCAGTAGCCGCCGCGCAGACAGGAGGTGGTGGACGGACTGCTCTTGGACCAGAGCAGAGAGCGCGCGGCGACCGCTTATTACTGCGCGTGCGTAGGAAAGTCACGCGGCGGGGCCGACCCGCGAGCCTGGGCAAAGATATTAGATTGAGCCTGGTCCGCGCGCTCGGCCGACATGCTCGCGCCTTCCTCGCGCGCACCCGCCCGCGCTCGACCGTTGTACCCAGCGCCACCCTCGCGCTCGGCAGTTGTACCCAGCGCCACCCTCGCGCTCGGCCGTTGTACCCAGTGTCACCCTCGCGCGTGCTCGCCCTCGGCCGTTGTCTCCCTCACGCTCCAGTGTGAGTGAGTGAGTGCGCGCGTGCGCGCCTGGCCGCCGCTCGAGCTCTGCATTCCACGCTGACTACGTGGCGGCGGCTGGAGTTGAGGGGAGGGGGAGGGAGAGGGAGAGAGAGGCCGCGGTGCGGGCAAGCGACACGGCGGCAGCAGTGGCTGCTCCTGTCAGTCTGCCCTGGCGCTTCAGCCGGCGACGCCGCCCGCTGCTGCCAGAGGTGAGTGCTCAGGGAAAGGGGTGAAGACAACGCGGGGTTCGCGGGCGCCGAGGTACACTTTTCCTGCCGTTACTGGCCGCTTCGCCCTGCAGTCCTTTCGTCTGTTCCCCAACTTGTCGGTCGGTACCGGCCGCCTGTTCCTCAATATAACGCTGCCACCGGCGCGCAATAAAATCTGCGCTGTCTCCCTGCCCAAATAGATGACGATCTCATCATCCTAACCAACACCCCGGGCCCGGAGGAAGAGTCGGAGATCTCCGCTAACCTAGGCTCTGGTTGGGCAGGAGGGTTCACTTGGTCCGGGGGTGGGGGAGGAGGGAGAGGACCCACCATGGTTCGATGTAAACAGGAGGGAGAGGTCCCATGGTCCGTTTGGTCCTGGGTAGGAGGGAGAAAGTGATGCCTGGTCGGGGGGTAGGAGAGAGGGAGAGAGGACCCCTGGTGTGGCGCAGGAGCGGCCAGGGCGAGGGGAAATAGAATGGTTGGAGGTAACGGTATGCAGGCTTTCTCTGTCTTGTACCCCACTGCCTCGCAGTACTGGTTTTCCTCCTTTCCTGATGGTCTATGGGGTAACTCGGTGTCAAACCTGTCGTGGCCTGGAAGCGTTATACGGTCCCTACCATTTAGGGTTGTCGTGCCAATAGGCATAATAAGTTGCTTATCATGCTGCCAAAAAATGCGAGTTTAAAATACAGCTCAAGCCAGAACATTGTGCAAAGGAATTAAAGTTGTTGCATCTAACATCAAAAGCATTGACCTGTTCTTGTAGATCACGTTCATATCCAATATGTCTCAAAGTCGTAAATGCCTCAACGTATTTCGTAGAGCAATTTCAGAATGTAAACACTATCGTTTAGTGACTTGGTGGTGTACAAAGCGATATCTGGGGGTGGGCATACTTGGTATGTCACTGACTGGCATAGGAGTTTTTCGGCTGCTAAAGTCAGTTTATCAGTCACAGTGTTGGTGGGCGTCAAATTACAAGGTGGGACTTTTCCTTTAAGATTCGAAACGTTTGTTTACCTTTACATGGAAACAGTTGTATTGGGGCATGGGGTGACAGGCTATTAATTATATACCTCACCCCATGCCAATCATCTCTTTCTATAATTTATACTTGTACTTTAGACATGCCAAAAGAAACGCACCCTACAAAAAATAGTTGCAGCTGTTTACATTTATTTTCTTTGTCAGTGCATGTTTGAAAGGGGAGTGGAACATTAAACTTTTGCAGGATGGGACAGGATTTTGCAGTAATGCCAAGCATGAGCTGGAAAGGTATGCCACAAACACTGTTAATTTTGTAACAGGTTGTAAGTGTTTATAGGAACTTATTTTGAAATGCAGTGTCTTCATAGAAATAATTATTCCGTGATTATTTTTATACTTGATAAATCAAAATTTCTATATATGTGCTGCTGAATAATGTTCTTTGTGGCTTTTGAAAAATAATATGCAGACGTACTGAAGTATTATTTGTGGAAAAAATGGACATGTTTCAGCACTTCTGAAGTATTTATAAAGTCCAGCTTTCAGACATGTTAATTAATCCTGTAATAATTCAGCTGAGCTGAAGTATTCCAAGTCTTGTTAAACAGATTTTCAGGGGATCTTAAAATGTTTAGAGTGCATTGAGTATTGCATTTGGCTCTAGTTTAGATTATGCATGGTTGCTCACGATGTTGTGGCTTTTCAGAAATCAAATCCATGTTTGAATTTCATGCAGTCTTCTGATTTGAATGAGCAGCAGGAGCTCAACTGAAAGTAAATCAGAATACTCACAAATTAAGATTTTTTAAAAACTGGACATCTGAATCAGGCAGAAAATGTTGGAAATACAAGAGAATAGGTGACATCTGTGGAAAGAGAAATAGTTAATGCTTTGGGTTTGGGGCCTTTTATCAGGACGTGGAGGAGAAACAAGTCAATGCAAGTTGCAGATAAGATGAGAGGTTTCTCTCATCCTCGCCTTCAGTGCTGCCTTCACTAACTTCTTCCCAGTTCTGATGGAGAGTCACAGGTTTTTAAGATTACATCTTTCCCTTCCTACTGCTGCTGCCTGATCTGCAGAGTGCTTCCAACATTTTCAGTTTATATTATTAATGCCAGCAAGATTTGTAATGAATGCGGAATGGATTTTTAGGCAGGCCTTTGGAAATAGTTGAATCCAGTGATTGAGGTTAGAGGATTTTCCATGTATAATAACGTAAATGGTATTTATTATGTGGTTTGTCTCCCTTGCTTTTTTTTTTAACCTTTATTGACTGTCAGATGGTGCCAAAATATGTCAGCTCTTGTGTATGGACTCAGTATGGTCTACTAGATTTTATACTCTTACACTCGTTATGATTATGCCTAATGTATCGAAGGATTGTCTCCAAACTGTATGCAAAAATTGTTACTGTGGATGGCTGAGCTAATGTCCCTTAGTTTTAATTGTTAACGGCCATAATATTCATGCAATTTAAAAACAATAAACATATAACAGGTATAACAGAGCTTTATTTGTCGTTCGGTACCGAAGTACCGAACGAAACTACATAGCAGTCATAGAAAAAAAAAGAAAAAAAAGAACACAAGACACATAACCCCAACACAAACGTCCATCACAGTGACTCCAAACACCCCCTCACTGTGATGGAGGCAACAAAACTTCCACTCTCTTCCCCACGCCCACGGACAGACAGCTCGTCCCCGACCGACCCGCACAGTCCCCGCACCGGGCACTGAAACGTCTCGCGGCCGAACCGGGCGATGAAAGGCCCGCGACCAAGCCTTGCGCAGCTAAGTCCCGTGGTCGAGCCGCACCGGGCGATGTCAAGTCCGCAGCCGAGCCGCACCAGCGATGAAAAGCCCCGCGGCCGAGCCGCACCGGGCGATGTTAAGTCCCGCAGCCGAGCCGCACCAGCGGTGAAAAGTCCCGCAGCCGAGCTGCACCGGGCGATGTTAAGCCCCGCAGCCGAGCCGCACCGGGCGATGTTAAGTCCCGCAGCCGAGCCGCACCAGCGGTGAAAAGTCCCGCAGCCGAGCTGCACCGGGCGATGTTAAGCCCCGCAGCCGAGCTGCACCGGGCGATGTTAAGCCCCGCAGCCGAGCTGCACCGGGCACTGTTAAGTCCAGCGGCCAAGCCGCACCGGGATGTAAAGTCCAGCGGCCAAGCCGCACCGGGATGTAAAGTCCAGCGGCCAAGCCGCACCGGGTGATGTAAAGTCCAGCGGCCGAGCCGCAGCGGGCGATGTTAGGCCCCGCAGCCGAGCCGCACCCTGCGCCGTGAGGAAGAGAAAAGTTCCCCCACACCCACCCACCCACACCACCACCCCCTCCCACACATACACAACCAAAAAAAATAAATATATAAAAACCATCCGAACACCGACACACAACAAAAAAAGGGAAAAGAAAGACGGACAGACTGCTAGTCAGCCGCTGCCGTTAGGCGCCGCCACTGCATATTTAATCTTTTAAACTTGTGAGAGAGTAACGTGTAGGAAGGAACTGCAGATGCTGGTTTAAACAGTAGATAGATACGAAACGCTGGAGTAACTCAGTGGGACAGGCAGCATCTCTGGAGAGAAGGAATGGGTCTGAAGAAGGGTCTCGACCCGAAACGTCACCCATTCCTTCTCTCCAGAGATGTTTCCTGTCCCGCTGAGTTACTGCAGCTTTTTGTATCTATCTTGAGAGAGAGTAAGTCGGGCAAGATCTTGTCTAAAACATGCCACAAATTCTCAACTCTCTGGGTGAAAAAGTTTCTTCTCACCTAGGTTTTAAATGGCCTCCCCTTTATTCTTAGACTGTGGCCCCTGGTTCTGGACTCCCCCAACATTGGGAACATTTTTCCTGTCTTGTCCTTTTATAATTTTATACGTCTCTATAAGATCCCCTCTCATCCTTCTAAACTCCAGTTAATTCAGTCTGAAGAAGGGTCTCGACCCGAAACGTAACCCATTCCTTCTCTCCCGAGATGCTGCCTGACCTGCTGAGTTACTCCAGCATTTTGTGAATAAATCCAGTTAATACAAGCCTAGTCTTTCCGATCTTTCCGCATATGACTCTCCATCCCAGGGATTAACCTTGTGAGCCTACGCAGCACTGCCTCAATAGCAAGGACATCCTTCCACAAATCAGGAGACCAAAACTGCACACAATACTCCAGATGTGGGCTCACCAGGGCCCTATACAACTGCAGAAGGATTTCTTTGCTCCTGTACTCAAATCCTCTCGTTATGAAGGCCATAGATTAGCTTTCTTCACTGCCTGCTATACCTGCACGCTTACTTTCAGTGATTGGTGTACAAGAACACCAAGGTCTCAGTGCACTTCCCCTTTATCTAATCTGACACAATTGAGATTATAATCTGCCTCCTTAATTTTGCTGCCAAAGTGGATAACCTCACATTTATCTACATTATACTGCATGTCATGCTTCTGCCCACTCACTCAACCTGTCCAAGTCACCCTGCCACCTCCTAACATTCTCGTCGCAGTTCACACTGCCACCCAGCTTTGTGTCATCCGCAAACTTGCTGGTGTTACTTCTAATTCCATCATCCCAATCATATTGTAAATAGTTGCGACCCCAGCACCAAGCCTTGCGGCTCTCCACTGCCTGCCATTCTGAAAAGGACCCGTTTATGCCTACTCTTTGCTTCCTGTCTGCCAACCAATTCTTTATCCATGTCAATACCCTACCCCCAATACCATGTGCTCTAATTTTGCTCACTAACCTCCCATGTGGTACCTTATCAAAGGCTTTCTGAAAGTCTAGATACATTACATCCACTGGCTCTCCTTCATCCATTTTACTTGTCGCATCCTCAAAAAAAATCCAGAAGATTAGTCAAGCAGGATTTCCCCTTCATAAATCCATGCTGTCTTGGACCAATCCTTTTACTGCTATCCAAATGCGCCGTTATTACCTCTTTAATAATTGATTCCAGCATCTTCCCCACCACCAATGTCGGGCTAACTGGTCTATAATAAGTTGTGGACTACCTAAGCAAGCACATCACAGCACTGGGAGGGAAATCTAAATTGCTGGCTGTGTAAGATCCTCAAAAATAGGCCAGATAAACAAACCTGTGCCGACAGCCAAAGCAAATCATTAGGTTGAGATCGGCCGCCTAGGTGCCACGTTTCTGGGGGGGGGGGTCAAATGAGCTCTCGTAATTTTGTCCCAATTAAAGGTGCCAGACTTGCAATTGTTGGAAGATCAGTGGTGGACCTGTACCATTATATACTTGCCTCAACGACATCCTCTGGAAGCTTGTTCAATATAAACAACAAATCTGAGTGAAAAAAGTTGCCCCTCATGTTGCTATTAGATCTTTCTCCTCTCGCCTTCAACCTGCGGCCTCTCGTTCTAATTCTTCCACCTGGGCAAAAGACTGTGCATTCATCCTAATCAATTTCCCTCACGATTTTATACACCTCTAAAAGATCATCCTTCAGCCTCTAAGGAGTAAAATCCTAACCTGCCCAAACTCAGTCCCTCAAATCCTGGCAACATCCAAATCTCTGCACTCTTCATGCGGCATTGCCTTTGATGGGGATGTCAGTATCTGATGGACTGGGCAATGACTACCACTTTCTCCAGCTTCTTTTGTTCTTCAGCGTTTAAATTTCCAATCCAGGAGTGCTGCAACCAATCAGTATGCTCTTCATCGCATACTTGTAGAAGTGCAATAGAACACCTGGTCATCTCTGATGGAGGCCACATTTCTCATGCAGAGACCCAACCAATTTCCCTCTACTAACACTCTCCTCTGCCTGGCGGAACCTGTCCTTGCCCTCGACAACTTCTCTTTCGACTCCTCTTACATTCTCCATGGGCCCCATCTATGCTTGCCCTCTTGTTGGTTTGTCAAACAGTTCTTGCTCTGGACATACACTGGTCCTACCCCCCCCAACTCTTTCTTCGCTACATTGACAACTGCATCGGGGCTGCCTCCAGCATCCATGCAGAATTGATGGACTTCATTAACTTTCACCGTTGCCCTCAAATTCACCTGGACTATCTGGGACATCTCTCTTCCCTTTCTTGATCTCTGTCTCCATCACAGGAGACAGTCTATCGACTGATGTCGACTGCAAACTTACCGACTCCCACAGTTATTTTGACTACACCTCCTCCCACCCTGCTTCTTACAATGACACTATCCCCTACTCTCAATTCCTCCGTCTGTGCTGCACCGGCTCCCAAGATGAGGCTTTCCATACAAGGACATCAAGGAATGTCCTAATTTCTTAGTGAACATAGTTTCCACCTGGCTGTCATAGTTGGATCCCTCACCCGCATCTCCTGTGCCCTGGAGTTCTGCTCTCACTCGCTCTCTCCCTGAATGCAACGACAGAGTTCCCCTGATCCTCACCTTCCCCCACCAGCCTCCGCATCCATCACCTCTAACGTGATCCCGCCACCGATTATATCTACCCCTCTCCACCCTTTCCGCCTTTTGCAGAGACCACTCCCTCCGCGACTCCTCGCACTCATCCCTTCTTACCCAAGCCGCCACCACCCCCTGGTACTTTCCCCAGCAACCATGGGAGATGTAACACCTTTCCTTATATCCCATCCTTCGACTCCATCCAGGGACAGCGACAATTGGCCAAGGCCATCTAGAGCTCCCGGGTTGCTAACCACTTGTCACGCTTTCCCATTTCCATACTGACCTTTCTGTTCTGGGCTGCCCCCATTGCCAGAGTGTGGACACACATAGATTAGAGGAAAGGTACCTCATATTTTACAACTCAGCGGCATGAACATTCAATTCTCCAATTGTAGATAACGTCTTCAAATACATCCCTCCCCCCACCCTTACCTATTACCTCCTACATTTCTCCACTAAAAATCGGTTAACCAGTTTCCTTCTTGGGCTGGCATCTGTCTCAAGCAAATAATTGGCCTTTCAGAGAACCTCTGAACAGATTGCCTGATGTCATGTTTTTGTCTCCTGTTTTATTTCCTCACCTAGTGTCTCTCCCCCCCCCCCCCCCCACTCCCGCCCCACTACAATCACTCTGAAGTAGTGTCCCAATCCGAAACGCAACCTATCCATTTTCTTTGGAGATGCTACCTGATCTGCTGAATTACTCCAGCATTTTGTGTCTACCGTTGCTATAAAACTGCATCTGCAGTTCATTTTTATTTTTCATATGTTTGATGCCAAAACTTTATTCTGAGCTCTGCCAAGAAAAGAGATTAACAGGTGGACACTGGAAATAATTCAAGATATTCTCAAATCTTGTGTGATAAAATGTAGCATCCCCACTTACCCATGTATGATGAAATTGACGAGCCTTATGATGGGATTGAGAAATTAACTGTCGAGAGCTCACAAAAGTTTACTATCTAAGACAGAAGGAGTGAATAATTCAGAATTGCACACTGTCCATCCTGTCAAGCATCTCTTGTCCCACTTGTGGCAGACTTTGCGGGCCACGGAAGTGAAATAGGGGTGCAGGTCATCCTTGACCTTGAAGGACTGTGCAAGAGAAAAAGATGATTGTGCAGAGCAGATGTTACTTGGTACTTGTCAGCTTGTGCCTTAATAATGACTTTTAGATATCTGCAGCTATCATCCATTGTACTCAACAGAAGCCCCAGTCATTGTGACATACAGCATAGAAGCAGGTACTTTGCCCACCATGCATGCTGAATATCAAACACCCATTAACGTAAATCCAGCACGGCCTCTGCATTTCCACAGCTCCACCTCCTCTCCCCGCACCCTACTAGATTAACGCACTCACCTACACCTAGGCAATTCACAGTGGACGATTAAACTGACCTTAGAATTGTGTGAGGAAACCAGACTACCCACAAGAAACCAATGCCATCGCGGGGAGACCATGAATGTTTCAGACTGTCAATGCTGGAGGTCAGGATTGAATTTAGTCTGATAGACCTGTGAGGCAGCAGCTCTACTAGCTGCTCTACTGTGCTGCCAATTGGAGAGTTTCCATCTTCCTGTTGGTAAGATTTTATGAGACTCCTTGATGTTACATTTCGCAGGTGTTGCACACTCACTTTAATCTCTGGAATTTAACATTGTTGTTCATGTTTGACCAAACTGTTTCTGAAGAAGGGTCTCAACCCGAAACGTCACCCATTCCTTCTCTCCAGAGATGCCTGTCCCGCTGAGTTACTCTGGCTTTTTGTGTCTAGGCACAAATATTTGAACTAGTTTAGCGGCCTTTATTGTTAGTTGATAGCACTGGAAGTAACTCATTGGTGGAGGAAATGCCGGGAGCATGAGAGATGGATCATGCTCTTGGCACTGTTAACTGAAGATAATTGAAGGTGCTGAAGCTGGCACAAAAGGGGAATAATGGTAGTCTCCTTTCATTGTGCGTTTTATGGTTGCACAAACTTCCGCATTTTCTTTTGTATTCCTTTTCTGGGCTGGCTTATTGAAAAACATTATTGGTTATTATTGATGGTAGTACTACATACTTTGGCTTGTATTATAAATGTATCTTTGTTTGTTGTGAAGTAAGAATTTCATTGTATTGCCAGTGCATAAGATAATTAAATAATCTTGACTCTATGCAGAACGAGATGAAGTAGACTTCAGCTTGAATCTGATCTGCTGATATCTTAGCTGTGTCCATTGTGTGGTGTTTTAATTGTTGCCACACAAATGAGTTAGGACCAACATGCACTTTATCAGTCTGGTGCTTAGATTGATGCCAGACCTTCTGCCGGTTTTATTGTGTTTCAATGTAGCAGTTTGAAATACCCTAACAAATCACTTGGTTTAATTTGAGACAATTAAAAGTCAACAGTATTGTTATGGATGTGGATTTTCACACAGGGCAAATTGGATTAATTTTGGAGATTTTTCTTCCAGACAGAATATTAGTGATCCAGATGTTTTTTGTGTTTTTTTATTCTAGATTATTTAATTAACTGAAATTAAAATAGTGGCTGCTGTGGTGAACTTAAGATAATGTCTTCAGAAATTAAATTCAGAAAGGCTTGGACAGAGTGGATGTAGAGAGGATGTTTCCACTAGTGGGAGAGTCTAGTACTAGATGTCATAGCCTCAGAATTGAAGGACATTCTTTTAGGAAGGAGAAGAGGAGAAATTTATTTAGTCAGGGTGGTGAATCGGTGGATTTCTTTGCCACAGAAGACTGTGGAGGCCGTCAGTGGATATTTTTAAGGCAGATATAGATAGATTCTTGATTAGTACAGGTGTCAGAGGTTATGGGGAGAAGGCAGGAGAATGGGGTTAGGAGGGAGAGATGGATCAGCCATGATTGAATGGCAGAGTAGACGACGGGCCGAATGGCCTAATTCTGCTCTTCTCACTTATGACCTTATGAGATCATTATCTTAAATCCTATGGAATGCCATATCATTATTTTATCGTTCCCAATGCCAATTTGCCTAAATCAGGAGTGACGTGGTTTCTAAAAAAAACTTCAGTTTATGCTCATCTCTTCAATCATTAAATTATTAAAATGGGAAAAGCTGAGGAGGAAATTTTAATGATCTTCAAATTGTGGAATTTTAAGTAAAATGTGCTTTTGGTTTAGTATTAACCTTGAGCTTTAAAAAAAGTCTATCATCAATTGTATCAAGGAAGGGGTAAAGCTGGATAGTTACCATAAGATAATTACTCACTGAATAATAAAGGAATGCAGTGATTTGTTGAAAAGCATGGGAAAGTGTCCAAGGTATGCATGGACCATAAGCTGCTGTCTCAGAAGTATGGAAAAACACTCAAATATTCCTTCAAAAATGAGATTTCAAATATTTCTAAAAAAATGGCTTCAGCAAAGTTGCATTAACACTTTGTACTGTCGATGATGGATGCCTTTGACCAGAGCTTTGAAGGTTTTGTTATTTGGCCTAACAGACTGTAATCCTGTTCTGGAAATATCTGGGATTTAGCAATATTCAAGGTATGAAGAAACTGAATTGTGTGATGTTCCTTCTATTCCGCTCCTTTTTAGATCATTATTTCTCTAGTTTATTTTGCAGTGAATGGACCTGTGCTGGTCTACACTAACCAGGGATCAGGATGGTGATGCAACTCTCGACTATCGTTGTCGTCTTTTGTATTTGTGGTTTATTTCCATCGCTGTCCAGTGCAGATATCCACAGAGCCAATGCCAAAAAGCTGGCACGAAAGGCAGCAGCTGCGCAGACTGCAAATGAAGGTCAAAGGTGGTGTCCAGAAAATGTGTTTGCGCTCCGATCGTGGTCAGAACTGTTTGCTGGAGAACGTATTGATGCCTGGATCTGTTCTTTGATTGGCTCAGTGATCGTTGGGCTCTGTGGTGTCTTTCCTCTTCTCGTCATCCCAATTGAGGCTGGGGCAGCACTGAAATCTAAAGGTAAACTAGACCAAGTGGACCCGTTGGGCCCAAACCTCTCCTGCATTGGTGCAGCTCCCCCTCGTCCACCATCCTCCCTCCCTCCCTCCGTCTTCCCCCCCTCCCCCCTATCCCCACTCCATACCCCTCAACCCCCCTGTCCTCCCTCTCCCCCCCTCTATCCCCTCCCTCTTTCCCTCCCCCCTCTCTCCCTAGGAGATAGATTTAAACTTTAAAATGTGAATAACTTTTAAAATATAATATCGATTTCAATTAAATTTCTTCCATTAGCACCAAAGGGACGACGGTGAGTAAGGTGGGCCTAAAATTGTCGCGCTATCGTGAACTGTTTTGGCTGTAGTTCAGGGACAAACAAACACATAAAAGCTGTGAAAAGGAGTAAATGTTTAGTTGAATTTTTGACATTTTTATCTAGCTCACCCCTTCTAGTTGTGATATTTCATCCAATAAAAAATGCATTTCAATACCACTCAGTCATGATGTTCTGTGAAAGGCTAAAAATATATTTAAAAACATAGGTTATCTTGGGGAAGATTGATTGGAAAATTAGATTTTCTTCTTTGTCACTTCCCCATAGTGTTTGACTGGTAATTCTGTACAGAGCTGCCATCTAGCTGCATGTGTCAGAGCGATCAAACTTCTGCATCCATGCGCTGCAGCAGAAATGTGAATGTGCTGGATGCAGGTGCGTCATACACTTGTTCTACCAGGGTCGCCAGGGTCCGTGACATAGCTGGAAGGCCAGATATATTTTATCTGCCCCCCCCTCAAATCGATGATAGTCATCACTGGGAAAATCTAGCTTTGTTTGAACAAGATCACGAAGATGTGGCTTGTTTTTTGCAAAAGTTAACATAGTGTTTTTAATTAAAATTTTCCGATTATTTTTTCACCGTAATTGATCATTGCTGATTTTAAACAATGACAAAGGCCATCTGCCAGCACAAACTGTTAGAATGCCATCAGAGTGGTTCATTAGACACAGCCTTAGTTTCCTCTGCATGTGGCTTAATTGTCAATCGTCAACCACAAGGCTTCTCGGAATGGTCACAGCAGAAACATTGGCAGGATTTTGATGTTTGTTCTTGATGGTTACAGTTTGTATGTTGATGGCTCTGTTTAAGTTTTCCTTTTTCTGTTCATGTAGATGGCTCCCAACGATTGAAGAGATTGTTGAGTTTTGCCATCGGTGGGCTGCTTGGTGATGTCTTCTTGCATCTATTGCCTGAAGCCTGGGCTTACACCTGCAATAGAAATGCAGGTAAGAAATGGACTCCAAGGGACTGCGCACAGATAACACTGATTCACAGAAATATACAATATGGAAACAGGACCTTCCACCCAACTCGTTCATACCTGTCTGAAGCAGTCCAGGCAATATTTCTGAATCTCTACTGCACTATGTGTAGCTTTTTTCTTAAGTCATTCTTAACTTTTATGGGGTCGGGATAAATGTGGGCAATCTAAAATGGGGTAGTCGGAATGAGCTGAGACTGATCTCTTGGGAGATCAGTGACTTTGGCTCTGATAATATTAAACAACAGGAAATCTTAACATGGTTGACTTAAATAATTTAAGACAATTGAATATTGGTAAGTAGCCTGGGAATGCTGGTGGAAGAGGAGCGAGATTTTATCAGTGTATACAGTTGTATTTCCGTATCTCACAGAAGGAAAGTATGCCAATAATGAAAGTAAGTGATTCAAGTTATCCTGAGGTTCTATATAACATTGGAAAAAACTTTTCAAAGAAAAATAAATTCAGACCTTGTATTCTGCTGATTCACAATCTGCATTTGCATGCTAGTAGGTTCTAGCCCAGACTGCACTTTGAGATTTGTTGAATTCTCTGCCACAGAGGGCAGTGGAAGCCAAATCACTGCATGGATTTAAGAGAGAGTTAGATAGAGCTCTAGGGGCTAGTGGAATAAAGGGATATGGGGAGAAGGCAGGCACGGGTTATTGATTGTGGACGATCAGCCATGATCACAATGAATGGTGGTGCTGGCTCGAATGGCCTCCTCCTGCACCTATTTTCTATGTTTAAAAATGATCATTACTTTTAATTATCAAGTAGCTGGTTTGTTAATATCACCACCCTTTATATGTTTAAACATTTAAGGGATTTACAAATACTTCATCATACTTTTAGAACATAGGATATTTTAAATTTATTTGATGAAAGTAATGGAGAAAGTTGAAAGTAGCACAGTTGATTGGTATTTGGGCTTGCAACAGCGTTTTGCTAATATTCCCCATAATTAATTTTGGACTGAAGGAAAATATAGGGTGTGGTACACATGAGGCTTTATTGGCATAGATGGGTCTAGAAGAAACATTTCAGATTGTGATAAACATGAAACTTAGGAATGAAGTAAATAGAGGAAGGCAGACCATTTGAATGCAAGGGGGCATGATGATCAACGATTTGGAAAAATAAATGAGGGAAAACTTAAATGGTACAGTTTTTAAGGGAAAGTACCCAGGAATCAGATACATAAATCCTTGAACGTGTTAGGGAGAGAGATATGAAAATTTATTTTTTGCTCAGGAATTACGAGGAGAGATTGGTGCTTTGAGCAGATGGTTGTGAGAGAGTGGTGTGAATATATTCAACAAAAACTTGAAAAGAAACACTTGCAGTGCTAGAAAGAAAGAGAAGGGGAATTAACTTGATAAAACTTTCAAAGAGCCAGCACGAGCGTGGTCTGCCATGTATCATGTGCTTTGAGATTCAGAGAAAAAACTGAGAATATGAGCATGGGGGGAAGTAAAAGTGACTAAGATGATGTTGGATAGTGTAAATTCCAACCAGTTCACTAATATCCTATAAAGTAAGGAAATGAGTCATCCTTGACCAGCTGGCCTCCATTTTGCCCAGTTCCATAACAACAATTATGCATGTTGTTCCAATGTTTAAAAAGCATTTGGATATATACTTGGATAGAAAATATGAGGCATACGGTACTAATGCGGGCTACGGTGGCAAATGGGATTAACTACGGGCAAATGGGATTAGCATAGATAGGCATGATGATCAGCACTGAAAAGGTGGACCAAAGGTCTAATTTCTGTAGTGTTGAATTATGTACCCATGATTTGACATGATTACAATTCTTAACTGTCTTGTGAAAAGTCCTGAAAAGGAGGATTTTCAACTGTTGCAGGATTTTGTCTTGCATTAAGTCTTGAGAAGCCTGAAGTTCTTGAGCCAATCTGTCAATACTGGGTGTCCAGTGAGTATTTGAACACAAGGAATTGAAAATACAGCGAATAAGTTATATAACAATTAATTAAGTCAGCAGGAGTTTTCTTGCCTGAGGCTTTTTTTGGTTGTTGTGCTGTTCTCATTGCTTTCTGTTTTATATGCAGATGGTGGCCATAGTCGTGAGCAGCAGAAGAAGTTGGGTTTTTGGGTAATTATTGGATTGTTTGCATTCTTTATTTTGGAGAAAGTATTCCCAGACAAAGAAGAAGAGGATACAGAATATCACAAGGTGTGTAAAGTATAAAAACAATTATATAAAAAGCACTTTAAAACTATTTTGATACACAAACCCAGTTTTTTCCACAGCTGTGACCTGGACCACTCTGAACTATTTTACAGCAAATTAACCTAATATGATCCATATCCATGCTATCATCATGGACTGCACCTAATCAGTCCTTCTAAGTTACATGTTGTCTCTAGCATTTGACATGGTGTTGCAGGACACCGCTTACAAACTTTAGTGATGCAGAAAATACAAAAGTAAGTTTGACACTAGAAATTCCTGGAGACATTGCTCATTGATGACCCTGGCAGCAAATAAATCACTCGGGGCGTCCCAGCAAGAAGGTAAAGAGCAAAGTGTGTCACTTGCATCTGTTTAAGTTGCTGCTTCATTTTGGGGATTTTAGTCAGGCATTCCCTTAAAATGTAAAAATCCTCAATATTTTTTTGGTAAACTGTTTGCTGCCAGGGTGAGAGGGAGCTGCTATTTAAAAATCAAGTTTAAAAATGTGTTCCACTTAGGATTCTTAGAAATAATAATTTTCAGATGCTGGGTTAAAAATAAAATGCTGAAAACCCTCAGCAAGTTAATCAGTATCTGTGGAAAGAGAAACAAACATTTTTGGATGAAGACCCTTTTTGAGACCTGCCGAGTGTTTTCTGCATTTTCTGTTCGATGTTGTCAGAATGGACAAATACTATGAGCCTTCTCTATTGGGGGAATGGAGTTTTACACTCATGCAGGAGTAATATGACTTCTATCTAAGGCAGCATGGCACTTCAAAGGGAACCCCAACTGATGCTATGATCTGTAGATGAGACTGCAGATGCTGAAATCTGAGTAAGAAACAAACTGCTGAAGGAACTCAGCGGGTTGGGTAGCATCATTGAGGGAAATGGTTGGTTGGTGTTTCAGATGCAGACCCTTCACCTGGACTGAAAGAATAGAGGGGGGGGGGGGGGGTAGTGGGCAAGATATGTCAAGCGATCGCGAAGGTTTGATGTATAGGTAGGGGAGGGAAGCGTGGGGATATCGACAGAGGGTGAGGTGATAAGTGGAGACAAAGGAATGCAGATTCTTGAATCTGATATGAAAGGAAGGGTGGAACTTAAAAAGGGAGGGATGGTGGGCAGATGGGAATGGTGGAGAAAGGGGAAATAGTAGCATAAGTGTGTGGATAATGGGCAGAAGGTAAGGGGTATGAAATGGGAAGATGAAGCCTGGAGATGTTGGAAAGAAGGGTGTGTGCGTGAGGATCTGCGTCGATCAGAAGCAAAAAGAAACGGACAGGGAGAGCGGGTTAGGTTGAATTGGAGAAATCGGTGTTCATGCTATTGGTTTGCAGACTACCAGTGGAATATGAGCGGTTCTTCCAGTTTGTGTTTGGCTTACGCTGACAGTGGATGAGGCAGAAGACAGATGGGTTGGTGTGAGAATTGGAAGAATTAAAATGGCTTGCAACGGGAGCTCCAAATGGCTATTGCATACAGAGCGCAAGTGCTCAGCAAAGTGATTGCCTAGTCTGTGTTTGGTCTCACTGATATACTGGAGGTCATATCAAGACCATTAAATGAATAGATGAGGTTGGTGGAACTGAATGTGAATCTCTATCTCGCCTGGAAAGGGGTGATTCAGGTCCATGGGTGGAGGAGTAGGGACAGGTGTTACACTTTTTATGGGGGAAAGTGAATGTGGAGGAAGAGGGATGGGTGAACCAGGGAGTCAAGGAGAGAGTGGTCCCTGCAGAAAGCAGAAATGTGAGGAAAACGTGCCTCCTGGTGGGAAAATGTGTGAAGATCAACACACATGGAAAGAGCTTGAAGAACAATCTCAAGCACAATCTAAAGTGTGATGGAGAAAGATGAGTGGATGAAAAATAACCAACTCAGGAAAGGTGGATTCAGCCCAGAGGGAAATTATCCAGAATGGTCGTGTGATAGGAGCAGAATTAGGCCATTTGGCTCATCAAGTCTACCCCGCCATTCAATCATGGCTGATCTATCTCTCCCTCCTAATCCCATTCTCCTGCCTTCTCCCCATAACCCCTGACACCCTGAGAATGGCTGGAAAAGGTCTGTGCCGGGGTGAGTAATGCTGCATAATTTGTTATGTTTGGCTCAGTTATTCTGTGACTAATCGGTGTATGGTAATCCAAGCAACTAATGAAGTCGTTAGTGCTGTCCAGATGCCCCATATAATGGATAAATACAAAACCCAGGACAAGTTGTAGCTTCGGCTACCTGCATCACCTCAAGAAGCTCACAATTTACTTTCTTGTTGGCACCAAACTCAATTTTCAAGGTCTTCATGTTATGTTTATACTGTACAAAGCATTATAGACAATAGACAATAGGTGCAGGAGGAGGCCATTCAGCCCTTCGAGCCAGCACCGCCATTCAATGCGATCATGGCTGATCACTCTCAATCAGTACCCCGTTCCTGCCTTCTCCCCATACCCCCTCACTCCGCTATCCTTAAGAGCTCTATCCAGCTCTCTCTTGAAAGCATCCAACGAACTGGCCTCCACTGCCTTCTGAGGCAGAGAATTCCACACCTTCACCACTCTCTGACTGAAAAAGTTCTTCCTCATCTCCGTTCTAAATGGCCTACCCCTTATTCTTAAACTGTGGCCCCTTGTTCTGGACTCCCCCAACATTGGGAACATGTTTTCTGCCTCTAATGTGTCCAATCCCCTAATTATCTTATATGTTTCAATAAGATCCCCCCTCATCCTTCTAAATTCCAGTGTATACAAGCCTAATTGCTCCAGCCTTTCAACATACGACAGTCCCGCCATTCCGGGAATTAACCTAGTGAACCTACGCTGCACGCCCTCAATAGCAAGAATATCCTTCCTCAAATTTGGAGACCAAAACTGCACACAGTACTCCAGGTGCGGTCTCACCAGGGCCCGGTACAACTGTAGAAGGACCTCTTTGCTCCTATACTCAACTCTTCTTGTTATGAAGGCCAACATTCCATTGGCTTTCTTCACTGCCTGCTGTACCTGCATGCTTCCTTTCAGTGACTGATGCACTAGGACACCCAGATCTCGTTGAACATCCCCTCTTCCTAACTTGACACCATTCAGATAATAATCTGCCTTTCTATTCTTACTTTCAAAGTGAATAACCTCACTTATCTACATTAAACTGCATCTGCCATGTATCCGCCCACTCACACAACCTGTCCAAGTCACCCTGCAGCCTTATTGCATCTTCCTCACAATTCACACTACCCCCCAGCTTAGTATCATCTGCAAATTTGCTAATGGTACTTTTAATCCCTTCATCTAAGTCATTAATGTATATCGTAAATAGCTGGGGTCCCAGCACCGAACCTTGCGGTACCCCACTGGTCACTGCCTGCCATTCCGAAAGGGACCTATTTATCCCCACTCTTTGCTTTCTGTCTGTCAACCAATTTTCTATCCATGTCAGTACCCTACCCCCAATACCATGTGCTCTAATTTTGCCCACTAATCTCCTATGTGGGACCTTGTCGAAGGCTTTCTGAAAGTCGAGGTACACCACATCCACTGACTGACTCTCCCCTGTCAATTTTCCTAGTTACATCCTCAAAAAAATTCCAGTAGATTTGTCAAGCATGATTTCCCCTTCGTAAATCCATGCTGACTCGGAATGATCCTGTTACTGCTATCCAAATGCTCAGCAATTTCGTCTTTTATAATTGACTCCAGCATCTTCCTCACCACTGATGTCAGACTAACTGGTCTATAATTACCCGTTTTCTCTCTCTCTCCTGTCTTAAAAAGTGGGATAACATTTGCTATCCTCCAATCCACAGGAACTGATCCTGAATCTATAGAACATTGAAAAACGATCTCCAATGCTTCCACTATTTCTAGAGCCACCTCCTTAAATACCCTGGGATGCAGACCATCAGGCCCTGGGGATTTATCAGCCTTCAGTCCCATCAGTCTACCCAAAACCATTTCCTGCCTAATGTGGATTTCCTTCAGTTCCTCCATCACCCTAGGTTCTCCGGCCCCTAGAACATTTGGGAGATTGTGTGTATCTTCCTCAGTGAAGACAGATCCAAAGTAACGGTTTAACTTGTCTGCCATTTCTTTGTTCCCCATAATAAATTCCCCTGCTTCTGTCTTCAAGGGACCCACATTTGCCTTGACTATTTTTTTCCTCTTCACGTACCTAAAAAAACTTTTGCTATCCTCCTTTATATTATTGGCTAGTTTACCCTTGTACCTCATCTTTTCTCCCCGTATTGCCTTTTTAGTTAACTTTTGTTGCTCTTTAAAAGAGTCCCAATCCTCTGTCTTCCCACTCTTCTTTGCTATGTTATACTTCCTCTCCTTAATTTTTATGCTGTCCTTGACTTCCCTTGTCAGCCACAGGTGTCTCTTACTCCCCTTAGTCTTTCTGCCTCTTTGGGATAAATTGATCCTGCAACCTCTGCATTATTCCCAGGAATACCTGCCATTGCTGTTCTACCGTCTTCCCTGCTAGGGCCTCCTTCCAGTCAATTTTGGCCAGCTCCTGCCTCATGCCTCTGTAATCCCCTTTGCTATACTGTAATACTGACACTTCCGATTTTCCCTTCTGCCTTTCCATTTGCAGAGTAAAACTTATCATGTTGTGATCACTGCCTCCTAATGGCTCTTTTACCTCTAGTCCCCTTATCAGATCAGGATCATTACACAACACTAAATCCAGAATTGCCTTCTCCCTGGTAGGCTCCAGTACAAGCTGTTCTAAGAATCCATCTCAAAGGCACTCTACAAACTCTCTTTCCTGGGGTCCATTTCCAACCTGATTTTCCCAGTCTACCTGCATGTTGAAATCTCCCATAACCACCGTAGCATTCTGGAAAGTAGAAGGGATGTCATGGTTGTTAGTATCGCTAGCTGATGTTTATAAAGGTAATGAATGTCACCATTTGCTTGCTCCCAGGGTTGATCTAGGCATTAATGACATCAGGTCTGCATTGTAAGACTCAGTCTTTGCTTTACATCACTTTGCTATTGATTTTGGCCTCCTTGTTATATTTTGTAACCGTTAAAAGCTGAAGACAATAACTTGTGACTTAAGGTTATTAAGCAGTGACGTTCCATTAATCCATTCCCTCCACCCTCCAAGTGCTAGCTACAGGCAACATATTGGTAAACCTTATCAGTATTATCCTTGCTTGAAATCTACACATACTTCTTGGAGAAATCAAATGGGAACACTGTATTTGGTCACAGTAGTGCCTGCAGGTTCTTGGTTTATGTTTTTGGCATTAAAATATCCTGTACTCAGCTGGGTGAAACATTTCTGGGGAGTGGGATGGATGAGTGGCTGTGTGGAGGAGGGGAGTTTGGGACTTCCCTAACAAGTAAGGTGTCAAATGTATTGGCAAGTGATCTTGCGTGCTTACATACTTGTCATTCTTTGCAAATGTGCCCATCTGTGCTAGTTGCCCATTCATTGATAAGTATTCAAGGCACACTTTCAAGAAACAAACATTCTGATCGAAATTCAAATTCTATGTGATAATTGGACAGATATATCCAGAACTCTTCTGCATTTGTCCAAAAGAATTGTGGTAGTTTAGGTACATCATCATGGTAGTTTTGACTTTTCTATTTCAATAGTCCAGCTCAGTAATCACTCTTTTAATTAGATTCTTGCATCAGATTAATTAAGACTGAGAAAGCATTGAATCTTCAGAAACCCAATTTCATAAATAACAGCTTTTATTGCCGACGACTGGCAGCTGTTTTTTCAAGTTGGAATATTATTCCAATTCAGCAAGCTTTTAAATATGATGGTAGACTATCTGCATTGTCTCGAGTAATTTAAAAAAAAATCATATTGCTATGTTAACAGGTTTATTTGTACTCATTCCACTTCATGCACACCAGTTCTATAGCCAATTCTGTCAGTACACTGAACCCACACTGATCAATACTTCTTGTCTTTCGTCTCAGCATTCAGTTCCTGCTCATTGTCACGATTCTTAACTTTTGATAGACGGCTGGCCAATAACAGATAAACTTTGCGATCTTCTTTTACTTTCTGACTGAACTGTCAGCACAATAAATGTATCCATTTAGGCCTGCAAATAGCAACTTGTTGATTCTGAGATTCACAAGACGGACTTATCTGGCTGTGCGGCAGACTGCGAGTGCGGACGGGGCCTCCAGACTATGGAACGTCTCCTGAGCTGTGACATGCTGCATGACACATGCACTGTAAAGGACCTTGCAGAGGCCAATGACGTGGCCTTGCCCTTTAGTAGGATGATAACCGATCCGCTATCTCAAAACCAAAAGCTCACTTTCCCAATACTCAGCTCACTTTCCCTCAGCCGTGGCAGTGCTTGCACGCCATCACATTCTACTAGGCGTAATCAAGTGGCAGCTCAAGTAACAGTGAGGCATCACTCCAGTACGAGCTCAATGTTTTGACAGGGGGAACATTAATGTGCCTTCTCGGCCCCCGATGGCACGGGAATCCCAGTCACCAAGGCCGACGTCAGAGGATCCTTCAGGAGGGTGAATCCTCGGAAAGCGTCTGATGGTGGACCTGGTTGTATTCTCAAAACCTGCACGAACCAACTGACTGGAGCTTTTGTGGACTTCTTCAACCTTTCTTTACAGAGGTCTGAGGTTTCCAACTGCTTTAAAAGGGGATCAAGAATACAGGTGCCTAAGAAGGGTTCGGTGACATGCTTCAATGATTGCTGATAGTGGCATTAACGTCCGTGCTGATGAAGTGCTTTGAGAAGTTGATTATGGTACATATCAACTACCTTAGCAAGAACCTGGACCCACTTGCCTACAATTTGCCTACTGCAACAAAAGATCAACTGGAGGGAGGGTGTGATAGCAATTTATAGAAAATTATGTTAGAATATAGGAGAGAGATTGATTATCTGATTAAATGGTGCCAGAACAACAGCCTTGCTCTCAGTGTCAGTAAGACCAAGGAGTTGATTGTTGACTTTAGAAGAGGAAGGCTGATCTTCCATCTTCGTCTTCATTGATCTATCTTCATTGACGGGTCAGTGATGGAGTGAATCAACAACTTCAAGATCCTGGGCATGCATATCTCTGAAGATCTGGCCTGGACCCAGCACATTGAAGCAATCATAAAGAATCCCCATCAAAGCCTCTACTTCCTGATTTAATTGAGGAGATTCGGTAAGTCGCCAAATACTCTTCTGAACGTCAACAGGTGTATGGTAGAGAGCACAGTGACTAGTTGCATCACGGTCTGATTTGGCAACTGAAAAAGGCAACCAGCTTCACCATGGACCCACAGCACCGCAGCCATGCTCTTATTTCATTACTGCCATTGGGAAGAAAGTATAAGAGCCTGAAAACTATGACCTCAAAGTTCAGGAACAACATCATCCCAAAAACATTAGGCTATTGAAAACTCCAAACACCAACAAAACTACAAACTGTCTTGGTTGCACTAGGAACTTTGGACTTTTGTTTTGCATTATATATTTTTATTTGTTGATTTTAAAAATATATATGTTATCTATTGAGTGCTATGTTTGCAGACTCGTTTTGGTTCATATGGCAATTAAACACTCTTGACTCACTCAATGATTTCCGTGTCTACGAATCTGTCTCCTCAAATATTTAGCAACTAGGCATTCCCAGACTTCTATAGTAAAGAATTTCACGGATTCATCATTATCTGGATGAAGAATGTTCTCTTCATCTGTGCCCTAAATAGAGTCATAAAGCTGTACAGCACGGAAACACGCCCTTCACCCCACCTTGTCCATGCGGACTATGTTGGCATACAGGACTAGGCCCATTTGGCCCATAGCCCTCTAAACTTTTCCTATCCATAAATTTCTTGTCATATCCTGAGACTATAATCTTTGGCTCTAGTCCCAATTTTTTTCTCAATCCTGGGATCTGCTTCAACTTCAAATATTGATACAAATGTTATTTAAAGCTGTAATGGCATGACCACCTTCTGTGGCAAAGTATTCATGTTCCACCATTCCCTCTCCAAACTCTTCCTTTGCAATGGTTCCTTCCTGCATCATCCATACATGTACACCACAAAACCTACTGGCAGGAAGTGTCAGGAGTGATGATAATGTGTCATTGCAGCTCAAAGGGAGGCCATTCAGCTGACTGATTCCATACTGGTTTTATGTGAGACCAAGTCCTGTTGCCCTTTCCCATATCCCAGTAATTTTGTTGCTTTGGGATATTTATCCAACTCCCTTTTAGAATGCTGCAGTTGAATCTGCCTCAACTTTGCCTGGCAGTACATACATACTTAGTCAAAGTAAACCTAATTTTTTAAACTCTAACATCTCTGGTTTGCATGATTTTAAATTACTCCATCAGATCTCCTTGCAACTTCCTCAAATTCAAGGAGAACAAACTAACTTCTTCTGTCTATGCATATGCCTTGTGTTGCTCGCCCCCTGGTATAATTGGGATAAAACTCTATGCAGGCTCTAAAGTCTTTGTCTTTCCTAAAGATTCTTATGACAGAACGAGTGTTTTATATAAAGTTCACCATGGCTGCCTTGCTCTTATACTCTATTTATTAAACTATAATTTATATGGATTTTAACCACTTTCTCAACATGCTCTAGCACTTTCAACAAACTATACAAATATATCTATGACCGTAAAGAAAGGATATAGGTGGAGACAGGAAGACAGTGGGAGAACTGGGAAGGGGGAGGGGAAGAGGGACAGAGGAACTAAAGTTGGAGAAGTCAAAGTTCATACCGCTGGGCTGTAGCGAGACCAAACGCAGTCTCGGCAATCATTTCGCTCAACACCTTCGCTCAGTCCGCCTTAACCAACCTGATCTCCCGGTGGCTGAGCACTTCAACTCCCCCTCCCACCCCCAGTCTGACCTTTCTGTCATGGGCCTCCTCTAGTGCCATAGTGAGGCCCATCGGAAATTGGGGGAACAGCATGTATTTGGCTTGGGCAGCCTACAGCCCAGCGGTTTGAACATTGACCTCTGACTTTAGATAGTTCCTCTGTCCCTCTTTTCCCCTCCCCCTTCCCAGTTCTCCCACTGTCTTCCTGTCTCCACCTATATCCTTTCTTTGTCCTGCCCCCCTGACATCAGTCTGAAGAAGGGTCTCAACCCGAAACATCACCCATTCCCTCTCTCCTAGATGCTGCCTGACCTGCTGAGTTACTCCAGCATTTTGTAATACCTTATTTTGTGGGATGATGCTCTCAGATGTGAGACAGGCGCAAGCAGCTGTTAAAAGTCCAGTAATAGCATATACTAAATTAATTATTTTACACTTAATATTCATGAGGCAGATTTTCTGCAGATAACAAAAAATGCAATCCCACCAAGGCCACTGGCAATGACCCTCCGCTCAACTTGTAAGGCATTTGAGCTTGCAAGTTTTGGCCTGTCAAAACAAGATTGTAATTTCAGGAGAGCTCTTGGGATTTCCTTTCAGAATTGAGGGGGGGGGACATAGAATCACAGTTTTCAATGAAGTGTTGTATTTCTGAGATGGAGCGCCATGGAGTCCTACGGCACATGAATGGGCCTTTTGTCCCACCATATCCATACCAATCATCAATTTCATAACTTTCCTAATCCCATTTACCAGTAAATGAACTGTAACCTCCCATTCCTTGAAAGTGGCGTCACAGGTATATAGGATGGTCAAGAATGATTTTGGTACATTGGCCTTCATCAGTCAGTATTGAGTATAGAATTTGGGAGGTCATGTTACAGTTGTACAAGACATTAGTGAGGTCACATTTGGAGTATTGTGTTCAGCTTTGGTCACCCTATTATAGGAAAGATGTTGTTAAGATGGAAAAGGTGCAGAAAAGATTTACGAGGATGTTGCTAGAACTCGAGGGCCTGACCTATTGGGAGAGGTTGAGCAGGCTATGACTTTATTTCTTGGAGTGCAGGAGGACAAGGGGTGATCTTATAGAAGTGTACAAGATCATGTGAGGAATAAATAGGGTAAATGCATAGTTTTTTTTACCAAGTGTAGGAGCCATTTTGCAGTTATTAGTTATTTTTGCTTATTAATATTACTACCTTGTATTCTGCTGTAGTTTGGACACTATAGAGTTAATGCAATGCTTACGTAGGGGCTGGGCGGAGCCAGAGTACAGGCAGTTGGGTACGTGCGGGCATAGTGGATGAGCTGGGAGGTGCTGGGAGGGTCAGCTAGAAGCTCCGCCAAAAGATTTATCAGCCATGATGTAATCGCCTGTAAGTTTTATTAACTAGAAGATTAATACAAACTGTGTCGAAGTTATATCTGACAATTCGTAACGATCGCATAGACTGTGGTAAGATATGGAATTTTACCTAGCAATTAATAACCAGTCGATGACAAGAGATATGCCAATATGTTTATTGCACCTTCAAATAAAGAAGACTAACTATTAAACGTCTGGGAGGATCTCTGTTATTAGTTGTTCGAGTTATTACGCTTATCGCTGATCCTCTATGCAAGTGGCAGCTTGGGAGCTAATTGAGATAGACGAGAAACTGGCCGCTACACCAAGAGTAGGGGAATCGTGAAACATAGGTTTAAGGTGAGGGGGGAAAAAATTTAATAGGAACCTGAAGGGGCAACCTTTTTACACAAAGGGTGGTAGGTGTTTCGAACCAGCTGCCAGAGGAAGTAGCAGAGGCAGATACTATCTCAACATTTAAGAAACATTTAGAATGGATAAGATTGGTTCAGAGGGATATGGGCCAAACACGGGCAGGTGAGATTAGTATAGATGGGGCATTTTAGTTGACGTGGGCAAGATGGATCAAAGGGCATGTTCTATGACTATGCCTTGGGAATTCAAGTGTTTGCCCGGATACTTAAATGTCCTCAAAGACTCTGCCTCTCCCATACATTAGGCACTGCATTACAGATTCCATCCATTTTTGGGGTGCGAAACCACTTCCCCCTGAGGGAAAAGCTTTTTATTATCTCCCTGAATTGTTTGCCTCATAATTTTATATGCATCTATCCAGTCTCCTTCACATAAGGAATATAAAATCAGTCTACCCTGTCCTTTCTCATATTAGGCTCTCCATCATAAGCAACATCCAAGTGAATTTCCTCTGCATTATACACTTTGAAAGAGAGGATACTTGCCAGTGACTCTGCTCTTTTCAATGCTCTTTCTATTTCCTCCTTGTGAGTGTATGTAGCCTTTTTGGATTGTCTGTCTTTCTGGACCAACAGAGGTCATGTGATAATGAAACAACAATAAACCCCAGGCCTGCTAATGATGCTCCTCCTGTGTCTCCAAAGCACCATGAAGTGCCATAAACTTAAATAAAACAAATATAAAATGTAAACTATATGTGAATAGAATGACCGACTGACCCATGCCAGCTCCCATCGTCTCCCCGGCAGTTTAGAGCACTGGCTTCCGACGCCACTCCTGACTCGCTAAGTGCACCAGCGAGTCCTTCTTCACCCACTGCTCATGTTGCAGTCCCTGGGGACAATGCTTTCTTCAGTTCTCCACCCCCCTCCCACCCCCTACTCTTTCTCCACCTTCACCCTCTTCCCCCAGACTCGCTAACATACTCCACCTTGGAAGCTACAGCAGGCGAGAGGGGAGGGAGCCCCATGGTTAGCAAGTACATTCTGTCGGAGGGCACGCTGAAGAAAGTGTCATCCCCAGCAGTGTTACAACATGAGCCACAACAACAGCTGCATGAACCAGTGAAGAAGGGCTTGCTGGTGCAGACCAGCAGCATCGGCGCCTAGTGTGAAAGTGAAATGACACAAAGTGCTAGAGTACCTTGGTCGACTAAATTAGTCTGAGGAAGGGTCTTGATGTCACCTATCCGTGTTCTCCAGAGATCCTGACCCTCTGATTTTATCCTTTAACTGAAGTATTCTTTGGTTGTCATGAATCCTAGCATTCAAGCAAGAGCTAGATAGAGCTCTTAAGGATAGCGGAGTCAGGGGGTATGGGGAGAAGGCAGGAACGGGGTACTGATTGAGAATGATCAGCCATGATCACATTGAATGGTGGTACTGGCTCGAAGGGCCGAATGGCCTACACCTGCACCTATTGTCTATCTGATGACATTTTAAATATTTCAATAACTGGAAAATGCATAGGAATGTCCTGAGCCCATAAGTGTATTTTTAAAAAGAAGTGTAATCAGTTCCTTCCAATTCATTCTATTAGGCATTTTCTTCTTCTTCCAGATATCACAGACCCAAAAGACAATGCAGAATGGCTGTTGCTATTTGGATAATGGGGTCAAATGCCTTCCAAATGGAAAAGTAATTTCTTCTGCCAATACTCATTGCATAGATTCGTATTTTCAACTCGGCAATGGCTCCTGCCATGATTCTACACGACAGCTAAAGGCATTTACTCCGCCTGTCCAAGCGATAAAGGTAAGAGAGCCAGGTATGTCTGTTGGATTAATTTCTTTTCTTGAATACTGTGTGACTGCATTTCCATTTTTGTTGCATAGATCAGTGGATACTTAAACCTCATTGCCAATGGTATCGATAACTTCACACATGGCCTGGCAGTAGCTGGCAGCTTTCTTGTTAGCAGGAAGGTTAGTAGAAGAGAATAAACTAATTTTCAAAGGTTTTGCAGCAATTTAAGATCTTAGTTTCTGCCTGTGCATTTACTTCTAGCCACAATTCTGGATGCAAATCAATCAATTCAGAGCACATCATGGAATTTAAAGAGTTACTGAACTTGTCATTGGTCCAAAGTACATAATGCCCTTTTAGTTAATTATTACATTTGGTCTGGCCAATAAATATGCAAACTAAACTCCAAAAATGTTCTTTCAGAAATACATCAAAATATCTTCAGATTCATTTTGGGAGAAATGTTGGCAGGAGACATAAATGCATTCAGTCAAACAATTACACGCTACATCAGCCTGTCACACAGTCTGTAGGCTAGCAATAAGTTACAGTATAAAATAATGTCAAATGATGCCTGCAGTGCATTTAGAAAGTATTCAGACCCCTTCACTTTTTCCACATTTTGCCACGTTACAGCCTTATTTTATAATTGATTAAATTCCTTTTTGTTTATCATCAATCTACACAATACCCCATAATAAAAAAGCAAAGACATGTGGCTAGAAATTTTTGCAAAGTAATTAAAAAGAAATAACTGAAATATCACATTTACATAAGTATTCAGACCCTTTGCTATGACACTCAAAATTGAGCTGATGTTCATCCTGTTTCCATTGATTATCCTTGAGATGTTTCTACAACTTGATTGGAGTCCACCAGTGGTAAATTCAATTGATTGGACATGATTTGGAAAGGCACACACCTGTCCATATAAGGTCCCACAGTTGACAGTGCATGTCAGAGCAAAAACCAAGCCATGAAGACGAAGAAATTGTCTGTAGACCTCCGAGACAGGATTGTGTCGAGACACCGATCTGGGGAAGGGTATAAAACAATTTTTGCAGCATTGCAGGTCCCGAAGAGCACAGTGGCCTCTGTCATTCTTAAATGGAAGAACTTTGGAACCACAGGACTCTTCATAGAGCTGATCACCTGGCCATACTGAGCAATCGGGGGAGAAGGGCCTTGGTCAGGGAGGTGACCAAGAACCCGATGGTCACTCTGACAGAGCTCCAAAGTTCCTCTGTAAAGATGGGAGAACCTTCCAGAAGGACAACTGTATCTGCAGCACTCCACCGATCAGGCCTTTATGGTAGAGTGGCCAGACGGAAGCCGCTCCTCAGTAAAAGGCACATGACAGCCCACTTGAAGTTTGGCAAAAGGCACCTAAAGGACTCTCAGACCATGAGAAACAAGATTCTCTTGTCTGATGAAACCAAGATTGAATTCTTTGGCATGAATGCCAAGCGGCACCGCTCATCACCTGGCCAATACCATACCTGCGGTGAAGCATGGTGGTGGCAGCATCATGCTGTGGGGATGTTTTTCAGCGGCAGGAACTGGGAGACTAGTCTGGATCGAGGGAAAGATGAACAGAGCAAAGTACAGAGAGATCCTTGATGAAAACCTGCTCCAGAGCATTCAGGATGGGGCGGAGGTTCACCATCCAACAGGACAACAATCCCAAGCACACAGCCAAGACAACGCAGGAGTGGCTTCATGGCAAGTCTGTGACTATCCTTGGGTGGCCCAGCCAGAGCCCGGACTTGAACCCGATCGAACATTCCTGGAGGGACCTGAAAATAGCTGTGCATCGACGCTCCCCATCCAACCTGACAGAGCTTGAGAGGATCTGCAGAGAAGAATGGCAGAAATTACCCAAATACAGGTGTGCCAAGCTTGTAGCGTCATATCCAAGAAGACTTGAGGCTGTAATTGCTGCCAAAGGTGCATTTACAAAGTACTGAGTAAAGGTTCTGAATAGTTATGTAAATGTGACATTTCAGTTATTTCTTTTTAATTTGCAAAAATTTCTAAACATCTGTTTTTGCTTTTTTACTATGGGGTATTGTGTGTAGATTGATGATAAAAAAAAAGTATTTAATCCATTTTTAAATAACCTTTAACGTAGCAAAATGTGAAGGAGTCTGAATACTTTCTGAATGCACTGTAGAACTTTGAGACATCTCTGAGCCTCATTACCAATGGGATTGGTCAGATTTCGAGCATTGAAAGAATCCTCAATAGTCCACAGTCTCTGCCATGTATGAATATACTATTCAGTGTGTATTCATGTATGAATATACTATTCAATATACTATACTATGAATATACTATTCATACATTAATCTAATTCTCACCAATTCCACCCCACACCCGCACCCAGATTCTACCACTCTCCTACACCAAAGTAAGCAATTAACCAGCCAAGGTGGGATGTCGGAGGAACCCAGTAGAAACCAACACAGTTATGTAAAAAATTGTGCAAACTTGCATAGATAGCCTAAGGAGTCGGGATTGAACCTTGTCTCTGGTGCAGTAAAACAGTAGCTCTACTATGTGGATATGCATCACTGTGTTGATAGACACATTGCTGGAGTAACTCAGCGGGTCAGGCAGCATCGTTGGAGAAAAAGGATGGGTGACATTTCGGGTCGGAACCCTTCTTCAGACTCAGAGATGCTGCCTGACCTGCTGAGTTATTCCAGTGCTTTGTGTCTATCTTCAGTATAAACCAGCATCTACAGTTCCTTCCTACACATCACTGTGTTGATTCTTGTTTGCCCATTGATGACGGTTATTTTATCTTTTTTGATAAGTTTTTTTGTCATTGCTTTTTGCTGGTTGAATTTGCGGTAATGCGATTCCCAGTAGGATGTGATAGATTTTGCAGTGGGTTTTACCCGACTATCCCAGACATCTCTCTCCTTTCCTGATCTCTCTATCTCAATAACAGGCTATCGACTGACATCTACCACAAGCCACGTCTTCCCATCCCCACCCTTTTCTATGTTCCACAGAGACCACTCCCTCTGAATGTCCTTGGTTCGCTCATCCTTCCCACCGAAACCAACCCCTCCCCAGGTACTTTCTCCTCCTGATGCAGGGGATGCTACATCTGTCCCTACACCTACTCCCTCACATCCGTCCAGAGACACCAGCAGTCCTTCCAGATGAGGGACAGGTTTATGTGCACCTCCTCTAACTTCATCTACTGCATCTGATATTCTCCTTTATGCGACCGAGACCAAACAGATGTGGCATCCATCTCTCCGATCACGTGCTCAGTCTGATAAGGCCTCCGGTTGCTAACCATTTTAACTCCACTTCCCATTCCCATACTGATCTTTCTGTTCTGGGCCTCATCCATGGCCAAAGTGAGGCCACATACAAACTAGAGGAACAGCACCTCGCACTCCGCTTGGATAGCTTACAACCCAATTGTACAAAAATGGAATTCTCCAAGTTTAGGTAACTAACCAACTCCCCACCTTCTCCCCCCCCCCCCCCCCCCCCCTTCCCTGTGCCCTACCAACTCCCCACCTTCTCCCCCCCCCCCTCTTCCCTGTGCCCTACCTGGACTCTCCTTCCCGTGGTTTCACTATTTACAACTCATCAATCCTTATCTCACACCTTTTGCATTTTCATCTCTGGCCTTTGCCCAAGCATCTGCCTATCATAACTCCCCCCTCACATGTATCCACCTATCCCCTGTCAAATGTTTTGTCCATTCTCTCTTCCACTTTCTCTCCCCACCTCTGCCTCCTCACTACAATCGGTCTGAAGAAGATTCCCGGCCCAAAATGTCACCTATCCATGGTTTCCAGAGATGCTGCCTAGCCTACTAAGTTACTCCTGAGCATTGTGGTTTTTTTTGTTAACCATCATGTACAGTTCCTTGTTTGTATATTTACATGAGTAGCTGTTAGTTGCATGAAACTAGGTTTTGACAAAATGTCCATTTGTCACTGAAATTGAAAGCTTACTTTGGGATGGGAGAAATATATGGGAGAAAATGCAAAAGTTATCACTAGACATTTACTTAGTGCACATTATATTCTGGCTCCATTTCAAAATGTGCATTCCATCTGCAGACAAATTGTTGCATCTGTGGGAAGGATCCGGGGAATGGATTAGTTTGGATTGTTCAATAATTCCATCATTTCCATCCATTTCTCTATTTCACGCAATCCCTAGAGTATGATAAGAGCAGAAATAGCGCAGCTTTCTTGGAATCTGCTTGGACCAGTTTGGCTGATAAGTTGTTTTCCAATCTTTCCCGATATTGGCACAACAATCCTCCTCTCCCGATTACTTTGGTAATAAAACCAATGAAAGGATGGCCTGGTGGCACAGCAATTAGTGCCTCGTGGCTGCAGGGACCATGTCTATAGGTTAATTGGCCACTGTAACTACCTCTTAGTATTGGCTACTGTAAACTATTTCTTAGTAATGGCAGAAGGAGTCATAAGAATTGATGGACGTGTATAAGAGAGAAAAAGTTGCAGGAATAAGTTGCAGGCGGCACGGTAGCGCAGCGGTAGAGTTGCTGCTTTACAGCGAATGCAGCGCCGGAGACTCAGGTTCGATCCTGACTACGGGTGCTGCACTGTAAGGAGTTTGTACGTTCTCCCCGTGACCTGCGTGGGTTTTCTCCGAGATCTTCGGTTTCCTCCCACACTCCAAAGACGTACAGGTATGTAGGTTAATTGGCTGGGTAAATGTAAAAATTGTCCCTAGTGATGTAGGATAGTGTTAATGTACGGGGATCACTGGGCGGCACGGACTTGGAGGGCCGAAAAGGCCTGTTTCCGGCTGTATATATATGATATGATATGATGATAATACAGGGAAATAAGGAGAGGGGCAATGGGACTAATGGGATTGCTGGGGGACCTGATGAGCTAAATGATGGCAACCGGTGTCGTTACAAGAGTGGCATGTGCTATGTTAATGACTTATGCCCTGCTTTTTGTGGTTGATTTAAAGGTGGAACTAATTTCATCAAATTTTATTGTTAAAATACAAATTCAAACTTGGAAGTTTTTGAATAATGGCAGGGACAAGGAATTGAAAAGCTGTAATCCAAATGGCTTTATTTTATTGTTTCTTTCAGTGAGATCTGCACTAAGTTTGTCACACATGATACCAGATGTTGCTATGGTTATTGTGTCATCTGAAATTAGTTGCTTTGGTTACAGCTGTCCATTAAGCCAGTTCAACTGTCGATGTAAACTTGTTTTCTCTGACAGGTTGGGCTCACTACTACCTTGGCTATTCTCCTTCATGAAGTCCCACACGAGGTGAGTGAACTCATTTTAATATGAATAATTGTTTTTTTAAATTCTATGTAATATTTCCTAAATCCAGTGCACAGTCACCACCACTCCCCCACCCCATTCCAACAAGAATATTACATTGAAGAGAGAGATAACTGGGATGACACTCGTCCTCATGGCACTCTCGGTAACCCTTAATTTTCAGTTGGTGTGAGGAGCTTTGGCTAATCCATTCAATGCCATCTGAAAATGGGAGATGCTAGTTGTTACACTAACATTTCAGACTGGGATTGTGGTAAACTATGATCAATGAAGTAGTTACACTAAACTAGTTGTTTACTGTTTTACTGTAAAGGTACAGAAGTGTGAAAACACACACCACCAGATTCAGGGACAGTTTCTTCCTAGCTGTTATCAGGCAACTGAATCATCCTACCATAACCAGAGAGCAGTACTGACCTACTTTCTACCTCTTTGATGTCCCTCAGACTATACTTGACCGGACTTTGCTGGCTTTACCTTGCACTAAACGTTATTCCCTTATCATGTATCTATACACTGTAAATGGATTGATTGTAATCATGTATTGTCTTTCTGCTGACTGGTTAGCACGCAACAAAAAGCTTTTCACTGTACCTCTGTACACTTGACAATAATCTGAGCTGAACAGCTGTAACATAATTCAGTCACCCACATTCTAGAAGTAAACTCTAACACCTGTGTAGTAACTGATTAGAACTTTTCCAATACAAACTTGATGCAGCCAGCATTGCATGCACCCTATCAATTTGTTCAGAGACAAAATCCCCAGGGGGAAGGTTTAGACTCTGAAGTTTGGGCTCCCTGCTGTAAGAAATTCATCTTTGTGCACTTGACCTACTCACAACAATGTTTAATCCATAGGTTGGAGACTTTGCCATCCTGCTCAGGGCAGGATTCGATCGATGGAGTGCAGCTAAAATGCAGCTCACAACTGCATTTGGAGGGGTGTTGGGGGCCTGTTTTGCCCTATGCGCAGAGTCTCCAGAAGGAACAGGTACAATTTAATTCATTTTATATTAATGAAGGATTTGATTGTGGGTTTGGAGGATAACAGGCAATTAATCAAGTGACAGTGAAATTTCATCTGGACTCAGGAAGTCTTCTACCTCATGTTGAAAAGCAGTCTAAGCACAATGTAATCAAGCCACAAGAATGTTTTTAATTTTTTTCTGTATGATAATTTATGACTACTGTGTCTAAACATTTCCCCAGACTGGGATTGTGGTAAACTATGATCAATGAAGTAGTCACAAAATGCTGGAGTAACTCAGCGCGACAGGCAGCATCTCCGGAGAGAAGGAATGGGTGACGTTTCGGGTCGAGACCCAGTTCGAGTCTGAAGAAGGGTCTCGACCCGAAACGTCACGCATTCCTTCTCTGCAGAGATGCTGCCTGTCCCACTGAGTTACTCCAGCATTTTGTGTCTATCTTTGATTTAAACTAGCATCTGCAGTTCTTTCCTGCACATCAATGAAGCAGTCATCTCTTTAGTCAAATGGGACGTGGGTCAGAAGTTGAGAGGTTTGGATTAAGAGGGAAAAGTTATACATTGATAACATATCAGTGATGGAATTAGCTTCTTGTACCGTGGGGGGCAGGTGTGTGGATGTGAATTTATCTTAAGAAACCTTTTGTTAAAATTGCAATCTTACAATTTACTCAATTTCAAGTTTTTGCAAGTGGCCCACCAACTTCAATTTTAATTCACTTTTCTCCCTTGCTGACCCTGATTATGTGATGTATGGCTTTGCAAACCTCCTGTCAATGCTTGTTTCCCAAACCCATTTTCTCATCGTCTTCCTCAATACCCTTATGTATATAGTTAACATGTGATGAATAACAAATGTGCAAAGCTGTTTTCCTGATTAGTCATGACTAAAGATTATAGTATGGTCCTTACAAAGTCATTTTATGCATTGTCGATGTTGGGAGATGGTTCCGATGAAGATTGTTCAGATGAAGACCTTTCATCTAGTGGTACAGATTATAAATTCATCTCTTTTACTGCTGAATCAATTTTTCATGCAAGGTTATACAAAGCATCGGAGGTGAAGAATGTGATCTTGTGCAAGATCTCTTAATGTAATTGAGCTGCAGCACCTGATGGCAGGACACTAACTTCTTAACATAGCAAAACAGCTGAGATCTAGAGAAAGAAAAGTAGTCATCCAGACCTGACACAGATTTTTCCGTTATCATCATTGAAGGTTGTTGTTCGTTATGCTAAATGTCAGTTGTTAAATATTTTTAAATTATTTCTGTAGTTGTCACTATAGATACGTCATACTCTCATATTGTTTAGATTCTCATTGACTGCAGCTTTTGAAACACAGACTTAAATTTTCCAAACCGCCTTTGTCTTTCTTCCATGCCCCCTTTCTTAGTGTGTGCCCCTCAATGCAATAACCCCCTACCACCACCATAGCCCAAAATCTCTTAACTCTTCCCCACGTTTCTCTCTAGTGCACTTTCTCTCTGGTATGCGTGCTACCTGTCTCTTTGCTTTCCCCTATCCTCAAAACTAGCTTTCTGTTTGTTCTCCCAATATCAATAATTATATGTTAACTGTAATTACTGAGAGCTTAGGGATAAGGGAGATGTTCTCAATTATCTTAGGTGTGCAGCGGTAGAGTTGCTGCCTTGCAGCGTTGGAGACCCGGGTTGGATCCCGACTATGGGTGCTGTCTGTACGAAAATTGTACGTTCTCCCCGTGCCCTATGTGGGTTTTCTCCAAGATCTTCGGTTTCCTCCCACACTCAAAAGACAGGTTTGTAGGTTAATTGGCTTGGTAAATGTAAACATTGTACCTCGTGGGTGCAGGATAGCGGGAATCACTGGTCGGCGTGGACCCGGTGGGCCAAAGGGCCTGTTTCCGCGCTGTCTCTAAACTAAACTAAATCTTGATGGGCCCCCTCTGTCATTCTAACTTATCAATTTCTTCAATTATACAGGGAGCAGTGTAGCCTGGATTCTACCATTCACATCAGGAGGATTTCTGTACATTGCTCTGGTTACTGTGGTACCTGATCTCCTTCAGGAGACGGATGTGCGGTAAGTAATTATTGCTACAATAGGCTTCAGAATGGTGTAAGTATCATTCTGCCAAATTTGGGTGGACCAAAAGTATATTCATTCTGCTGACGGAAATTAACAGAATCACAAAGAGTCCTTATTAAAGCAGCTATAATTGTATGCTATTGCATAATGTTATTTCAATTTTATTCATGGAGAAAAAAGCAGGGATTTTATCAGAACTGTATGTAATGTTAATCAGGCTATACCTTGATTACTGAGTACATCTCTGGTCACTAAATGTTTTGAAAGACGTGTTTGCACTGGATCAAAAGGGTGCAGAGGAGATTTATGAAGGCATTGCCAGGACAGGAATATTGTAGTTAAAGAAAAATGGACAAGCAGTGGTTATTTTTTATGGAGTATGAGGGGAGCTTAACTGAGGTATTCAAATAGAGGGTCCCCAAAAAGCAAACAGGAAAGATCTATTTCCCTTTGGAGTGGAATTAAAGACCAGGTAGAATAGATATAAAGTAAAAGTAATAGAAGGGAGATTAGCAGTTATATCTCAACGAGCATCACTGGAGCACATTATCTGCTCTTTGCTATTTGAAGGACATGGCAGCTGTATTTTTCTACATTGCAAAGATGAGTATGTTTCAAAAATACTTGGCACTCGAGGAATTTAGGACGTGCTTAGGTCATGAATTGCACTGTATCAATGAATGGAGCTGGCTGACAGCCAGAGATTCCATTGAGAATTATCAGCGGTCAGCTAATAGTGGCATGGTTTGTTTCAAACTTGCTTGTATACTTATGCAAATAAAGAAATCCATATTGACCTAGAGGTCAGATTTTAGCCCATCTAGCAGTGGAGCACTGATGAGCTGGAAGGAGAGATCAGATGTAATCTCAACCAGCTGTTTAGCTTTACACCATGCTGACAATTCCATTCATTTCAATGGGATCAGTATTTGAGTTATTTTACTGAATCACTGAGTGGTTACAATACATTCAGCCTTTTGAACACCTACCAGCACAAAGAAAAAGCAACTGAACCAATCTCCTTCCATGGCTTTTCAAATTCTTTAAATCCTCATCCAGTTCCTTTTTGAACAATTGAACTTGTCCCTTCAATTGAACTTGCCTGCCCTGACAGGGTATTTGAGATGCCAACCACTGTATATAGATCTCACTCACTGTATATAGATGTATTCTCAGGTTAACAAGCTAAATTTATGTTTCCTGGTTTTTCTAACAATTGGAATTTTTTCTCTCTCTACCTATATGCTTCATAATTTGAAATGTATCTAGCAGGTTCCTTTTCCAACTGCTTTTCCAAAGAAAGCATCTGCAGCTATCCAGTTTGCATATATATCCCAGAAATCATTGACAGGTTTCTCCTGCACCCTCTTTTAAGCAGACATATTTTTCCTAAAGTATCGCAGGGGATCTCAATTTACACTTGCTATTAGTCCAACAAAATCTTTTACTACAACTGTTTGCTGATGCATAATCAATTGATCTTCCTGCACATCACGGTTGGGGAAGAGGCAGTGGATGGGATGCATGAAGGATCAAAATTCCTGTAAGCAATTAAGTGATCTTTGAATCCCAGTTGCCTATGTGTGAAAGTGTGGAGCGTCTTCTCCACAAAGATTTACATTCTTATGATTGCTCACTACTTTCTTGAGCTATCCATAAGCGCCTTGCAATCTGTGGACTATATGAAATCATAATCATTGTTACATAGCCCAACACTCTTTGATTATTTATGCTGTGCTTTATAAATACGGGTGCTAGGTGGAACATGGTGAGGGGTGAATGATGGGCTGTGTTGATTAGATGGAAAAATGCGCCTGACAATCACATTATTAAATGATGGAACTCCAAAGGGTTGCATGATTTACTCTTGTAGTCATTGAACCAGCAAACCTTGTTGGCTACAATTATTCTGTGGATGAGCTATTAAAACAGTAAATAATTATCGGGAGAAAATAAAATTGTCGTGTTTGGGGAATTGTATACGTGTTTGCTCCTCGATGTTTACCTTGGTGGTGCCTACTTATTTGATGTGTAATTCTTTGTTGCAGGAACTCTGTGTATCAAGTATTGCTGCTTTGCAGTGGGATTGCAGTCATGATGCTGGTGTCGGCCATTGTCTAATTGATGCCTTGAACTGATCTTTGATCAGTGCCATTTTAGTGGTACCCATGGAAAGGTAACTTGGAGCCAGCCTTTATTCACATAATTGATCAGAAAGTCCAAGTATTGCTTCAGAAACGAGAACAAAAGATTCATCCCTTCCTCTACCATTGTTTCTTCTAAAATGAGTTCAATGAGCTATGTTTAATGACTGATAGTACCCAGTAAAACACTACACCAAAGAAAAATGCAATAAACCTTCTAAAGTGCCACATATCTACAAAAGCTACTACGTAGTTAATGGTGCTTCAATGTTTGGCAACCCTGACCTCTTAGCTGACATGACCACATAGGTGGTGGTTATTTTGTACATTAAGTAGTTACTGGATCCTGCCAGACTTTTCCCCTTTCACCAGAATACTTTGTATTAAAGGAGCAAAAGAAGTGTGCCTGTTAAACCTTGTCACTGTTGACATGAGATTCTGGTTAACGGATCAGCTTAAACACCTGGGGTACAGTAATATGTATCCATTACTGAAATACTTCTAGGTACTTGACCAACCCATATCTACCTTTAATATTTTCTCTGAAAAAAGGTGAACATGCTTTATTAGGACCTGCGAAACATCCTGAAGGAATGACAGGTAGCTACAGTTGAAGCTTCTCTGTGCCTGAAAATTATTGTGGAAATGTAATGTGAGCCTGAGCAGGCTGCTGATCTTTCTGCCCTCTTTTTGCCAAACATCAACCCAAATACCCTGCTCTGCGTGTTCAAGCAGAATTTCAGTTGGATTGTGGAACCAGATGCACACATTCAATGACTTCCAAAATTATCCCTGATTTCCATAGGTTCCTTGAAATAAAGGCAAATAATTTCCTTGCACGTTTAGTTGTTAAATACATGGCATTTGGGTAGCACAATCAATTACCCTGAAACCTGTTTACCTTGCCCAGGCAAGCCAAAGATTACAGCCATAATGATGCTTTTGGTATGTGGTAAATGCCCTTTTGTTACATTGGTATAACAAAGCCATCTTTAGATCAAACCCTTTGGTTATTCAATATTGCTGTGCTAATGAAATCTGTTATCTTATTAGAAACATACAAACACTCCTCATCCTGTGTAGTCAGGCGAGGCGTGTGGTCTGACTGTTACAAGCTGTTAAATTAGTATTAATGGTGCTCTCTGCGTTAGTGTGGGACTGCTGCTCATTGCATGATGAGATCAACAGCACCTCGCATCTATGCACAGACTCGTCAGCAAACTAACTCTGCACTTTCTCTTATTTTTTGAGGCATAGATTTTATTTTGTGTATTCTTGTAATAAAATGTATGTATTTTCATTTTCATTGTAAATATTTAGCATGAAATATTTGAATAAACTATTCATATTCATTTTGTCTCGTACTCCCAGAAGTGAGAACAATACTAATACACAGACTATCCTTCTCCTATCTTAGGAGAAACGTAGGATGGTGGTTACGGTTAATAGGGAAAAAGATTTTAAATGATATAACACAATGAAAGCTAATTTTGTTGCAACCAATATCTAATCTAGCTGTTGTTTGGAGTCTGTCAACATTGCAGTACCCTGATTCGAGTTCCACAAGGCTATTCTTTCAGTCTGATTCCCGTCACACAGATCTGGGTTTCTATAAGAATACGTTAGTATCTGTTGGCCAATACGCCATATATGTTGTAATACGCCATATTTTGCAGCCGAGTAGCTCTTGTTGGGTCTGTCCCCACCATTATGTAAACAACTATAATGTTGAGGGCCTCCATAATTGCTTCATTTGGATGAACTCCAAACTGATCATGGAGCTCAAAACTGGAGAGCCACAAAAATATGGCTCCAAGAGTAGGTTAAGAGTGTTGATTCATCTCTTCCCTCTCCAGAGCCTTTCCACCACCTACAAAGGCCAGGTCAGGAGTATGATGTAATACAATATGCACTTGGGTGCATACCGATGCCACAAATAAAAAAACAGTGCAAACTAATCTATATGACTGGCACTGTCCAACATCATCCAAGCGCCTTGTGATCTACTGTAACAATGCTCTAATCCTCTTTGTTACAGAACTTCCCAAACCTATAACCAATACCAGTGAATGAACAGTGCCAGTCATTTGAGATAAGCACTGGAATCACAAAATTTCTAACACAACAGGAGTCCAATTGACCTACTCATGTTCATGTTGATTGAAAAAGGATATTCAGCCAAATCCCACCTTCCAATTCTGGGTCTGTTTCCCTGCAGGTTATGCCTTTTTAAGTACTTGTCTGTGCACTAACAATATGGTGGAGCTTTCAGGCAATAACTTCTTGGTCACTACTCTGATCTTTTTTTAATTCATCTTTCCTCTAAATCGAACAACTTAAGAACATAAATAATTTGTTGGGGAATGTGCCATCTCGCAAATCTAAAGTTAGATAAAAAGTTAAAAAATCATAGGTTAATGGTCTTTATTTGAATGTATGTAGCATTTGTAATAAGATAAATTAGTTCTTGGCAACATAGGAATATGATATAATAGCTTGTTATAGAGCAATCAGGAGAGGGGGCACAATGTTTCAGAAGACGTTTCAGAAGACTCCAAAGACGTACAGGTATGTAGGTTAATTGACTGGGTAAATGTAAAAATTGTCCCTAGTGTGTGTAGGATAGTGTTAATGTGCGGGGATCGCTGGGCGGCGCGGACTTGGTGGGCCGAAAAGGCCTGTTTCCACGCTGTATCTGAAATATGAAAATATGAAATAAGAACAGGCCAAAAGAGAAAAGACATAGGTTAGCATTCTTAACCAAGGAAGGTATCACATCAATGTTGAGTTGAGGCAGTGGAGTGTCATATAAAACATAGCACAAAAAGTAAGGAAATTTGTGTTTGGTAGATTATTTCTTTGTTGTAACAATGCTTCTTGGCAATAAATCTTATACCGTTGGAAAGCCTGTTTATTTCCCTTTTAAATGGTGCCACATTTGTAAGGAACATGCATTTGTGGGATGAGCAGCAGAGCTGAGTATATGGGTTGCGCCCATGAAAAATTTGCCAAATCTTCTCTGCCAATGCCAAACAGCTTATTCTGCTGTTGCTATTGACTCTTGTTTTGAGCTTCTGGTACCCCCAGGTGCTGACAATCAGGTGCCTGATTTGCACCTGATTGGCAGCATCTGTGAGCATGGGCCCTGCTACAGTGGTCAGTAGGTGTCTGCTCCAAGAATCGGCATGCCACATTTGACTGATCTGGATAGGGCCCGTGCGATAGGGCAACTTCAAGCTGGTGTTCCGCAAAACCAAGTTGCGGCATTATTTGGAGTGAGCCCTAGTACCATCTCCAAAGTGAAGGCCAAATTCCATATAACGGGGATGTCAGAGACAGGCTGCGAAGTGGGCGTCCCAAGAAGACAACACCCGAAGAAGACCGTTTCCTCACCCTGTCAGCACTTAGGAACCGTAGGCTGTCTTCTACAGATTTGCAGTCAAGGTTTGCAGGACGATATGGCCGACGGCTCTCTGCCCAGACAATTCGGAACAGACTGCACGCAGCCGATCTCCGATCTCATAGGGCTGCCAGGAGGCCTGCCATGACTGCCCTTCACCGTCAGGCCCGTTTGCGCTGGTGTCGGCAACACGTGCACTGGAACCTGAACATGTGGAGGAACGTTATGTTCAGCGATGAGTCCAGATTCTGCCTACGGCAGTTGGATCATAGGGTCAAAGTGTGGAGAAGACGCGGAGAACGCTATGCTGATTGCTGCACCGATAGAGTAACATCTTTTGGTGGAGGCAGTGTGATGGCGTGGGGCGGCATCTCCCTCACTGGAAAAACAAGGCTTGTCATCATTGGAGGTAATCTCAATGCAGAGAGATATCGAGATGAGATTCTGCAACCAGTGGCAATCCCATATCTCCACAGTCTGGGACCGAACTCTATCCTCCAAGATGAAAATGCTCGCCCCCACAGAGCAGGGTTTCTCAGAGACTACCTCCAGAATTTGGGAGTGGAGAGGATGGAATGGCCTGCCAGCAGTCCTGATCTCAACCCTATTGAACACTTGTGGGATCAGCTTGGGCGTGCTGTTCGTGCCAGAGTGACCAACACAACCACGTTGGCTGACTTGCGACAAATGCTGGTTGAAGAATGGGATGCCATCCCACAACGGTGTGTGACCAGGCTGGTGACCAGCATGAGGAGGAGGTGCTAGGCTGTTGTGGCTGTGTATGGTTCTTCCACACGCTACTGAGGCTCCTGTTTATTAAATGAATAAATTGTTAAATTGCCAATATGTCTTGTTTCTTCAGACTTCAATCATCCAATCCACCAAACAACACCGAACAAGAGTCAATGGCAGAATAAGCTGTTTGGCATTGGCAGAGAAGATTTGGCAGATTTTTCATGGGCGCAACCCACATACTCAGCTCTGCTGCTCATCCCACAAATGCATGTTCCTTACAAATGTGGCACCATTTAAAAGGGAAATAAACAGGCTTTCCAACGGTATAAGATTTATTGCCAAGAAGCATTGTTACAACAAAGAAATAATCTACCAAACACAAATGTCCTTACTTTTTGTGCTATTGTTTAGAATCAGTTCATGTTGAAATCATGAATCGCAAGGGGAAAAAGTATGTGGGTGAGAGTGCTCTATGGTACACCAAAATGTAATTTCTCATGAAATTGGTGGAGCATAAATGGGGAACTTTCTAGGGCATGTTTGAAGGGAACTGCAATTGTCATGAGAGATTTTAACTGAATGAATTAAAATGGCATGGGAATCACAGAAGAAAACAAATGTTGTGTGCATCAGGGATTGCTTCATAGAGTAGTACGTTATAGAACCCACCTAGGAACAGGCTTTTTTAGATTTGGTCATGTGCAATGAGGAAGAATTAATAAAATATCTTGTGGTTAATGATCGCCTAGTAGGATGTGACCACAGTAGGAGAGAATTACAGGTTCGGTTTCAGGGTGAACACCACAGGATCTCAACCACAATTGTCAAAATAAGGACAATTATAATGGTGTTTTGTCTTAGGTGAACAGGAACAATAAGCTAAGACTTGTTTAGCCGATGAACAGTGGTAGATATTAAATCAGCTATTAAAACAATGCTCAGTGAGAATTTGTCCCAATGAGAAAGAGATATTCCATGAAAAAGAGGCCAAGAATAATGTTGAATGAAAAGTCAGGCATAAAGAGTGGTAATGGATGTAGTAGGCCAGAGAACTGGGAAGTCTTAGGATCCAGCAGCGAAAGAATAAAAAATAATCTGAAGGGAAATTTGACTTGAGAGAAAATTTGGGTGTAATATAACAATCTTAAGAGCTTCCCTGGCTATGTAAAAGGAAGAAGACAAGTAAGGTAAGTGTAAGATGTCATGTTTATTGTCATGTACACCGAGGTACAGTGAAAGCCTTTTGCATGCTATCCAGTCAAAGAAAAGACTATACATAATAACAATCAAGCCATCCACAGTGTATAGGTAAAGGGTACAACATCTAGTACAAGATAAAGTCTGATTAAAGATAGCTCAAAGGTCTCCAATGAGGTAGATGGGAGGTCAGGACCGCACTCTAGCTGGTGAGAGGATGGTTCAGTTGCCTGATAAAAACTGGGAAGAAACTGTCCCTGAATCTGGAGGTATGCGATTTCAAACTTCTTTACCTCTTGCCTGATGGGAGAGGGGAGAAGAGGGAGTGATCAGGGTGAGACTGGCCCTTGATTATGCTGTTGGCCTTACCGAGAAAGCATGAAGTGTAGATCGAGTCAGTGGAAGGCAGGTTGATTTGAGTGATTACCATACTGTGGTGCATCCCGATAAAATGCTATTTATGGCACATCTGTAAAGGTTGGTGAGGGTTGTTAGGGACATGCTGCACCTCATAAGCCATCCAAGGAAGTAGAAGCATTGGTGTGCTTTCTTGGCCATAGCTTTGATGTGGCTGGTCCAGGACCAATTGCTTCTGATATCTATATACTAAAACTCTCGTTTGTTTATTTGTTTGTTCCTGAACTACAGCCAAAACGGTACATGATAGTGCGACAATTTTAGGCCCACCTTACTCACCGTCATCCCTTTGGTGCTAATGGAAGAAGTTTCATTGAAATCGGTGTTATATTTTTAAAGTTATTCACATTTTAAAGTTTAAATCTATCTCCTAGGGAGGAAGGGAGGAGGATGGAGTGAGGGGGAAGAGGGAGGAAGGAGGGGAGAAGAGGGAGGGGGTGAGGGAGGGGGGAGGAGGGGGTGAGGGAGGGGGGAGGAGAGGGTGCTGCACCAATGCAGGAGAGGTTTGGGCCCAAAGGTCCACTTGGTCTAGCATATTCCTAAGAACGAAGCTTTAAACCATCTCTATTTAAGGGCCATCAATGTATACAAGGGTGTGTGTAGTGCTTCACTTCCTGAAGTCAATCACACTCTCCTTTGTCTTGCTGACATTGAGGAAGAGGTTGTTGTCTTGGCACCGGGTAATGTGGTTCTCAATCTCCTTCCTGTACTTCTCGTCATTATTTAATATCTGACCCACAGTGATGTCGTCTGCAAACTTGTAAATTGAGTTGGATTGGGATTTGACTGCAGTCATGATTGCATAGAGTATAGTAGGGGGCTAAGAATGTACCATTGTGGGGCATCCTTGCTTAGGATTATCATAGAAGATGATCTGTCACCTATCCTCACTGATTATGAGCTTGGTTGGGAAAATGGTATTGAAACCAATGCTGTAGTTTATGAATAGGAGTCTGACATAGGTGTCCTTCTTACCAGGGATTAGTGTAGGGCCAGGGAGATGGCATCAGCCCTGGACCTGTTGTGGCAGTGGGTGAACTGCAGTGGATCAAGGCTGTTTGGTAGATTGGATTTATTGTGTGCCATAACTATGTTCTCCAGAGACTGCCCGATCCTCTGAATTACATCAGCACTTATGTTTTTTTGTAAACCAGCATCTGTAGTCCGTTGTTTCTACTCCCTACATCTAGTGTGTTTAGCTCTTTAAGAATTTTGCACATCTGATGAGAACCTTCATTCTTCTAAACTTCAGGGAATAAAGTCCCAGTCTACTCAATATCTGTCCAAAGAGTAAATCTGCCATTTCTGAACACAGTCTGATGAACCTTTGTTGTACTCCTTGTGAGCAGTAAGAGGATGGTTGGAATCTGGAATACACTGAGAAGGTGGTGAAGCGACTACTCTTGCAACATGTAAAAAATATCTGTAGAATGCTATAGACCACAGGCTGATCAAATGGGGTTAAGAGATGGATACGATTTTTGGCATGGACAGCGTGGGCCAAAACATAATATTCCAAACTCACAGTCCCTGTGCAGACTTCTTTTTTGCTCCAGTGGTTAAATACACTCATTACAAGGGTGAACATACCATTTGTCTGGCTAATTGCTTGCTGCACCCAAGTTGTTGCCCTACAAACACACTTGGATCTCTTTGAATATCAATGGTACCCAAACACTCAGTTTAACAAGTTTTTCAATTATTTGCCCCAATGTGGATCATCTTGCATTTTCCACATTTGACAAACATGTGGTTTGATCAACGTTATAAATAGTTTTACATTTTTTTCATTTCCTCTATATTTCAATTCCCTTACGTTCTGTTTCATATGTACCAGAAACATTTGAGAGTGTATACCTTCGAAGAGGTTTATCATATATCAGTGATTTAGAAATATAGCTGGGATTTGGTGGTAGGTCCTCATCCTATTGAGGTCTGCGGATGTCCCCTTTTGGATCTACATTTAACCTTGGAATATGTGAGATATGACCTCGTCTCCCATTCAGCATGCAGCTATAACAGCCCAAAGCCCTCTTACCCACGCCATTCCAGGATACATTCTCTAAATCTTAAGAAAATATTATTAATAGTAAAGCAGTAGATATTAATACCTTCATACATCACCAATGTGAATATAAAAGTCAGTTATTTCCACTTCACACCGGAAATTTTTTATCATGCAAGGTGGGATATTTTGGTCTGTCTGTGTTGGACCAAATTTCCTGTCAATTTAACTTGCTGTAATTGCTCTTGTTCATAATGATTGTATTAAAAGCTGTTACATTTTCCCAATGTGGTCCTTGTGTAACTTATGCGTGGGTGAATTGTTTGGTCAAGTTCAAATTAGTAACTGATTCACTTCACCTGGTGAACTAATCATTAGTTAGAGAGGAATAGCAGCACGGTAGTTGTGCTGCTACCTCAGATTCAGCGACCAGGTTTAACCATGACTGCCGTGTGTGAGGTTTCTTATGACCGATTAGGTCCACCACTCATCTACCCGCCCCACCCACCCCACTTGGTCTCCTCCCATATCCCAACGATGTGCGGATAGGTTAATTGGTGACGGTTAATTACCTCATGAGAGTATGTGGCAAAAGTATCAAAAGTGAGTTGATGGGCTTGTAGGAAAGATAAGTTTGGTATTGATAGGAATTGGGACTAATGGGATTGCGCTGCTGTGAGCTGACTTGAACCCAAAGTGATGAATGGCCTGCTTTTTTGCTGTGATAAGCAGTTACTTGGATTTGAATTTTTTTTGTCTTCAGGTTTGTGGAGTCATCCTTAATACAAGGTACCCTGTACTGTACACTGTGATCATCCACGTTGTATGATATTTCTGTAGTTCAATATGTTTCATGTATTATCTGCATTTCCCTATTTTGTAACATTGTTTCTCATATTCAGAGATGTAATTATTTATTGTCGTCTTTCATACTCCCCTCTCTGCTTCATCCATTTGCATCAAAACTCCTTTGTTGTTCTAGTAACTCATGTTAGTCATAAGTGAATGTTTTATCTGCTCTCCCATCAGGCAGGCTTTGACAACTACTGGTGACCATGGGGGAGGTCGGTGCGGACCAAGTCTAGTTTCAATATATGATAAATATGCTGGGAAAATCTCTGCCTCCATCACCCACTCAGGCAGTGCATTCCAGATTTCAACTACAATCTGCGTGAGAAAGTTCTTCCTCAGATCACCTCTAAATCTCTTCCCCTCATACCATAAACCTATGCTTTTAGTTTACAATGCCTTGTGGAGAAATTTCTTATTATCTATACCATCTGCCCTTTGTTTTATATACCTCCATTGTGCATCTTGGCCTCCTCCTGTTTAAAGTGACAATGCCTAGCCTACCAAGTCTCTCTTCATCACTGAAACGTTCCGTCCCAGGCAACATCCAGGTGAATCTCTGTGCACCGTCTTTGGTCCTAAACTGTGGCCAACAGATCTGAATACAATTTTATAAAAATAGTACCATAACCTCCCTGCTTTAAAATTCTGAGCCTGCGCACATGAAGGCAAGTGCCCTCTATGCCTTCTTCATCACCCTATCTGCACTGTCACTGTCAGATCCTTAGACGTGTACACCAAGCTCCCTTTATTTCTCATTACTCTCAAGGAATCTACCATTCCTCTTGTAAGCACTACCCTTATTTGTCCTCCCAAAGGTGATTACCTCCCACTTAACAGTATTCAGTCCATCTACCGTTACTCTGCGCATCTTGCCAAATGAATAATATTATTCTGTAGCTTATCACAATCAACAACAATATTACTTATGCAATTTGTTAATTTGTATACGGGTAAGGAGCATGTTACTCAATCCTGTGGTATACCACTGGTCCATCACAAATACAACGCTCAACCATCACCCTATTACTGCACTGACCTCATCAACATTTTTTTTTAGCTTTGAAAAACTTCTATCAAATTGGTCAGATTCGACTCCACCCAACAAACCCTGATTGCCTTTGATTATTTTCTGCCTTTCCAGATGTGGAATAATCATGTCCCTTGGATTTTTTCCAATGACTTCCACACCATTGATATCAGACTCATAGGTCCATAATCACCCGGCTTATCCCTGATGCTCTTTTAAATAAAGATACCATTTCAATGCCATTATTCCAACCAATCTCATCTCCAAACTTGTAAAATTTGGAGTGTGCACTCCTCTCTGCAACTGGATCCTCAACTTCCTGACCAACAGACCCCAATCAGTGAGGATAGGTGACAAATCATCCTCGACAATAATTCTCAACACTGGTGCCTGCAAGGATGCGTTCACAGCCCCCTACCATACTCCTTGTACACTCACGACTGTACAGCCAAATACCAATCTAACTATCTACAGGTTTGCAGATGACATGATTGTAGTGGGCCAGATATCAAATAACGATGAGACGGAATACAGAAAGGAGATTAAGAATCTTGTAACTTGGTGCTAAGACAACAACCTTTCCCTCAATATCAGCAAGACAAAGAAGATTGTAATTGACTTCAGAAAGCAAAATAGTACATACTGTAAGGGCTCAAATTCAGCGTAGCCATGTGGGTTTTATTGCAGGGGTGTAAAAAAGGTGTAAAAGCTCCAGCTCGATTATGTTGCCTGGACATCCTGTTTATGGCTAAGGGTATCCTTTGATATGGGCAACTGGCTTTAAGGCTTTGATGGTCAGCCATCCTTTGAAGTGTTAAGAAGAACAACTTGCCATATGGACTGCCCTTTGTTCCCATGAAAGAAGAGGTCACGATGGACACAACGGACACGGAGGTCCCGAAAGACACATAAAGATTTATAGGACATTGTAAAACTTGCCATATAAGGTAGCAACAGGAAATGTACTGGCACATGTATTTCGGGTATAAATATGTGTAATTGTTAGCATTCGGTGAGAGAGACTACACTAGCTTCCTGAGTGTTTCTAAATGCTCCGGTTTCTAGACTCTCTCCCACCTGGGTGAGTAGAATAAAGAGGTTATACGAATCCGGTTGTCTGACTATTCTGTTCATAGGGCACGAACTACAACATACACCCTAATCTTCGTTGATGCGCCTGAGCAGTGATATTAGAAAGCTTTAAGTTCCCAACAATAAATATCACCAGCAATTTGTCCTGGACCAGCCACATCGAAGCTAAGGCCATGAAAGAACACCAATGCCTCTTCTTCCTTATAAGGCGGAGGAAGTTCAGCATGCCCCCCACAACCCTCACCAACTTCTACAGATGCGCCATAGAAAGCATTTTATTGGGATGCATCACAGCTTGGTTTGGGAATAGCACCATCTAAGACCACAAGAAATTGCAGAGTTGTGGAAGTTGCCCAGACCATCACACAAACCAACCTCCCTTCCATTGACTCCATCTACACTTCACACTGCTTTAGCAAGGCTGTCAACATAATCAGTGTCACTCCGGTCACTCCCTCTTCTCCCCTCACCCATTAGTCAAGAGGAACAGATTTTTGAAAACATCGTAGATTCAGGAACAGTTTCTTCCCAGCTGTTATCAGGCAACTGAACAGTCCTCTCACCAGCTAGAATGCTGTCCTGACCACCCAACTGCATCATTGGAGACCTTTAAGTTATCTTTAATCTGACTTTATCAGACTTCAATGTTATATCTTGCATTAAATGTATCCTTTATCTGTGCAATGTGGGTAGCTTGATTGTATTCATGTATAGTCTTTTCTTTGACTGGATAGTAGGCAAACAAAAGCTTTTTACTGTACCTCAGAACAACTGACAATAATAAACTAAACTACCATATTTTCTGACCTATCATCTGGCACCTCCTCTGTGACCAGGGAAGATATATATATCTCTATCAGTGGCCCAACTTTCTTCCTTACCAGCATCCCATACCACCCTGGAACACATCTCATCAGGGCCTGGGGCTTGTTACATCGCATAGGCTCACTGAAACATCTGATATTCACTTTTGCTGGTAACATTTTCCGAAATTTCACCCCCTCCTCGACCCTCAATAAATTCCCCGACTACATTGTCCATCACCAGTGAATACAATTGATAAGTATTCATTAAAAACCTCTATGTCCTCTGGCTCCACACAGTTTACCAATTTGATCCCTAATATGCCCCACTCTGCCCCTGGCTATCTCCTTATTCTTAATGTACTTGTCAAGTGCTTTTGGATTTTCCTTAATCTTGTCCACCCATTATTCATGCTCAATCCTTGTTCTTCTAATTTCTTTAAATATCCCCTACACTTTCTGTACTTCTGAAGACCTCCCCTGTTTTTACATCTTGATGCCGACTAAATGCCTTATTTTATAATCCAACCCTCTTTCCCTTGACACCAAAAGTATATAGAACAGTACAGCTCAGGAACGGGCCCTTCAGCTCACAATGTCTGTGCCAAATTAAGCTGTAGGAAGGAACTGCAGATGGTGGTTTATACCGAAGATAGCGACACAATGCTGAAGTAATTCAGCAAGTCAGACAGCATCTCTGGAGGAAAGGAATAGGTGATGTTTTGGGTCAGAACCCTTCTTCAGTTAACTGATCTCATCTGCCTGTGCATGATCCATATCCCTCTACTCCCTGCCTATATTAAATGCCAATATTGTATCTGCCTCTACCACCACCCCTGGCAGTGCATTTCCAGGTCCCAACCTCTGTGTAAAAAACCTGCCCTACACATTGCCATTTCTACAATTCACCCTTCAGAAAACTCCTTTCACTTTTGAATGGCTCCCACTTGTGCAAAGTAGATCTGCCTGCGGCAGCTGGTCCCAGTATATTCTTGCTGTCCTCCTGTCATCTGTCACCTCCCTTGTGACCAGTTAAGACAGAAACATCTGCCATGGCCCCAATAAGCTAATTTGTCTGGGATATGCGTCTGGGATGCATTTTGTCATCAATTGTTGCTTCCCCCAGTTTAAATGATATGTTATAGAATTTCCACTCCACACCTGAATTCTTCAACAACAATGTCCTTCTCCTTAATGAACACAGATGAGAAATATCAGTATTATCCCCAGCAAAAAGACTCAGGTGTGCGGCTAGTTGCGTTAATAATGACTTGCTTTTTCTTTGTGCAATTAATTGTTTAATAAGAGCTGAAAGTGCTTAAAATATTCAATAGATAGGGCAGCATTTGTGATGAGAGAAACTTAATCTTCCAGGTCAATGACCCCTTTAAAATAAATTATAAACAAAAATGACCATTAACTTGTTAGCTTTTTCTCCCTCCGCAGCTGCTGCTTCACCTTTGAAGGGTGGCACAGTGGCACAGCTGCTCCTCACCGGACCAGAGTCCTGGGTTTGAACCTGACCTTGGGTGCTGCCTGTGTGGAGTTTGCACATTTCGCGTGTGACAACATAGGTTTCCTCCTATATCCCAAAGATGTATCCCAAAGGCCTCTGTAACCGTTGGTGTATGGGAAGTGGGTGAGAATGGGAGTAATATAAACAGGTGATTGAAGTCGGTATGGACACAGTATGGACACGGAAGGGCCTGTTTCCATGCTATGTCTCTAAACTAAAACTACTGACATTTCTAGCACTTTAACTTCCAGCGATGGCAGTCTTGAATTTACAATAATAACTGAATCATTTTCCTGAGTTACACTGAATACATGGGTTGGTCTCCAAGTCTATAGTAGGGTTTAATATCCCTTGTTATTCCATTTAGTATTGAGTTAATGGCCAACTGCTCCTAGAATGTTCCTATTAGATTTGTGTAATACTACTTCTGGGTCTTTGTAAACAACTGAGGTTGACTTGATCCACAAGGTGATATGTGTCTAGATTTTGTGCCGCAAAGAGACCAGTAACAGGAAATATCTTCACTTCAGTCCGATTACCAACTTCCCATTTCTCTTCTGTTTTCTTATCAACAAAGTGTATATTTTTGTGTGTCCTTCCTCTGTTCATTGTGATATTCTGCCACATTTCTTTTAAATATGGAACACGGAACAATACAACACAGGAACAGACCATCAACCCACCATGTCTCTGTCGATCATGATGCCATTCTAAACTAATCTCATTGTCTGCAAATGCCCCTCTATTCTTAATCCGTTCATGTGCATAAAAACCTCTTAAATGTTGCCATCATAGCTGTTTCTACCACTTCTCCCAGCAATGTGTTTCAGGCACCTAGCATTCTCGTTAGAGAAAAATAGTTTTGTTTTACAAGTTTTCTTTTAAGTTTTTCCCCTCTCACTTTAAACCTAGGTCCAGTATTTAAGATTTTCAACCTCAGTAAAAAAAACTGACCCCGAGAGGAGTATCTGACTTAACTCTATGCCTTTCATAATATTATACATTTCAATGGGGGTCCATTGTCGGTTGGAACAACATTGACCCTTGAGCCTTCAGTGCTCCAAAATAAACAATCCAATTTTGTCCAACTTCTGCCTCATAGCTAATGCAGTCCAATCGAGGCACCATCCTGGTGAATCTGTTCTGCCCCCTGTCAAAAACCCACTTTGTGCATTGTGGCAACCAGAACAATGCACAATGTTCCAAATAAAGCCTAACCAAACGTATATACAGTTGCCGAATGACTTGCCAATTTTTATACTCAGTGCCCTGATCGATGAAGACAAGCATGCCATTAGATTTCTGTACCACCCTATCCACATGTGAGCCACTTTCAGGATGCTATTGATTTGACCCCCAAGATTTCTCTGCAGAAGTGCTCCTGTGTAAGATTTGAGAAGTTTTCCCTCATTCTGCAATCAACACCAAACCAAAGAGCTGCAGTTTGGACATTTTAAACGGGAGACTGGGGCTGATAGCGGAGAAAGGCTGCGGTCAGTTTACCAAGGGATGTCACAATCTGTGGGTCCTAAGATGGCTGCAGGACCTCGTGACCAGCCACAAAAGTAAAAACCTTACAGCCCAGTCTCTAGGTTTCTGCAAAGCCACGGCCAGAACAATGGATGGGTATTGGCCATGCAGAAACCTGCGAAACCAGGTCGAAGTCCAGACACTGGGGCGCTGACATCAGCATACTCACAATGCTCCAAGCCGACCTACACAGTTAATCTCGTTAAGGGGGCACAATAGCCCATAGAAAACTACCTGGTAGGTGATGGGAAACCAGTTAAACCCATCACCTCGCAACGAAATACCAATTAACACCGTCTGGCCATCCCCGGTACCCCCGGACATAAGCGCAGATCAAAGGGAAAACTCAATACATATCTTTTAAACAAAGAGATCCCAAGATCTGGCGGGAGATAGGACGGGTCAGAATAGTATAACTGGCCACGACTTTTGGGTTTTAAACTGATTGCCAGGCTCAAGTCAAACGGATGCAAGAAAGAAGTCAAACGGATGCAGGAGGAAGAAAAGACAGGCAAGAAGAAGCGAAGTGCAAGAGAGAGGAACCGGCATGCAACTCGAGAAGAAATACTGCAAGAAAACCTGCAAGGAACGCAAGAAACGGAAGGAAGAAACTCAGGGGACAAGCACGACCCTCACGGAAAGCAGCGGAGAAGCAGCACGAACAGCCAGTAACCCCAGTAATAGCCCCATGGTGAGCATGTACTCCGATCCTGCATATCCTGGACATAGTTTAGTGTAGAGGGGAGGGTGGTTTGAATAAACGTGGGTGTGTAAAGGAATATGTGTTGGTCAATTTTGCGATGTGTCGTACGTTCCCCATCTTACAGTCGTGTATATGTCCTGTAGAACTGTGCGTTTTAGAATTCAGAGTAAAAGGTATTCATGTATATGTCTTGTAGAACTGTGTGTTTTATGATTCATAGTCAAAAGTATTCATGTAATTCGGTATGTGTCTTATAGATATGTCTTATAGAACTGTATAAGTATTCATGGACAATAGTCCCCAGCGCTCAATAAAAGCCTTTTCCATTTAAACCCTGGTCTTCAAATCTGGTCTGGTTGAGTTTTTTTCTGCACTATCAACGCTCCTGCATCTAAGTCCAGTGTCTAGAACCGTAGGGGGTGAGTGGGTCGAACCACTCATGGGGAACCAGTGTGCGCGGCCTGGTCAAGGGATCAGAGCAAGGCGGCCTGGTCAAGGGATCAGGTCGGGCGAAAGCTCGGCGCAGAAACCCCTTACACCTGTTAGTCCTGCAATTTATTGTATGCTGTCCTCTTGCATTTGACCCCCCCCCCCCCCTCCATTCCCCTCCCAAATGCATCACCTGAGGCTCATTGGCCTATAATATTTTGGTTTGACCCCATTCTCCTCATTAAACAAAAGGAACAACATTGGCTGTTCTCCACTCTTCTGGTACCTTATGCATGGTGAAACAGGATGCAAAGACTTCTGTCATGGCCCCATCAATCTCCTCTCTTGTTTCTCTCAATATATTGGGATGGATCCCATCAATCCCTGGGGAATTATCCACCTTAATGTTTTTCAAGATACCCAACACCTCTTCCTTAATATCGACATTATGCAGAATATCAACATTTCCCCTTTTAATCTCACCATTATCCATATGCTTCTTGGCGAATGCTGATACAAAATACTCATTTAATACCTCACCTATGTCCTCTGGCTTCTTGCGTAAATACCATTCTTTACTCTCCCAAGCTATCTCCTTGCTCCTAACATATATAAAATGCCTTGGGATTCTCCTTAGTCCTACTTGCCAATAGCCCCCTTTAGCCTTTAGCCTTCCTAATTTCTTGTTGAAGTTCTATTGCCTGGAACGTACTTCCAGAGGTGGTGGTAGAAGCAGATACGATGGTGATGTTGAAGAAGCTATTAGATGGGCACATGGTTATGCAGGGAATGTGGGGATATGGATCACAGAGTAGCAAAAGAGATTAGTTTCATTTGGCATCATGCTTGACACAGATATCGTGGGCCAAAGGGCTTTTTCCTGTACTATACTGTACAGGGGTGTCTTTTCTCCTTTTCTGCTTCCTTTATATAGGAATGGGTGGATAAGACAAAGAGGATATCTGAAAAAGTGAGCCCAGTGTTATACTGGAGGTAAAGTCATGCAGCCTTTGGTTAAACTGGTTAATGAGGCACTCTGAGGGTGATCATACAGATGAAATGGAATGTGTTGCAAATAGTGGAACTGTGAGACATGCTGGCCTGTCAGTGCAGAAAGAAAAACAGAGGTAATGTCACAGAAGAAGGGTCTCGACCCAAAACGTCACCCATTCCTTCTCTCCAGAGATGCTGCCTGTCCCACTAAGTTATTCCAGCATTTTGTGTCACAGATGAATGACTGGCAGCAGAAACGGTCGCCTTGCTTTTTACATTTACATTTGAGTTTGTTTTTGCCCTGGTAACATTGCATACGTCCAGGTCTCATAATTTAGAAACATGAGACATTGCAGAAGGTGGAATCTTGAACCGAAAACAAACTTCTGCAGGTCAGGCAGCATCTGTCAGGGGAAATAGACAGGTAACGCTAAGGATCGGCCCCCTTCTTCAGACGTCGTCTGTTCATTCCCTTCCTGCCCCCCTGAGTTTCTCCAGCACTAAGATTTCTGCCAATATAAAAAAAGGTCGCAAATGGTTTAGTATGCTCCTGTGGATATAACACTGACCATATTGTCAGTGAGCCGAGGTTATAACTTGTGAACTTTGTGCTGCTGTGTTCAGTTCACTAACCCTTGGCCCACACAAACACCGGCGGGGTTACACATGGATTTTGGCTGAGCTATACGAATGTGAGTGACTCTGATAGAGCCATAGAGTGATACAGTGTGGAAACAGGCCCTTCGGCCCAACTTGTCCACACCTGCCAACAATGTCCCAGTTACACTAGTTCCACCTGCCCGCGGTTAGTCCACATTCCTCCAAACCTGTCCTCTCCATGTACCTGTCTAACTGTTCCTTAAATGTCTGGATAGACCCTGCCACAACTACCTCCTCTGGCAGCTTGTTCCAAACACCCACCACCCTTTGTGTGGAAAAAGGTACCCCTCAGATTCCTATTAAATCTTTTCCCCTTCACCATAAACCTATGTCCTCTTGTCCTTGATTCCCCTTCTCTGGGCAAGAGATCTCGATCACTGGGCAAGTGCATCTAATCGATCTATTCCTCTCATGATTTTATACACATCTCTATAAGATCATCCCTCATCCTCTCGCACTCCAAGGAATAAAGTCCCACTCAACCTCTCCCTCTAGCTCAGACCCTGTAGTCCTGGCAACATCCTCATAAAATGCGTTATTGATAAATGACAAATGCATTAGCTTTCAATTGTCACCTGATGGTTTCGGCGCCCCGCTTCTAATAGCTGCATTTGGATCGCATCGTCTTTCATATGGTAGAACAAAATTTAGCCGGCAATATACCAAATGTTCAGAAAATCTTACCAAAATCCGTTACGGAAGTAGACCGTTGCTTTGTCAACTGCTCTGGCCACTGGTTCCACACCTCCGGCATTCGGCAGGGCGGTATTCACCTTGTCTGGGTACATCAGTAGGTCGCACCCTGGGGCCGCGGCCCCACAAATACAACGTGTCTTTGCTGTCATGTGTCGAGGGTTCTGCCCAGCTCCAGGTTCTCCGGCGGCCGCTCACATGTGCTTCCACTGCCGGAGGCTGAGGAGGAGAGACGAGGCGGGATGGCGGATGCTTGAAGCGTGGGGCTGGTAGCAGGGAGGAGGGGGATTATTCTGACTCGGATACTGGGCGGAGCTGTGGTCGGTGAGCGGTGGAGCTGGCGAGTCCATGGGGTGGGCGGTAACCGGGACGGTGTGAGCAGGGCAGTGTTTCCAACATCTACCGCTGCCCCGTTTCCCCTCTTTGTCCCTTCCTCCCTCCCTCCCTCCCTCCCTCCTTCCCTCCCTCCCTCCTTCTGGGCTCAGCGCGACTGTGCTCCTCCCCTGCATGTTGCGGACCAGACCGTGAACCTGTCTTAGCCCGGGCTGGGTTGGGCTTGCATCTGTACCTGCTACCCCGGGCTAGGTTCGGCTCGGTACCTGTTACCACGGGGTTGGCTCCTCCGGGCACCAGCTACCCCGAGCTGAATGAGTCTGGACTGCACTAGGATTGGATCGCTATGTGTTACTCGGGCTAGGGGTGTCTCAGCGTGTGTTAACCCGGGGTAAGGTCGGGGCGGTACCTGCTATCCCGGGCCGGGGCCGGGGCCGGGGCCAGGGCCGGGTCAGGTCGATATTGTCAACCCGGGTTAGGGTCGGGTCGGTACCGTTTACCCCGCTCAGTATCTACTAACACGAGCTGGAATCGGCTGGATTGCTGTTATCCCGGGCTAAGTGGGAAGGACTAGTGCTAGCCCGGGCTGGGTTAGGCCGGGCCGGGCTGGGCTGGGCCGGGCCGAGCTGGGCGTGTGTGCCGCCCGTGGCCGGAGCGGGAGCGGGCTGTGGGAATGGCCGGGCGGTGAGGCGCTGCCCGCCCTGTAGCTGAGTGAAGATGGCGGCGATGAGGCTGCTGACGGGCGCCGGGCTGCTGTTGGCTCTGTGTGCGCTCGGCCTCCTGGCCATGGCCATCTGCACCGACTACTGGTATGAGACGGACGCGCGGCGGCACCGCGACCGCTGCAAGAACTACGCCAACAAGAGGAACGACCCCGGCTTCATCTACACCGCCAGCCACAACCTGCCCCTCCGCCAGGCGCCGCTCATCCTCCCGCACCGCTCCAGGAGGTTCTTCCTGGGCTCCGCCACCGTGGACTCCCACTGCAGCAGGCAGTTCAACTCCACCGTCCTCGGCCTGTGGAGGAAATGCCACCGCCAGGACTTCGACCAGGACACCGAGGAGCTGATCTTCAAGGGTGAGTGGTGCCGGGGCGGCCGCGGACCCGGTGGGATGGGGGCGAGGAGTCTGCAAACTGGGGGCGCCCGGCTGGGGTGGGCTGGGGTGGGATGGGATGGGATGGGCTGGAGTGGGGGCCAGGAGTCTACAAACTGGGGGCGCCCGGCTGGGGTGGGCTGGACTGGGGTGGGATGGGATGGGATGGGATGGGCTGGAGTGGGGGCCAGGAGTCTACAAACTGGGGGCGCCCGGCTGGGGGTTGGGCTGGGGTGGGGTGGGGCCGCGCCCGGGAGTGCTGGTGGAAAGGTCTTGGGCGCTGACCGTGGTGCTGAACCGCCGCGCAACAGGAGAGCGACGGAGCCCGCTTTTGGGATCGGTCTACGGCTCTTACAAAGCAGAGGGATGGATAGATAGAGGGAGGGAGGGATGGGGGAGGGATGAGGGAGGGAGGGATGGATGGATGGAGGGAGGGAGCAAACAGGGGTGATATCTAGGGATGGTGGGGAAAGATTGCTAATCGCCCCTGAAAGATGGGTGCGGGCGGGACTGGCTGGCTGTGGGTCTCGGATGCAGGAACAGGTAAATGTCCGTCCTCTCCCGGTACAGCCCTGCTCGGTGGGGGTAATAATCGTCTGAGGGAGGAAGGAGAGAACAGATGGAGGCCCTGTAACATGGCGAGCACTCCGCTTTCCCACTCCCCGCTTGCTGCAGACCGAAGAAGCTGTATTGTAAATATTGTCGCGAGTGAAGGCCGGCGCTGGGGCAATATGGAGGAGGGTAATGATAGGGTTTGTGCAGTCGCTGCCAGTTCAATGGATTACAGTGCGGAAAATAACCGAAGCGGCAGGAGAGAAACGAGAGGGAAGAGGGTAGGTGGTGTGGCGGGGTAATGAGCGAGCGAAGGGGAAGGGGAAGGTGGCAGGGTGGGATATAGAGGGTGAGGAGACTACAGGTGACGGAGTGGGGAACAGAGGCAAGGAGAGAGAGAGAGCAGGTAACGGTGGAGTATAGGGGAGGGGAGGGGAGAGGGCAGGTAACGGTGGAGTACAGGGAAGGAGAGAGGGGGGTAACGGTAGGATACAGAGGGGAGAGGGCAGGAGGGGTGAAGTATGGAAAGAGGGATATATAGGGTGAGTACTTCACCCCACCTGCCCTCTTCCCTTCCCTCCATATCCCACCGTTCCCTGCCCTCTCCTTTTCCCTCTGTTCCCCACTCCGCCACCTGCAGTCTCCTCACCCTCTATATCCCAAGTGAACGGAGAGAGTGAGTTTACCGGGACACAGAGCAGGAGGGAGGACTGAGTGCGTGTGTGGAGATACAGAGGGAAGAGAGGACAGGGCGCAGGGTTGGGGGAGCATTGATCCAGTAACCACAGTGGACAGGGGAGAGTGAGTGGATGGAGATACAGACATGGGTAGAGTGTAACGAGAGGGGAATGCAAGTGGGGAATACAGAGGGGGAGAGAGTGCAGGGGGTGTGTTTGGGAAATGGAGGGAGAGACTGCGTAGCGGGAGAGCAGGGAATGAGGGGAGAAGGTAGGGAGAGTGTTTGGGACAAAGAGAGCATTGATTATGTCAGAATAGTATAAGATCAGAGGATGAACGAATAGATGTGAATCGAAGTCAAGTCAAGTCAAGTCAATTTTATTTGTATAGCACATTTAAAAACAACCCACGTTGACCAAAGTGCTGCACATTGCAGGATGTAGAGAGAATAGATCATGGAATAGGTGGCTGGGAACAGATGGTGGGATATAAGAGTACAAGTAATAGTCCATTTAGTCTCTTTAGCATCAAGACCATGGCTGATTTTTTACCTCATCTCTTGCTTCCTATCTCTGTACACCTGGTTCCTCGATCCACCTCTGTTTTGAATGGAATCGTTGGCCATCTGAACAGACTTAGCAAGAGCATTAAAAAACAATTTCAGAGTAAAGAAATTTCTCCTCAATTCAGTTGAATAAATGCGTTAACCCTTATTTTGAGACTGTGACCCCCCTCAGTTCTGGACTCTTTAATCAGGAGAAGCATCCTCCTGACATCCAACCTGTGATGCTCTCAAAGTACTTTGTGCATCACAATAAGATCTCTCTCATGCTTTTAAAATCGAGAAAAGAGAGTTCTGGTCTAGTCAATTTCTCCTTGTATGACAGTACAGCTATCCGGGAAACTAGTGAGATGAATCTTCACCATTCTCCCGCCATGCCAAGTATATTCTTTCAGTTAGGAGACCTAAACATAGAAACATAGAAAATAGGTGCAGGAGTAGGCCATTCGGCCCTTTGAGCCTGCACCACCATTCAATATGATCATGGCTGATCATCCAACTCAGTATCCCGTACCTGCCTTCTCTCCATACCCCCTGATCCCTTTCACCACAAGGGCCCCATCTAACTCCCTCTTAAATATAGCCAATGAACTGGCCTCAACTACCTTCTGTGGCAGAGAATTCCACAGATCCACCACTCTCTGTGTAAAAAAAAACGTTCTCATCTCGGTCCTAAAAGACTTCCCCCTTATCCTTAAACTGTGACCCCTTGTTCTGGACTTCCCCAACATCGGGAACAATCTTCCTGCATCTAGCCTGTCCAACCCCTTAAGAATTTTGTAAGTTTCTATAAGATCCCCCCTCAATCTTCTAAATTCCAGCGAGTACAAGCCGAGTCTATCCAGTCTTTCTTCGTATGAAAGACTGTACACAATAGCACAGATGCGGTCTTGCACATGCCCTATATAATTCTGATATCTACAGATGCCTCTATCATTGCTGCACACTGTTTACTCTATGAGCTTCATATGAACAAGAAATTGCCATACACCCTGGTGTATATGACAACAACCTCATCTAAATCTCAATCCAATTAGACTTCATTACACATGCATTCAAATTTAAAAAAATTAAATGCAGATGCTAAAAATCTGAAATAACAACAGAAGATGCTGGAAACACTCGCCATATAATGTTCTGAAAAAGGGTCTTCAACCTTTTATTTTAAGCTTCTTTTATTTCTTGTATAAAATGTTTTACAATAACGGTCACATTTCCATTTATCTTCTGAACTGATGGAACCACCTGTGTGTTAGCATCAACATCTCTTCCTCACATTTTTCCCACGTTATATTCGGCCTGCAATGCTGTTGCCACTGTCAGCTTGTCCATATCTCCTTAAAGTGTTCTCATCCATATTTACAATCCCACTTAATTTTCTGTCAGCAGCAAACCTAGAAATGTTACATTTGGTTCCATTGGCCAAGTTATCAACATAGACTGAAAAGCTGGGATTCAAAGATTGCATTCCTGTGGTTCTTCAATAATTACTGCTGCCCAATCTTTATCCTTTTATGCCAAGCGATTGCTCTTTTAAGTGTTAACTGACTTTCAACTGCAGCTGGGAAATTACTCATAATTCCATGTGTTCTAACTTTGTTTACCAGCCCTGTTTCTTATCAAAAGCCTATTAAAAAAATCTAAGTACATCACATCCATCTACTCCGCTGGAACCATAATAAACGCCAATAGATCATTCAAGTATGATTTCCTTTTTATAAATCCATTTTGACTCTGCTCAGTTATATTTTCCCAATGGCAGTTGTTAGGCTTGCTGCTTTTCCTCTCCCTCCTTTAGAACATAGAAGAGTACTGCAAAGGAACAGGCCATTTGGTCCACAATCTCTGTGCTAATCGCTTTGACTTAACACAATGCCATGTTAAACTAATCTCCTCTGCCTGCACATGATCCATACTTGTCCATCTGTGCCTATCTAAAAGCCTCTTAAATGTCACGATCAGATCTGCCTCTACCATCACCTGCAGCAGGTTCCTTGCATGCACCACTCTCTGTGTAAAGAAAACTTACCTCCCACATCGTCTTTCAAACTTGGCCCTCTCACCCTGAAGCTATGCCCTCTAGTTTTTGATATTTCCACCCTGGGACAAAGGTTTTGTCTACCCTATCAATGCATCTCATAATTAGATATACCTCTATCAGGTCCCCCTCAGTACCCAATTCTTCAGAGAAAACAATGCAAGCTTGTCTAACTTCTCCTTGTATCTGATACCTTCTAATTGAGACAACATTCTGATAAACCTCTTCTATACCTTCTCCAAAGCCTCAATGTCCTTCTTGTGATGGGGTGACCAGAACTGCACATAACACTCCAAATGTAGCCTATTTAAACTCCTAGAAAGCTGCAGCATGACTCTTATACTCAATGCCCGAACCAATGAAGACAAACTTGCCTTCTTTATCACTTTATCCATTTGTATTGCACTTTCAAGAGCTATGAACTTGGACCCCAAAGATCCCTCTGTACATCAATGCTGTTAAAGAACTTGCCATTAATTGTTACTTTCCCCATATGTTCAACCTCAAACTGTCACACCTCACACTTGCTCAGATTAAACTCCATCTGCCATTTCCCCGCCCATATCTGTAGTTGATCTATATCCTGCTGCATACTTTGACAGCCTTCTTCACTGTCTACAACTTTTCAAAACTTACTCACCAACCCATCAACATTTATGTCCAGGTCGTTTATATATATATCACAAGCAGCAGAGATCCCAGCACAGATCCCTGTGGAACGCCACTGGACACAGGCCTCCAGTCCTCCGGCACCTCCCCTGTATTTAATGAACAACATTCTTCCACTACAACCCTTTAGTGTTTTCTGAGTAAGTCAGTTCTGAATCCAAACGACCAAGTCACTGTGGGTCTGATGCATCTTAATCTTCTGGGCCAGCCTGCCATGAAGGATGTTATCAAATGCCTTTACTAAAATCCATTCAACACCCGCTGCCTTATCCTTTTCTGTATAGTGGAGTCACAATTGCTGCCCCCCAACAATCTGCGGAATCTACAGAGAGTTGGAAGATGATACCCAGTGAACTGAGCATCTCCCCCAGGCACCTCCTTCAAACCTCGAGTGTACTGAATCATTTTTAGCTTTTAGGTTATTAAATCTTTTGGTATGTTTAAAATAATAGTCTTCCAGCCTGGAGATAGCCCTTCGGCCCAACTTGCCCACACCGGCCACACGTCCCATCTACACTAGTCCAAGCCTTTTTTACCACCCTTTCTAACTGTGATGCCACTTTCAATGAACTATGTACCAGTACTCCCAGACCCCTCTGCTCTACGACACTCCTCCCAGACCCCTCTGCTCTACGACATTCTCCAGAGTCCTACTGTTCACTGTGTAGGTTCTGCTTATGTTAGTGCGTCCAAAATGCAACACATAGAAACATAGAAAATAGGAGCAGGAGGAGGCCATTCACCCTTCGAGCCAGCACCGCCATTCATTGTGATCATGGCTGATCGTCCACAATCAATAACCCGTGCCTGCCTTCTCCCCATATCCCTTGATTCCACTACCCCCGGAGCTCTATCTAACTCTCTCTTAAATCCATCCAGTGATTTGGCTTCCACTGCCCTCTGTGGCAGAGAATTCCATAAATTTACAATTCTCTGGGTGAAAAGGTTCCTTCTTACCTCAGTTTTAAATGGCCTCCCCTTTATTCTAAGACTGTGGCCCCTGGTTCTGGACTCCCCCAACATTGGGTTAGGGTTAGGGTCACCTCACATTTCTCTGTATTAAATTCCATCAACCATTCTTAAGCCCACCTGCCCAACCGACCAAGATCCTGCTGCAATTTTTGACAACCATCTTCCCTATCTACAATACCACCCACTTTTGTGTCATCTGCAAACTTGCTAACCATGCCATGTACATTCTCATCCAAATCATTGTTATAGATAAACAGCAATTGGCCCAGCACTGAACCCTGAGGCACAACACTAGTCACAGCCCTACAGTCCGAAAAGCAACCTTCCACCCTCTACTTCCTTCCATGAAGCTAATTTTCTATCCATTCAGCTATCTTGAATTCCATGAGATCTAACATTCCAGAGCAACCTAACATGCGGAATCTTTATTGCCGCCATGAAATCCATGTCTACAGCTCCACCTTCATTGTCCTTTTAGGTCACATCTTCAAAACACTCAATCAGATTCATGAGACACAACTGCTCACGTACAAAACCATGCTGACCATCCCTAATCAGCCCATGTCCATCTAAGTGCATGTACTGTATATCCTATCCCTCAGAATACTCTCTAGTAATTTTCTGACCACAGATGTTAAGTTCACTGGCATGTAGTTCCCAGCCTTTTCCCTGCAGCCCTTCTTGAATAGAGGCACAACATTTGCCTCCCTCCAGTCCTCCGGCACCTCCACTGTATTTAATGACGTCTCATAAATCTCAGCCAGGGCTCCTGCAACACCTTCTCCAGCTTCCCACAGTGTCCTCGGATATAAGACGGACGATCTAGGGCGACAGAGGAACTGAAAGAAATGTGCATTAGCATTAGGCGAGAAATAGTATTGGGACTGAAGGCTGATAAATCCCCAGGGCCTGATGGTCTGCATCCCAGTGTACTCAAGGAGGAGGCTCGAGAAATTGTCAATGCATTGGTGATCATTTTCCAATGTTCTATAAATTCAGAATCAGTTCCTGTGGATTGGAGGGTAGCTAATGTTATCCCACTTTTCAAGAAAGGAGCGAGAGAGAAAATGGGGAATTATAGACCAGTTAGCCTGACATCGGTGGCAGGGAAGATGCTGAAGTCAATTATTAAAGAAGTAATAATGGTGCATTTGGATAGCAGTAAAAGGATTGGTCCAAGCCAGCATGGATTTATGAAGGGGAAATCCTGCTTGACTAATCTCCTGGAATTTCTTGAGGATGTGACAAGTAAAATGGATGAAGGAGAGCCAGTGGATGTAATGTATCTAGACTTTCAGAAAGCCTTTGATAAGGTACCACACGGGAGGTTGGTGAGCAAAATTAGAGCACATGGTATTGGGGGTAGGGTATTGACATGGATAGAGAATTGGTTGGCAGACAGGAAGCAAAGAATAGGAATAAACGGGTCCTTTTCAGAATGGCAGGCAGTGGAGAGCCGCAAGGCTCGGTGCTGGGGTCGCAACTATTTACAATATATATTAATGATTGGGATGATGGAATTAAAAGTAACACTAGCAAGTTTGCAGATGACACAAAGCTGAGTGGCAGTGAGAACTGTGAAGAGGATGTTAGGAGGTTGCAGGGTGACTTGGACAGGTTGAGTGAGTGGGCAGATGCAATATAATGTAGATAAATGTGAGGTTATCCACTTTGGCAGCAAAAACAAGGAGGCAGATTATTATCTCAATGGTGTCAGATTAGGTAAAAGGGAAGTGCAATGAGACCTGGATGTCCTTGTACACCATTCACTGAAAGTAAACATGCAGGTACAGCGGGCTGTGAAGAAAGCTAATGGCATGTTAGCCTTCATAACGAGAGGATTTGAGTATAGGAGTAAAGAGGTCCTTCTGCAGTTGTACAGGGCCCTGGTGAGACCACATCTGGAATATTGTGTGCAGTTTTGGTCTCCTAATTTGAGGAAGGACATCCTTGCTATTGAGGTAGTGCAGCGTAGGTTCACAAGGTTAATCCCTGGGCTAGCGGGACTGTCATATGAGGAAAGATTGGAAAGACTGGGCTTGTATTAACTGGAATTTAGGATGAGAGGGAATCTTATAGAAACATATAAAATTATAAAAAGACTGGACAAGCTCGATGCAGGAAAAATGTTCCCAATGTTGGGGGAAGTCCAGAACCAGAGGGCACAGTCTAAGAATAAAGGGGAGACCATTTAAAACTGAGGTGAGAAAAAACTTTTTCAGAGAGTTGTGAATTTGTGGAATTCTCTGCCACAGAAGGCAGTGGAGGCCGATTCACTGGATGGATTTAAAAGAGAGATAGATAGAGCTCTAGGGGCTTGCGAAATCAAGGGATATGGGGAGAAGGCAGGCATAGGTTACTGATTGTGGATGATCAGCCATGATCACAATGAATGGCGGTGCTGGCTCAAAGGGCCTCCTGCTCCTATTTTCTATGTTTCTATGTTTCTATATCTGATCCAGCCCAGGAGATTTGTCTTTCTTCACATGCATCAGGACCATCAGCATATCTGCGACCGTAATACTGGCTGCTCTCAAGACAGTCCAAGTGACTGCCCCAAGTTCCTTCGTCCTCCTGTCTTTCTCCACGGTAACAACAGAGGAGAAATACTCATTGAGGACCTTGCCCATCTCCTGTGGCTCCACACAGAGTTGACCGTTTTAATTTCTGAGGGGTCCAACTCTCTTTCTGGTTACCCTTTTTCCCTTTATGTGCTTATAAAATCTCTTGGGATTTTCCTTAATGCTATCTGCCAGAGCTATGTCCTGTCCCCTTTTTGCTTTTCTGATTTCCTTTGGTAGTTTACTCCTCAGTTCCTGAAACTCCTCTCGGGATGCACTTGATCCCAGCTGCCTAAACCTGTCCCAAGCCTCTTCCTTGTTCTTGACCAAAGCCTCAATTCCCTTCATCGTCCCGACTTCCTTACGTTTTGCCTGCCTTGCCCTTCACTCTAACAGGGATGTGTATGTCCTGAGCTCTTGTCAGCACACTTTTAAAAACATTCCACTTTCCTGACATTCCTTTTCTATCAAATAACCTGCCCTAATCTACTTGAGCGAGTTGCTATCTCAAATCCTCAAAGTTGGCCTTGGCTCAATTTAGCATAATATTAGGGAAAGTTAGGAAAAGGGGATGTACAACGAGATCTGGGTATCCTAGTGCATCAGTCACTGAAAGGAAGCATGCAGGTACAGCAGGCAGTGAAGAAAGCCAATGGAATGTTGGCCTTCATAACAAGAGGAGTTGAGTATAGGAGCAAAGAGGTCCTTCTGCAGTTGTACAGGGCCCTAGTGAGACCGCACCTGGAGTACTGTGTGCAGTTTTGGTCTCCAAATTTGAGGAAGGATATTCTTGCTATTGAGGGCGTGCAGCGAAGATTTACTAGGTTAATTCCCGGAATGGCGGGACTGTCGTAAATTGAAAGACTGAATCGACTTGGCTTGTATACACTGGAATTTAGAAGGATGAGAGGAGATCTTATCGAAACGTATAAGATTATTAAGGGGTTGGACACATTAGAGGCAGGAAACATGTTCCCAATGTTGGGGGAGTCCAGAACCAGGGGCCACAGTTTAAGAATAAGGGGTAGGCCATTTAGAACTGAGAGGAGGAAAACCTTTTTCAGTCAGAGAGTTGTAAATCTGTGGAATTCTCTGCCTCAGAAGGCAGTGGAGGCCAATTCTCTGAATGCATTCAAGAGAGAGCTAGATAGAGCTCTTAAGGATCGTGGAGTCAGGGGGTATGGGGAGAAGGCAGGAACGGGGTACTGATTGAGAATGATCAGCCATGATCACATTGAATGGCGGTGCTGGCTCGAAGGGCCGAATAGCCTCCTCCTGCACCTATTGTCTATTGTCTATGTCCTGGGACTCTTTGTTTATTTTTTCAATTATTTTCTATTGTTTATTATAAAATTATCCCCTCTTTCTGTAAGGGACCCATGTTTGCTTTTCCTTTTTTAAATATATTTAGGGCAACAATTTTATGTTTCTTGCAGATTTACTGACTCTATTTTCACTTTCTCTTTCTTTGTCAATTGTTATACTTGCACTGTGTGTTAGTGAGGTGATCCCAGGAATTAGCCTAACCCTTTAGATTGGCTCCAACTCCAACCCATCACCTCTTATGTAAGGTGTTGGCTTTGGAGACAATCTAAAAGGTTGGACTAATTCCTGGGATGAGTTCCTGTCGAAGGACATGGGACAATCTTATTGAAACATAAAAACTGCTGAGGGAACATGTGAGGGTAGATGTTGGGATGTTCCCACGAGTGGAAGAATTCCAAATGAGGGAATATAATTATAAGATATAGGGGTGGTCATTAAAACTCAAGGTGTGTAGGAACTACTTCTCTGGGATTCTCTGTCCGGGGGGCTGTGCAGGGTCACTGGGGATATATATGTAAGGAGGAGATGGCTACAATTTGGGAAAGTTCAGGAAATTGAATGCCATGGAGAAATAGGAAAGAGGAGGAGTAGAGGCCTTGGTAGATTGGCCTTGATCATATTGTGGAAACAGGCCCTTCGGCCCACTGGGTCCATGCTGACCAGCGATCCCTGCACATTAACACTATCCTAGCGTGGATCCGGTGGGCCGAAGGGCCTGTTTCCACGCTGTATCTCTAAACTAAACTAAACTCCTTGGTTGACTTATCCCTTCCCACCCAAACTGCTCCCTCTCTGGGTACATTCCCCTGCAATTACAGGAGATGTACCACGTGCCGACACTTCTACCCTCAACTCCACACAGGGATTCTCGCAGCCCTTCCAGGTGAGTCAGAGGCTCACGTGCACCTCCTGTAACTTCATCTACTGCATTTAGTGCTCCCAGCTGTCAATCAAGGTTCCCTCCCCCCCCCCCTTACGTCTCCACCCATCACTTGCCGAGCTTTGTTCCTCCCCATCTCTTTTCCAGCTTTCACCCCTTACCATCATCAGGGTTGAAGAAGGGTCCAAACCTGAATTGTCACCTATCCTTGTCCTCCAAAGATGCTGCCTGACCCACTGAGTTACTCCAGCACTTCATCTTTTACTCATTCCAGCATCTGCAGTTCCTTGTGTGTCCTTCTCATCTGACTCGACTGTCAATCTGCCCCTCTTCACCTGTATCCACCTATCACTTGCCCCACCCCTTCACCTCACCTCTTTTTACCACCTATCTCCCCGTTAGTCTGAGGAAGGGTCCAGACCCAAAACATTGTCTGTCCATTTCCCTTCACAGATGCTGCCTGACCTGCTGAGTTCCTCCAGTAGTTTGTTTTTACCAACACACTAGCATATTCCAGGCCCCTGTCCTGCTAAGATAGTGCAGACCCCACCACCCCAGAAACAGTCCCTGTACCTCACGTGTAAAGTCCTGCCTCCTGCACCATCTCTGCAGCCACTGCTTCATTTGTCCGTCTTCCTATTTCTGTATGTGTTGGCACGTGAAACTGTGAGTAATTTGGGCAGCACGGTGGCGTGGCAGTAGAGCTACTGCCTTACAGCCTTACAGCGCTAGGGACCCGGGCTCTATCCTGACTACAGGTGCTTGTCTGTACGGAGTTTGTAAGTTCTCTCCGTGCCTTGCGTGGGATTTCTCTGAGACCTGCGGTTTCCTCCCACACTCCAAAGACGTACAGGTCTGTAGGCTAATTGGCTTGGTATAAAAATGTAAATTGACCCTCGTGTGTGCAGGATGGTGTCCATGTGCGGGGACCACTGGTCAGTGTGGAGACCGGGGGCCAAAGGGCCTGTTTCCGCACTGTATCTCCAAACTATATCTCTTGCTATTGAGGGGGTGCAGCGTAGGTTTACTAGGTTAATTCCCAGAATGGCGGGACTGTCATATGTTGAAAGACTGGAGCGACTAGGTTTGTATACACTGGAATTTAGAAGGATGAGAGGGGATCTTATCGAAACGTATAAGATTATTAAGGGGTTGGACACGTTAGAGGCAGGAAACATGTTCCCAATGTTGGGGGAGTCCAGAACCAGGGGCCACAGTTTAAGAATAAGGGGTAGGCCATTTAGAACAGAGATGAGGAAAAACTTTTTTAGTCAGAGAGTTGTGAATCTGTGGAATTCTCTGCCTCAGAGGGCAGTGGAGGCCAATTCTCTGAATACATTCAAGAGAGATCTAGATACTCTTAAGGATAGCGGAGTCAGGGGGTATGGGGAGAAAGCAGGAACAGGGTACTGATTGAGAATGATCAGCCATGATCACATTGAATGGCGGTGCTGGCTCGAAGGGCCGAATGGCCTACTTCTGCACCTATTGTCTATTGTCTATTGTCTAAACTAGTCCTGAGATAATTTCTTTCGAGATCTTAATAAGCAGCATCTCAAAAGAAGTAATCTGAAGACCTCAAACCTCCTCCTGTTTCTGGTACCAATGTGGAGCAGTCTTTGCCCTCACTCTTCGGGATTCTACAGTGATACCAGGGAGGCATTGTCCCACCCTGGAGTTATAACCACAGCCACAGGAACACAAATCTGCCCCCCTAACTATTGAACGTCCTTTCAATATTGTGCTCTCTTCCTCCTATTCTCCAGTGTGCTGTGTGGCCACTCGTGTAGTCACATCCCTGACTCGTCTGCATTTTCCTGGGAAACCATCCTTCTCACCAACATCCAAAAGTAGAGACCTGATGAGAGAGGTGGGCTCCAGGACCACCTGCCCTGCCCTCCAGATCAGCCCAGTAATCACCCACTCCTCTCTGCCCATGCAAGTCGTGGAGCCTGCGATCTACCTGGTGCCCAGCCACGTGGGTGTACCACCGTGGATGAAGGCCAAGTCTCTGGGACTGCCCTCGCCCCAACGTCCCATATGGCACTCGGTCGAGACTATTCCACATCTCACATTGTGGATTACATCTCACATTGGAATAACACAGACTAGAGATTTAGTGGAAAAAGTTTATTGGCTTTTCTTTTTGCATGTGGCACGAAACTTTCATGCTCATGTTTACTCCCACTCAATATCACTTCACAAGCACCACAGTCTCCACATTACAGAGGAGAGAGACCTGTCATGGGCGGTGGGAAGAGAGAGTGGGTGGGGAAAGATGGCAGGGTGAAAGGGTGGGGGGGGCAGAATGATTGAAATGAGATTGAGCGGGGGGAGGGCAGGACAAGAGTGTAGTGACAGAAGGGGACGGGTGGGGTGACCCGGTGGAGAAGGAGGGGGAACAGTGAGTGGATGGGAATATACAGGTAGATAGCACAGTGTAAAACAGTGGTTTACAGGGAGTACAGAGTGGGTGGAGGGTGGTGGATGGAGATATTGAGATAGAGAGCACAGGTGAGTTGATATTGTAACAGAACGGGGTGAGTGGTTGGCTGCACACAGTGGAGAACACTGTGAGAATGTATAAAGTTAACAGTGAGTTGAGAGAACCCAGGGTTGTGCAGATGGGAGGGAGGGTATGGATGGGTGCCGAGATGGGAGTGTGTGTGGGCTGAAGGTTTGGGGGTCCAGAGAGAAGAGAGTGCAGGATGCATTCACTGGGATACTAGTAGCGGTAAAAGCATGAGATGGGGAATTGGGGATGGAGAGAGTGGAGTGTTTGAGGATGAGGACACAGCAGGGAGATAACACTGTGAGTGGGCGAGGATGGACCTGTGTAGTGTCAATGGTCAGGGATAAGGAGAGGTGGGAGAGGTTTGGGGTCGGAGGGCTGACATGAGGGCCTAGATAGAGTGGATGTGGGGAGGATGTTTCCACTGGTGGGGGAGTGTAGCACCAGAGGTCACAGCCTCAGAATAAATGGACATTAATTTAGGAAGGGGATGAAGAGAAATTTCCTTAGTCAGAGAGTTGTGAATCTGTGGAATTCATTGCCACAGAAGGCTGTGGAGGCCAAGTCAATAAATATTTTAAAGGCAGGCATAGATTCTTGATTACTATGTGTGTCAAGGGTTATGGGGAGAAGGCAGGAGAATGGGGTTGAGGGGGGGGGGGAGATAGATCAGCCATGATTGAATGGGGGAGTAGACTTGATGGGCCAAATGGCCTAATTCTACTCCTATCACTTATGTTATGAGTAGATGCAGCCAGCATTTGATTTTATTTCCATCTGACACAGTTAGTGTCCCCCAGCCTGCTTCACTGGTTCTGTTTTATACATCTCGAGTCCCGCTGGCCTTGCTAATGAATGGGAACACAAGGGGCAAGTGTGCAGATAGATGCCGAGAGGTGGGAGACAGGGCATCGAAGGGGGCAGAGAGGGAAAGGTTTGTAGTGAGATTGTTTAGGTGCTGTGATGAGCTGTGATAGTGCATTGCAGATTGTAAAATGTAGATTGTGGATTGATCAACTGTGCTGAGCATTGCAGTTTGTGTGGTGATTCTGTGTCCCAGAAACATCGTGGAAGCCAGGACTGGTGCAAGCATTCACTCCACTGAGTTCAAGGCAGTTTGTAAGATAGACAATAGACAATAGGTGCAGGAGGAGGCCATTCGGCTCTTCGAGCCAGCACCGCCATTCAATGTGATCATGGCTGATCATTCTCAATCAGTACCCCGTTCCTGCCTTCTCCCCCATACCCCCTGACTCCGCTATCCTTAAGAGCTCTATCTAACTCTCTCTTGAATGAATTCAGAGAATTGGCCTCCATTGCCTTCTAAGGTAGAGAATTCCACAGATTCACAACTCTCTGACTGAAAAGGTTTTTCCTCATCTCAGTTCTAAATGGCCTACCCCTTATTCTTAAACTGTGGCCCCTTGTTCTGGACTCCCCCAACATTGGGAACATGCTTCCTGCCTCTAACGTGTCCAACCCCTTAATAATCTTATACGTTTCGATATAAATAACGATAAATCTCGTTAGTCTTTCTCCCATCTCTTTGCCCACAGAGCTCAACATTACCTACACCAAATATTTACCTGAATCTCTTCTGAGTTTTGTGTGGGATCTGTTTCCCCCACGCATGGAGTTCTTCACCCGCTTCCCCACACTCACAGCAGCCCCCTCTGCTGATAAATCTGTCAGTCCGTGGACACTTCTGCTGCTGGAATGGTCTCAGGGTGGAATGATCCCTGTCTGCCTCCTCCCTGTAACCTCCCATCCTGGCCCCACTCTGGAAAACGCGTGCTCCTCTGGAATGGGATCCAGCATTGCAACTGAGAATGAAGAAGGGGTAAAGCCTGAGATCCCACTTGTTTTACAAATTATCCTGTCACCATCTCCCCTCACGTTCAAACATCCCCGAGATCTCAGTGTCACCAGATGCTCGCTTGAACTATTCTGTCCACTGCGATCCAGCAGTCACAGAACACCCCCTGACAATTCCCTACAGCGTGCTCTGTGGGCATTTTGTCCACGTCCGGCGTTGATACAACTTGATTCAAACTGTGTCCCGAGTTCATGGATCTCGGCAACATCAACCCAGGGCATGGAGCCTCCAGGTGGGACTGTCCCGCCTGTCTGTCTGCGAGAACTTCCATGGTCACATCACAGCCTCCTCTGGAGAACGGAGACCAGCGTGGGGCAAGGGGTTGTTGGAGCTGCAGTGGGTGGAGGGAAGGGAAGGTGAGCAGGAGAGTGGGGTTGTTTGCAGGTGCAGAGGGAGGGGGCACCAGCACAGTTCCTGGCACCCAGCCTCAGCTGCTGTGCTATTGAGTGTGTGGACGTGGGCGGGTGGCACTGGCAGCGGCCCACAGTGTGGCAGAGCCGGCGTGCTCGCTGGCTCCCCCTCCCCACGGCCCGGGGCCACGCTGGGAGAGAGCCCCCCGACCACCTGCCGACTGGCACTGACCTGCTGGGGTCGCCCAGGTGGAGACGGTGCAAAGCCCCCGCGCCCGGTGCAATGGAGAGGGGGGAAGGAGGGACACACATGGCTGGAGGGTGGGGTTGGGGGTGGGGATGGGTTGGGGGTGGGGATTGGGGGTGGAGATGGGGGTTGGGGGTGGGATGAGGGTGGGAGTGGGGGATGGGGTGGGGATGGGGTGGGGGTTGGGGATGGGGGTTGGAGTGGGGGGTGGGGTTGGGGGTGGGAGATGGGATGGGGTGGGGATGGGGGTTGGGGGTGAGGGTGGGGTTGGGAGAGGGGTTGGGGAGTGGGGTGAGAGTGGGAGTGGGGGTGAGGGTGGGGTTGGGGGGTGGGGATGAGGACAGACAGGGCCAAGCAATGCGTTGGAGAAGTCCAGCCACACTGTCGTCCAGAGCAGCCCTACACTGGTGCGGGATCTCTGTGGCCTCCAGCAGGTAACCCAGTGTCCAGGCGCTGCACAGTAACGCTGCTGGCTGTCGATCCGGCTGTTATTTAATGAGGAGGGGGGGTATTTATCTGCACAGTTGGTTGGAGATCGTTGCCCTTCGTGTTTTCGGGGAGAGGAGAGGAGGGGAGGGGAGGGGAGGGGGGTTGTACTGTTTGATCGCCCCCTGGTCTGGCAGGGACAGGGACAGGGAGAGGCAGCACTTTAGGGTGGTGTCGGTGGCAATCATGGAGTTGGGTGGGTGGTGGGGTGAAGTGTTCCAGTTACTGACCGCTGTCACCGGCTCTGAGGCAGTGTCCTTGTGTTCCAGGGATCGTGCAACGCTGTCTGCCTGTGAAATACCACTACTCCGCTTCAACGGTCCCACACAACCTCCCGGTCAATTTGACCATGAGCATCCGACAGGACGAGTGGCATGCTCTCCGTAAGTACCCGGGCACGGGGAGGGACGACAGATAACCAGTCAGGGACGGTGAAGGCCGGTCAGGGCCAGGGCCAGGCAAAGGTGCGTCCAGTGTCAGGGACTGACTGAGCTTTGCAGAAGTTGAGTAACTCGCTGGAGCCCCACAGAGATCCCGCACCTGTGTAGGGGCTGCTCTGGACGGCAGTGTGGCTGTATTTCTCCAACGCATTGCTTGGCCCTGTCTGTCGCCACCCTCACCCCCACCCCCATCCCCACCCCCACCCTCACCCCCACCCCCATCCCCACCCCCATCCCCACCCCCACCCCCACCCCCATCCCCACCCCCATCCCCACCCCCATCCCCACTCCCAACCCCACCCTCCACCCCCATCCCCACCCTCACCCCCAAACCCACCCTCACCCCCAACCCCATCCCCCACTCCCACCCCCACCCCCATCCCCACCCCCAACCCCATCCCCCACTCCCATCCCCACCCTCACCCCCAAACCCACCCTCACCCCCAACCCTCACCCCCAACCCCATCCCCACCCCATCCCCCACTCCCCACTCCCACCCCCAAACCCATCCCCAAACCCATCCCCCACTCCCACCCCCATCCCCCCACTCCCACCCCCATCCCCACCCTCACCCCACCCCCAAACTCACCCCATCCCCACCCCCAAACCCACCCTCACCCCCAACCCCATCCCCACCCCCCACTCCCACCCCCCACTCCCACCCCCATCCCCATCCCCACCCCCACCCCATCCCCCAACCCCACTCCCATCCCCCACTCCCATCCCCACCCTCACCCCCAACCCCACGCCATCCCCCACTCCCACCCCCACCCTCACCCCCACCCCCAAACCCATCCTCACCCCCAACCCCACCCCATCCCCCACTCCCATCCCCACCCTCACCCCCACCCCCAAACCCACCCTCACCCCCACCCCCATCCCCACCCCCCACTCCCTCCCCCACTCCCACCCCCACCCCCCACTCCCACCCCCATCCCCACCCCCAACCCCACCCCATCCCCCAACCCCACTCCCATCCCCCACTCCCACCCCCCACTCCCATCCCCACCCTCAACCCCACCCCATCCCCCACTCCCACCCCCACCCTCACCCCCAAACCCATCCTCACCCCCAACCCCACCCCATCCCCCACTCCCACCCTCACCCCCACCCCCAAACCCACCCTCACCCCCACCCCCAACCCCATCCCCACCCCCAATCCCCAGAAGTTGAGTAACCCTGCTCCGTGCAGTGGGATCGGGAGGTTTAGAGGTACAGTTCCACTGGGGTTGTGTGGGGAGGTCGGCTGGCTCACGGCAGCAGGGATGGTGGATGAGTGAGTGGTCCCATGGTGATCCCGTGCTCCCAGTCCTTGGGGTGGTAGCTGGTATATGAGGCAGTGCCATCAGAGTCAGCAAACGCTTCCTTATCTCTGCCCCACATGCTGAGACTGACACTTTGTTCCAGACACCACAGGGACCGAGATGACTTCACGTCTTTTTTTAAATTTTTTACATATTTGTAAAAGCTTTTACAGCCAACTTTTATGAACTTAATCAGGCTTAATCTGATAACCAATCTTTGCTCTCAATCAATTCTGCTCTTCTGTTTTGAAATCTAACTGTTCTCAATCGTTTGGGTGACTAGTTTTGACGGACAATCTAATCTAACTCCATTGTAGGAGGTGCAGTAAACTTGTCCACCATTTCCACCACTGGTCTGACATGTCCTGCATTTTCCACTCACCTCTGCATCCCTTTGGTTCTCAATTTTCTATCAGTCTCAGATTCAAATTAACAATTGATGTAGCTTTCACTGTCCTCTGACCTAAGAATGTGTATCCCCCATTACTTCTGAAGGCTCAGACCTTGCCCCTTTGTCACTTATTATATAATAAAATAAGTATATATATAATCCTGAGGTACGAGTGCTAAACTGCTCAGTCCTTTATAAACCGCAAAAATAGGAGTAGGAGCAGAACAGGCCTCCGAGTTGCTCCATCTTTCAATACAGTCCTTTACCTTAATATCATATTCCTGCTCTTTGGTCTTCGTTTAACACGTGAAGAGATAAAGTAAGAAACTTTGTTTGAGTGCTGTCTTGGCGGATCATACCAAATAGAGAAAGTGTAGATTAAATAAAGTGTGCAAGGGCCACAACAAAGAAGTTTGGAAGTTCGGGCTTCATCTTCAGCATATGAGAGGGCCATTCAAGAATCACAACAGCAGGAAAGAAGCTGTTCTTGACTCTGTTAGTGAGTGCTTTCGAGCTTTTTGTATTCCCTGTCTAATGGGGGAGGGAGAAAGAGAGAATGACTGGGGTCTGAGTGGCCCTTGATTAATCTGGCTGCTTTCCCAAGATAGTGTGGATATAGATGGAGTGAATGGCAGGGAGGCTGGTTTGTATGACTTGTATGCTTTTTCCTGATATTCCTTTGGTGTCCAGTAATCTCTCTATATTCTCCTTAAACATATTCATTGACTTGGCTTCTACACGGCTCTGAGGCAGAGAATTTCACAGGTTCAACCCCCTCTACTGAGTGAATAAATACTTCCTTATCTCTGTCCTGGATGTCTTACCCGACATGCTGAGACTGTGACACTTTGTTCCAGACACCACAGGGGCCGAGATGACTTCACAAGTCTTTTTTTATTTCTGCATATTAGTGGAAACATCCTCTCCACATCCATCCTATCCAGGCCTTTCACTATTCGGTACGTTTCAATGAGGTCCCCCCTCATCCATCTAAACTACAGTGAGCACAGGCCCAGTGCATCAAAGGCTCTTCATATGTTAACCCAATCATTCCTGGGATCATCCTTGTGAGTCTCCTCTGGACTCTCTCCAACGCCAGCACATCCTTCCTCAGATATGGGGCCTGAAACTGCTCACAATATCTAATACATTTTTTTGTTATCCAAGGCAGTTGGCATTTGTATTTTTGGTTGTCATGTCTTTAATGAAGCTCCATAATCTATCATGCCCAACGCTACTTATATCTTCTTGGTTTCCTTTGCTTAGATTTAGATCCTGATTTCTAGATTGAAATACTTCACTTTCTATCTTATAGAAGAATTTGTCACGTTCTGGTCACTCTTTGCTAATGAGTTCCCCATGACCAGCGTATGAACTGACCCCTTCTTATTAGAAACATAGAAAATAGATGCAGGAGGAAGCCATTCAGCCCTTTGAGCAAGCACAGCCATTCATTGTGATCATGGCTGATCATCCATAATCAGTAACCTGTGCCCCACTTCTCCCCACCATACCCCTTGATTCCACTAGCCCCAAGAGTATCTAACTCTCTTTTAAATTCATCCAGTGAATTGGCCTTCACTGCCCTCTGTGGCAGAGAATTCCACAAATTCACAACTCTCTGGGTGAAAAAGTTTTTTCTCATCTCAGTTTTAAATGGCCTTCCCTTTATTCTTAGACTGTGGCCCCTGGTTGTGGACTCCCCCAACATTGGGAACATTTTTCCTACATCAGAATCAGAATAGCTTTTATTGTCATTCGTTTTACCGAACGAGATTAATTTGCCAGCAGTACAAAAAAACAAAAAACACAAGACACACGACCCCAACACAAACATCCATCACAGCGACTCCAAACACCCCCTCATTGTGATGGAGGCAAAAACTTCCTCTCTCTTCCCCCACGCCCCTCCCACGGACAGACAGCTCGACCCCTACCGATGCGACCGACTCGCACAGCCCCCGCAAGGAGATGGAAAGTCCCCGCGGCCAAGCCGCACCGGGCGCTGGAAAGTCCCGCGGCTGTACCGGGCAATGGAAGGCCCCGTGGCCGAGCCGCACCGGCGATGGAAAGTCCCGCGGCCGTACAGGGCGATGGAAGGCCCCGTGGCCGAGCCGCACCGGCGATGGAAAGTCCCGCGGCCGTACAGGGCGATGGAAGGCCCCGTGGCCGAGCCGCACCGGCGATGGAAAGTCCCGCGGCCGAGCCGCAACGTGCTGGAAAGTCATACGGCCGTACCGGGCGATGGAAAATCCCGCGGCCGAGCCGCACCGGGCGATGGAAGGCCCCGTGGCCGAGCCGCACCGGCGATGGAAAGTCCCGCGGCCGAGCCGCGCCGCGCTGGAAAGTCATACGGCCGTACCGGGCGATGGAAAATCCCGCGGCTGAGCCGTACCGGGCGATGGAAGGCTTCCATCTAGCTTGTCCAATCCTTTTATAATTTTATATGTTTCTATAAGATCCCCCTTCATCTTTCTAAACTCCAGTGAATACAAGCCCAGCCTTTCCAATCTTTCCTCATATTGACAGTCCCGCCATCCCGGGGATTAACCTCGTGAACCTAAGCAGCACTTCCTCATGGCAACGATGTCCTTCCTCAAATTAGGAGACCAAAACTGCACACAATACTCCAGATGTGGTCTCACCAAGGCCCTGTACAATACCCAGCCTAGGCTGGCATATCTCAGGTATTGACTAACTAGGGCTTTGAACATCAGGTGACATTACTTCTATCCCTTTTAATTCAGTCCTGTAAATACATTCTATTAGCTTTTTTCCATTATTTTCTGACCATGAGATTTTAGGGATCAATGTAGCAGCACCCCATTCTACTTTCCTACCTCACATATTTCCTTATAAATTGTGTAGGAAGGAACTGCAGATGCTGGTTTAAACCGAAGAAAGACACTGGAGTAATTCAGTGGGACGGGCAGCATCTCTGGAGAGAAGGAATGGAGAGAAGGAATGGGTGACATTTCAGACTGGTTAGGGATAAGGGAAACAAGTGATGTAGATGATGATGTTGAGAGATAAAGAACAATGGTATAAAAGATCTGCAAAAAAGTAACGATGATAGCGGAAGCAGGCCATTGTTAGTTGTTTGTTGGGTGAAAACGAGAAGCAAGTGCGACTTGGGTGGGGGAGAGATAGAGAGAGAGGGAATGCCGGGTTACTTGAAGTTAGAGAAATCAATGTTCATACCACTGGGCTGTAAGCTGCCCAAGCGAAATATGAGATGCTGTTCCTCCAATCTGCGTTTAGCCTCACTCTGACAATGGAGGAGACCGAGGACAGAAAGGTCTGTGTGGGAATGGGAAGGAGAATTAAAGCATTTAGCAACCGGGAGATCAGGTAGGTTCATTCCTTATAAATTGATGCTGTTCCTATACTAATCCTTGCAGGAGCCCACCTCTCACATCTTGCTGTACCCCCTTCCATCCCCATCCTCCATCGTTTGCTGTCCAGTCAACTTCCAAGTCAGGCCAACAACATGTCTTCAAATCCGTGAGCTTCAGCTTGAGCTGACAGTCTTTTATGAAGACTTTATCTACTATGAGTCCATGTAAATCTCAGCCCACCAATCTCTCAAGCATCACACTGCACAACCATAAGCCGCTATATAAATAAAATAGGTTTCCTTGTGTTGCCTTTTGTTCTGGTACCAGTCGTTCCCTGTGATTCCGGCCATGATGTCCTTGCCTCTACTTCTGATTTCCACCATCAAAGTGAATTATGATTTTGACTCCCTTCACTTTCTCACCAGTCTGAGAACCTTTAGAGAAGCTGCACAGAACTGGACACGTTCGTTCCTGGCACCATTCTTCGTTTCTACTCTCTTGTGTGTGGGACTGAATGCAGTTCTTCAGCCTGAATCATAGCTATTTTTGTTACCTTTAATTATCTGTTCCTCTGAAAACAACGCCAAGGATCCCTTGATAATTATTTTAAAATTATCTCTCAATGTGACATGTTGAATATTTGATTCTCCATGATATTTGATTTTGACCAAGCACGTCCCTGGGTCTCAATCGGTGTTTCTTTCAAATTTAGCCCTGTTGGATCTCCTCATCCTTTCCACTGAAAGGAATGACAATGATATGTTGACAGCCATTTCACAACATGTACACAACATGTTGACACCCATTTCAAACAGTGGCGGCACGGTGGCGCAGCGGTAGAGTTGCTGCCTTACACCGAATGCAGCGCCGGAGACTCAGGTTCGATCCTGACTACAGGCGCCGTCTGTACGGAGTTTGTACGTTCTCCCCGTGACCTGCGTGGGTTTTCTCCGAGATCTTCGGTTTCCTCCCACACTCCAAAGACGTACAGGTATGTAGGTTAATTGACTGGGTAAATGTAAAAATTGTCCCGAGTGTGTGTAGGATAGTGTTAATGTGCGGGGATCGCTGGGCGGCGCGGACTCGGTGGGCCGAAGGGCCTGTTTCCGCGCTGTATCTCTAAATCTAAAAAAAGATCTAAACATGTACACAACATGTTGACACCCATTTCCCTAGCAAGTGCCTCCCTGGGCTGTTACTATCCCATTATTTGCTACATTTGAGTTCTGTATAATTTGCATGCTTTGAAACTATGTCCTGCATGCCCAAATCTGAGATATTAATGTAAGGCAAAATGATCAGTCGTTCTAATAGTTTGATCAGGGAACATTTTATTTATATATATTTTTTAGATTGTGTTAGATTTAACATTATTTTATTTCTGTCTCTTAATTAATTTTATATCCATCTGCTTTTTAATTAATTTTGCTAAAATACCTATTATATATTACATTGTGAGAAAAAAAAGGTGTAAATTCACATACACGTCGACCACACCGCTATTATCAACTCTCTTCTGTTATTCCGTTAAAAAATGTTGATCAAGTTAGGTTGATGCAGGGAGGGTGTTTCTCCTGCCACAGTTCATTGTCTCAGAATTAGGGACAAGACCTTGTGGGGTCTGATGAAGCAACATTTCTTTAGGTTTGTCCAGGTGAATCTGTGCAACCCTGTACCACAGAATGCAATGGAGGTCAAGTTGCTAAATGTATGTAAAAAGGAGATAGATGGGTAGGTACAAAAGACGTCATGAGGCTACATGGGAAGAAATGAGGACTGTGATATTGAGGCAGAGTCGTCATTATATTGAATGCTGGAACAGACTTAAATACCTGAGTGGTGCCTAGAATTTGTCTGTTTCAAAGTTTACTTTGCACAGCCCAGTGACATTGAACAGGCCATTTGTATGTTCTGCTAAACAAGGAAATTTGCCCAACATGAGAATTTGGTACTGATAATTCTGACAGTTCTTGTGGCATGTCACGGAAGCTCCACTATTTGTAATCCTGTGTTTACAAAGCTTGTAAAAGCCTGGAAGTTGGTGGTAAGTTTGCAGCATTACAGACTAAGAGCTTCTGAAGAGATGAAGTGCAACATTTCCACAATGGTGGGTGGGAGCTGCCACCAATTGTGGAATGTCTGGCACGTGTCTCTGGGAGATCCAGTGGGTCGCAGGTGTACCTGGCTCCTCCAACTCCAGGCTTCCAAGGTTGAGAGCAGTTAATGGGGCACCAGCAGGGCTGAAGGGTTCCAGAATTTTATACTCCAAGAGATAAAGTTAGAATCAGACTCTGTGGCACACCAAGTCTGCTCTGATAACCAATTGCCTACGTACATTTACTAACATTAAAAGACATTTCGATAGGTATATGGATTGGGTTAAATATGGGCAAATGGGACTACCTTAGATGGGGCAACTTAGTTGAGTTGGGCCTGTTTCCATGCTCTATGACTCTAAATAATCACACTGTATTCTCCCCATTGCCCCATCAACTCTTCCTAAACAGGGTCACCCAATGCTACAGGGTTCAGGACGGTAAGCGGATGGCTGACTGAAAAGTCAGGTAGTGCCAGAATCTTCTGGATGCCAGCCACCATTAGGGCAGCACGGTGGCACAGCAGTAGAGTTGCTACCTTACAGCGCCAGAGACCTGAGTTTGATCCTGACTACGGGTGCTGTCTGTACGGAGTTTGCATGTTCTCCACTTAACCTACGTGGGTTTCCTCCTACACTCCAAAGACATACAGGTTTGTAGGCTTATTGGCTTGGTATTAATGTAAAATCATCCCTGGTATGTAGGATGGTGTTAGTGTCCGGGGATCGCTAGTTGCCTCAGTCACGGTGGGCCGATAGACCTGTTTCTGAGCTGCATTGCTAACCTAAAGAGTTGGTGTCAGACGCAGGAGAGTGCAATATCCTTTTGAAATGGTCGATGGTTTCTTTATTGTCACACGTATCAGGTACAGTGAAATACATTTTTTGCTTACAGCTCAGGAAAAGTGCAGTCAACAGTGTGACACCATGGAAACATTGCACAGGGGTATAGTGAAAGAGGGAGCATTGTACTTATACATGTTTAATGATTGGGGTCAGGCATGTGTTTCTGGAGTGATAGCGTACATCATAGCCTGGAGGATGGCACCAGGGAGGATGTTCACCAGTGTGGGGCTGGAGGAGATAGAGGGGCCAGTTTTCATGATTTGTGTTGGAACCAATGTTATGAGTCTTTCAGCACCGACAGCTAGGGCACATTCACAGTAAGACCAGGAAGGGAATGATCTCTGCATTACTCCCAGTACTGTCCCCAACTAAGGATAAATTGGTGAAAGTGGGAAGATCAGAGCAGGGCAAGATCACAAGTACCATGGTTGTAGGGTGGGGAGCGGGTCTGGCAAGGGCAGAACACAATGAAGGACATTGGTGACGAAGATGACATCGGAGGAAAGGGCAAGTTGGCCAGTGAAACATGAAGCAAAAAGATGAATTAATAGCCTAGTGGGAGAGAGAATGTCTGATCTTAATGCTATCATGGAGATCTAGTTGCTATTGATCACTATTCCTGGACACTACAGAAAGGTGAGAGTTGACCTAATGGATTCAAGATGGTGGAGGGAAGGATCTGAGCTTGGGAAGTCAGGAGAATGATTGTGTGGAGGCAAGTGCAAAAACACATGAGTAATGTTGTAGACGCTTCAGACAGTAGTTGTAATTCCAGGCAGAATGTAAAAGAGGATATTAGAGTTCTATGTAACAAGATGGCTTTAAGATGGCTTTCCAGCTCAGTCCGCTGATGAACCTGCTCTGAGATTGCCTTTCTGCAGTATTGAAACTCAGAAAAATGACCACTAAAAATTATTGTTAGGTTTGACACCGACCGAGAGAGTTCCCTGCTGTCATCCTGAGCTGCTGTCTGCATCCTGCCTAATACACACATCAAGGTAGTACTTGGGGAATCGAGAGTTGCGATCAACAAGCATGGAACAGTGCGTGCTGATGTCTTCCATATCATCACTGGGGACTGAAGAAAGGTCCTGACCCGAAACTTCACCTATGTATGTTCTCCAGAGATGTTGCCTGACCTGCTGGTCACTCCAGCACTTAGCTGTAAAAGTTTCTGCCTGACAACCATCAACAGGTCACAATTGACATCAGTGGATCCAAAACTCTTGCTGTACCACCAACAGGAATGCCTACTGCTCCACTGGACTGCTTAACTGTATCGCTGCTGCTGGCAACCAGAGAGACTGAAGATCGTGGCACTGGAAATGCACAACAAAGTGCTGGGCAGAGGAGGAGTTATGGGATGCTTTGAATCAGTGGACTGTGCTCACAGATTCATCCAGGAATGATCCCCAGAGGATCATCACGAGCAAAAGGGCCAAATCCAGCCCAGCTGGAGTCAGTGATGAGTCAGTCACAGCTGTGGCAAGGCTTGTACACCATCACCTCTTACAAGGAAAAAACAGCTACCACGTGGCAATGACACATCATTTCCAGATGAGTTGAATGCCTTTAACGCCCACTTTGAAAGGGGAAATAATGACACACCTACACGAACCACCGCAGATCCTGACGATCCTGTAATCTCAGTCCTGAGGTCGACATAAGAGCATTGTTCAAGATGAGAGCGCGTCCAACCAAGATGGCGATTGCTAAAGACCTGTGCGGACCAACAGGCTGGAGTATTTAAGGACATCTTCAATCCTTCACTTCTGCAGTCTGAAATTCCCACCTTCTTCAAAAGTTCCTATAGTGTATCAGTGCCTAACAAACCCTGGTGATCTGGCTCAGTTATCACTATCTGGTGGCACTTGCATCCACCATAATAAAGTGCTTTGAGGAGTAGGTTATGGTGAATATCAACTCCTGCCTGAGAAATGTCCTGGATCTGATTCAATTTGCCTATCACCACGACGGGACAATTGCCGATGCTATCTCACTGGGTCTCCACTCTCCTCCAGACCATCTGGATAGCGGGAATGTATACGTCGGGCTGATGTCCATCGACTACAGCTCAACATTCAACGCTATTATACCCTCCAAACCCATCACCAAGCTCCAAGACCTGGGCCTCTGTACCTCATTTTGCCACCAGATCCTTGACTTACTCATCGGCAAATCTCAATCAGTGTGGTTTGGTAATAACATCACCTCACAGACCATCAACACAGGTTTAACTCAGGAGAGAGTGCCTGGCCCCTGCACTGCTCTTCACCACCCATGGCCGGCCGCGTGGCTGAGCACTGCTCCAGTGCCGTGTATAAACCAGCCGCTGGCACCAGTTACTGGGTGAATCTCACGTGGTGATGAGTCTGTGTACGAGAGACATGGAACACCACAACAACCTCACACTCAGCCTCCACAAAACCAGGGAGAGAATTGTTGAGTTCAGAAAGGGGAAGTCATGAGATCATGCGCCAGTTTTCATTGATGGGTCGGTGGCGAAAGAGTTCGCAGCTTCAAATCCCTGCCTGTGAACATCTCAGATGATCTGTCCTGAGCCCAGCCCGTAGAGGTCATCATGAAGAAGGTGTGTCAGTGATAGTTTACTCTAACAAAATGGAGAGGCACTGACACAGTGCTCTAACTTCTACACATGCACTGTAGTCTCCAGATTGGTTGCATCATGGGCTGGCACGGCAATTCCAACACATATGATGCGAGAATGATGGGCACAGCCCTTCCCACCATCGACAGCATCTACATGAGGTGCCGTCTCAAGGTGACGTCTAGCATGAATCCCCTTAATGTAGCCATGCCCTCAGTTCATTGTTACTGCCAGGCAGAAGCCTGAAGTCAGGAACAGCTACTTTCCAACAACCACTGTGTTTTGTAATTGACCTCCATGTTAATCCTACCTTGGTAACGGTACGCTGAGGACACCTCTTGCACCACCACCAACTTTTTCTATTGTTTTTGGATTTCTGTATAAATCTTAATGTTTTTGTGCGTTTTCCGAGTCTATACTTCTGATGTTGATGCGATTAAGCTTCTCATTGTACCTGTTCTGCATATGATAATAAACTCTATTTCTGAAGGCCTTGCCTTGACAAAGAATGTTAGGGTCTCATATCCAAACAATTCAATTCAAAGATATTTACCTTTTATTAATCCAGTATTTTAAGAGAGGATTTATTATTCTAAGGGACAGGATCTATCAGCATTTGGATAGGCGCGGACTGATTAGGAATAGTCAGCACGACATTGTGTCTCTCAAATCTGATTGTTTTTCTGAGGTGGTGATCAAGAGGATTGATAGTTTTTGTCATCTATTTGGCCTGTGACAAGTCCCGCATCGTAGGCTTGTCTGGAACGTTAGATTGCATGAAATCCAAGGTATGGGTTCGAATAGGATTCAAAATTGGCTTGCAGGAAGGAGTGAAAGTAGTTGTGGAGGGTTGTTTCTCAGAATGGCTGCCTGTGGCCAGTGGAGTGGTGCTGGGTCCACAGATGTTTGTTAGATACATTAATGATTTGGATGACAATATAATTAACATTGCTAGTAAATTTGCAGATGACACCAAAAACCGATGGTATAGTAGACTGTGTGGAAGGATATCTAAGTTTACAATGCGATCGAGATCAGTTTGGAAAGGGGCCAAGGAATGGCAAATGGAATTTAACTCTGACAAGTGTGAAGTGTGTCAAACCAGGGCGGGGTTTACATAGTAATTGGTAGAGGCCTGGGGTGTTGCAGAACAAAGGAATTTGTGAGTACAGGTGCATGGTTCCCCAAAGGTGACGTGCCAGCGAGACAGTGTGGTGAATAAGGCATTTCTATATATTACCGTCTATATCTCTCGTTTTCCTTTCGTCTGACTCTTAGTCTGAAGAAGGGTCTCGACCCGAAACGTCAACTATTCCTGTTTTCCAGAGATGCATTCTGACCAGCTGAGTTACTCCAATTTTCTGCGTCTATCTAAGGAATTTGCAATGCTTGGCATTGTTGGGAAGGGTATTGAGAAAAAATGTTTGAACATCATGATGTGGCTGTAAAAGTTATTGGTGAGGCAACATAGAGTACGTGTGCAGTTCCAGTCACCCAACTATAGGGAGGATGCCATTATGTTTGAAAGGATGCAAAAGAGATTCACTAAGATGTTACCAGGGCACGTGGGCTTGAGTTATAGGGAGAGGTTAGATAAGCTAGGATGTTTTTCTCATGAGTGTAGGAGGCTGAGGGGTGACCTTGTTGATGCACACAAGATCATGACAGTCATGGATAAAGTGAACAATCACAGTCTTTTTTACAAGGAAGAGGTTTCTAAAATTGGAGGGCGTAGGCTTGTTAAGATGAAAGAGGAATCTCCGGGACAACCTGTTCACTCGAGGGTTGTTCCTATTTGGAATGAGCTGCCAGAGGAATTATGAATTCTAAAAGACATTTGTCAGCTGTATGGACAGGAAGTGCTCAGAGGACTATGGGCCGATGCAGGCAAATGGGACCAGCCCAATATGCCAACTTCATCGGCATGGACAAGGCGGGCTGAAGGGCCTGTTTCTGTGCTGTATGACCGCTCTATGACAAGAAGTTTTATCTTGTTATGGAAATTTAAAAAACAACTCGGGGAAAACTGTCTAAAGTTGGTTAATGCAGCACCTGAAGACAGTATTTGATTAATGAAAGGATTTTGGATGTCATAGAGTGGTAAAGCCTGATTGATGGGAACATCTAAAAATTCAGCAAGAATGAACAGGAATATGAAGCTAATCTGTAAAATTTGAGATTGATGATAAAAAGGAAGGGATCTGTAAAGTATCTGTTTTATAAACAGATGGTATGGGAATAGGGATATGAAAAGATATTAAATATAGACCTTCGAGACATACAGCCCAGAAACAGTCCCTTCAGCCCGCCAAGTCTGTACCAAGCATTAAACAACCATTTACACACATCCCACATTAATTCCCTTTTATAATGCCTGAATTCCCCTCAACTCACCTGCACACCAGGGACAATTTACACAGCCAATTAACCTACCAACCTGCATGCCTTTAGGGTGTAGGAGAAAACCCACGTGGTCTCAAGGAGAATGTGCAGACTACATGCAGATAGCACCCGGTGTCAGGATTGAACCTGGGTCTCCGGAGCTGCGAGGCATCAGCTCTACCAACTGTGCCACTGTGTCACCCTGTGTGCCATCCAACATCACAGCAGAGGTTGCTGAAACATTCAGAAGGTAGTAAGATAATCGAGCTCCGATGGAAATGGTACATGATTTCTTAAATTAGTATTAATATTAAAAATAATACTGGAGATGTTATTGGGTGAAAACCTGTCAGTGCCCTGGGCATGTTTGTTGACAACTTAGGAGTTCAAACATTGGTGAGGACTGTTATGGTTCGGTTTTTTGTACGGTACAGGGGCCATCGGTGTATCAGGTGAATGCGGAAAGACAATACATGATTACAATCGAGCCATTTAGTGTATAGATACATGGTAAGGGAATAACGTTTAGTGCAAGGTAAAGCCACCAAAGTCCGATCAAGGATAGTCCAAGGGTCACCAATGAGGTTCAGGACTGGTCTGTGGTGGTAGGATGATTCAGTTACTTGATAACAGCTGGGCAGAATCTGCCCCTGAATCTGGAGGTGTGCGTTTTCACATTTCTATACCTTTTGCCTGATGGGAGAGGGGGGAGTAGCCAGGGTGCGACTCGGTTTCTTCGTCCATCTTGACCGTCCCCCACCCTGCTCCATCTGCCTATTATTCCCCTCCTCACCTGGCTCGGTCTATTGTCCGCAGCCCCTGCCCCGCCCCTCCATCTATACTCGATCTTCATGCAGGGTCTCGGCACAGGACGATCGCAGGAATGGCAGCTACCTCCCCTAGCCCTTTGTTCACCATGCCCACCCACCATCTGCTGCTTTCGCATAAGTATATCTGATTCTCTTTCCTTCCACTTCTTTAGAACTAGCCGGCATTTCTCCTCCTCGTTCTTACTACAAAGTGTGTCACCTCCCACCACTAGATCTACCTGTGCCCTCCTGCAATGTTCCTATCCCCTCACTGTTCACTACATTTTCTGTTTCACAATAACCCATACATGCATTCCCATACTTTTTGTTATCCATCAAAAAGAACAGTGATCCCAATATATAACTGCATTGACAAACTATACATTATCACCCCCTGCGCTCTGTCTCAGCCAACAGTATATCCACTTCCTTTTAATTCCATGAGATTTTACTTTGCTATGTTGAATTATGTATTACTTTCTCAAATGCCTTTTGGAGGTCAGCAGGACAATTAAAACACTGTCCTCATAAACTCTCACTGTTCATCACAAAAGAATTTGATCAACCAAATCACTGCATCACTGAAATAAAATCTTGGCTTCAATCAAATTTCCTCAAACTCAACTGCAACAAATCTGAAATCATCATCATTGGTCCAAAAACGCTCACCAAATCCACCCAAAACTTCATCCTCAATATTGATGGTCTCCCAGTATCCACCTCCCCTCACATCCGGAATCTTGGAATCATCTTTGATCAAACCCTCTCCTTCGACAAACACATCAAACACATCACAAAGACAGCCTTCTTCCACCTCAAAAACATCGCCCGTCTCCGTCCATCCCTCTCTTTCACAGCTGCAGAAACCCTCATCCACGCCTTCATCACCTCCCGTCTGGACTACTGCAACAGCCTCCTCTATGGCTCACCCTCAAAAATCACCAGTAAACTTCAATACATTCAAAACTCCGCTGCCCGTCTACTCACCCACTCCCCGATCCGTGACCATATCACCCCCGTCCTTTACAAACTCCACTGCCTCCCCATCCCCCAGAGAATCCAATACAAAATCCTCCTCATGACCTACAAAGCCCTCCATAACCTGGCCCCATCCTACCTGACTGACCTCCTCCACAGGCACACTCCCACCTGCACCTTCCGCTCTGCTGCTGCCAATCTCCTGTCCCCCCCCATCCGGACCAAACTCAGATCCTGGGGGGACAGGGCTTTCTCCATCGCTGCTCCCACCCTATGGAACTCACTACCCCAAACCGTCAGAGACTCCTCCTCACTCACCACATTCAAAACATCACTGAAGTCTCACCTCTTCAGCACTGCCTTCAACCACTGAAGGTCACCTCACCTTCTGTCTCCTTTCTCTGTTCGTTTACTTATTTATCTATTTATTCACTTCTCTATGTTCTAGAAATCCCTGTAAAGCGTCTTTGAGTGTTTGAAAAGCGCTATATAAATGTAATGCATTATTATTATTATTATTAAATGTCATTTGCCATTAATTAATTATTTCCTAAGTTTCATTTATCCCCTGTTTTTTTCCCAAATGGAATTTAACCATGTCTTGGAATATTCTATTGAAATTTGCCCTCGGGTAAATTGGATTGTAATATTGAACATCCACATCAGAGGACTGCTCTCAATGCAAGCACTCCTCTGTTGTGTAGTTCCTTGTTTCTCTGTGAACTTTAAAGTCGGCTGTTCCCTTTTCTGGACTTGCTTTACCCTCTTGCCTTTTGCCCTTGGGCTCTAGGCATTGGATGCACTACCTTCACCCCCAGTCCTGTCCATTCAGTTCCTCAACCATCTCCTTGTATCTAGTTATCATGGGTGACTTTAATCTACATATAGATTGGGCCAACCAAATTGGTAGCAGGGCTTAGGAGGATTTCCTGGAATGTATACGGGATGGTTTTTTAACTCAACATGTAGAAGAACCAACTGGAGGGCAGGCCATCCTAGACTGGGTATTGTGTAATGAGGAAGGATTAGTTAGCAATCTTGTTGTGCAAGGCCCCTTGGACAACAGTGACTGTAATATGGTGGAATTCTGCATTAGGATGGGGTTAATTCAGAGACTAAGGTCCTGTGCGTGAATAAAGGAGACTTTGATGGTATGAGACGGGAATTGGCTAGGATAGACTGCCAAATTATACTTACAGGGTTGACAGTAGATATGCAATGGCAAAGATTTAGAGACCGCATGGATGAACTCCAGAAATTGTTGATCCCTGTTTGGCGAAAAAATAAAACAGGGAAGGCAGCTCAACTGTGGCTGACGAGGGAAAATAAGGATAGTGTTAAATCCAAGGAAAAGGCATATAAATTGGTCAGAAGAAGCAGTAAACCAGAGGACTGGGAGACATTTAGAACTCAACAGAGGACAAAGGGGTTAGTTAAGTGAGGGGAAAATGAGCATGAAAGAAAGCTTGCGGGGAATTAAAAAAACTTGATCCTAAAAGCTTCTTTAGATATGTCAAAAGGAAAAGATTAGTGAAGACAAATTTAGGTCCCTTTATAATGGTAAACAAGGAAATGGCAGAACAGTTAAATAAGTACTTTGGTTCTAGTCTTCACGAAGGAAGACACAAACAATCTCCCAGAAATACATGGGGACTGAGGATCTAGTGGAAGGGAGGAACTGAAGGGAATCCACATTAGTCAGGAAATGGTGTCAGGGACTGAAGGCAGATAAATCCCCAGGGCCTGATGGTCTGCATCCCAGAGCACTCAAGGAGGTGGACCTAGAAATCATGAATGCATTGGTGAACATTTTCCAATGCGTTCTCGATTCTGGATCAGTTCCTGTGGACTGGAGGGTAGCCAATGTAACCCCACTTTTTAAAGAAAGGAGGGAGAGAGAAAACGGGGAATTATAGACCAGTTAGCCTTACATTGGTAGCGGGGAAGATGCTCGAGTCGATTGTTAAAGATGTTTTTTGCAGCTCGTTTGGAAAGCAGTGACAGGATCGGCCAAAGTCAGGATGGATTCTTCTGGAATTTTTTGAGGATGTAACAAGTAGAATGGATAAGGGAGAGCCCGTGGATGTGGTGTATCTGGACTTTCAAATAACCTTTGACAAGGTCCCACACAAGAGATTAGTGTTCAAAATTAGAGCACATGGTATTGGGGGTAGGGTATTGACATGGATAGAGAACTGGTTGGCAGGCAGGAAGCAAAGAGTAGGAATTAACGGGTCCTTTTCAGAATGGCAGGCAGTGATTAGTGGGGTGCCGCAAGGCTCAGTGCTGGGACCCGTTATTTACAATATATATTAACGATTTAGACGAGGGAATTAAATGTGACTTCTCCATGTTTGTGGATGACACAAAGCTGGGTGGCAGTGTGAGCTGCGAGGAGGATGCTATGAGGCTGCAGGGTGACTTGGATAGGTTGGGTGAGTGGGTAGATGTACGGCAGATGCTGTATAATATGGATAAGTGAGGTTATCTACTTTGGTGGCAAGAACAGGAAGGCAGATTATTATCTGAATGGTGTGAGATTAGGAAAAGGAGAGGTGCAACGAGACCTGGATGTGCTTGTATATCAGTCACTGAAAGTAAGCGTGCAGGTACAGCAGGCAGTGAAGAAAGCTAATGGCATGTTGGCCTTCATTACGAGAGGATGAGAGTTTTGGAGCAAGGTCCTACTACAGTTGTACAGGGCCCTGGTGAGACCGCACCTGGAGTATTGTGTGCAGTTTTGGTCTCCTAGTTTGAGGAAGGACATTATTGCAATTGAGGGAGTGTAGCGTAGGTTCACCAGGTTCATTACCGGGATAGCGGGACTGACATATGATGAAAGAATGCATCAACTGGGCTTGAATTCACTGGAATTTAGAAGGATGAGAGGGGATCTTATAGAAACATATACAATTCTTAAAGGATTGGACAGGCTAAATGCAGGAAAAATGTTCCTGACATTGGGGAAGTCCAGAACCAAGGGTCACAGTTTAAGAATAAGGGGTGGGCCATTTAGGACTGAGATGAGGAAAAACTTCTTCACCCAGAGTTGTGAATCTGTGGAATTCACTGCCACAGAAGGCAGTGGAGGCCAATTCACTGGATGTTTTCAAGAGAGCCATATTTAGCTCTTCGGGCTAAAGGAATCAAGGGATATGGGGAAAAAGCAGGAACGAGGTACTGATTTTAGATGATGAGCCATGATCATATTGAATGGTGGTGCTGGCTTGAAGGGCTGAATGGCCTACTCCTGCACCTATTCTGTTTCTATGTCACGTGCCCCCCTTTGCTCCTCACTGTCAAAATCACGGGAAAACCTTCTCTGTGCAAAGCTGGCATTGGTACATTCACATGCTTGAATCTAGCTCAAATGTGGGGTGTTTTGCTGACTAATTGAAACTTGGGGGGGGTGAGTTCTGATTGAACCAGGGTTCGGGGTGGCTCTGCTGAATGATTCACCAGTGTTCTTATCCAGCCTGTGCTTCCCTGGAACTCTGCCAGAACGGTGTCGCGAGGGTTGTCCTGGATCATGCGAGCCTCAGTGGCGGGTGGTGAGTGGCGTTTCTTTTAGTCTAAAGCTGACTCTGTTTGACAGATCTACGGCGGATGACGGCGGGCTTCATCGGAATGGCCGTGTCCATCATCCTCTTCGGCTGGATCATCGGGATCCTGGGCTGCTGCAAGGACCACGATCTGATGCAGTATGTGGCTGGCCTGTTGTTCCTCATGGGAGGTGAGAGGATCGGTCTCCGCACAGTGAGTTCAGGCCAATGACTCGGGCGTGAAGAGGTCATCGCTGGTCAATCCCTGGCAAACAGAGAGAGATCCATGCACTGACTGCAGGGACTCCATCCGACCTCTTGGGGAGATATATGAACACTAGTTCCTGTCTCTCTCCCTCCCTTTCCTCCCTCCAGGGAGGTATCTAGTGAACCTCAGTCCCTCTTTCTCACTGGGGAGAATACTGGCATTTGATTGAGCTATATCTCCTTCCGAGATGACTAGATGTTTCAGACTAACCTGATGTAGAGGTTGTTGTCATTGAAGTGTTATTAATGTGCTTAGTGACTCACCCAAACACCCAGCACACAAAACACTCAAGGGAGTTTAACCAACAGAATTTTACAGTGAGTGGCAGCACAAGATATCAGGGCAGGTAACCAACTGGGGTTTGAAAGGGCCTGTGAATCTGGAGCGAGAACCAAACTACTGGGGGAACTCAGGGGGCCAGGCATCGGTGGAGGCAGAAGAATGGTCAATGTTTTGGGTTGGGACCCTCATCTGGAATGAGAGTGTAGAGGGGAGATAGCGGTGACAGAGGCGAGGAGGAGGGATGAGGCAGGAGTTAGCAAGCGATACGTGGAATTAGGGGATGATGGGCAGGCGGACAAGGTGGAGAGTTTGTAGAAAGCAGCTGGTGAGTGATAGGTTGGGACAGGAATGGAAAAAAATAGAGGAAGATGTGGAGGAGTTGCATCTCTGTCTCTGTGATAAGTGGGGACATGCGCTTTTAGGGTACACCTTCACCGCAGAAAGTGGGCCACAGACCTCAAAAGATTTAGAAAAGGATTTCCAGAGATCAGGAACACAGCAACGCCTCCAGGGAATTAAAATGTGCTGCTCATGGAGTGGAGCTTGGGGGGTCAGAGATTATACAGAAGAATAAAATTAGGGGCCATGAAAAGGTTTAACTTACATGAAAACACAGAAAGGCCAATTAGGGCGGTGGTGTCTCCTGGAGAGGAACTGCACCAGTCCGTTTCCACGTCTCATCAACCTGGAGCTCTGCAGCATAATCTCCCATGCACGTCCTTCAACTGCCCTTGATTCTCCTGCTACCCATCTTCACTGAAGAGTTCGTAGAGGCTAGTTAACCCATATATCTCTGGGATGTGGAGGTGGCTCTTGTGCCAAGGAGAATGTATAAACTCTACAAGTTTCTCACTGCTGCCAAGGAGAATGTACAAGTGTATAAATTCATGAGAGGAATAGATCGGGCAGATGCACAGAGTCTCTTGCCCAGAGTAGGTGAATCGAGGACCAGAGGACATAGGTTTAAGGTGAAGAGGAAAAGATTTAATAGGAATCCGAGGGGTGATTTTTGCATGCAAAGGGTGGTGGGGGTATGGAACAAGCTGCCAGAGGAGGTAGTTAAGGCCAGGACTATCCCAACGTTTAAGAAACAGACAGTACATGCATAGTACAAGAAGATAACTGCAGATGCTGGTACAAATCGAAGGTATTTATTCACAAAATGCTGGAGTAACTCAGCAGGTCAGGCAGCATCTCGGGAGAGAAGGAATGGGTGACGTTTCGGGTCGAGACCCTTCTTCAGACTTCAGTACATGCATAGGACAGATTTGGAGGGATATGCACCAAACACGGGCAGGTGGTACTGGGACATGTTGCCCAGTGTGGTCTAGTTGGGCCGAAGGGCCTGTTTCCACACTGGATCACTCTTTGACTCTACACTGATGGAATTCGAGGTCAGGATTGGTAAATTGGAAATAAAGATCAGTAGGGACGGTTGTGAGTTTAGAGAGGCAGTTGGGGGTGAACGATCCAGTTTTGGGCAGTGAGCAGGGTGGGGTCAGGCTGTCAGCGTGGTTCCATTGGTGGGAGACAAGCAGTCTGACGGTTCCAGGGCTGGTGGAAGTGGGAATGTGGGTAGTAGATGGAGTTTGAAGGGGAGGGTGGAAGGAGGAGGTGCATCTGCTTGAGAAAGAGCGACTCTCTCTGCTTTGTGCCCCACCAGGAACCTGCTGCATCATCTCCCTCTGCACCTGTGTGGCCGGCATTAACTTCGAACTCTCCCGCTTCCCGCGCCACATGTACGGCCTTCCCGAGGACATCAGCCACGGCTACGGCTGGTCCATGTTCTGCGCCTGGGGCGGGCTGGGCCTCACACTGCTGGCCGGGTTCCTGTGCACGCTGGCCCCGTCCCTCAGCACACCGCACACGACCGTACACAAGCCGCGGGTGGAGAATGGCACTATGTGACCGAGGGAGCGGAGCCAGCCCGCCCCGCGGGGCCTCGGGCGGCCTGGTGAGAAACGTTTCAATACTTCCACGCTGTTTTATTGAATGTAATTTAGTAGAATGACTTGTGATAAGGAGCATTAAAAACTCGAAGAAAACATCTCTCATTAAAGCCTTGAAACCCTCGCCCTGCATTGAGGGCGTACAGTTTTGATACAACTCACCGCGTCAGAGTCCCGGGCTCCCAGACAAGTGCACCTCCCTCCCTCTCGCCTGGAGGGGAGGCAGGTCTGTGATCAGCCCGGCCTCGTGTTTTGTAAAGCGGACGTCACCGAATTGAACCACAACTGCATTCATTTGTACAAAGACCGAAATATCTTTTTTTCCCCGCTGTACAGAATTCCACTGCTGTAAATTGCACTGCGTTTGTTTCGTTTGTTAGATCTTGCTGTAAATTGCACCGTTTCTGTCTTTTCTTTTGGGTTGGATCCGATCTTTTGGTTAGATCAGTTGGAAATGCATTTTTGTAAATAAAAACACATTGGAGATTAAAATGAAACGATTGGCAGAAGTTTGAGGCGCCATGCACTGTGCGGCCTCTCGTCCACTGTCCACACACAGTAGGGTGCCCAGTGCTGGGGTTGGGGTTGGGCGACGGCCGTCCGTGGCTGTGGGCTGGTGACAGCGTGGAGTAGACAGGGCCAATGGCAGAGAGAACAGCCAGACCGGGGCCAGGGTAAATCGGACCTCAGCTCACTCATGTTATCCAAGAGAAACTGCTGACACTGAAACCACCTGCCAGCCTCATATCTTGCACACATCCCACAGCCCAGGTCAATGTGTAGAGTTGTTTAACAAACGTGTCCAACCATTTGAAACCAATAAAATAGAGCACTGGCGGTCAAAATAAGCTATCTTTCATTGAATCTTTTAGCTGGTTGAAACATTCACATGCATTTGCACTGGTAAAATAGCAGGATCGCGCTAATTGGGTGAAGGCCACTATTTACTGGAGAGAAGGAATGGGCGACATTTTGGGTCGAGACCCTTCTTCAGACTGATCAGAGATGCTGCCTGCCCCGCTGAGTTACTCCAGCATTTTGTGTCTACCGTCGATTTAAACCAGCATCTGCAGTTCTTTTCTACATTGCTATTTACTCAGTTCTGTATCTGCTACCTGCCCTGGGAGGTGTGCTTGCAAGATCGGTGAAGGTTCCTGCCTAAGTCACTGGTGGCAAGGCCAATTAGTCTGCATGTCAATGTACTGAGAGGCAAAGTTCCATCCAACCCCTAGCCCCCTTTTAAAAGTCATCCAACAATGATTATCAGCAGTAAGGACAGTATTACCAAACCATCCAATTGCAGGAAGCAATGTGGCAGGGCTGATGTCCATGTCATTCACAGGCTGAATCACAATACACATTTTCAAGTGGGACTGGCCAATTGGGTTGGAGAAGCAGTGACATTTATGCTGGAAAATTGATGGGGGGGGAGGTAAACAAAAGGGCTGCAGAGGAATGATTGGGAACGGTACCTTGGGAACCCCAGAGTAGTTGGAAATTGGAACTTAAGGGGAAGGGAATGAGTATCCTTGTGTTCTGAGGGGAGGGGTTGGGAATGGGTAACAGGTTCTGAGGGGTGTAACGGTAATGATTATGGGAAAGGGTCGTATAAGATTGGGTTCTGTGGGGGTGGGAATGGGCGAGGTTAACGGTTGCAGGAAAGGGGGTTCAGAAATATAATGTGGGGTTAATGGGATGGGATGTTAGGGAGGGAACTGGAATGTGACACTTGGAGTGGGGACTCGGAAACACTGGGGTTGGGGCGGGAGGGGTTTGCACGAGGTAAAATTTGGGGCCACAGGAAGGGTTTGAAATGGGTAAAAGTAAGCGTGGGTGAGGGGATGGAATAGGTAACATTGGGGGTTATGTGGAGTGAATAGGTCACTGACCAGATGTTTTTTAAAGTTTAATTTTCAATGGGTGCACGTTGAAGGCAATAGACTATAACACACTTTCTGAACCGTGTCAGTCCTTCCATTCCATCCAACCAATTTTTAAAAATGAATTACCAGATGTCAGTGGCTGCCACAAAGCTGGGCCAACAGCTCCTCCATGTAACAGAGGAGGTAATGCAGGTAAAGAGAGACACATCACGTTAACCCTGGGGGAGGCTTGCTATCTAACCTTTTGATGTGCCCTAGCGACCTAGGTCAAATTAAAGTGGTTGGCCCTTCACTCCAAACCCTTGCCCAATTCACAAATTCTGTGGTAGCTCAGCCCCACCACCTTCCCCTTATCAATATCCCAAGTTTCTTCACTTCTCACCTTGGACGAAAGAAACAGTGTTTCTCAGCCGTTGATCCAACCTCTCCTCCACTCCGTCTCTGCCTCACGTTGGCAGGTTTTAACTTTAGTCACCAGTCTTGCTGCCTCCTCCATCTACTGCGCTTTGTTCATGGTGCCACGTCATTTCTCGAGGAAGCATGCAGCCCTGGATGTGCGAGTCTGTGTACTGTATTCAACTCAGTGCAGTGCTACCTGTATTTGGTGCAATGTAAAATATTGTGATGTCCATTTAGATGTATTGTTTCCATGGATTGAGCAAGAAAGGAAGTGATCTTATTGGGGGGGGGGGGGGGGGGGTGTTTGAAACTGTAATATACACACTGAACATTCAGTTGGTCAATAATAAAAACATTATTACAAGATAGTACTTTGCAGATTCATTCCAGTTACAAGTGTGGCTGTGTTTATTCTCTGAGCTGGGTGGAGCCCTCTCTCATCCATGAAAGTGCAGGTCTCAACACTGCTTTCATGGTTACTGCAGGCTCACGCTGGGCACAATGATTCTAAGCAAGCACCATGACCCTAACTAAGCTGACTCAGACTCAAGAGGGGAGCAGAGATTAAAGGCACACAGCATGGAAACAGCTTCAGCCCACTGGGTCTGTGGCAAACCATCCATTTACATCACCCTACCCCACAACAACTTCCCCCCAAGCCTATCAATTACCCATGCACTAGAGGCAAGTCACAGTAACCACAGCAATCGGGAATGTGGGGGGACACTGGAGCATCCTGGAGAAACCCACACGGTCGCTGGGAAAACATGCAGACTCCACACAGAGAGCACCCAAAGTCAAGATTAAACTGGGTCACTGAAGCAGGCTGATGGATATTGAAAAGCAGGGTTATGGGTGGTAGGATGTTAAGAGGTTGCCGATTGAACTGTTAACATTGGAACGGGTACAGGGAGCTTAGGGGCATTATGGAAACAGCAGCACCAGATTATATGAGGGGGACAATGTTTAAGATGGGCAGCGCAGCACTGATTCATACACGAGGATTGGGAGTGGGACAATGGGTGACTGAGAAAGGAAGATCAGTGGAATGCACACAGGAGCCTGGGTTACAACATTAACAGTAAAGCTGGAACAGCTGTGGCAGCCTACTCTAAAGTGGCACCATACCAACTGACAGACAAGCAACATTAAGTATTTTATGGAATAAAATCTCAATCAGAATATACAGATTCTGAGTCCACCGTCAAGCGATGAGTCTGAATGGGTGCAAACATCACACCTCCTTGACCCTGGCCGTGTTGGGCTGGGAATACAGGCACTGCCCTGCTCCCAGATCCCACACCGATATCGACAACAAGCCAATTCCAGGGTATTCAGCAGCAGCAGGGAGTGCCTGCAATGAGATCCGAGAATTGGCACTGAAGTGCCACTGAAAGTGTTTACCAAAGACCGGTGTTTCTATGTGCGCTAACACTGTCTAAAACTGAAAACATTCCTGTTAAATCACACCACACACCTTCCTTTATAACATCCCATCAGGTTTTTGCATCGACACTCCTGTCACAACCAGCTTTAAAATAATCTTACAGCTCAGGCTGTTCAGCCCATCATATCCTGCCTGGTCTTTTTCTTGTCCCAGGCTCCGGGTAGTCCCCCCCCCCCACCCCCAAAGTCCTGCAAGCTGCTGCTTTACAGGTGGAAACAGCTGACAGTAGTAAAGCCCCTGAAACCATCCCTCCCCAACTCAATCCCTAGACAGTATCGATAGTCACAGAAAAATGCATTGCAGCCATGAGTGAGGCAGAAAGAACACCTAAACAGCAAAGATAAGAGAACACAGTGGAAGCAAGGTGGTTTTGTCAATTCATCTTGGAAAGGCCTAAAAGGACAGTAATAATACATGGGGACAGGGTTTCAAATACCTCACAACAAACTGGCCAGAAGAGGCAGGTAGAGGAGACAGAGCTACCCCTAACTTGCAGTGAATCGGAGGATTTGCTACTGTAATGGCACAAAAAGTAGAGAACATTAAAGTACTGGACTATCTGGACTACAATGATCATGGCATGTCTTAAAACAATGACTGATGAAAGTAGATAGATGACAAAATTAAGGTAGACTGAAGAGTCAACCCTGACGGGCTAAGAAATGATGGAAAATAAAACACAAATGGCAAGCAATGATACAGAAGAGGGGAAACAGCAGAGGGGAAAATGTTTAATCACAATCAAGATAAAACCAAGACAGAAAATTTAAGTTTAGGATCAAAATATATTGCCTTACAAACAAGGGCAACCTAACAACCAGTGAAATACAATGACAGACTGTAGACTCTGGAATCTGGAGCAAAAAAGAAAACTGCTATCGAATGCTGCCTGACGCACTGAGTTCCTCCATCAGTTTGTTTTTAGTAAACGAAATAGGATGGATCAATAAGGAAATGAAAAGACACGGGTAACAAATAAGCAGATAGGAGAGTATAGAGATTAGAAGATTACTTAATCACAAAGGAAGAAAACAGATCTGAAGTAATGAAAACAAAATCAAAATTGTAAAATATATTGCAGGAAAGTTTGGGTGTGAACAGGATAAAGTCAATGAAGAACGAACTGCCTTTTAGTTTCTCTTTGCTCATGCTGGTCAATAAGGGATATAGAGTCCATAAATATTCAATATCACTTTTTACTATGGAGACATCAATGTATATGTAATCAGAAAATAAAATTAGAAGTCATGCAACTGCCTTTAAAATGTAGAAATATTAATTAATCACTCAGAAGAAAAAAATTGCTCGAGCATTAAAATAACCTAACTGGTCGAACATTACAGGTACTGTTAGATATAGGAGTTGTGCCGAAGAGTGGGAGATAGTCGTATTTAAAACAGGAGATTGAACATATACAGTGAACTACAAAGCTGTCAGTTTAACGACAGCAGTAATAGATAGGAAGATAGAAAATAAAGACTTGCCCACACTGAAAAATCTTGCTTAACAGACCTGTGAAATTCTTGGAGGCCACGTGGTGATTGCATTAAGTGTACCTTAGTAAATTTCCAAAGGCCTACAACAACAGACAACTGAATAACATCAAAGAGTGTGTAATTTAGGGGGGCAGAAAGTCCGCTTGGGTGTAAGACTGAAGCAAAGTAAAGGGCAGTTGGTTAGGGCAGCACATTGTGCAAGCGGGCATCAATAATCCTGGTGACAGCACCTTTCACAGTTTGTGGCCATGGTTCAAACGTAGAATGAAACCATAACTTCATAATTCATGTGTATAAAATCATGCGAGGAATAAATCGAGTGGACGCACACAGAGTCTCTTGCCCAGAGTAGGTGAATCGAGGACCAGAGGACGTTGGTTTAAGGTGAAGAGGAAAAGATTTAATATGAATCAGAGGGGTAAAGTTTTCACACAAAGGGTGTTGGGTGTATGGAACAAGTTGCCAGAGGAGGTAGTTGAGGCTGGGACTATCCCAACATTTAAGAAACATGGTACATGGATAGGACAGGTTTGGAGAGATAGGGACCAAATGCAGGCAGGTGGGACTAGTGTAGCTGGGATATGTTGGCCAGTGTGGGCAAGTTGGGCCGAAGGGCCTATTGCCACACTGTATCACTCTCTGGAACCAACTTGGGGACATGGTCAGTTGGATGATGACTGCAGCAAACTAGACTTCAACATATTTGTAGAGTGAATTCTAGTGAATTTTAGTTAGTGAATTTCAGCACAGATGTTGACCTCTGGTTAGAAAACTAAAGTCATAAGAATCTAAATGCAATTTAGAATAAAATGAGGGTGCCAGAGCACACACCACTCCTCACAGTAACATCAGTAAATGATATAACTCTGGTAACAAACCAAATACGGGTTTATTAATGGGTTTTTTCTGCTGTGCCTTATTACACTAGGGTTTATTACAAGGGATGGGAGTGAAATTATGGTAAACTTGGTCAGACTTTCATTCAGCCAACTAGTTTGATTAAGCAACGGTTGTCAAGATTCCTGACCAGGGTGCGATGAGATCAATTACGCCCTACCCCAATATGAGAATATCATTTGAGGTCAGTATAGTCACCTTCTAGCTAGGTTCCTTGTGGAACTAGAGGTTCAGGAGCATTAGTGGAGCCCTCATCAGTGACCAGGCAGCTGATGATAGTTAATGCTGCTCCTCTCTGGCAAACCAAGGGGCTAATGCTGTCCTAGTAACCATGAGAATTGGAGGGGGAGGGGAAAAATACTAGCCCTATTCTGGTAAGTATTGGTGTTTCATCTCACCCAGCTTCCAGCTAGGAGCCTGGAATGTTAATGCTGAAATGTTGCACCCATTAGTATTAATGCCTTCGCTGCCTCAAACAAGAAACAAAAGGGGTGTTGCTACCAACCCACCCCATCGCCACCACACAAGATGCTCAATGCCACCCCACCTAACCAGACTGATTAATTTTAATGCCGCTCCTCCAATGACTGGGTCAGGTTCATGCAGTCCCTCCCTTGACCGCAGGACTGACATGGGCCAATGGTGCAACCCCATCCAAGCAAGACGCCTACTTCATTCTTGAGCTGGGTTGTGAAAATATCCTGGTGAGATAACTAGCAGCCAGCACCAAAACAACCAGCCCTCGAGGTTCCCATTCATGCTGGTGTCTACGTCCTTCCATTTGTCAAGCTCAGCAACACTGGCCATCGGGTCACTGAGCTCTAGAAGTGGAGCAGAACCCATCACCTCAAGCGCTCGTTATTCCTCCATATTCAACATCGAAGGAACATCCTGGGAAAAGGTGGAGAACCAGGCAACAGGTGGACAGTATTTCTGCTCCAACCCCCAGCCACACCAATGATAGCTGTAAATCTGTTGTTAATGCTGTACACCAGATGGGACCCAATACTGTCACACCCTGACTGCGAGATTCATTAACACTGTGTAGAGGCAAACTCCCGATACATCACCGACCAGGCTTGGCCACAATTAACATAGAAAAATGCAGTTTATTTAGTCTAAGTGAAGAGCTTGCATGTTTACAGAACAGTCCCCAGTAGGCCACACCTACACGAGGCCTCGACATCCCTTGCTCACCGCTGACACTGATGTCACGTTACCCTAAGCGTAATATTGTAGGTTGGCCTTTTTCTTGGCCTGGACCTCCAGGATGCCCTCCATGTAGTCCTCATGAGTGAGTTCCGTTGCTTTTCTGCGCAGAGCAATCATCCCCTGTAAGATTAAAAGAATACCAGCTAAGGAAACCCACAAATCTGCCAGCTAGAGAAAACTCGCTACAAATTCAGCCTCCAGGGCATGAATCATACAGCTCAAGGTACATGGCAAGGTCGACCTGGTGGCGTTGGGAGGCTTACCATTGTATGCAAGTCTGTCATCAGTACCAAGTGTTAGATCTACACTCTCCAGAGTTGAAAGGGGAGGGTAACTGTAATTTATTCTTCTGGAAGAACTGACTGCGATGGCTCCACAATGAAAATACTTGAAGTAACTGCACCATACAAGCGCGAGTGTAGTTCAGCAAGAGCCTTTCATGGGAATACAAATCTGTGGGCAGGGCATGTTTTACTTCAGCCAGCAAAGTCCTCAGGCTGGGGCCTTCAGTGGGGCAAGGAGCATCATTGTATTTGAAAACGAATAGAGGATTAAAAATCCCATGTCTATTTCAGAAAAGACAAAGCGCTGGAATAATTCAACAGATCAGGCAGCATCTCTGGAGACCATGGATAGGAGACCTTTCGGGTTGGGACCCTTCTTCAGACTTCAAATCTGAAGATCTCGACCCCAAAGGTCTCTTATCCATGTTCTCCAAACATGCTGCCTGACCTGCTGAGGTATATTCTACCACTCACCTACAAGCTGGAGGCATTTTACAGTGGCCATTCAACCTACCAGCACCTTTTTGGAACGTGGGGGGAAACCAGGGCACCCGGTGGAAACCCACACAATCACAGCAAACCATAAAGACCCCTTCATTAGCCACTATATAACTGAAGACAAAAGGTTGATAGCTTTGGATATTTAAAGAATGTAGACCAAGTGGACCCGTTGGGCCCAAACCTTTCCTGCATTGGTGCAGCAACCTATTCTCCCCCTTTCCTCTTCCTCACCCCCCACTCCCCCCTCCCTTCCCCTCCATCCCCCTCAACCCCCCCCCCCTATCCTCCCTCCTCCCCTCCCTCCCTAGGAGATAGATTTAAACTTTAAAATGTGATTAACTTTTAAAATATAACACGATTTCAATGAAACTTCTTCCAGCACTAAAGGGACGCGGTGAATAAGGTGGGCTTAAAATTGTCGCACTATCGTGTACCGTTTTGGCTGTAGATTAGGACCAAACAAACGAGAGTTTTAGTATATGGAAGATAAGGTTACTGCAAAATGCAGCACTAGGTAAATGTTCAACCTTGATCTTAATGAATGGCAGAACAGGCACAAGGAAATGAATAATCCAGTCCTGTTTCAAGTTCTTATATTCGTACAGGAAGTGCTGCCAGGTTTATACTGCTCTTTGAAATCGTCTTTATCCCAACATATCTGCTCGGAGGTATACTCACTGCTTCCACACACACAGCCTTGCACTGAGCTCCATTAAAGTCATCGGTACATCGAGACAACTCTTCATAGTTCACGTCAGGGCTGCAGAACAATAACAAGGAATTAACAATAACCTGCGACTAAAAATGAGATGCCACCACTTTGTCTTAATAATTAAGCTATCGCAGCTGGATTACTTTGCATGCACACCTCGACAATATTACCTACCACGTCCAATATGGTACACGGTTGCGTTCCTAAATACCCATTAGATCAGTTTGAGACTGGCTAGATATGATACAGGACAGAGAAACCATGAAAAGGCTAATAAAGTGAGATTAACCTCTTCTAGTTCATGGGTTCCAACAGATCGGCTTACCTCACGTTCATCTTCCTTGAGTGAATCTGCATGATTCTTGCACGTGCCTCTTCGTTGGGCATTGGGAACTCAATCTTACGGTCAAGTCTGCCTGATCTCAGCAAGGCTGGATCGAGGATATCCACCCGATTGGTGGCAGCAATCACCTGGAGGGGTGAAAGCAGAGAGAGCTGGTCATACCCAGACAACAAAGGGAGGTCACACAGGTACATTCCTGGCTCCAGCACACCCTGCTCATGCCCAACAAACCCTTCGCATCACGGTTGAGTACTCCTGAAATAAATAGATCAAGGTGACCCACTTCCATCTCCATTCCAAGAAGCTAGGCCCTGCGTGCCTTCCACTAATTGCAAGGGTTATTGCTGCAAAATAGGTAATCGCGGTTTAGTTTAGAGATACAGTGTGGAGACAGGCCCACAGGGTCCACGCCGACCAGCGATCCCCCGCACATTAACACTATCCTACACACACGCTAGGGACAATTTTTACATTTACCAAGCCAATTAACCTACATACCTATACGTCTTTGGAGTGTGGGAGGAAACTGAAGATCTCGGAGAAAACCCACGCAGGTCAGGGGAAAACAGACAAGCCCATAGATGGGATCAAACCCGGGTCTCCGGCGCTGCATTCGCTGTTAGGCAGCTACTCTACCGTTGTGCCACCGTGCCGCTCTAAGTGTTAATGCACTTCTTTTCCCCATGCTCACCTTGACAAGTGTATTTGGCTGGAAACCATCTAGCTGATTGAGCAGCTCCAACATTGTCCGCTGAACCTCCCGGTCACCAGCCTTCTCACTGTCAAACCTGCAGGGAAAGAGAAAACCCAAATGTTACCCAATGATCTTCCTCAGGCAGTATTTCACTCACACCACTCACTGCTGCTGCCGACATACTGCCTTCAACCCCAACCGTATCAGGGGAAGTACATTACACAACCTCTCCAGCAGGTAGGATCTCTGTTCTCAAATCCTCAACAGAACATCTCCCATCATTTTTAATAGAACACCGACACGCCATAGTACGAAAGTGATTAATAGACAATAGGTGCAGGAGGAGGCCCTTCGAGCCAGTACCGCCATTCAATGTGATCATGGCTGATCATTCTCAATCAGTACCCCGTTCCTGCCTTCTCCCCATAACCCCTGACTCCGCTATCCTTAAGAGCTCTATCTAGCTCTCTCTTGAATGCATTCGGAGAATTGGCTCCCACTGCCTTCTGAGGCAGAGAATTCCACAGATTCACAAGTCTCTGACTGAAAAAGCTTTTCCTCATCTCAGTTCTAAATGGCCTACCCCTTATTCTTAAACTGTGGCCTCTTGTTCTGGACTCCCCCAACATTGGGAACATGTTTCCTGCCTCTAACGTGTCCAACCCCTTAATAATCTTATACGTTTCGATAAGATCCCCTCTCATCCTTCTAAATTCCAGTCTTTCAACATATGAGTCCCGCCATTCCGGGAATTAACCTAGTAAACCTAGGCTGCACGCCCTCAATAGCAAGAATATCCTTCCTCAAATTTGGAGACCAAAACTGCACACAGTACTCCAGGTGCAGTCACACTAGGGCCCTGTACAACTGCAGAATGACATCTTTGCTCCTATACTCAACTCCCTAAACTAAACTACGATTAAATGCTCACACATGCCCCCAAACAGAAAATAGCAGTGCTTCACACCCAATGGATAGTGTGAACTAAAGTGAAACTGAAAGAATCAGGAAACCCTCTCTGCTACCCCGCATTCACACAGGGAGACAACACGAACGGCCAATCAGTTCACTCACCGCTTTGTTCCAATGGCATCCAGCTCGTCGATAAAGATAATGGATGGAGCCTTCTCCTTTGCCAAGGCAAATGCATCACGAACCAGCTTTGCACCATCCCCAATAAACATCTGAACCAGCTGTGGCCCGGCCAATTTCAAAAAAGTTGCCTACAATGAGCAGGGGATCACAAGATCAAAGCGCGTGAAATGCTTCTGTTGCACCATCCAATAAAATGCAACCCGGTCAGATAGAGAACGAATCCTCTGCTGTCACCAAACTACTCAGGCAGGTTACAAAGTAAAGAAGTTACAATTGTAGTCTCCTCTGTGATTACTTAGGGTGGCAACATCACAGCTTACATACAGGTGCCCCTCAGCTTACGACGGGGTTCCGTTCAGAGAAACCCATCGCAAACCGAAAATATTGTACGTCGAAATGCATTTAATACGCCCGATCACGTGGGTGGAAGCGAGCTGCGGCTCACTATGGGTCGCTACCGTTTGCACCATCGCAGTCGAAATATTGTAAGTCGAAGCATCGTAAGCCAGGGAGCACCTGTACAGAGTACACCTCCCTCGATGCTATTTAAGTGTGTTGTCAGCCCTAGAAAGAGCCACAAGCAATGTGATAATTCATTGTGTGTGATACGAATTATCACATGCGGGCAGCTTGGTGCTCAGATCCAACCTAAATAAGCCTGTGAAATCAATTACCAGAGATACAGCTCCATTTCCACTGTAAGGGGAGCACTAATAATGAGACCACAACTGAGGGGGAAACAATAGCAGAAAAATCACCAGTGCCACTCACACTAACGCATTAACCAGATCATATCACCAACTGCATGTCAGTGAAGACCACGACCTCAAATGCAGTACAGATCATGGTGCACTGGGTAAGCAGTGATCCCTGCTGTCCTGTTTGCTTCTGAGATTTGGGTTGCTGACAGCAGACACTCTGAAACACTGGTGGATACCAATTACACAGCTTCTGTGAAGTCCACTGGAAAGATAAGTGGACCAATGTCAGTGGATCATCCTGGAATTGAGCCTTACTTCAGCCAGCTCTGTTGGCCAAGTCTCATTGTTTACATACCTGAAGCAACACTCACAAAATAGGCACTTTATCCTAATTACCAGATGGACAGAGGAAAGAATTCAAGGATGTATTTAGAAAGGAGGGACATTCTCAGCGACTCCTGGGGACCCTCAGCCCACATCAAAATGCAGGAGCAGCATTCAGGATGGTATCAGGAACCAACAGCTGAGGTCCAGTACAAATGAGGAAGCGGTCAAGCATCTCTTGCCTCCCTTGTCCCACCACCCCTCCCCCCATTGATTACCACATTGACCTCAGAACACACAGAAATGGAGTGGAAGCAAGTTACCAGGGAGCATGTCCAGAACTCTCCCTCACAGAAACATGGCTTAGGCACTCACCTTAGTCTGGGCAGCACAGGCTCTGGCCAGCAGGGTCTTGCCTGTTCCTGGCGGTCCATACATCAGAACACCTTTGGGAGGCTGAATCCCCAGGTTCTCAAACTTCTCCTTGTGATTCATGGGAAGGACAATGGCTTCAACCAGCTGCAAGAGGGAGGTGCCAGGATCATTATCGAAAGTCACTCATTCTCTTACGCACTCAAACAATCGCAATGCACTCTCAATTTGGCCCTCTGCCCCAAAATACATCTGTTCTTCTGAACCCAACTCTCCGTTAATACAAGTTCCCATGGAACCAAATAGGAACTTGGGGCCTGTAGCTCCTAGTATTGTGTGCATGGTACTCTTCCCTCCTAACCCAAGCCATCCCAATCACCAGGCCATCACACCGCTATTCATCTCCCACTCAGGAGCCCTTGGCTTTACTGCTCCAGTAATGCAGGCAGGACAGGACATCAACAACTGTGGACAGTGACTAACCTCCTGAATCTGCTTGTCCAAGCCACCAACATCACTGTACTGCTCAGTTGGTCGTTCATCCACCTCCATGGCCTTGACTCGAGAGTCATACTCTGTTGGCAGTGTCTCCAGAATCAGGTAGGAATCCTTGTTCACACCCTGGAAGGAAAGGCTGGATATTACACTGACAACACACACGAAACAGCCTCACACTGAAGGTCACTGCATAGAGATCAGGGACATTTGTAGCCCCACAAGATTCTGAGGGCAGGAATTTGGCACACACAATACATGGAAAGTTAAATCAAGTTGTAAAACAAGTAAAAGCAGAGAGAATTTAAAACAGAGTAACAAGGGTCATAAACTCACCACCAGATCACCTGGCTTCAGTTTCTCTGCATCAACTAGTCCAATCACCGGTAAGAAATAGGTCTGTAAAAGACAAAATAACACTGTTTTGGTTCAGATCAGCCAAAACCAACTGACACATGGCTAGCTAGAGATAAACTCAAAATGTTGGAGTAACTCAGTGGGACAGGCAGCATCTCTGGAGCAAATGGGCAGGTGACATTTCAGATCGGGGCCCTTCTTCAGGCCCAAAACGTCACCTATCTATTTTCTCTATGGATGCTGCCTGGCCCACTGAATCACATCCAACATTTTGTGTATATCTTTGGTGTAAACCAGCATTTGCAGTTCATTTTTTATTACATAGCTTGCTAGCTTCTCCCTGGAGCAGCATGGTCAGTGTCAGCCTGGTTTGTATATTTCACACCTGGCCACTCTGTTAGCATTCCAGACCAAACAAGGGTGAGGTGTTGCACTTTGGGAGGTTGAATGTAAGGGGACGGTATAAAGTATATAGAGCAAGAGTTGGAATAATGGGCTTGCTCTGGCATGTTTAGGAGTGGTGAAAGAGTTGTTGTTGTTGTTCATCCTTCGGGTTGGAAGATGACCATGACTTCACTTTTCGGCCGCTGATTGGGATCGCCGCCAGCCGCGGTGTGTACACTGGCCACGGTTGAAGTCATGACTTGCGCTTGACTTGGATTCAAGTGAGGGGGAGTTGCACAGATCGTCGGCCTCACTCTCTCGTCCTGGCCTATCGGGTTCCAGCAGCAAGACATAGTCGGGACGGCTGGGGACAGGTCAGGATGCAGTGGATGGTCAGAAGTGTCCTACGTATCTCACTCTGCCCTGTTTGCGCTCCACGACGCTTTGCTGGGATCGTCTTTCTGCCCGTTGAACCTTCTGGTGGTTTCCTCCGCGCAATCCGCCAAACCCAGGCTTCACGTGCTAGGTAGACAAGCCCTAAAGCCGCTGGAACCAACAACTTGCCGACTGTACATGTGGCATGCACACAAGACAGTGGAGACATCGTGGGGGCGGGGTCGTCCAACACCCGTACAAGTCCCATTTAGGACTTGCCCACTGTTAGTGTTAGTGTTAGTAGTTATGGGCTTTATGCGGATATTGCCAGGACTTGAGGGCCTGTGCTATAGGGAGAGGTTCGGCAGGCTCGGACTTTATTCCTTGGAGCACAGGGGGGTGAGGGGTGATCTAATAAAGATGTATGATCATAAGGGGAATAGATAGGGTAAATGCACAGTCTTTTACCTAGAATAGGGGAATCAAGAACCAGAGGACACGGGTTTAAGGTGAGAAGGGAAAGATTTAATAAGAACCCGAGAGGTAACTTTTTCCACACCGAGGGGGGTGGTTATATGGAATGAGCTGCCAGAGGAGGTAATTGAGGCAGGTACTATAACAACATTTAAAAGACATTTGGATAGGGATAGGAAAGGTTTAGTGGGATATAGGCCAAATGTGGGCAGGTGGGATTAGTGTAGACAGGTCATCCTGGTCGACACTGGCATGTTGTGCCGAAGGACCTGGTTCAATGCTGTATGACTATGTCTAGACAATCCTTTCTCATGCCACCACATTCTCAGGTTACACCACATAGTAAACTTGAACTGTGCTCACCTCCCAAGTTGCCCTGCATGTGTATTACAGAAACACTATCTTCTGAAAATAGTCCCCGCACAGCTATTACATCCTCAAACCTTCAGACCCACTCACCTGACGGGTAGATGTTTTGATCACAGCGCACTTCCCTTTCCGTTGCGAATCCAGATCAACGTTGGCGCCATCCTCCTCCTGATCATTTGGATCAACATCCAACAACTGAGAGACATTGAAGGAGATATAGTGAGTGGAATCCTAAACTCATTCTGCTCAACCCACCACAGCCAAGGCCCCATAACCGCCCACACCCTTCATCTTAGGCACTTGAATGTGATCATGAATGCTGCAGTGTGGGAGAGGTGTCTTTTCAGATGTGTGAAGTTTACCAGCAGGAGGGGTTGACAGTTTGATGCCCGAGAGAGAAGCAGCTTGCATTATTCCTGTGCACCATGGAAGGCAGGAGGTGCAGAAGAATGGGTTTGGTTCTTCCTTCCATGTCCGAACATTGTGGGTTCCCACTCAACACAACCCTAGATCTGTGCTGAGAAAGTGATGCACTCTGAAAGGAGGTTCTCTTTGAAAAATATTACTTATTCGATCATAAGGCAAGAGGCAAGCCCAGCATTTATTGCTCATCCCTCATTCCTCTGGTCAGAGACAATTAACAGTCAATTACATTGGCGGGCCTAGAACCCCAGACTTGCCAGATTTGGTAAGGACAGTACATTCAAAGACATGAATAAACCAGGCAACAAGCCAGCATGGTAAAATTCCAACAATCCCTTATGCACATGTTTGGAAATTCTGATGGTTCAATATCTGTCTCACCTGATTCGGTTTCCTGCACTCCCTTTAAACTCACTAGGACCCCTTTCTCCACTATAAGCTCATGATCATGTTCACAGCTGCTACAGGGAGATGTGAACTCTAGCTAACTCAGAAGTCAAAGCTTCCGTCTATTCGGTTGACAAACTGGCTATGGTTAATCAAGGTCTCGTTTACCCTCTCAGGTCCCCTTGAGGGACCATGCTCCAAAGTGCCATCACCTGAGGTACTTCAGAATCAGAGCGTGTTGGGATCCTTAACATTAGCTTAACAGTACAGCTAGTGTACTTACCTCAATCACATTGGAGACCAAGTACGGCAGGGTCTTGTTGACTTTGATCTTCTCACTGTTCTCCTTGATTTTGTCTTTCATGGCCTGCAGCTCATGTGTGACTCTCAGCACCTCACTCTTCATGATCTGCCAAGCACACAGTTTATATCAAGTCCAGGCACGCTGCACAGAGATCACTCCTCATCCTTGCAATAATCCATAGAACAAACACAAAGCCAATGTTTTTTAATCTGAAATGTTAACTCTGTTTCCTTTCCCATGGACTCTGTTTGACCCAATGTTCATTTCCAAAATGTATTTTTAAATATAGCCAGCATGCACAGGCTAAGGTCAACTCAATTATATCAGGGTAGCGTTTGACAATAGACAATAGACAATAGGTGCAGGAGGAGGCCATTCGGCCCTTCGAGCCAGCACCGCCATTCAATGTGATCATGGCTGATCATTCTCAATCAGTACCCCGTTCCTGCCTTCTCCCCATACCCCCTGACTCCGCTATCCTTAAGAGCTCTATCTAGCTCTCTCTTGAATGCATTCAGAGAATTGCTCTCCACTGCCTTCTGAGGCAGAGAATTCCACAGATTCACAACTCTCTGACTGAAAAAGTTTTTCCTCATCTCAGTTCTAAATGGCCTACCCCTTATTCATAAACTGTGGCCCCTTATTCTGGACTCCCCCAACATTGGGAACATGTTTCCTGCCTCTAACGTGTCCAACCCCTTAATAATCTTATACGTTTCGATAAGATCTCCTCTCATCCTTCTAAATTCCAGTGTATACAAGCCTAGTCGCTCCAGTCTTTCAAGATATGACAGTCCCGCCATTCCGGGAATTAACCTAGTAAACCTACGCTGCACACCCTCAATAGCAAGAATATCCTTCCTCAAATTTGGAGACCAAAACTGCACACAGTACTCCAGGTGCGGTCTCACTAGTGCCCTGTACAACTGCAGAAGGACCTCTTTGCTCCTATACTCAACTCCTCTTGTTATGAAGGCCAACATTCCATTGGCACTAGTGCTTTCATCAATCAACGTACAGGAATCGGGTCATAATGTTACAGATGTAGAATCTGTCAGTAAGGCCACCTTGGAGTAATGTGTACAGTTCTGGTCACCCTGCTATTAGAAGAACGTCATTAAACTGGTACGGGTGCAAAAAAGATCCACAAGGACATTACCGGGTCTGGAGGATTTGAGTTATAGGGGGTGTCTGGAAAGAGTCATAAGCACGGAAACAGGCCCTTTGGGCCAACTCATCCACACCAAGATGACCCATCTAAACTAGTCCTATTTCCCAGCATTTGGCCCATTCAACTGTTCCTATACATAGGCTAGGTCTTGTTTCCCTGGAGCAATGAAGGCTAAGGGGTGGACTTATGGAGATATATAAGATCATGGGGTATAGAGAAGGTGAATAGTTACAGTCATTTCCCCAGGGTAGGGGTGTCTAAAGCAAAAGATTATAGGGGAAAAATGCAAAAGGGACCCAAGGGGCGACTTTTCCCCCACAGAGGATGGTGCGTATATAGAACACGCTGCCAAAGACGTGCGACAGCCAAGTACAAGTCCGATATTTAAAAGACACTTAGACAGGTACATGGACATGAAAGGTTTAGACGGATATATATGCCACCATGTCAAACCCTGATAGATCTTGTGTTTGAATAAGGCCACTCCTCATTCTTCTAAACTCCAAGGAATACCGAGCCAAAATGTCCTAGCCTTTCCCGACAGGAAGGAGAATGAGACCAGTGGTCTCCAATGTGGAGTCTGGTTATGGCAGATTCCTTTGACTGCAGAACTATTTAATGATTTGGCTGAGGGGAAACATACTCGTTCTGTCAACCAGGAAACCACTAATCTTTGGAAAGCTCCAGGCTCTGATGGGCACCTGTCAGCACCCTTTTCCTCTGCAGAACTTTCTTCTGTCATCTCTCAAGTGAAATGTGGAAAAGCCCAGGGTCCTAATAACATCCCCCCAGAATTCCTGAAACACTGCGGTCCTAAATGCCTGGTCAGGCTGTGAGTTCTACTCCTCTTGCCTCATTGGTCAGTCCATTCCGAAGATCTGGCGGAAAGCCACCGTCATTGCGCTACCAAAACCAAACAAGTCTACGGACGACCCAAGGGACTATCGGCCCATCTCACTCCTCTGTGTCCCTTACAAGCTCCTCGAACGGCGTCTCCTGGCCCGGCTAGACCCAATCGTCGACCCTCAACTACCTGCTGAACAAGTCATCGTGGAAGCTGCACCATCCATCAAATAGTCAAGCTGACCTATGACATCAAAGACAGTTTCGAAAAGGGTCACTAGGTGGGCATCATACTGGTGGACCTCACCACCACCTATGATGCAGTGTGGCACCAGGGTTTGATCTTGAAGCTCCTCCGCACCATCCCTGACCATCATTTAGTGCGGTCCCTTGCCAACCGCAGTTTTGCACTCAAGACCAGCGACGGACAATCTAGCCGACTGCGACGCCTAAGAAACGGAGTCCCCCAAGGCTCGGTACTGGCCCCCATGCTCTTCAACCTCTATATCAGCGATCTGCCACACACGACCTCACGCCAGTATGGATACGCAGATGACTTGGCCCTAATGCACTCGGACAGGAGTTGGTCAACTGTTGAGGATGTGCTCTCGGCGGATATGGAACTTGTCGCGGGCTACCTTAAGACCTGGAGACTAAAACTGAGTGTGGCAAAAACCACCACAACAGCCTTTCACCTGAACAACAAATAAGCTCAACGCCAGCTAACCGTCACCCTCAATGGGTCACCCCTACCCTACAACCCATTTCCCACATACCTCGGCGTGAAACTAGATCGGCAGCTGACCTACAAGCAACACCTTGAAGCTCTCCGTGCTAAAGTCTCGGCTCGGAACAACCTCCTGCATTGCTTGGCTGGATCGCCAAGGGGCGCCAGGACATCTACTCTCCAAACCAGTGCTCTTGCACTCGTGTACAGCGCCGCTGAGTACGCTGCCCCAGCATGGTGCCTCAGCGCTCATATTAACAAGCTAGATGCCATCCTCAACGACACCATGTGGATCATCACCGGCTGCCTACGCCCTACTCCGACGGATCTCCTGCCAGTGCTCACAGGTATCGCACCTGCCAAGCTTTACAGAGAGTTCTTCACTCATAGGCTGGTGTGCAAGGCCCCATCGGACGCCAAACATCCTTTGCACCACCTCGCCCAGGATTCACAGCAACTGGGACCTCAACGCCTGTCATCTCGTCGCCCCTTCTTCCGTCATGCAGCGGCCCTCTATGGCTCTGGTTTCAATATACTAGGAGCACGGAGAACCAACTGGGAACAGACTTCGCGACCTCCTCAATTCACTGTCGCACCGAACATCACAGCCCCACCCGGCTCGGACACGCCCCGCAAAGAGTGGGTCGCCCTGAACCGGCTCCGCACAGGGGTCAGCCGGTTCAACGCCAACGTGCATCGTTGGGGGTTGCGTTCATCAGCAGCCTGATCATCATCAGTGCTGGTGCAGGATTCCCAAAAAGTTAATCTGCAAGTCAAATTAGAAGTAAAGAAAGCAAACTCAATGCTAGCATTCATTTCAAGAGGGCTTGTATACAAACCCAGGGGTGTAATGTTGAGGCTCTATAAGGTGCTGGTAAGACCGCATTTGGAATATTGTGAGTAATTATGGGCACCATATCTGAGGAAGGATGTGCTGGCTCTGGATTGGATCCAGAGAAGGTTTACAAGAATGATCCCAGGAATGAGGTCAACCTATGATGAACGTTTGTCAGCACTGGGCCTGTACTCGCTGGAGTTTAGAAGAATAAGGGATGACCTCATTGAAGCACACAGAATAGTGAAAGGCTTGGATAGAGTGGATGTGGAGAGGAAGTTTCCAATAGTGGAAGAGTCTAGGGTCAGAGGTCACAGCCTCAGAATTAAAGTACTTTCTTTTAGGAAGGAGATGAGGAGAAATGTCTTTAGTCAGAGGGTGGTGAATCTGTGGAATTCTTTGCCGCAGAAGGCTGGGGAGGCCAAGTCAGTGGATATTTTTAAGGCAGAGATAGATAGAATCTTGATTAGTACAGATGTCAGAGGTTATGGGGAGAAGGCAGGAGAATGGGACTAGGAGGGAGAGATAGATCAGCTATGATTGAATGGCAGGGTAGACTTGATGGCCTGAATGGCCTAAATCTACTCCTATTCCTTATGATCTTATGAACCAATCGGGAGTTTTACCTTGATCTCACTGTCCAGCAGTCGTGTGCGCTGAACAATCTCCTCAGTGGACATTTTAAGCACCTCTTCGCCAATGCCATCCTTTAAAAACAAAACAAAACAACCATTAGGGAAGTCAGGGCACAACAGACAAGCAGGCACTGAATATTTATTCATATATTTATACTCAAATTCGGTAAACACATTACCGCCAGTCTCTTTTTCACTCCCACACCACCTGCACCGTCAGTCACTCTCCCCCCACATTCCCACCCTCTAGACTCCCACTCCCTCCATTCACATTCCCCTTTCAACCATTATTTTCAGTACCATTTCCCCCTCCCTCCATTGCCCCCACATTTCCTCTCCTGCACTGTAATCCCACACCAACCCCCCGGATTTTCCAGTCCCCTCCACTTATTTTTCCCCATATTCACTGACTTTGCCTCCAACTATTTATCTGATCTCATGTTTTCTTTTCCACATTTCCATACCCTCTCCCCGACTCTCAATGTTCTATTTCCTTCCTTTCCCCAGCGCCTCTATATCCCCACAGCCCCTGCTATGAACCTTCACACCGCCTTATGTTCACAATCCCCCCTCCTTCCCCTTTCCCCCACCCACCTCCCCTTCTCCCTCCCCTCTCCCACCCCTCCTCCCTCTCCCACCCCCTCCCCTTTTCCCCCTCCCCTCTCCTCCCCTCCCTCCCTCTCCCTTTTCCCCCTCCCCTCTCCTCCCCCCCCTCCCTCTCCTTCTCCCCCTCCCTCTCCTTCTCCCCCTCCCTCTCCTTCTCCCCCTCCCTCCCCTTCTCCCCCTCCACCCCCTCTCCCTCCCTCTCCCCCCCTCCCTCTTCCCTTCTCCCCCTTCCCCCTCTCTCCCCCCTCCTCCCCCCTTCTCCCTCTCTCCCCCCATCTCCCCCCTTCTCCCCCCTTCTCCCCCTCTCCCTCCCTCCCTCACTCACTCACCTCCACCTCATCCCACACCGACCGGTCGTTGAGCGACGCCATGTTTCCCGCTGCCGCTGCTGCTCTCTCAGTTCTGGGCCGCACTTTCGTCCCCGCACCTTGCGGGATGCGCTACCCCGGGGATCGCTGCCAACGGCGCGGAGTCCCGGCCACTGTACAGACCTCGCTGCTCGAACCGGCCCCACCACCTTCCGTTACCTCTACGACCCAGAGCGGGCGGCGAATGTGCGAGTGGCCGGGCCGAGCGGGCGGGCCGGGTCTGCGTGAGCGGGTGACGCGGCAGAAAGTGCTGAGTGTTGGTGTGGGCGGCGCCATCTTTGTGCGGGGCAGGAGGGCGCTGTCAGTCACCCGCCCGGCCCCGGCCCCGCCCCCACCAGGCAACATGTCCCCACCAAAGGCCCCACCCCCACCAGGCAACATGTCCCCACCAAAGGCCCTGACCCAGCCCCCACCCCCACCAGGTAACATGTCCCCACTAAAGGCCCCGCCCCCACCAGGCAACATGTCCCCACCAAAGGCCCCGCCCCATCCCCACCAGGCAACATGTCCCCACCATAGGCCCCGCCCCACCCCCACCAGGCAACATGTCCCCACCATAGGCCCCACCCCGGCCCCGCCCCCACCAGGCAACATGTCCCCACCATAGGCCCCGCCCCCACCAGGCAACATGTCCCCACCAAAGGCCCCGTCCCACCCCCACCAGGCAATATGTCCCCACCAAAGGCCCTGACCCAACCCCCACCAGGTAACATGTCCCCACCAAAGGCCCCGCCCCACCCCCACCAGGCAACATGTCCCCACCAAAGGCCCACCCCCACCAGGCAACATGTCCCCACCAAAAGGGGCGGCACGGTAGCGCAGCGGTAGAGTTTACAGCGAATGCAGCGCCGGAGACTCAGGTTCGATCCTGACTACGGGTGCTGCACTGTAAGGAGTTTGTACGTTCTCCCCGTGACCTGCGTGGGTTTTCTCCGAGATCTTCGGTTTCCTCCCACACTCCAAAGACGTACAGGTATGTAGGTTAATTGGCTGGGTAAATGTAAAAATTGTCCCTAGTGGGTGTAGGATAGTGTTAGTGTGCGGGGATGCTGGGCGGCACGGACTTGGTGGGCCGAAAAGGCCTGTTTTCGGCTGTATATATATGATAAAAGCCCCGCCCCCACCCCCACCCCCACCAGGCAACATGTCCCCACCAAAGGCCCCGCCCCACCCCCACCAGGCAACATGCCCTCATCAAAGCCCCCCCCCACCCCCACCAGGCAACATTTCCCCACACACAAGCTTGGACAACTTACAACCCAGGAAACTGTGTATATCTTCAGTTTAAACCAGCATCTACAGTTCCTTCCTACAACATTTCATTTTACAACCCTGGGGTATTGATTTCTATAACCCCTACATTCAGGGTAGTTGTAAGCTACAGGGTGATATTGATGTATTGGTGAAATGGCAGTTGGAGTTTAATCAAGATAAATGCAAGGTCATAGAGGCATACAGTATGGAAACAGGTCCTTTGGCCCAACTAGTCCAAGTTGCCCAATCTACACTACTCCCACCTGCTCACGTTTGGGCCTTATCCCTCTAAACCTTTCCTATCCATGTACCTGTCCAAATGTCTTTTAAATGTTGTTCTAGGTTATTATTACATTTTTCCCTCTCACCTTAAACCTATGTCCTCTGATTCTTGGTCCCCCTACTCTGGGTGAAAGAATCGGTGCATTTATCCTATCTATTTCCCTCATGATCTTATATGCCTCTATAACATCACCTCTCATTCTGCTGCGCTCCAAAAATAAACTCCCAGCTTGCTCAACCTCTCTCTATAGCTCAGGCCTTCAAGTTCTGGCAACATCCTCATAGAAACATCCTCATAAAATCTTCTCTGTACTCTTTCAGCTTAACAAGATCCTTCTTATAACAGAGTGACCAAAACTGAACAAGATATTGAAAATGTGGCCTTACCATGTCTTTTACAACTGTAGCATACTCAATACCCTGATTGATGAAGGCCAATGTACCAAATGCCTTCTTGACCACCTGTGATGCCACTTTCAAGGAACTATGAACCTGCACTTCTGCTCTACAACAGTCCCCAGGGCCCTGTCATTCACTGTGAAGGTCCTGCCCTGGTTTGGCGAAGAGATGCATTTTAGGAATACGAATGAGGACATACAAGTCAAGTCAAGTCAAGTCAAATTTATTTGTCACATACACATACTCGATGTGCAGTGAAATGAAAGTGGCAATGCCTGCGGGTTGTGCACAAAAAGAATTACAGTTACAGCATATAAATAAAGTTAATAAGTTACTAAACATAGCACAAAAAGTGTCGACAAAAATTTAGTCTCTGGGGTTATAAAAGTTGACAGTCCTGATGGCCTGTGGGAAGAAGCTCCGTCTCATCCTCTCCGTTTTCACAGCGTGACAGCGGAGGCGTTTGCCTGATCGTAGCATCTGGAACAGTCCGTTACTGGGGTGGTAGGGGTCCCTCATGATCTTGCTTGCTCTGGATCTGCACCTCCTGATGTATAGGTCCTGCAGGGGGACAAGTGTAGTTCCCATAGTGCGTTCTGCCGAACGCACTACTCTCTGCAGGGCCATCCTGTCCTGGGCAGAGCTGTTCCCAAACCAAACTGTAATGTTGCCGGACAGGATGCTCTCTACAGCCCCAGAGTAGAAGCAATGAAGGATCCTCAGCGACACTCTGAATTTCCTCAGTTGTCTAAGGTGGTAAAGGCGCTGCTTAGCCTTACCCACCAGTGCGGCAATGTGCGTTGCCCACGTCAGATCCTCTGCGATGCGGACTCCCAAGTATTTGAAACTGCTCACCCTATCCACAATAGACCCATTTATCTCGAGTGGCGTGTACGTCCTTGGATGTTTAGCCCTTCTGAAGTCCACAATCAGCTCCTTTGTTTTAGTGACATTCAAGAGGAGGCTATTGCCCTGACACCAGAGTGCCAGATCAGCCACCTCCTCCCGGTAGGCCTTCTCATCGTTGTTGGAGATCCGGCCCACCACCACAGTGTCATCAGCAAACTTGATGATGGAGTTTGAGCTGAACCTGGCCCCACAGTCATGTGTGTACAGGGAGTACAGTAGGGGGCTAAGGACGCAGCCCTGGGGGGATCCTATGTTCAGGGTGAGGGAGCTAGATGTGTGTTCCCCCATCCTGACCACTTGGGGCCTGGCAGTGAGAAAGTCCAGGACCCAGGCACACAGAGGGGTGCTAAGCCCCAGTTCCAGCAGCTTCGAATGGTACACCATGAATGGTAAGGTCTCGTGAATATTGAGGAACAGAGGGGCATTGGTGTGCAAGGCCAAAGTATCCTTGAAGTTGGCAGCGCAGATAAATAACATGTTTAAGAAGGTATATGGCATACTGGCCCTCATTAGTTGGGGCTTGAATATAAAAGCAGGGAGGTTATGGTCTAACTTTATAAAACCTTAGTCAGACCTCAGCTAGAGTACTGCGTGCAGTTCTAGTCACTGCATCGTAGGAAGGATGCAGTGGTGCAGGAGAGAGTGCAGAGGAGGTTCACCAGTTTGTTGCTGGAAGTGGAGCATTTCATTTATGCGGAGACTGGAGAGGTTAAAGATATTTTCCCTAGGGTGGAGGAGGTTAGGAGGTGAAGACTGAGGTATATATAATTATTATAAGTAGGGATGGCTGCAGGAATCTATTCCCTCTTATCCCTGGATGATAAAACCAGTAAGAGTTAAGAGATTTAGAGGGGATCTGAGGGAAATCTATTTCATCCAGATGTCTGTGAAACTGGAATGCACTGCCGGGGAGAGTTGTGCAATGAGCATCACTGACAGCATTGAAGAAGTGGCTGATGAACACTTAAATCACCTCCGCATAGAAGGCCAAGGGTCAAACTGGAAGATGGGATTACAACAAACGGGAGCCCACTGCCCTTGGACGGCCGTAGGACTCTGTGACTTTATGTAATTAAGACATACAAATGGAAGCTGGGAGTCAACAATGCCTGGTGGCCTAGAAAGTCTATCGCATTAAGCAATGTATCTGTGCCACATTTAAAAAGTGTGGGAATGTTAATGCTGACGTTCAAACCCACCTAGGTCACCTAGACACAAATCACTGGGAGCTAATGTATGGGTTAAGCAAGCGAATAGCAAGGCAAATTGTGCATTTGCTTTTATTACCAGAGGATGAGTTCAGTAATAAGGATGTCTTACTGCAATTGTAGTGGGCCTCGGAGAGACTACAGCAAGATTATTGTGCACAGTTTGGCTTACTTACCTAAGAAGTGATGTAAAGTGGGGCACCTCATCGCTTGTTTGGAAAATAAGCCAAATCTTTGGGCACCCTGTGCAGACAAGGGTCAGTTACCTGGGGGGGGGGGGGGGGGATGATCTCAGAGTCAGTTTAGACAATAGACAATAGGTGCAGGAGGAGGCCATTCGGCCCTTTGAGCCAGCACCGCCATCCAATGTGAACATGGCTGATCATTCTCAATCAGTACCCCGTTCCTGCCTTCTCCGCATACCCTATGACTCCGCTATCCTTAAGAGCTCTATCTAGCTCTCTCTTGAATGCATTCAGAGAATTGGCCTCCACTGCCTTCTGAGGCAGAGAATTCCACAGATTCACAACTCTCTGACTGAAAACGTTTTTCCTCATCTCCGTTCTAAATGGCCAACCCCTTATTCTTAAACTGTGGCCCCTTGTTCTGGACTCCCCCAACATTGGGAACATGTTTCCTGCCTCTAAAGTGTCCAACCCCTTAATAATCATATACGTTTCGATAAGATCCCCTCTCATCCTTCTAAATTCCAGTGTATACAAGCCTAGTCGCTCCAGTCTTTCAACATATGACAGTCCTGCCATTCCGGGAATTAACCTAGTAAACCTACGCTGCACGCCCTCAATAGCAAGAATATCCTTCCTCAAATTTGGAGACCAAAACTGCACACAGTACTCCAGGTGCGGTCTCACTAGGGCCCTGTAGGTGCAGGGCCTGACCATGCTGGCCATTCATGTCCAGGCCTACTGCCTGTCCCCATCCAGGCTTATGTCTGTGCCTGGGTGTCCCTGGCGAGGGACTATGTCCATGAGTACATTGGCCACTTTCTGGAACCGCTGAGTGCTACATAGGTTTGAAAATATCATGGATAAGAATTATAACATTTTGCTTTGATATTTGCTTATATGTATATTCTTTTTCATGGTTATTTGCTACAGGTCTACATTTTTTGGATTGACGTTTCCTTAGAATCATGTATTAGTTGTCCTTTGTACTTGTAATCAACTTATATTTGTAAAATAAAGAAGGGATGTAGTTGCTATAGAAGGGATGCAATGAAGATTCAGTTGAGTGGGTCCAGGATAGCGGGTTTCTTACATGGGGGCGATTGAACAGATTGGGACTGTAATCTCTAGAATTTAGAAGAGAGATCTCATTGGAATTTACAAAACTCCAATAGGGCTGGAGCAGCTGATTGCAGGGAGTGTTTCCCCAGACTGGTGAGTATGTACAGGGGTTATAGTCACAGGGTAAGGCTGAGGGACGGAGGAATTTCATTGTGTAGTTAGTAGTGAAACTGATGAATTGGTACTCTGAAGGGCTCAAAAGTAAGCTCAGTCACCGAGTTCATTCAAAAATGATGCAGAGATTGATGTATTTATTCAAATTCATTCAAGTGAAGTGGGCTTGGCAGGTTGAGCCAACATTGAATGACCCACACCTGGTTGGCCTGGTTAGTGTGAACCAGGTTAGTGTGAACCTTCTTCAACTGCTGCAGTCCTGTGATGTGGGTATACCAACAATGCTATTAGGGAGGGAGTGTCTGGAACTTTGACCCAGAGACGGTGAAGAAACAATAAGTTAGGATGATGTGTGGCTTGGAAGGCAACTTCCAGACGGGAGTGTTCTAGGGCTTTTGCTGGCCTTGTCTTTCTAGCTGGTAGAAGTGGTGGGTTTGGAAGGTGCTGTCAAAGGAGACTTGGTGAGTTGCTGCAGTGCTTCCTGTAGATGGTAGGAACTGCTGGTGGGCGATTGTGGAAGGCGTGAATTTCTCACGCAGGTTTATTTTACAGAAACAAGGAACTGCAGATGCTGTTGTACTAAACATAAAGACACAAAGTGCTGGAGTAATTCATCAGGTTAGCCAACATCCCTGGAGAACATGGTTGTCACATTTTGAGTCGGAATCCTTCTTCATACTGATTGTGTGGGGGGGGGGGTGAGAGGCTGCTAGGGAAAAGGAACATGATAAAACATGGAAGGTAACAGGTGAACACAGGCGAGAGAGCGACTTGCAGGGAGGCAGATGGTTGGACAAAGGCCAGAGATAAAAAAGTGAGACAAAAAAAACAAAGAATTGTGAAGCTAGAGAAAGGAACATAGGTGGAGGAGAGAAATAGGCATGTCCAGATGGGACACAGGGGAGGGGCGGGGAATGAAAGAAGGGTTTGGCAGAGAAAGAGGAAGGGGAGGGTTGTTGGAGGTTACCTAACATTTGGAGAACTCATACTATTGGGTTGTAAGCTACCCAAGTGGAACGTGAGGTACTGTTCCTCCAGTTTGCTTGTGGCCACACTTGCAATGGAGGAGGCCCAGGACAGAGAGGTCACTGAGGGAATTGGAAAGGGAGTCAAAATGTTTGGAACCAGGAGATTGCATCGGCCAAGGTGATCAGTATGGGCATGGGAAGGGGTTAATATGGTTCGTAACCAGATCCAGTAGGCCTTGGCGGACCAAGCACTAGCGTTTGTCGCAATGATCGGCGAGTCTACGCCGTGTCTTGTGATCCCACCACTAGTCGCGTCTTCCCATCTCCACTGCTTTCCACCTTCCAGAGACGACACCCTCCACAATTTCTTGGTTCACTCATCCCTTCCAACCCTCTCCCAAGTTACTTTCCCCCACAACTGCACTAAATGCAACACCTGTCCCTATACCTCCTTCCTCACCTCCATCCATGGACCCCAACACATGAGACAGATAACATCTGAAGGATGTATACATGAATTACACCAGTTATTCATTCTTGCAGGGCACAAAAATAAATTGGGAAAGACGATGTAATGGCTTCTTGCAGAAATTAGGGATAGGTCTAGCTCCAGAGCATTTAAAACCAAGGGAATCACGGACTAAATAATCTGACACCAGTAATAGGGAAAATTCTGGAGTTTTTAAAATAATCATGAAGTATATTCACAGATGCTGGAGATTGCAAAGAGACTTGGGGAGAAGCCACTGACAGGACATTTAAGTGAATGATCGGCCATGACCTTGATGACTGATGGAGCAGATCTGAAGGGTCTACAGCTCCTCTCTACGTTTCCACCTCTTGTGAAACAGGAATTGTGCTGGGCCCTGACACCCTCTCGAGCAGAGATCCTGGTGTGGGAATGCAGTGATGGACCCCTCCATGTTCCTCAATATCTCTTGCATTCCACGAGGTAGGTCTCAGTGCTGACACCATCTAAAAAAATGGACTTCATACGAGTCCTCTGGGGCAGTGAATGCACGACCTTGAATGCCATCACACTCCCTGTCACATTCCCTAGTTGTTGCCAGACTTCAGCCCACTAGTGGTTTGTGACATTGTGTTACAATGTCAGACTTTGCTCTTCATTGTCATCATCCTGCTCATCCTCTTGCGAATTGTTAGTTCAGGATGGTTTGAAACAGAAAGCAAGTGTACAATATAGGGAACTAGGGATTAAAAATAGCTTGAGACAAAGGTCAGATCAGCTGTGAACACTGAACGGTGGCACAGGCTTACAGACATCATATCCTATTCCTGCTGATCTTTCTTGTAAGAGGATGGAACACACAGGGGAAACAGAGGATGGAAGATATTACATTGGTGTGCACAGTCCACAGCAGTGAGGAGGGGGAGGTCAGAGTATAGATAGACTATAGTATAAAGTGTCGTCATCAAGATGGATTCAACAATGGCTGAATGGGAGATACCAGAGGGTAACGGTTGACAATTGTATGTCAGGTTGGAGGCCAGTGTCTAGTGGAGTACCCCAAGGATCTGTGTTGGGTCCACTGTTGTTTGTCATTTACATTAATGATCTGGATGATGGTGTGGCAAATTGGATTAGTAAATATGCAGATGATACTAAGATAGGTGGTGTAGTTGATAGTGAGGTAGATTTTCAAAGTCTACAGAGAGACTTGGGCCTTTTGGAAGGGTGGGCTGAAAGATGGCAGATGGAGTTTAATGCTGATAAGTGTGAGGTGCTGCATTTTGGTAGGACAAATCAAAATAGGACGTACAGGGTAAATGGTAGGGAATTGAGGAATGCAGTGGAACAGAGGGATCTGGGAATAACTGTGCATTGTTCCCTGAAGGTGGAATCTCATGTGGATAGGGTGGTGAAGAAGGCGTTTGGTATGCTTGCCTTTATAAATCAGAGCATCGAGTATAGAAGTTGGGATGTAATGTTAAAATTGTACAGGGCATTGGTGAGGCCGAATCTGGAGTATGGTGTGCAGTTCTGGTCGCCAAATTATAGGAAGGATGTCGACAAAATGGAGAGGGTACAGAGAGATTTACTAGAATGTTGCCTGGGTTTCAGCACTTAGGCTACAGAGAGAGGTTGAACAGGTTGGGTCTTTATTCTTTGGAGCGTAGAAGGTTGAGGGGGGACTTGATAGAGGTTTTTTAAATTTTGAGAGGGACGGACAGAGTTGACGTGGGTAGGCTTTTCCCTTTGAGAGTTGGGAAGATTCCAACAAGGGGACATAGCTTCAGAATTGAGGGACAAAGGTTTAGGGGTAACATGAGGGGGAACTTCTTTACTCAGAGGGTGGTGGCTGTATGGAATGGGCTTCCGGTGGAAGTGGTGGAGGCTGGCTCGATTTTATTATTTTAGAGTAAATTGGATAGGTATATGGATAGGAGGGGATTAGAGGGTTATGGTCTGAGTGCAGGTAGATGAGACTAGGTCAGGGAGAATGGTCGGCGTGGACTGGTAGGGCCGGACAGGCCTGTTTCCATGCTGTAGTTGTTATATGGTTATATGGTTATATGACACAGGGTTGAGGGTGGCTTGTTTCCACTTTATTGGGTTCTAAGTTGACAGATCTGGGAACTGCATTTATCCCATAGATGGGACAGGAGGTGACTGACCAGTTAGTTAACCAGGTGGTTTGCTTTGCTGTACACACAACCTGCTTGAGCTTGACTCCACATACTTCTTTCAGAGGCTCCGAAGTGCTTGGGGGTGGTATGCCTGATGCTGCATTACCAGTTTGAGTTGCCTTGGGCCAGGCAGGTTACATTTCTTGAGTCCTGGAAGCATTTAATCTGTCCTCCTTGCAATGTCTTGCTGTAATGGAGCCAACAGTACAGCACTTGCTCAGGAGTCTGGTGTCAGGCATGGAGGCAATGGGGCCCTAACCCCAGAGCTAGATGAGTGAAGATCACCTACATTGGTTCACCTGTCTTGCTAATGAATTTGGAGAACTTTGCAGAGCCACTCACTGATGCAGATTTTCTTCATTTCCTTCCCGGGCAGCACACAGAAGCATATAACAGGTCCGTAATATCCATCAGCTGAGAAACAAGGCCACTGGAGCAGACCAAATCCTTGCTGAAGTACTAAAACAAAGCAGAGAAGTATGGCACGGCCTCATCTCCTTCACCCAGGAAAGAAAGGCCTGCCAGCGGTTCCATGGTCATGACCATCATCAGGTAATGACCAATAGTACAATTACATCAGGAGCTTTCCTGCCTACCTCAGGGAAAGCCAGTGCAATAATCTCTCCGATGATCTCCCCCTGGATCCTGCAGGAACAACTGTCACAACCGTGCAATAAACCTAAAGTGTAGGGAGCCGCATCAATGGCGGCACAGTGGTACAGTTGCTGCCTTACAGCGCTGGAGACCCGGGTTCCATCCTGACTATGGATGTTGTCTATATGTAGTTTGTACGTTCTTCCTGTGACCATGTGTTTTTTTTCCTGAGTGCTTTGATTTCCTGCCACATTCTTGACATGCAGGTTTATAGGTTAATTGCCCTCTATAAATTGCCCCTAGTGTCGGACATGGAACTAGTGTACAGGTGATTAGCATGGACTCGGTAGGCCGAAGGGCCTGTATCCACGCTGTATCTCTAAACTAAAAATAATAAATCACTGTGCTAAACTTCCTTTAACTGTACAAAAGCATCCAATTCTAATAACAAAGTTGGATGGAGAAAATTATGCTCAAATTATTTTTCCCACCAAATTTGTTCCCATCCATCTTTTTTCGAGATGATATGCAAGTTCTGATCCTTCCCATCGAATCTACGGTGCATCCAGTCCCAGTCCCAGTCTCTGCAATATTTCACTTTATCTCCAACAAACTCCCTGCTGGAGTCAAGCTGAACTACAGGAGGAGCCGGGAACTCTTCAAGCTTAGTTCACTTTACCTAGATCAGAGCAGCTGCAGACTCAGCTGTAAGATGCCTTTTATGGGGATATTTGGATGTCAAACTCCAAAATCATCATCCTTTCTCTCAATGATTTGTTTGAGAGAATTGACCTAGGTAAAGATATGTGGGGTGAGGAGGATAATTAAAATAGTGGGTACTTCCATAAGATTCATGTACATTGTCAAACGATTGATAGAGATAGAGCTCTTAAGGATAGCGGAGTCAGGGGGTATGGGGAGAAGGCAGGAACGGGGTACTGATTGAGAATGATCAGCCATGATCACATTGAATAGCGGTGCTGGCTCAAAGGGCCGAATGGCCTACTCCTGCACCTATTGTCTATTGATTGGTACCCTAGTAGCCTTTCTTTTACATTGGAGAAACATGCAGAAGAAATAATTACGTAGCTGCACTAGTACCATTGGTTCAAGATTTCACAAGATGCTATTCACAACATTCAGTATTAAGTGTTCATTCTCTTCAAAACCTGTTTTCATTCTGTCTGCATGCTCCCTTACCTCTCTGCACTGATACCTGTCTGCAGACCTGCATTGCTCAAATCTCTCCCCCTGCTATACCTGTTTGGCCTATTCCACGTGCTCTGCTGGTTATCAGTAAAAGCCCACACCTTGCAAAATTTGGAAATGATTCTTTATTCTCATGTCCATCCAACAAAGTCAGGGATTCTTTCAGTGTCAGGCACAGTAATTATGGTCCACTCAATTGTGTGTGACAGCTCAGTCTATGATCAGAACAGCCCCCAGGGCCAGAGTTGCTGCCGTGGCCATTCCTCTAGTTCACTTTCGATTTCTTGGCAAATCCATTTAAAATTATAATTAATCTGTACATGCGGGTTTTAACTACTCGCGCTGCATGCATGCTGCCTTTTAAACGCTTATTCTGATACTCAGAGATGTATCCTCTAATTCACTTAACTACTTAACAGTCTTATGATAATGTTATGTCAAGATGCTGACTTTGTCCATCCTTAAATTCCAGAACAGGTGAACTGACAAAAAGGGGATGGAGAACAATTCATTTGTCTTGTATAATTCTTAGGCCCGTTTGCAATAAGAATGACTGCCAGTTCCCCATCTTGCTGAACCTGTTGAATTACATTACTTCCACTTCAACACCACACAGGCTTCTCAACCTGCATTGGGTTGTGGAAGTCTCCCAGACTTGATCTGCTCCATCCTATGTCCAACATTCATTTGGAATGAACCATTAGATTAACTTTAGCCTCTCGTACATTGCGTGCAGAAGGTGGTGAGTGATCGCCCGTGCAGTAATCAATGCAGAATAAAGTGGAGGGAATTACATGCTCTAAATTTGGGTTGAGAAGAGGTTGAAATCATCTCTTTGTATTGTAGTCAATCATTTTAATCGGTTCAAGACATGGATCTTCTGAATTGAGCTTAGCTGAATAACATATATGGTACAAGCAAAGTTGTTTAGTGTTTGACAACACTCTGTATAGCCTGGACAGGTGCCACTATTAGCGTATCATACAATGTAGGAAAACTCAGAGCGCACAAACCTGCTTAATGAATTCTCACAGCTGGTGGGGACAGTCACTGAAGACAGAGCTGACCCTGGGGTTGAAGCACCAGTTTTGGAAACATTCACAGCAGCCAACTCTCCATCTGGTGTCAGCTGACTGGAATTTCGGTTACAAGATTAGGAACATAAAACAAACTAAATTATACATAGAATTGAGGAACCCATGTCTGCCTCTCCGTGTTGGCCTATAATACGGTACATGCAATGCCACAGAGCGTGCTGAGATCCATGGTCATTGCCAATTTAGCTGCTTGCAGGTTATAGTTTGGTGCACCATTGAGTCGGGTCGGGGACCAAGTACAAAACCCACGATGCAGCACCTCCTGGACAGGATCAGGCTTAGCTGCTCTCCTCAGAGGTCCACTAAGCTGACACATGGACAATGAGATGAGGTTTTAATGTCTTCAGTACTGTCCCCTCTCCTGTCGAGGAGTAGAATTGTGGAGAGAGAGTGAGAAAGAGAATCACTCCAGCACATAAACCTTTGGAGATCCTGTCTCTATTAAACAGTCACCATCAAAATAGCAAAAGTAGGTGAAGCGTGCCACAGAACTCCCTTCCCTGACCCATGTCTTGTCTTATTATTTTATATAGAATGGTGCTGCCATCTTGGCTGAGTGCCTCATTCCCAATGACATGGCACACCCTGTCAAACCTCACAAAGGTCACTCATGCTCATCCCTGGTTAACATCAAGGGAATTAAAATAAAAGTATTTCCCTTTTCAATCAGACCATCTGATTCCATCATAAAACACATTGTGGATCAACAATACATCATTAAAAACTGCAGGTACATCATTGTAAACAAAATCATACAAATCAGGTCCCACATTCCCCAATCCCCCCCCCCCCACCCCCCTTCGCCCACAACCCCAACCTCAACCTTTCCCAATCACAGCTCCGAGCCACATGCATCTACACAAATCGTTTCTGCTCAAGTGCATACATCCGCCCAGCTGGAGCCTTCCGGAAAAACAGACTGTTTCCTCGACTCATATTCCCCTGAAAGAGAAACATAGAAGTATTAGGAGAGAAACTCTCAAAATGGACTGAGAAAGGAATAGAAAATATAAATGCAGGCTTCATACTAAATGCTCTCATCTCGCTGCGACCATCAGGAAGGAGATAATGGTACCTGAGAATCCATACCTCTACATTCAAGAATAGCTTCTTCCCTTCAACCATCAGGCTCTGGAACCATACTGCATAGGCCTAACCACAACCCTACACCAGTACTAAACTGCTATGAACTTTGTATAGATTGCACTACAAACTTTGACTAGCACTATTGTGGTCTGTTTATCAAGTATAACTGACAATTTATTGTTCATTGTATGTTTATTTTTGCGTTGTTGCATTAGTGTGCCTGTAAAGCTGCAGAAAGTAAGAATTTAATTATTGTGTTCCTGGTGCATATGACATAGAAATATAGAAAAATAGGTGCAGGAGTAGGCCATTCAGCCCTTCGAGCCAGCACCGCCATTCAATATGATATGGCTGATCATCGGAAATCAGTACCCCGTTCCCGTTTTTTCCCCATATCCCTTGATTCCTTTAGCCCGAAGAGCTAAATCTAACTCTCTCTCTAAAACATCCAGTGAATTGGCCTCCACTGCCTTCTGTGGAATCTTCAGTTTTTCCTCATCTCAGTCCTAAATAACCTACCCCTTATTCTTAAACTATGGCCCACAGTTCTGAACTCCCCCAACACCGGGAACATTTTTCCCACATCTAGCCTGTCCAATCCTTTAAGAATTGTATATGTTTCTATAAGATCCCCTCTCATCCTTCTAAATTTCAGTGAATACAAGCCCAGTCGACCCATTCTTTCATTATATATCAGTCCCACCATTCCCAGGAATTAACCTGGTGAACCTACACTGCACTCCCTTAATAGCAAGAATGTCCTTCCTCAAATTAGTAGACCAAAATTGTACACAATACTCCAGGTGCAGTCTCGCCAGGGCCCTGTACAACTGCAGTAGAACCTCCATGCTCCTAAACTCAAATCCTCTCGCAATGAAGGCCAACATGCCATTAGCTTTCTTCACTGCCTTCTCTACCTGCATGCTTACTTTCAGTGACTGATGTACAAGCACACCCAGGTCTCCATGCACCTCCCCTTTTCCTAATCCGACACCATTCAGATAATAATCTGCCTTCCCGTTCTTGCCACCAAAGTGGATAACCTCACATTTATCCACATTATACTGCATCTGCCATGCATGTGCCCACTCACCCAATCTATCCAAGTCACCCTGCAGCCTCATAGCATCCTCCTCGCAGCTCACACTGCCACCCAGCTTTGTGTCATCCGCAAACTTGGAAATGTCACATTTAATTCCCTCGTCTAAATCGTTAATATATATTGTAAATAACTGGGGTCCCTGCACCGAGCCTTGCGGCACCCCACTAGTCACTGCCTACCAGTCTGAAAAGGACCCGTTAATTCCTACACTTTGCTTCCTGTCTGCCAACCAGTTCTCTATCCATGTCAATACCCTGCCCCCAATACCATGTGCTCTAACTTTGCACACTAATCTCTTGTGTGGGACCTTGTCAAAGGCTTTTTGAAAGTCCAGATACACCATATCCACTGGTTCTCTCTTTTTCATTCTACTTGTTACATCCTCAAAAAATTCCAGAAGATTAGTCAAGCATGATTTCCCCTTCATAAATCCATGCAGACTTTGACCGATCCTGTCACTGCTTACCAAATGCACTGCTATAACATCTTTAACAATCGCCTCAAGCATCTTCCCCACTACTGCTGTAAAGCTAACTGGTCTATAATTGCCCGTTTTCTCTCCCCCTCCATTCTTAAAAAGTGGGGTTACATTGGCCACCCTCCAGTCCATAGGAACTGATCCAGAGTCAAGAGAACATTGGAAAATGTTCACCAATGCATCCACAATTTCTAAGGCCACCTCTAGGTTCTGGGATGCAGACCATCAGGCCCTGGGGATTTATCTGCCTTCAGTCCCAACAGTTTACCTAACACCATTTCCTGACTAATGTGGATTCCCTTCAGTTCCTCCCTCCCACTAGATCCTCGGTCCACTACTATTTCTGGGAGATTGTTTTTGTCTTCCTTAGTGAAGGCAGAACCAAAGTACTTATTGAACTGTTCTGCCATTTCTTTGTTTCCCCATTATAAATTCATCTGTCTCTGATTGTAAGGGACCTACATTTGTCTTCACTAATCTTTTCCTTTTTACATATCTAAAGAAGCTTTTACAGTCAGGTTTTATATTCCCTGCAAACTTTCTTCCAAGCTCCTTTCCCCCTCTTAATTAACACATTTGTCCTCCTCTGTTGAGTTCTAAATTTCTCCCAGACCTACAGTTTGCTGCTTGCTTCCTCTGGCCAATTTATATGCCTTTTCCTTGGATTTAACACGATCCTTGATTTCCCTCGTTAACCACGGTTGAGCCGCCTTCCCTGTTTTATTTTTTCGCCAGACAGGGATGAACAATTTTTGGAGTTCATCCATGCGGTGTATAAATCTTTGCCATTGCATCTCCACCGTCAACCCTTTAAGTACAATTTGCCAGTCTATCCGAGGCAATTCCCGTCTCATATCTTCAAAGTCTCCTTTCTTTCAGTTCAGGACCCTCGTCTCTGAATTACCCGTGTCACTCTCCATCCTAATGCAGAATCCCACCATATTATGGTCATTGTTGCCCAAGGGGACAATTGGACATTTAACACTTTTAACTCTTGGAGATATTCAAGGCACCGTTTGATGGATGTGTGTACGCCCCAACGTATACTCTGCAATTAAGTACGTTGGACCCAAGCTTGGGACGAGTTCCAATAATTATAGTAATGCCACTTGACATTGGCTTGTATATCATGTACCTGTGCCGGGAGTGTGAATGTCAGGTCAGCGCTGTGTGTTATAGCTCACTGATTTAATTATTCATTCTGTGTCAGCCTTGAGAACTAACATTAATGGATTTTGAGGCTCATAAAACATAGGACAATATGTGGAATTAAGATGTAATCTAGCTGTGATGTAACTGCATAGAAAAACAGGTGCATTGGAACCAGAGCCAAGGTAACTGGTTTTGTCATTCCCAGCTTCACATACATTGGTTACCATTCTTCAGTTCTGAAACTAAGCTTATTCAAGTTGTAAAGATATGTTAGGAACTATCGCACAGAAAACCTGCTAACTTCACAGGGCCTGTCGGTGAGAACCATGTTTAATCTGTGTGGTATATTCCAGCTACATTGTATCGTCTGGATAATGTAGAGGTTGAAGAATATCCACAGTGACATGAGATGAAGCAAGTCATAGAGTTATACAACATGGATACAGGACATTCAGCCTAACATCCTGCCAACCAAAATGTCTACCTAAGCTAGCCCGTGTGGCCCACTTCACTCTAAAGCTTCCCTATCCGTTAAGTGGCTTTTAAATGTTGTAATTGTACCTGTTTCTACCTGCCTCTGGAGCACATTTCATATACCCACCACTCTCCGTCTGAAAACCTTCTCCTGCAGGGGCTCCCTACACCTGTCCCATTTATCCCGACACACATCCCCTTTCGTTTTAGACTCCCCTCTCCTAGGAAAAAGACTGTGACCAAAGGCGGCAAAGTGGCACAGTGGTAGAGTTGCTGCCTTAGAGCGCCAGAGACACAGGTTTGATCCTCACTACGGGTGCTTGTCTGTACAGAGTCTGTACGTTCTCCCCGTGGGTTTTTTCCTGGGATCTCCGGTTTCCTCCCACACTCCAAAGATGGCATGTTATAACTGTAAATTATCCCTTGTATGCAGGATAGCATTAGTGTGCAGGGATTGTTGGTTGGCACTGACTCAGTGGGCCGAAGGGCTTGTTTTTGCGCTGTATTTCTAAAACTAAAACCTTATCTATCCCCCATGATTTGATATACTTCTATAAGGTCACCCCTCTGGGTCCTGTTCTCCAGGGACAAATGCCCCAGCCTATCCAGACTCTCCTTATAAATCAGGTTCTCTAGTCCTGTCAACATCCACACGCATCTTTTCAGCATTCAATAGACAATAGACAATAGGTGCAGGAATAGGCCATTTGGCCCTTCGAGCCAGCACTGCCATTCAATGTGATCATTCCTGATCCAGCTTAATCACATCCTTCTTAAACTACAACGATCAGAACCATGCACAATACCCCATGTGCCGTATCACCATCATGTACAACTGTGACATGATGCCCCAAATCCTGAACTCAATGCCATGGCCGATGAAAGCCATGGCATTCTTCATCACCCTGTCTACTTCTGTCTTTATTTTAGGAAGGCTGCAAAGCCAGGAAATCGCAGGCCGGTGAGCCAAACATCACTTGTAGGAGGAGCACGTGAAGAGTCAGCATGTTAAATGGTGGTTAGGTGGTGGAGTTGAAGCATAAGGGTAGGAATGTCTTACTGCAATTGTTTTGCAGAGACCTCAGACCTAGAACACTCAACGGTTTTACTTTCTGTAGCAAAGGAAGGGTATATTCATGCATCTTTGCCATTGAAATGAAGGACTACTTGATCGAGCCCTGCGATGGTTCGCCATGGAACCTAATTCCAGCCTATACTCTGGATCGCAAAGAATGAGAAGTGATCTCACATTTCACATACTTCAAATGTTTACATTTCTAAGGTGGCAGGAGAGTCATTATTCATTGCTGGACAATCTAAAACTTGAAGCCTGAACCGCAGCTCAAAGGATAGGGGATTTAAGATTTGAAAAGGAATTTCCGCATTCAGCTGATTATGGACTTTTGCCAGAGGGTTGTGGTTCTCGGAGTATGTTAATGGCTGAGATTTCCTTCTGGTGATAATGGCATCTGAATTCATGTGATGTTTCCGATATATTATGATCCGGCCTGCATTTCATGCCTATATTTTAATTATATTTAAACTGAATGCATCAGGGCAGTTCAGAATCCACAATGCTACTCTAGGTCTGCAGTCACACAAAGGCATGATGGATAAGGATGGCAGAAACTCCTCCCGGGAAGGGCATTAGTGAACCATTTGGGGTTTCACAACAGCCGCTTATAATATTACCTTTTGGTCTGTTGTCTATTTTCACCGTTTTCTGAAAATAAAACGGATAAATTTCACCCCTTGTCAGCAGATTCTTTGCTTTCCCCACCCATACCACAAGTTGTTCAATCTGTCGGTACAGATCTTCCTTCACCGTATAACCTTACTGCATATTTCACTGTGGTGGATGAAAATGTTGAACTTTCCAATTATTGTGCAGTACCAGCGGCGTATTTCTTTCCAGGGATTCTCCATAACTGGCAATATTTTCTAAAGGTCAGTCAGTACTGCAGCCCTACTCTCATCAACCTCAGTCCTTCAAAACTTCAGATGAGTCTGATTCTCATCAGTGCTTCTGTTTTTCATGCAATCACAGCTGAACACCACTTATCCAAAGGTCTGATAGGCAAATCATCATGTGGACATCCGTCACCTGCCTGCCAGGTACACATTCTGTTAACTAACTCAACCCATTGCTGATGAATGCCCTGGAGGAGAGGTGTCTCTGCAGCACTTTCTGGCCCATTTACAGCAACAACATGTTGCTGAGGCTTTTTCTTGGACAGTTTGTTCTCAACCTTCTGTTCACCTGCATTAGGAAGAGCTGGAGATTGAATGTTGGTCCCTCCTCTTTAAAACCATGTGAAATGATTCTTCTTAAACTTTCCAACTCTGACTTTCTTTAAACGACACGATCACAATGATTGGCAGTGCTGGCTTGAAGGACCGAATGGCCTCCTCCTGCACCTATTGTCTATGTTTTTAATTGTAGAGCTAAAGCCTCTCTAATTACAGCCTTTGGACAGACTGTCCCAAGTCAGGGTTTTCAATTCCACAATTTTCCAACACGTGAAGCTGGTGAATAGACATTCTTCACACCAGAGGATTTTTACCAAGGACAAACATTACACTAGCATACCCAATATATCACCTGGTATCACTTGCTCGCACCCCACTCTATCTGCCCCACTCATTCCCCACACGACAACAGTGAATGCCATTGGTTTCAACCCATCAATTGCTGGCAGAACAATATGAAACCAGTCAGTGTGCTCAGCAGAAGCAGCTCTACTCACCTCTCTGCTCAACTGGCGCCAGCAGTTAATCCATGAGCTGTACTCGGCAGCATAGGGAGGGAGACCACCAATCAGACTGGGGAGAGACGTATACACACACATTACACAATGATTCAACAACCCAGCATCTCCTCGGGAGTGTGCTGTTAGATCGCCAAGAGGTTGTGTGCACACACTCACATATATATGTGCACACCATACAATGCTCCCATCAGGAACATTGCACAGGCGACCCTCAGTTGATATGAATTCTGTTAGACGTTACCTTTCGTTACACACTATGGCTGGTAATGTCTCAATGCTAGAAGGCCACCGCACCAAACATGCCAGCTAGTTTTCACTTCAGCAGCCATCATTTCCAGTTCAATGAATTGCAACATTCTGCATCCCATTGTGCATGCCGCAGTAATGCCTCAGTATTAGCTTTAAATCATAGAAAATGTCTGACACAAGAGGCACCTACTTGGCCCAACATGACTGGTTGCAAAGTAGCTACCAGGTGAACCTCTTCCAGCAGCGAGCCCATGGTCCTGCAGGTCATGACTCTTCACGTGCACAACCCAGTATAGTTTAAATGTGATGGTCGTCTCTGCCTCTCTCACCCCTTCAGCAGCAAGTTTCAGACTCTCGCCACCCTCTGTGAGAAATTATTTTATTTTCTCCCCTCTAATCATAGAGTCATATACAGTGTGAAAACGGGCCCTTCAGCCCAACTTGCCCACACCGACCAACATGTCCCGTCAGTCCCACTTGCCTGTGTTTCGCCCAAATCTCTCCAAAAACGTCAATAGACAATGGACAATGGAAAATAGACAATAGATAGTAGACAGTAGACAATAGACATTAGGTGCAGGGGTAGGCCATTCGGCCCTTCGAGCCAACACCACCATTCAATGTGATCATGGCTGATCATTCTCAATCAGTACCCCGTTCCTGCCTTCTCCCCATACCCCCTGACTCCGCTAACCTTAAGAGCTCTATCCAGCTCTCTCTTGAATGCATTCAGAGAATTGGCCTCCACTGCCTTCTGAGGCAGATAATTCCACAGATTTACAACTCTCTGACTGAAAAAGTTTTTCCTCATCCCCGTTCTAAATGGCCTACCCCTTATTCTTAAACTGTGGCCCCTGGTTCTGGACTCCCCCAACATTGGGAACATGTTTCCTGCCTCTAACGTGTCCAACCCCTTAATAATCTTAAATGTTTCGATAAGATCTCCTCTCATCCTTCTAAATTCCAGTGTATACAAGCCTAGTCGCTCCAGTCTTTCAGCATGTGACAGTCTCGCAAATTCCGGGAATTATCTTAGTAAACCTACGCTGCACGCCCTCAATAGCAAGAATATCCTTCCGCAAATTTGGAGACCAAAACTGCACACAGTACTCCAGGTGCGGTTTCACCAGTGCCCTGTACAACTGCAGAAGGACCTCTTTGCTCCTACTCTCAACTCCTCTTGTTATGAAGGCTAACATTCCATTGGCTTTCTTCACTGCCTGCTGTACCTGCATGCTTCCTTTCAGTGACTGATGCACTAGGACACCCAGATTGCGTTGTGCGTCCCCTTTTCCTAACTTGACACCATTCAGATAATAATCTGCCTTCCTATTCTTACCACCAAAGTGGATAACCTCACACTTATCCACATTAAACTGCATCTGCCATGCATCCGCACACTCACACAACCTGTCCAAGTCACCCTGCAACCTCATAGCATCTCCCTCACACCCAGCTTTGTATCATCTGCAAATTTGCTAATGGTACTTTTAATCCCTTCATCCAAGTCATTAATGTATATTGTAAATAGCCGCAGTCCCAGCACCGAGCCCCACTAGTCACTGCCTGCCATTCTGAAAGGGACCCATTTATCCCCACTCTTTGCTTTCTGTCTGCCAACCAATTTTCTATCCATGTCAGTACCCTACCCCCAATACCATGTGCTCTAATTTTGCCCACTAATCTCCTATGTGGGACCTTGTCGAAAGCTTTCTGAAAGTCAAGGTACACTACATCCACATCTGGATGTAGAGTCTGAAGAAGGGTCTCGACCTGAAACGTCACCCATTCCTTCTCTCCCGAGATGCTGCCCGACCTGCTGAGTTACTCCAGCACTTTGTGATTAAATACCTTCGATTTGTACCAGCATCTGCAGTTATTTTCTTATACTACATCCACATCTTATCCATGTACTTGCCCAAATGTTTCTTAAACGCTGCAATAGTCCCTTCCTCAACTATTTACTCCGGCAGGTCGATCCATACACCCACCACCCTTTGTGTGGAAAAAGTTACCCCCTCAGGTTCCTATTAAATCTTTCCCCCCTCTCCATAAACTTAGAACCTCTACTCAGGGCAAGAGACTCTGTGCGTCTACCCGATTTATTTATCTCATGATTTTGTACATCTCTATAAGATCACCCCTCATCCTCTTGCGCACTAAGGAATTGTGTCCTAGCCTGCTCAACCTATTCCTAAAGATCAGTCCCTCGAGTCCTGGCAACATCCTCGTAAATCCTCTTGGCACTTTCCAGCTTAGCAGCATATTTCGTACATGTGCCCAGAAATTAACACAATACTCTAATTGCGGCCTCACCAACATCTTATATAACTGCATCATGACCCCCCCAAATTCTATACTCAATACTCTGACTGATGAAGGCCAATGTGTCAAATGCTTTTTTGACCACCCTATCTACGTGTGGTGCCATTTTCAACGAACTATGTATCTGCGCTCCTAGAACCCTCTGCTCTACAACACTCCCCAGAGCCCTATCATTCACTGTGTAAGTCCTGCGTATGTTAGTCTTAGCAAAGTGCAACACCTCATATTTCTCTGTATTAAATTCCATCAAATTCCTCAGCCCACCTGCCCAACCAATTTTTGACAACCACCTTCACTATCTACACTGCCACACACTGTAGTTCCTTTAATGCCGCACCCTACCCTCTACGATTGAGCAATCCCACTTTTTTTGTGGGAACATGTTTACAGCAAAACCCTTTAATCTCCTTGAATGCCTCCCATTGCCTGATTTCCCTTCATAAAGTTATTTCCAGTACATTAGTAAGATGTGTTTAGAACATTTTATTTTAACTTGGTCCTTTTGTATAATTATGCCAAATCCACTTAAATTATGACCACTATCTAATCCGTAACGTGCCTGACCTGGCTACATTGAATACTGGCAGCAGAGGAAAACAATACGATTTCCCACATCCTTTGCCATTAGGAGCAAGATGTTTGGACACAAATTGAAATGAAACGGTGAGTATACAAACAGCAATGCCTGTGCTTCCCTTCGTGGAGCACCGCCTCACCTGCATTTGGATTAAATAAAGGTTCAACTCACCCACAATTGTTGACTGCCATCAGATTGGAGACAAGGACAAAGGGGTAAGTCAGCATACTGGCCAGGAACTGTAATGGAAGCACCAGAGTGAAGAGGTCATTATAACCAAGGGACATCACACCAATGAAACAGTAGCAACCCCGTTTGGCCCATTTGGAAATGTCCCGTTTCTGCAAAAGCAACATGACGGAAGCGGAGACGACAGGCCGTGTTGTTGGATGCTTAACGTCTTTAGCTGAATGACAAATGACAACGATGCGGTGCTATCAGACTCTCCCAGCCCAGTTCTGCTTGCTGGCTGCTCTTGGAGTCCCACCTCTCTTTTGAGAAGAGGCAGAGTAGATTCACTCGATTAATTGACGTTAAAGCTCAAAGTAGACACAATTAATTGCAGAAACAAGGAACTCCAGATGCTGGTTTTCAAAAAGAAAACACAAAGTGCTTGGGTAACTCTGCAGGTCAGGCATCATGTCTGAAGAACATGGTTATGGGTGGAAGGGAACAGGGGGGCAGAGGGGGAGGAGGGTAAGGGAAAAGGGAGAAATGGGTGTGCATCCAGGTGGGGCACAGGAATGAGAGTAAAGTTGCTGGGGAGAGGTGTTGTTTGTAAGTTAGTTACATCAAATTGGAGAATTCCATGATCATGGTGTTGGGTGTAAACTGCCCAAGCTTAATATTACGTACTATTTCTCCAGTCCGGGGCCTGCTGGAGCTCCCGGTTGCTAACCATTTTAACTCCCATTCCCATACAGACCTTTCTGTCCTGGGCCTCCTCCATTGCCAGAGTGAGACCACATGCAAACAGGAGGAACAACACCCCATATTCCACGTGTCAAAGCTCAACATGCTTGCACAATATTTCGGGCATTCAATTGGGACAATAGTCAATCCTTGTCAAAGCAAAGGAAATGCTCTGAAGCAGCCTTGACACCTCTGATAGGTACCAGACCTGATGCGGGCAAGCGGTGTGCATGGGAAGCAGCAATATTGCAGTGTCCTGTTGGGCAGTTGCTGGGAGCAGATAGAGAAATAGCTGATGCTGAACAGCACTCACCCCAGTTATAGCCTGTGAGTAACTTCTCAACTCCCCAATCTGAGAGACCTGAAATAAGGCAAAGTATAACAATCACACACAATATATACAGTTGATCATCTCTTCAAACAATCCAAAGAGCCCAGCTTGCGGCCCCAGGACCATTGCCCAAACCAAAGTCCAAGGGTCTGGACCCAGGACAAGTCTGTCCACAAAGTCCTGTACTAAAGGCTCAGCCCACCGAGTCAGCAGAGAGTTCAGTCCCATCCATCTCCCCAACTTGTTCCAAGAAAGCAAATGAGAATTGTTGCTGCATATTCTGGCTTTGTTTCAGGTTTTCAGGACTTGCCATTTTCCATGGGGTCTAGAATAATTCCAAATTACTTTTTGTTTCCCAGAAAAATAGCTGAAAATTACAGTAAAATTAGCTTTGAAGAAAACTGCAGGGTGTAATTTAAGGCCAGCCGTAATTACCGGGCTGAGGTGGGACCTGCAACTGACCACAGCTGTAGAAATGGTACATCTCACAGTGCAGCTGCCAGTGAGCAGCCACACAACGGCCCCACTGAGAAACGAGGACGTGTATTGTATTCTCCCTCCCTCACCCAAAGGCCATCCAAGCACATGTCCCATCATCATCAGAATCCATAGCGGGCCTCAAGAGCAATTGTTTTAGTTCTTCCCCCACAAACATAACTGCGACTCCTTGCCGAGGTACAGCTCTGCATCACTGTGAATCATTAATCCCCAACAGCGTGGCCATCCGGAAGGCCGACAGTGCAGTGGTAGGAATCTCACTGCATGGTAGTGGGGGATATAACAGGAAATAGAGCAGAAAGCAACTGGCCAATGCATCTGCTGATTACCAGACATTGGGCCAGGGTAACAACTGATCACTTGGACATATTGCAGCAGCCACCCTGACCATTCACTTCCTTGCCACTACCCTGATATCTATCCCTCCCCCCCCCCCCCAATGTACCTCAATTACCCCACTCCCCCACTCTTCAGAGAGCGTGCTCTCTTCAGCGATGAGTAAGCACGGGTGCCTAGGCCGCCCAGACTTTGATCTAACGGGGACTGAGTTACAATGACTCACCTGGCTGGGGGGCTCCAGTATGTAGGTGTTGATAAAATATGCTAACAAATTGCAAAGCCACAAAGAAATCACGTCGCCCAGGAGTCGAGGAATCATGCCGCTGTAGGGATAATATACACAGGGCAGGTATTAATGAGGTGTCCCATCACCTTACCCTTCCAGACCAGGTGAGTAACAGAGAGTCTACCCATCACCCTACCTTCTCTCTCTCTCTCTCTCTGAGTAATTGCGGGTCCACCCATAACCTTAGCATCTTTCACTCAGCGATTAATAGAGCAAACAACCATCACCCTCCATTCCTCACCACATGGGTAATAGAGGGTCTACACATCTCGCACCCAGTTTGGTTCCGGAGTGTACATATCATCCTTCATCCACGCTGGTCCCAGATGGCCTACCCACCACCCTTACCCTTTAGTAATAGAGGGCACTACAGATAAACTGCTGGTATGAACTTGGCGATTCAAGCAGTTTCTGGGGACCCAGAGGGATGGTCAATGTTTTAGGTTAAGGCAACGTATTTGGACTGAGTGCAGAGGGTGGATGGCCAGTATAGAGCTGAGAGGGAGGGGTGAGGAGCACTTGGAAAGTGACAGGTGGAACCAGGTGAGAAGGGTACACAAGGACAGATGGCGCCAGGTGGGAGGAAGGGAGGATGGCAATAGAGACAGAAGCCCGTAGCAGATGTGGAGACTACAAGGGCGGCAGAATCAAGGAAGGTGATGTGGAACTGGATAAGGGAGGGATGGTGGTAAGATGGAACCAGTTGGAGGGGGTAAAATAAACTGGGTAATGGGGGTAGGTTGAGGAGTGTTGAGGGAACCTGGGTGATTCAGAGGTGAAAGGAACACATAGAATGCGGGTCACCTGAAATTTGTAGATGCCATTGGGTTGTTGTCGACCCAGGCAGAATATAAGATGTTGTTCCTCCAGTTTATGTTGGCCTCACCCTGGCAATGGAGAAGGTCGAAGACAGACAGGTCGGTGTGGGAATGGAAAGGGGAGTTGAAATAACTTGCAACCAGGAGCTCAGGATTATCATTGCAGATAGAGTGCAGGTGCAGGTATTGCTCTATGCTTGCTCTCTCCGACGTAGAAGTCGACAGCGAGAGTACTGAATGGAGTGGACCTGGCTGGACACGATGCATGTGAATCTATGCCTCACCTGAAAGGGCTATTTAGGTCCCGGGATAGTGGCGAGAAAGGAGGTGTAGGGGCAGGTGTCGCACTTCCTACGGTTGCAGGGAAAGTTCCAGGGGATGCAGAGAGATAGGTGCGGAAGGGTAAGTAAATCACACAGAGAGAAAATGCCGGCAGATAGGGGTTGGGAGGCAAAGATGTGACAGCGCATAGCACCTAGTGGAACTAAGATGGATGTATTTCAGCGGAGGCTGGTGGGTTGAAAGATGAGGACCAGGGGAACTCTTTCTTCTGTAAGGGTGGGAGACAGAATACACGTCCCCTGACTGCAAGGCTGCACAAGGAATATTTGTGGCTTTAAGGCTCCAGCAATATACCCCATAGAGCAACACATTCTGAGTTTAAATTATACTTACGCAAAGAAGCCTAAAATTCCTTCTTCCCGATAGATTGTTACTACTGAACTGAATATCCCACTATGAGTTAAAGAAAAAGAAAACCATAAATCTTCAAACAGAAAAAAAGAATCAGATGACACCATTTTGACATCAATTTACCTTCATATTATGCATCAATACACTGACGTGCCTGGATGCACATTTAAAGACTATTGTGCTGTGATTGGGTGTACAACATTTATAACTCTCTAGAAGTAAAAGGCATTGTCAAGTTTAGATAGAGGTGAGACAATATTCTCTCTCGTGAATATTCACAACTCAAGTTCCAGTTTGTCATAACCATGAGTATGGCGAAGTAGAGATATTATAAATCTTGCTTGCAGCAGCTTCACGGGTACAAAGACACACTCAAAAACAAATTGTAGACAAATTATATATAAGTTGCACATAAAATTCAAAAGGAAAAGATTGTGCAAATAAAAATAAAGACATTAGTAAAAAACATAATTTAAAATAAATACAAGTCCATAGTCGTGTAAGAGGCAGGCTGCAGTGTTTGTTCCATTATGAAGGCAGGGTTAGGGTTAAATACAAGTCCGTAGTAATGTCAGAGGCAGCCTGCTGTGTTCCATTTTGAAGGCAGCGTTAGGGTTGAAGAACCTGCAGGCTGCAGGCATTATGATGGCAGCCAAGGTCAGGGTTAAATACAAGTCCGTAGTAGTGTAAGAGGCAGGCTGCAGTGTTCCATTATGAAGGCAGGGTTAGGGTTAAATACAAGTCTGTAGTAGTGTCAGAGGCAGGCTACAGTGTTCCATTATGAAGGCAGCCAGGGTTAGGGTTGAAGAACCTGTTGTGGGAGAGTAACTGTTCCTGAACCTGGTCACTGCTATTCAGTAAGGTGTGGGACCTCAGGCTTTAGTACCTCCTTCTGTTGTAGATACTTTCAATGGGGGGGTGGGGGGGGGGGGAGGGCTGTGCCCATGGTGGACGAGCTGAACAACCACTCTCTGCAGCCTCCTGTGTTCCTGTGCATACAAATTGCCACACCAGACCACGATGCAACCAGTCAGGATATTTCCGACAGTATAGGTGCAAGAGTTTGTCAGAGTATTCGGTGATAGGACAAATCTCTTTTAAAACTTTAAAGCAAGCCTTTTCCGTGGGACCAGCACAGATCATCCGAGAAGTTAACACGCAGGAATTTGAAGCTGCTAACTCTCTACAACATGGACCAACAAATAATGGCATCTAGCCTCCCGACTTCCTCTTTCTGAAACCAATGGTCAGTTTCTTGGTCTTGTTGACATTGAGCGAGAGGTTGTTGCTGTGGCACCACTCATCCAGGTATTTTCACTCGCTCCTACATGCTAACTCATCACCACCAGTGATTTATTCAGAAAATGCTGGAGTATCTCAGCAGGTCAGGCAGCATCTCAGGAGAGAAGAAATGGGTGACGTTTCAGCCCAAACGTCACCCATTCCTTCTCTCTGAGATGCTGCCTGACCTGCTGAGTTACTCCAGCATTTTCTGAATAAATACCTTCGATTTGTACCAGCATCTGCAGTTATTTTCTTACACCACCAGTGATTAGTACACAGACATAGGCTCAATATGGCCCATGGGCCTTCTTCTACGCAATTAGAAAATATGAGAATTCATATGCGCTTGCATACATAGTTCAGTGTGACATGGCTGTACACACTCCAATATTAATACCTTGAGGCCATTAGCATGTTGCCAAGTTTACAAGCATACCAATTAGGATGAAGTGGTTACTCAGCCCCAGTCATTCAATAAGATCAGAGTTAGTCCAACTGTAACTTCCAGTCAGTTCCCTTGATAATCTCTACCCCTTTGTCAAGTTAACTACCTACCTCTGCCTAAAAAATATCCAGACAATGCTTCTTTGAGGAAGTTAGCTCCACAGACGCAAGGCTCTTAGAGAACATTTTTGCCCCATTTGCCTTGTTGGTGGAGGTTGTAGGATGAGGGGTAGTTAAACAATGATCTTAGATCTAGGTTCTGCCACAAGAGGAAACATCCTCTCCGCATCTACACTTAGGACCTTGTATTTCAACCCTCTCTCTCTCTCTTTTCATCTCCAGCAAATATGACATCTGTCCAACCTTCTCTGAATAGCTGCGCTTGATTGATCATTGCTGGACACATCCTATCTGTGCAGACTTCTGAAACCCATGGTTACGGAAACACTCTCAAATTAATATTCCACGCCTGTACAGGCAATTTTGAAATAATATACTGCACAAATGTGCATGTCTTTGATTTATGTGCGTACTTTTGAATTCGTATGCCATGCCTGGGAGTACACTCCAATGTATGCACAGAGGCCTCTCAAAATGTTGATTGTTCACATATTTCTGAATTCACGTCAAGGCTTTTGTGCATACACCCAAACTGATATGCTGCACCACTGCGCACATTCCCAAATACATCACAGAGGTTAACATGCCCCTAAATTAATGTGATGTGCAGTGTGCACTCTTAAAAATGACTATGCTTTGGTTGTCGCATGTTAAATCTGGATGTGACTGTGCTCATGCTCCAGAATCTTATGTTGTAGTTGTGCACTTCAATTTTCTGGTCATGCAATACTGCTTATGAAGGTGGAGTATAATTTAGAGGCAATTCCAAGTATCACATGAATCATTTGTACCAATGCATATATCGGGCATGCATGTGGTTGATGGAATGTCCTATTTCTGTGTCACTATTTTTTTTACTCGGTCACTTCCAGCAGGTCTGGGTCTCCAGAGTCCCTTTCCTGCTGGGGAAAGTTTCCTCACCTATGGACCTGGAAGCTCTGTCCCACAACATCAACAACTTCCCAAGGCTTTTCGGGATCAGCCAATTCGCTACTCACCTGTACTTGGTTTCTCGCCCAATGAACTGTATCATACACCTCAAGGTGATCACTACAATTAAACACAACAGCTCAACATTACACTTCTGCACATTCTTCATTGGTGCAATATAACAAATGCTTTTAAAGGCAGCAAGCCCGCCTTACCGTGGAAAGGGTGGGTGACAACAGTAGCTGTGGAACGAGCAATCATCTCCCGCGTTGTCTGGGCACAAAGAAAATATAAAAGCATAGATGGCACAGAGATGGAAACCTAAATCTCAACAGCAGTCAATTATCTTATGCTCCGGTTAACTGAATTTAAACAGCCGAGGAAGCTTTACTGTGTCCAACCTGTGTTGCAATTAATAGTTCTGCAAATTTGATGGTTATTAAAAGATTAATCCCCATGCCCCAGTGATGCTAAAGAAACATTTACAGGATGGGTGTGAGGATCGAGGGTGGCACTGGATTGACACGACTATGAAACTGAAAGGTTAAACAAGATCTAGAGGCATTGTTTACTATATGAGAGTTGGGGAGTGATTTGAAAAAGAAAATGCTGCTTAAAATAAGGGATGAATTAATGAAGTGGTTGAAGAACGGACCCTGGTATATCATCTAACAGAGAACAAATATAATAAAACTGGAATCCTACATTTCACACAAAAGCATTTGAATGGTGAAGTGGTTCATATAAGGATTAACGCGAGAATCACAAAATGCTGGAGTAACTCAGCAGGCCAGGCAGCATCTCTGGAGAGAAGGAATGGTTGACGTTTCGGGTCGAGACCCTTCTTCAGACTGATGTCAGGGGGGGCGGGGCAAAGAAAGGACATAGGTGGAGACAGGAAGACAGTGGGAGAACTGGGAATGGGGAGGGGAAGAGAGGGACAGAACTATCTAAAGTTAGAGAAGTCAATGTTCATACTGCTGGGCTGTAAGCCCATGACACTGGAGGAGGCACATGACCTTTCTGTCATGGGCCTCCTCCAGTGTCATAGTGAGGCCCACCGCAAATTGGAGGAACAGCACCTCATATTTCGCTTGGGCAGCTTACAGCCCAGCGGAATGAACATTGACTTCTCTAACTTTAGATAGTTCCTCTGTCCCTCTCTTCCCCTCCCCAGTTCTCCCACTGTCTTCCTGTCTCCACCTATATCCTTTCTTTGTCCCGCCCCCCCCGACATCAGTCTGAAGAATGGTCTCGACCCGAAACGTCACCCATTCCTTCTCTCCAGAGATACTGCCTGACCCGCTGAGTTACTCCAGCGTTTTGTGATACCTTCGATTTGTAGCAGCATCTGCAGTTATTTCCCTACACAACATGAGAATCAGGACTAGAAGCAATCGGTGCAATGCAGGAGTGAATGGTTATGTTGGATGTGTAACCACAGTGCAACAATTTTCCAGAAAACAATGAACATTCCTGGGAATGCATTAAAGCTGGTGGCAAGGATGCCTCCTCATTCTCCTGGATAACATTTCAACAGACCAGCCCCACCTTACCTCTTCAAACACACGGTACAACGAAGTCTGATCTGCACTTTTTCCCAAATCTGAGCACTGCAAGAGAAGATAAACATAACTGGTGAGTAACCAATACTTTGTAGATCTGCACTTGTTCTTTTCCAGCAAAGTATGAGCTAATTACACTAACAAAGGTAACTTTTGATTCACTAGTTAGCTCAGATCCCACCTAGCTTAATATCAACCATTAACTGATAGCTGAAGATGACCAGTTCCTTTACATACATTTGCAGTGCCCTCCATAATGTTTGGGACAAAGACCCATCATTTATTTATTTGCCTCTGTACGCCACAATTTGAGATTTATACAAGAAAAAAATCACATGTGGTTAAAGTACACATTGTCAGATTTTAATAAAGGCCATTTTTATACATTTTGGTTTCACCATGTAGAAATTACAGCAGTGTTTATACATAGTCCCCCCATTTCAGGGCACCATAATGTTTGGGACACAGCAATGTCATGTAAACGAAAGTAATCATGTTTAGTATTTTGTTGCATATCCTTTTGCATGCAATGACTGCTTGAAGTCTGCGATTCATGGACATCACCAGTTTCTGAGTGTCTTCTCAGGTGATGCTTATGCTTGTTTTTGGGGCCTAGTCCCCTTCAGTTTTCTCTCAAGCATATAAAAGGCTTGCTCAATTGGGTTCAGATTGGGTGATTGACTTGGCCACTCAAGAACTGACCATTTTTTAGCTCTGAATAACTCCTTTGTTGCTTTAGCAGTATGTTTGGAACATTGTCTTGCTGTAGAATGTACACCTGGCCAATGAGTTTTGAGGCATTTGTTTGAACTTGAGCAGATAGGATGTGTCTATACACTTCAGAATTCATTATGCTACTACCATCAGCAGTTGTATCAATGGAGATAAGTGAGCCAATACCTTCAGCAGCCATACATGCCCAGGCCATAACACCCCCACCACCGTGTTTCATAGATGAGGTGGTATGCTTTAGATCGTGGGCAGTTCCTTCTCTCCTCCATACTTTGCTCTTGCCATCACTCTGATATAAGTTAATCTTCATCTCATCTGTCCACAAGACCTTTTTCCAGAACTGTGGTTGCTCCTTTAAGTACTTCTTGGCAAACTGTAACCTGGCCACCCTATCTTTGCAGCCTAATCAGTGGTTTGCATCTTGCAGTGTAGCCTCTGTATTTCTGTTCATGAAGTCTTCTGCGGACAGTGGTCATTGACAATCCACACCCGCAGAGCCCGCGGCCCGGACTCACCACCTGCGGCGCTGGCCGCCTTCGGATGCTGCGGGAGCGGCTGCGACTCGTCTCTGGAGGCTCCGGCGCGGGCCGCGTGGACGTCGGAAGCCCGCAGGCCCCTGGATGGGGGCCGACATCGGGAGCTCCGGCAGCGGCAGAGGCAGCGTGTTCGCCCGTCCCGAATCGCGGGGCTTGGGTCGGCCCGCCGCGGACCTTTCACCGCCCGGCGCTGCTTGGAATAGGCCGCGGGATTTTCACCGCCCAGCGGGGACTTCAATGTCGGGAGCCCCGACCGCCCCGACGTGGCAACGACAACAGCCTGACCGCGGGACAAGACGGCAGGGGAAGAGAAAAGACATTGTGGCCTTCCATCACAGTGAGGAGGTGACTGGAGGAGACTCACTGTGATGGATGTTTCTTTTTGTTTGGTGTTAGTTTGTGATTGTATGTGTTATTGCATTTTTATTGATTATTCTTATTGGTCTTATTGTTCAACTGCGGGTAATGTTTCATTTCACTACACATTTATGTGTATGTGACAAATAAACGACTATTGACTATTGACCTGACTCCTGAAGAGTGTTTCTGATCTGTCGGACAGGTGTTTGGGGATTTTTCTTTATTACAAAGAGAATTCTTCTGTCATCAGCTGCAGAGGTCTTCCTTGGCCTGCCAGTCCCTTTGTGATCAGTAAGCTCACCAGTATAAGAAAATAACTGCATATGCTGGTACAAATCGAAGGTATTTATTCACAAAATGCTGGAGTAACTCAGCAGGTCAGGCAGCATCTCAGGAGAGAAGGAATGGGTGACGTTTCGTGTCGAGATCCTTCATGCTCTCTTTCTTCTTAATGATGTTCCGAACAGTTGATTTTGGTAAGCCCAAGGTTTGGTTGATGTCTCTAACAGTTTTATTCTTGTTTCTCAGTCTCATAATGGCCTCTTTGACTTTCATTGGCACAACTTTGGTCCTCATGTTGATAAACAGCAATAAAAGTTTCCAAAGGTGATGGAAAGACTGGAGGAAAGACTGGGTGCTGAGAGCTCTCTTATACCTGCATTAAGGAGGCATTTAAACACACCTGAACAATTACAAACACCTGTGAAGTCATGTGTCCCAAACATTACGGTGCCCTGAAATGGGGGGAGGGGACTCTGTGTAAACACTGCTGTAATTTCTACATGGTGAAACCAGAATGTATAAAAATACCCTTTAATAAAATCTGACAATGTGCACTTTAACCACATGTGATTTTTTTCTATTACAAATTTCAAATTGTGGAATTCAGAGGCAAATAAATAAATGATGGGTCTTTGTCCCAAAAATTATGGAGGGCACTGTATCACAATGCCTTCTCCTCTAACTCTGACTGTCTCCTTTTGTTACAGAGCTATCAAAACATGAAAGATACTGAGGCAAAAGCAAAAGATCTGGAGAGTTTACAGAGAATAACACACCCTGCAGTGAGCTATAGACTGCAATCTCATTGAATAAATGGTGTCTTGCGTATTGAATAATGGACACATGGGAGTTACATGCTGAAGTAGGGGTGGTTAATGTACAGAAAATGAATATCATGAGCCAAGGATAAGAGTCTTTGATGAGAAATAACAGTGATTGAGAGTGATTACCAAAAAATCAGGATGAATTTCAGGAACAAACTGTGTAACTAGGCAACTTTTAGAAACTTCACTGAGAGCCAGGGTAGTAGATGTGAAATTTGTTTTTTTTAAATGGTTTTAAAATCAGTATGATTGTGTAAATGGGTGACTCGGTGATTCCTTTAATGAGAAGTTACTGTTCACACCCTGCTGTTATGTGGCTCCAGGTGAGTTTTTCCATTCCTCCACAGATTCTTTTCTACACAAAGTCATCTATTTTCAGCTGCAGTAACACAAAGACAAATTAAAATAGTTCAACAGTAAAACAGGCACTCACCTCAGTATTTTTCATGTTTCGATAGCACTGTAACAAAAGGAGACAGTCAGAGTTAGAGGGGAAGGCATTGAGATAAGTGTCTGTAAAGGAATTGGCCACCTTCAGCTTTCAGTTCAACTTCTAATCTACTGCAGTGGTTTGCTTCAATGCTCTGAGTGCAGAGTCTAGCTCCCCACCTGACTACGAGTTTACAAGTCCCAGCTTTGTCAGCTTGTGGACTAATGCGTTGAGCTACATACTAAACCAACAGGTACGTGAGTGAGGTAGAAAAACAAGAGGAAAAGAGCCGAGCACTTGCGCGAGGCGTACAGCGGGGATCAAAAAATTGGATTTTGAAAAAAAAATGACACACAAAATTACCCGTTTCAAGCCACTTTTAGTCCATTTCAAAATAAAAAATGGGCATTACAAAATAATGCGAATATGTCACTGTATACTAATAACATTTAAGTAAATTCGCACATTAATTGATAATCAGCCCAAAAAGGTGGTAATTGGCTTTTCTGCTGTGTTTTATATTTTAATCCCGTCTTAATTAATTTAGTTATATAATCTTGCACTTAAATTTAATATTTACTCATTACAGTTCCACCACTGATTTTCTGGCACTCCTGGTTCCAGAGCTTTGCTGGTTTATCCAGCCGACCAAGGAAGTCGTCGGCCATGGGGATAATATGCTGGTTCCAGCTGGGCTGGCGTTCCAGGACCCCGGCTGCAGGTTGCACATTCAACCCACCGATCGGCCGTGGAAGTCCTGATGAGGTCAAGATTGGTGGCCTTGCCCAGCCTAGGTACCAACTTTTCGGGGAGACTTCCAGGTGGCCAAGGAAGTCGTCGGCCATGGGGATAATGTGCTGGCTCCAGCTGGGCTGGCATTCCAGAACCCCGGCCGCAGGGGGATTTCTCGCAGAACCCCTAGCGACATCTAGTGGAACCCTAGTGTTCATTTACAAGTCTATACATCGTTTAAAATTTTTTAATTTTTTTCGATCCAATTTGTCCGTGTATTTGGCAAAGTGAAAAACGCGGAAACCATGCAAAAAGCGCAGAAAATGGATTTTAAAAATGTGGAAATCAGCGGAAACGCGGAAAATTCAAATGCCTGACCAGCTTCTGCTATTTTGTGGCGATTGGATCACCTCTACGCAGCTACACTTGGCTGCCTCACACTGTGACAGAGACAGCTTACCCAAGGTTGGTCTGTCACACAGGCAAGAAGATCAAAAACATGTCATGGGATACTGTAGACCATTCCCAGATGCAGTGACTAGTACAGGTATACGGCACCTTGCCTCACCACCAACAGTGCACTCACCAGCAGCACCTTGCTGTGTACGACTGTCCCGATGGCTCCTGCACACAGCCGGGGCGCTAGGCCTTTAAACAGGCCTCGCTTTCCATCAATTTGCACGATATGTTTGGCTGCATGACAAATGACAGTTAAGTGGCAATACAACAGGTTCAACCTTTCCCACTTTATTAATAGTAACTAACATTTGCAACTAAACAACAGTAGAACATTGCCAGGAGGCAAACTAACATTGGAATGTAAATACTTTGCAGTCTTCCTCTTTTTGCTGGGAAATTAAACAAGTCATCTATAATGTAAAACCTCCTCGTGATGCTCACTCCCACGATGGTGAAGGACAGTCTCAGCTTCCTTCAGACTGCCCATCTAAACTTGCCATAGTAGATACAGCATAGATCCCAGTGACCTTGTGGCTAAGAATGTTCAAACTACAGGAACTTTAGCAAACAGCAATCTAAAGCACATAGAGTATTCTACTTTGCTTTGGTACATACCGTAAGCAAAGAGTCCAGGCAGCTGGAGAACTGGCCGGCCGAAGATGTTCCGGCCCATAGAAGGAGCCATGGGTTCATGACCAACCTAGTAAGAAGAGTAGGATATCTTTAGATTTAGAGATACAGCGCGGAAACAGGCCCTTCGGCCCACTGGGTCCGCGCCGCCCAGCGATCCCCGCACATTAACACTGCCCTACACACACTAGGGACAATTTTTATATTTGCCCAGCCAATTAACCTACATACCTGTACGTCTTTGGAGTGTGGGAGGAAACCGAAGATCTTGGAGAAAATCCACGTGGGTCACGGGGAGAACGTACAAACTCCGTACAGACAGCGCCCGTAGTCGGGATCGAACCCGAGTCTCCGGCGCTGCATTCGCTGTAAGGCAGCAACTCTACCGCTGCGCCACCGTGCCGCCCTGCAATCTCCATTCAGATTAGGTTATTCACAAGGTGTAATGAAATTCCTTGTTTGCATGAAGCTCACAGAATAAACAGTGAGCTTCATGCAAATGATCGACACAACAACATGGTCATGATAGATGCAACCATACCACGCTGAATGCACAACAGCACAATGGTACTAAGATTGTAATGCAATCTGAAATAGTGCAACAAAAAAAAACCCCTGAAGTGCAATAGCGGAATAATTGTTCGAGGTAGAATTAAAAGTAAGAGTACATGGCAGAACCTCTGAGAAAGGCGGGTGAGATGATTGGTTCAGGAGTGTGAAGGCAGTGGGGAAGTTGTTCTCAAGTGTGGGCATCCAAGCTTTCAAGCACCCATATCATCTCCTAGAATGTGGAAGTGCGAAATGCTCATGGCCAGGGCAGCAGATATCCCAGACGATACTTCCAGCTACACTGGGTGTCAATGACAGTGACTGGGTGGAAGAAAGTGACAAGCCTGACGTGGACACCAGGTTGGCCTGGAAAACATGAATAACGAGAGGAGCATGCCTCTCAACCCCATCTCCTCCTCAACGAGCAGTCTGCCCCACCTTCAGCTGGATGGAGAATATCCCCCGAGACATTTTACAATGAATGACCAGGGAGGCATTGCCAGCACCATGGGCAATATTCATTCTCTCGAAACCCTTCCCATGACACTACCTGTGGGAACTCGCTGTGCAGAAACTAGATGGTTACATTGCTTACATTACAAATACTACTCAAATCATTGCCATTGCTCCGACCTGCTCATGGCATTGGAGGTGTTAAAGAAAAGCAAGCCCTCTTTTCACAACTGAAACATCTAATGATAGAGTAGCTAATGACAGTCAGCAGCTCTGTGAGAGGCCATCATTGAGCGAGACACCAACACGCACATAGCAGCCTAAAATAGCCTACATAAATTTCAGAGTGACACTTTTATTTTCTGTACCCATAATTACTGTGGTGCTGTGGAGTGCACATAACCTATGGCAGGCCGCACCCAAACCAAGTTTTGCCGCCAGGGCTGAAAAAAACAATTGCTCATGTGCCCCCCCCCCCCCCCCCACCCCATCGGTAGTAAAGAAGGCAAATGCAACGCTGGCATTTATTTCAAGAGGGCTAGAATACAAAAGCAAGATGTAATGTTGAGGCTCTATTAAGCGCTGGTCAGGCCGCATTTGGAGTATTGTGAGCAATTTTGGGCCCCATATCTGAGGAAGGATGTGCTGGCTCTGGAGAGGGTCCAGAGGAGGTTTACAAGAATGATCCCAGGAATGAGTGGGTTAACATATGATGAGCATTTGACAGCACTGGGCCTGTACTCGCTGGAGCTTAGAAGAATGAAGGGGGACCTCATTGAAACTTACCGAATAGTGAAAGGCTTGGATAGAGTGGATGTGGAGAGGATGTTTCCACTCGTGGGAGAATCTAGGACCAGAGGTCATAGCCTCAGAATTAAAGGACGTTCCTCTAGGAAGGAGATGAGGAGGAATCTGTGGATTTTTTTGCCACAGAAGGCTGTGGAGGCCGTCAATAGATATTTTTAAGGCAGAGATAAATAGATTGTTGATTAGTATGGGTGTCAGTGGTTTTGGGGAGGAGAATGGGGTTAGGAGGGAGAGATAGATCAGCCATGATTGAATGGCAGATGGGCCGAGTGGCCTAATTCTGCTCCTATCACATGACCCCCTCCTCCACCTTGCATGGTTACTCCTGGTATACAGTAGGATTAGCATCTCACAAAGGTTGCTCAAGTTGATGCCTGTGGCTGGGTGTTGTCCCAAGAGCCCACATGTTCTTGCTGTGGCCTCGTACAACCACCCAGCCCCTCCACTTGCTTGAAGGACTGTTCCATACTGCTGGGACTTCCTGCTCTGAATACATTTTGGGTGTGAATATGGATAAATATTGGGAGACAATATGTCTGCAGTGGAAGGAGGATGCAGTGGACCACATATTTACCCAATGTTCCTTTTCTATTTTTTCACATGGACATAGATCAGCAAGCTTTCTCTACCCTAGACTCAATCAGGCAATTCAGCAGACGCCAACTGAAAACCCAGTTACATATATCAATTATCAATTGCCTGCAAAACTATATCTGGAACCCTCTCACCTTAAAAGGTCAATAAATAGTACCAACTGGAAATTAAGAGACATTTTGTCAGGCAAGGGTATTAAATACTACAGAAGGTAGGAATCTAGAGTACAATGGGTAAAATCTCACTGAATATGAGAACAAGCCCTAAGGGTGGATGGCTTTCTGCACATCGAGATATAATTATGTGCTTCTTTCAATCAAACAAGTTAACACCAACCCTTTAAATTCTTGCTCAACTATTTTCATTCCGAAAATACCTAGCTTTAAGAATTTCAATAATGTAACTGGGTTAAGAATTAAACAAACTATTTAAATTCATGTTTAATTAACAATATTAATGAGACACGACTGCTGATTGATGAGGTTGTTCAAGTAACTGATTAACAACTGTTAAAATGGTTAGAAAATGTGCAGTTAAGAGCAAAGGGAAGATTAAAAAAACAGATATGCTAGACACGAGACCCATGATGGAAATGTTATCCACTATACACAATTTTAATTACCCTGGCAGGATATGGCCTCCTTAAAATTCCCTTCATTCTTGCAGAGTTGTTCTCCACCAATATTGTGTTAACATCAAGCACTGCCATCACTATTTAGTTTCTATTCCCTTATACATTTGCTAATGGGTCACTTGAAAGGGTTCTAACAAGCAGGGACAAGAGCAACCAAAGTCAGTCATCCCAAGTAATTGCAAAGATAAAATAGAAAACCACAGTCCAAAACAGTTAACACTTTGCCCTTGGACCGTCACACCTTCATCTGATGATTAGCCTTCATCTGATGATTGTGTTGCTTGTAAACAAATCCTGATCATAGTTCAATTGCAGAAATTGGGCGAATGCAATCTCATTCAAGGCAATGATATATTGAAATTAAATACGAAACAGCCACAATTCAGTCCAGTGGACAGATAGAGATGCAAGTGTGTTAGTTTTTGGGCAGTGCGTGACATGTATCTTGGAGCACTGGTCTCTCCTGTACCGTGCACACTCTTTGGGCAAGAACAATCTGTTATCCTGCCTCTGCTGCTTTGATTGCGCTCGAGCAGCCATTATTTTTTTTAAATCTGGATAAAATAATGAAAACCTATCGTTATATTGAGGTAAATTTTGCGGAAGATGCAGCTTTCTAACCACAGCAAACACAAGCATGATGCGGTCCTATGGATTTGTTTACTTGCATCAACATTTTCTTTAATTACATGCATCGCTCCTGTGGTTTTATTGGGCTCTGCCCCCAACATTAAATAAATTCTTGACAGCCACGGTGGTTGATACTTAAGTGAGAATAATCAGTAATCCTTGGATGGAGGGATCCAGATGGGGAAAGGAGTTGGTGCAGGGTGAGAAGGAATTAAAAGCCTAAAGGAAGACACCTGCATTCTATGGAGATTGACCTTATCATCATACTCACACAAGCATGTAAACTGCTCATGTTAATACAATGTACAGTGAAAAAATGAATTCAAGAGTGACCAGCAGCAATAATGAAATCATGTACAGGATACAGTAAAACTGTCCAGGACATAGTGTGGTGTCAGTATCTAAAAAAGGACATGGTATTAAGCTAGGTCCTCCAGGAGCCTCAGTGTCTAGAGCATAATTAAGAACTCACTCTCTGAGTTAGCAAGAATTACAAGAATCGCCCAATAATTTACAAAAGAGTAAATGAATCCAGCACCTGCAGTTCCTTCCTACACAAATTAAAACCAAATGCCATTTTAACATCTTGAAGGAACAACAACAATATTACAGGGAGTCAGGAATCCTGTGAAGCAATACACTGGCCATTTTTATAATTTCCAGATACAGGAGACATTTTACTGTTTTTACCTGAACATTACCCGCACCCATATTTAAACTCACTCACAAATACAATAAATTTGTTTTTACTGTTTCAACCCAAAAGAAAAAAGATTGGATTTTTTGATACTTCAACAATCCTTGATATCCTCAAATAACTTGGAATACTTTGAACCAATTACACTGGTCAGAAAAACACAGTTCAGAGAATGAGAAGTGTGAGAAGGCGGGCCAAGAATCACATGATGTGAGGAAAGGGAGGATGGAATATATAGCACAGAATATAAAGCCAGGAAAGCACAAGGCAGCAGAGAGTGAGAAAGCCTGAAGTAAAAAAAAAAGATGAAGGGACTCTCGGTGTCCATGCTGTGTGCGATCTGGATGTGCCTTTGCCCCTGCGTTGGGATGGGCCAGTCTTCACTCCGGGTGAGGCGAGGGCTCTATGACATGGCCATGACCCTGTGGTGTTACCGCTCCAAACTTGGCATTTCCCTTCTCAAGCTCTACAATTACGGCTGCTACTGTGGAACTGGGGGCTCTAGCAGGCCTGCGGACCAGGTGGACCAGTGTTGCTTCCTGCACGACTGCTGCTACCACCACACCAGGGTGACCCTCGGCTGCCACAGCCATGTCAAGTGGAGTCTGTACAACTTCACATGTCGCAAATCGCAGACAACATGCAAGGGGAGGACTGTGTGCACCAGGATGTCATGCGAGTGTGACCGAGCCTTTGCAGAGTGCTTGTCCCGGGCAAAGCCCAGTGACCTGCACTACTTCTACAAAGCGAGGTTCTGCAAGGAGAACAAGTCCGTTTGCCCGGCAATCTATCCCAACTCCTCAACTATCGTGGACTGGATAAAGCAAGGCATATAAGCCTGAACCAACTCAAGCATGAGGAAGCAGCAGCATTTGTTCCAACCAGCCTGCTACAGCACGTCCACACTGAGGTGACTTGCTCACAGGTGAGGGGCACTCAGAAAGGTGGAAGTGTGCAGAAACTGTAACTGTAACTGCCTGAAAGGTATCATTTTATGCAATATGCCGATCTTATTAGCCACAAAACATATTATTGTATAATTTTCAGCTTTGGAATTAAAAATATTTTTATTAATTCATATCAGTCTCAAAGGTGGCCCAGAATAAAGTTAATACATGGTATTATACTGTATTAATAGAGCACGTCATAGAGTCTGATGCCAAATTTGTTGTACAGTTAACTGTCAATCAGATTGATGTATTGAAGCTTGATCAAGAGCAGAAATTAGACAAGATTCCTGTTGCTTTAGAGTTTGAACCTAAAAGGAAGAAGTAAGAGTTTCAGAAATAAGCATTCATCAGGTCAGGCAATATCTGGGAACATAAACAAAATTAGTGTTTTGAAGTTGAACGCTCATCATGAGAACTGGAAAAGAGAGAAAATATATTTGTTTTAAGTTGCAGTTGCAGGAATGGACAGGACTAACGGAATACTGCTGAAAGGGTGTCAAGTTTGCCGTGGTAATACGGTACGTATAAAGCTGTACATGGCTCATGGTGTGTAAGAGAACAGTTCAAGAGGGAAAAAAACGACAAAATATGAAAGTTGCAAAGTGCAGGTCAGAGGTGTTGGAGAACTGGAACTAAAAGGAAAATGTTAGCAATTCTCAGCAGTGTCTGTGAAGAGAGAAAACTATAATTAATGTTACAGATACCTTGCAGTAGAGCTGATCTAAGCAGGAAAATATAAAACTGTCGAATTTAAATTTGTCCCAAATGCTGCAAAGTGTGCTGTCAGGCTTTAATGGAGCAACACAGAGGCCACAGACAGATAGGTCGGAATAGGGTGAAGAATTATAAAGTGAATGGCAAAAAGGAAGCTGAGGGACACCCCTGCAGATTGAATGGTGCTCTGAAAAGCCATCACCAAATCAGCATTTTGTTTCTCGAATGTATGGAAGACCAGACTGTAAACATAGAATGCAGTAGACTAGAGTGCTTCACTTGGAATCATTGATGATGGGAAGAGACAACATAAAAGTACGTATAGTTGGGAAAGCAAAAATATGCAGCTGGCCAGATAGCATACGTGGAGGAAGAAACAGCTAATATTACAGATCATTGATCTTTCATCAAAACGTTGAGAAAAGTCAAATAAAACATGTTTTGAGTTTAGAGAAAATAGGGTTATAGAAGACAAAAAGTCTGTGCTAGTGAGGCCAGGCAGAGGATATGATAGTGCATGCTGGAAGTGATGGATTGACTAGTGCACACAAAGTATTGGAATGAAATCTATAGATAGGACATGAAGGTAATCTGAAAATACCAGAAGGGGAGTAGGAAAATGATTCCAAAGCCTGCAAAGTATCCAGAGCTAGGAACATCTATCCGTAACCCCACATATTCCCAAAGCCAATTCAACTGTACCTCCTCCCATCTTATTGCCTGCAAGGATTCCAATCCCTTCTCCTGGTTTCCCAATCTCGATCACATATGTTCTGACAAACCACTCTTTCAGTGCTTTTGAATCGCCTTCCTTTCCCTCATTCATACCCTCCGCTCCACCAAAGTTGATCGGGTTCAACTGCATTTGTTCTACTTCCCAAACTTTCACCCACTGTCCTCACCTTCCACTCGACCAGCCTCCCATAGTCACCACTAGACACATCTTTCACCTCCTCTTTCAACATTTCAGAAAGATCGTTTTCTGTTGTTCATTCTTTCATTTCCTTGAGAATCCAGTTGCCTGTCACTTAATGTGTAGGAATGTGCACATGCTGGTTTACACCAAAGATAGACATAAAATGCTGGTGCAACTCAGCGGGATAGGCAGCATCTCTGGATAGAAGGAATGCGTGACGTTTCGGATTGAGACTCTTCTTCAGACTGAGGTCTGAAGTCAGTCTGAAGAAGGGTTTTGACCCGAAATGTCACCCATTCCTTCTATCCAGGAGATGGTGCCTGACCCGCTGAGTTACTCCAGCATTTTGTGTCTTATCTGCCTGTAACTTAAATTCTCCATCTCACTCCCTCTGACCTCTGTGTTTGACCTCCCATACAGTTCCAACAAACTTCAATGCCTTTGACCTCCAATAATGCTAGACCAAAGTTCAATGCAAACTTTCAGAACAACACCTCATGTTCCGATGTGATATTGCAGTTCACAATAATGCCAGGTTTTCTGTCATGCACTCATTTTGAAATTGTGGATTGCACCAAGTCTAGGTCATTAATATAAATCCAAAAAAGCAATGGCTAACATAGATTCTTGAAGAACACCACTGTTCACCTCACTCTACTTCAAACACCCACCATTCACCATGGCCCTCGTTTTTCTGTTACTTAGCCAAAATCACATCCATGCTTTCAATGTCCATTTTAGGTTTAGGCATATTTTTTCATGTGTAAGAAAGTACAGTAAAAAGCTTGTTTTTGTATTATCTGCAATCAGGTCAGATAATACTATACATAAGGTAGACACAAAATGCTGGAGTAACTCAGCGGGGCAGGCAGCATCTCTGGAGATAAGGAATGGGTGACGTTTCGGGTCGAGACCCTTCTTCGGACTCAAGTTACTCCAGTATTTTGTGTCTACCTTTGATTAAAACCAGCATCTGCAGTTCTTTCTGACACACTAATCTATACATAAAGACAATCAAGCCAAACTCAAGTTCAAAGGGACACAGAGCAAAAAATACAGTTCTCAGCAGTGTAATGCAAAACTTCCACAGACAAAAGTCCAATGTTGGCAATGGGGTAGAGAGAATCGAGACGGTGCCCTAGTTTATGGAAAGACCATTCAGAAGCCTGATAACAGAGGGGAAGAAGCTGTTTCTGAATCTGATGGTGCATGGTTTCAAGCTTTTGGATCTTCTGCCTGACAGAAGCAGGGAGAATGGCCAGGGTTGGAAATGTCTTTGAGTATGTTGGCAGCTTTCCCGAGACAGCATGAAGTGTAGAAGGTGCTTACATCACGTGCTTCAAATTTACTCGAAAATCCTGTTCTCTGGCACTTTATCAAAAATCATGTAACTATATTAATCTCATCAACTTTGCCTGTCATCTCATCAAAAGGTTCTCTCAGTTTGGTTAAGCATGATTTGCCCTCAAACTCGCTCTACCTTTCCTTAATTTCCCCTATGACTGCAGTCTCAGAACCATGTTTCATAAATTTTTCCCAGCACCGAGGTTGAACTGACTAGTCTGTGGCTGAAGGTATTTATTCACAAAATGCTGGAGTAACTCAGCAGGTCAGGCAGCATCTGAGGAGAGAAGGAATGGGTGACGTTTCGGGTCGAGATCCTCAGTCTGAAGGGTCTCGACCCGAAACGTCACCCATTCCTTCTCTCCTCAGATGCTGCCTGACCTGCTGAGTTACTCCAGCATTTTGTGAATAAATACCTTTGATTTGTACCAGCATCTGCAGTTATTTTCTTACACAGTGGCTGAAAATGTTTAAAAATTCTGCAGATGCTGAAAATCGAAAATATAAACAGAAAATTAAGCAGGCTGCATCTGAGGAAGAAAAACAGAGTAAATGTTTCAAATTGAAGATCCTTTGGCAGAACTGCAGTTGCTGGGCTTATTCTTATTTCCCCATTTAGCACCCATTCTAGCCTTTCCAGTATTACATTTTATTCTTCCTCTTCTGGTAATTTTAGATTTTGATCATAACCTTCCAATTACGACTTTGCCAGGCACACCTACTGTTATTTATAAACTTTTACCTTCCTCAATCACATCATCAGTTTGTCATTCCAAGTTTCTATCATAGACCTTCCCTTTGTTCACTCTCCTTTCTTTCAACTTAAACTGAGTTACTCCAGCATTTTGTGCATTTCTTCAATTTACTGAAGCTTGGGTTGCACAAATTCACCAAACCCTCCAGACTGACTGTGGGTCTGCACTTGGAGCAAAGGCCTAGCTGGTACAAACTGTACCATTCCCATTCCCATTCCCTACTCACTCACTGTGTGGATTTAAATTCAGCGTTCATATAATATAAATCCAAGATGATCATTCGGACTTTTATTGTACTCTCAGTAAAGCCAAAAAGAGAGCAATTGACTAGTGCCATTTCTCTCTGACCTGGCAAGGTTGAGGTTAGCCAGTGCCACTTTCCTCTGACTGAGGCTGAAGGAGGAAAACCTTTTTCTATGATCTTGCAAAGCTGTCGTAGGCCAAAAGCAATTATTTACATTACTGCAAAACTTTTGCTGAACAGCATTTTAATGTACGAAAGATTTCTCAAACTTTTAATGGAAACATTAATCTTCTTCTTCTTATCGTGTCCACAACGTGTTAGATATTGTGTTTCAGCCAAAACAGAACACAACTCTTAGCAATATCATTGCGGGGTCCTCAGCTTTGCATTCGTGCTCCAATAGATGACATCTCAATAGGTGCTCCATAGTTTGCGGTTCAGTGCCACATATGCAGATGACATCTTCAGTGTTTATATAACCGCACTTCTTGAGGTACATTAATGAAGTAAGATGATGGGAAAGTGATAGGAGACCAAACACCATTGTAAAATTGACCTTAATAGAATCTCCCAAATATAATGTTTCAAAGAGGGGAGAGGCCTACAAGACGGTGACATCGGCGGACGGAGTCGATGGGTGCCGCCTCGTGGGGTGAGGCAAGGGGATGGTGAGTTTGTGGGTTTAGGTGTTGGCAGAGTGGGCCACTGGAGGCCCTACAGCAGCTAATGTTTTGCGTGGTTTAGGTGTCGCTGGAGGCCCTACGGAGGTGGGGCGCACGGTCAGACACGGCCTGCAGCAGCATGGAATGGCGGAGCAATGGCAGAGGTCATCAAAAACATCGCCAGGCCAGGCCGATCCCTGAAACACCGACCCAGTGCCACTGCCAGGATCATGGACCTTTAAAGCATAAGTACTTGAAACTTGAAGGGCACAAGGTGGCGCTGGAAATGACTGTACTCTCTTGCTGAAGTCTACTATTCTTACACTACAATCGTTGTACTTTTGTACTTATGATGATTGTGCTCATGCATAGTATGATTTTCCTGAATTGGATGCGAACTAAAGAATGCCACTATATCTATTTCACAAGTGACAATATAGTACCCGTGAACAATTTAGCTTGGTTTGCCTTCTTCATTCTTACTCGGGTAATGAGTGCCACCATGTTGTGTGAAGTAATTCTCTAGCCGCAATGTCAACACAATCCAACCAACATTCAGGGCATTGCAAGATTAGATGGTATATCCAATACCAGGAACCCAATCTTTTCTTCAAAAACAAACATCCCTGAAAATATGTAGGTTAATTGACTGGGTAAATGTAAAAAAAAAATTGTCCCTAGTGTGTGTAGGATAGTGTTAATGTGCGGGGATCGCTGGGCGGCGCGGACTCGGTGGGCCGAAGGGCCTGTTTCCGCGCTGTAGCTCTAAACCTAAATGTAAAAATGCAACACAGTCCCAACAATGTTCCCACGGCACAGTATCCCTCCCCAACCTGACTGACAAACATTCAACCTTTCCATTGTTCTGTCAGATTAGGAGGGCTGAAGGTGCACCACCCAAAGCATAATTCTCTGCAACACCGCCCAATAACACACAGGTTTGTACAAAGGACCATAACTGTGTCAAGTGGCCCAACAGGGAGTGGCCTGATAATGGGTGAGGGGTGTCACCCAGTGGATGGGACATGGGTCATCAAGGGGGTGGATCACCAAGTGAAGTAGGACGATGGACCCGGGGTACGGGGAAGGTCACCCAGTATGTGGGACACTGGTGCAATGGTGTGTGAGAGGGGGGGAGGGGGTGTGTGAGAGGGGGGGGAGGGGGTGTGTGAGAGGGGGGGGAGGGGGGTGTGTGAGAGGGGGGGAGGGGGGGTGTGTGAGAGGGGGGGGGAGGGGGGTGTGTGAGAGGGGGGGAGGGGGGTGTGTGAGAGGGGGGAGGGGGGTGTGTGAGAGGGGGGGGAGGGGGTGTGTGAGAGGGGGGAGGGGGGTGTGTGAGAGGGGGGTGTGTGAGAGGGGGGGTGTGAGAGGGGGGGGTGTGAGAGGGGGGGTGTGAGAGGGTGTGAGAGGGTGGAGGATGAGGAGGAAGGGGGGTGAAGGAGGGTGTGAGTGAGGGGGGTGAGTGAGGGGGGTGTGGGTGAGTGGGGGGGGGGGGTGAGGGGTTAGGCCCGTTGCCATGGGGACTACATCCTGCCCCCCCCCCCACGCGGTGCCCACGGCCCGAGGCTCCGGGTTCCCTCCAGGCCGTCGCCGCCATCCCTCAGCTCTCACCTGAATGAGCACCTTGATGTACATGAGCGGGTGCGACAGGACCGTCAGCCCCGCCCCGAGGTACAGCTGGCTCAGTGTGTCCGCCATGGCCGCCCCAACCCCAGCCCCAGCCCGCTCCGGATCCGCGTCACCCCGGCGGGAGGGCGGGATATCCGCTTCCCTTCAGTCCCCTCCTCCCCTTCCCCCTCCGTCCTTAATCCCTCCCCCCCCTCTCTCCCCCTCCCCCCCCCTCTCTCCCCCCCCTCCCCCCCCCCTCCCCCCCCCCCCCCCCCCCTCTCTCCCCTCCCCTCCTCCCCTCCCCCCCTCTCTCCCCTCCCCCCCCCTCTCTCCCCTCCCCCCTCTCTCCCCTCCCCCCCTCTCTCCCCTCCCCCCTCCTCTCCCCTCCCCCCCTCTCTCCCCTCCCCCCTCTCTCCCCTCCCCCCTCTCTCCCCTCCCCCCCTCTCTCCCCTCCCCCCTCTCTCCCCTCTCCCCTCTCTCCTCTCTCTCTCCCTCCTCCCCTTTCCCCCTCCTCCCTCCTCCCCCTCTCCCTCCTCTCCACCCCTCTCCCTCCTCTCCTCCCCCCCTCTCCCCCTCTCCTCTCCCCCTCCCCTCTCCCCCTCCCCTCTCCCCCTCCCCCTCTCCTCTCCCCCTCCCCCTCTCCTCTCCCCCCTCTCCTCTCCCCCTCCCCCCCCCCCTCCCCCCCCCCTCCTCTCCCCCCCCCTCTCCCCCTCCCCCTCTCCTCTCCCCCTCCCCCTCTCCTCTCCCCTCCCCTCCCCCTCCCCCTCTCCTCTCCCTCTCCCCCTCTCCTCTCCCCCTCCCCCTCTCCTCTTCCCCCTCCCCTCTCCTCACCCCCTCCCCCTCTCCTCTCCCCCTCCCCTCTCCTCTCCCCTCCCCCTCTCCTCTCCCCCTCCCCCTCTCCTCTCCTCTCCCCCTCCCCCTCTCCTCTCCTCTCCCCCTCCCCCCTCTCCTCTCCCCCCTCTCCTCTCCCCTCCCCCTCTCCTCTCCCCCTCCCCCCCTCTCCTCTCCCCCTCTCCTCTCCCCCTCTCCTCTCCTCTCCCCCTCTCCTCTCCTCTCCCCCTCCCCCTCTCCTCTCCTCCCCCTCTCCTCTCCTCCCCCTCTCCTCTCCTCCCCTCCTCCCCCCCCCCTCTCTCCCTTCCTCCCCCTCTCCTCCACAATCCCTCCCTGTCTCCACCCCCTCCTCCATTCTCCTCCCCTACTTCTCTCTTCCTTACCATTCTCCCCCCTCTCCATCTCCTCCCCCTGACTCTCCCCCCTCCCACTAACTCATTCTGGCCGTCTCCTCCCCCACCTATGTGATTATATACTTTCACCACATTTTTTAAAATGTTCCTTTACATTGTCCTGTGTTTTGAATGATTTCTTACAATAATTGTGTATTTGGTGAATTTAATTACTTTCTTGAATAGTAAGTTATGTGCACCCACATGCGTATTTGAAAGTGAAGAAGTATTTAACTGCACGTGAAAAGCATTTATTTTTGAATCGGGATAGATCCAGTATGCCATTTCAGGTCTGAATGCTTCTTCAGACTAATTGTGAAGGGGTGGGGGGACGGGGACAGGGGAGATAGAAAAGAGATAGGGGTGGGATAAAGTCTGCAAGTCATAGATGGATGAAGGTGAGAGCATTTGATTGACTGATGGATGGACAAAGGTTAAAGATAAAAAAGAGACAAGGATGTAAGGTTAGGAGAGAAGAGGAGTGAGATGTGAACCCAGAGGAAGGGATCGTGGGGTGGGGTGGGGTGGGGGGAGCAAGATAATGGGAGAAGTTGGTGCACACACACCTCTTCCAGATTTCTCTTCCCTACTACAATCAGTCAAGGTAGAAAAACATCATGTATCTATCTCCTCCAGAGATGCTGCCTGACTCACTGAGTTACTTCAGCACTTAATGTTTTTCGTTTGTGAGCGGCATCTGTGGTTCTTAGTTTCGAGATCACAATCAAATTGAAATATGTTTTTCAGTACATTATCTGAACTCGATGGACTCTGGCTTTATCACTTCCAGTCATTCCTATCTTCCTGTTCCTATTTCCCACTCCACAAGCATGGCACTGATTTAATATGTTGTGCTTCCTGTTCACAGTGTAGAGTTCATTACGTCAGAGTCACTAAACATAGATTGGGTAATCAGTCTGTTGAACAACTGCACTCAGTCCACAAGTGTGACCTTGAGTCTTTGCTTATTGCCCTTTAACAAAGTCATACAGCACAGGAACAGGCCCTTCTCTCATTCTGCCTGTGTTGACCTATTGCGTTAACCACGTTTTTATTCTTTCCACGTTGCCATCAACCTCCTTACACACTAGGGACAATTTGAAATTGTAAATTACCATACTAATTATGCATCTTTGGAATATGGGTGGCAACCATATAAAACCATATGTCATGAAAATGTAATAAATACACATGGCTGGCACTGGAGGTCAGGATTGAACCCGGGTCCTGGGCTAGGAAGCTACAGTTCTACTAGCTTCACCACTGTGCTGCCCACTGCAAGATAGTTTTTCATCTTTCTTTGCACCTTAACATAGAATTTACCGACCTTGTTTTTTAACCAATATTTCTTTTAGAGAGATACAGCATGGAAATAGGCCCTTCGGCGACCGTCCTCACCAACCATCGATCACCTGTACACTGTTTTCCGCCTTCACGTCCTACACACAAGAATAGTGAAAGGCTTGGATCGAGTGGAAGTGGAGTGGATGTTTCCACTAGTGGGAGTCTCTGACTAGATGTCATAGCCTCAGAATTAAAGGACATTCTTTTAGGAAGATGAGGAGGGATTTCTTTAGTCAGAGGTTGGTGAATCTGTGGAATTCTTTACCACAGAAGGATGTGGAGGTAAAGTCAGTGGATATATTTAAAGCAGAGATAGATTCTTGATTAGTACAGATGTCAGAGGTTATGGGGAGAAGGCAGGAGAATGGGGTTAGGAGGGTGAGATAGGTCAGCCATGATTGAAAGTGGGGTTGGCTTGATGGGCCGAATGGCCTTGTTCTGCTATCACTTATGATCTTATGATCTCATACTAGGGGCCAATTAACATACAAACCTGCACATCTTTGGGATGTGGGAAGAAACTAGAGCACCCGGAGAAAACCCACACAGGGAGAACGTACAAACTCCGCGGTCAGGATCAAAACGGTCGGGTCTGTGGTGCTGTGAGGCAGCTGCACTACTGCTGCACCACTGTGCCGCTCATTTCCATTCCTATCATAAATAGGTGAGCATGTTGTCGAATGGATACACCAGTGTTTCGGGATTAATCAGTCATTAACCTACGGGACAGTCAGCAACTCTTGGTTCTACTTGTTTTTATTCAGTTTCATTCCAGGACTAAGATAGTACCTTCCAATCACCAGGTTCCCCGTTCTACTTCCCTTTCTGCTATTCTGCTGTAGCCACTCTCATTTCTACATTCACAGAGTGGTGCAGCTGGTAGAGCTGCTGCCTCAACACCAGAATCCTGACCTCGGGTGCTGTATGTGCGAGGTTTTTACACTCTCCCTGTGACCGCGTGGGTTTCCTCCTAATGATCTGGTTTCCTCCCAGATCACAAACACGTATGAGTTGGTGGGTCGATTGGGCACTATAAATTGCCCCATGTGTGTAGGGCGAGTTGATGAAAATATGAGTACAACATTTTGGGATTAATATAGGATAAGTGACACTTGGTACCATCGAGACACGGCCTTATCGGCTCTATTTGGGAGGTGGTGTTGATTTGTTGAAGGGGTTGCACTGAGGTAGCACTTGTGTTGGAGGGGAACTGTGGATGGGGTGCTACACTGGGAGAAGCAGTACTGAGAAAACGCTGCACTGCGAGAGGTTCTATCTTCAACAGCAAGTTAAACTGAGGCGTTTAGAAATAACAGATCACTCATTTAAGACTGAAATGAGGCAAGATTTATGTTTCGCAGAGGGTCATGATCTTTGGAACTCAATTCCTTACAGAATGGTAGAAGCATAGTCAATGATTATTTTGAAGGAAGAAGTTGACAAATTATTGATAAGCAAAGGGGTGAAAGTTTTCTGGGGTCAGGCAGGAATATGTTGTGGTTATTGGCAGATAATTACATTATCTTAATGATGGAGTAAGCAGGAATGATGCACTTTATTTGTATGGCCATGTATCAGAATGGTATTAGAGGCGTAGAGTCAAACAGCACTGAACCAGCTCTTTGGCCCAACCTGCCCATGTCTTTGAGTGCAGGTCGGGCAAAGCAGCAGCGAGAACGGCCGTTGGCTGGACTTGGTGAGTCACAGGTAGAGCAGGTATATAAAGGGTGCAAACAGCACTTTAGCAGTCTTTGTGTGCAGGTCGGGCAAAGCACATATCTTCAAGCTCATCAGAGAAAGGAAGGTCAGGAGTGAGTGTGGGGATTGGCTGAACAATTAGATTGGAAGATTGGTAAATTGGACAATTAGTCAATCTAGCATCTGGTATAAGTAAGGCTTGCTCAAGGGGTGCGGCCCTGTCGAGGGAAGTGCCCCGTGAGTAAAGTGCGAGTCTTCGGCGAGGAGGCTGAGGGAGGACACCACACCAAACCAAACGCTGGAGAGGGCGAGACGCAAGAAAGAAATGCCAAGCAAGGTGATTCAATGTGATGCTTGCAGGATGTGGGAGGTCAGGGACACTGCTGGTGCCTCTGGCTGCTGCAAGTGTGAGAAGTGTATCCAGGTACAGCTCCTGAAGGACCGTGTTGGGGAACTGGAGAAGCAAGTGGATGACCTCAGGTTCTTCCGAGAAACTAAGTCGTTCCTCGACAAGTCCTAACAGTGAGATTGTTACACCGAAGGTAATGGAAGAGAGAAGGTGGGCGACGGTGAGAAAGGGCAGGAAACTTGGAGTGCAAAGGTCCCAGGGTGTTGTGTCTCTCGAGAACAGGTTCACCCACTTGGAAGCTGTCGGGGAAGAAGACGTTACCACACTGAGCGGCAGACAGGCCTGCGAAGCAAAAAGTACTGTTGAGCCCAAACCAAAGAGGCCGACGTCGGGCAACGACGTGGTAGTAGGAGACTCCATTGTGAGAGGTACGGACAGGGGTTTCTGCGGCAACAGGCGGGATTCGAGGATGGTGTGCTGCCTCCCTGGTGCCAGGATCCAGCATGTCACGGACAGAGTGCAGAAAATCCTCCAGGGCGAAGGTGAACAGCCGGAAGTGGTAGTGCATGTCGGTACAAACAATGTCGGAAAGAAGGGGATGAATATTCTGCAGCGTGACTTTAGAGAGCTCGGAAAAATGCTGAAAAGCAGGACCTCCAGGGTGGTTACAAATTGTGAATATGAAGATGAGGTAAAAGGGAATACAGGAGATATTGCAAAAGACTCTCGGAAGAATGGGAACAGAAGTTCTAGAGCGGAAAAGAAATTAAGGGCAGGGCCAATTGTGAACGATGTGAGAGGGGAGGTAAATACAGAAGTTAAAGTGTTGTACTTAAATGCGCGTAGTATAAAAAATAAAGTGGATGAGCTTGAGGCTCAGTTAGTCATGGGCAAGTATGATGTTGTAGGGATCACTGAGACATGGCTACAAGAGGACCAGGGCTGGGAACTGAATATTCAGGGGTACACAACGTATAGAAAAGACAGACAGGTGGGCAGAGGGGGTGGGGTTGCTCTGATGGTAAGGAATGATATTCATTCCCTTGCAAGGGGTGACATAGAATCAGGAGATGTTGAATCAGTATGGATAGAAATGAGAAATTGTAAGGGTAAAAAGACCCTAATGGGAGTTATCTATAGGCCCCCAAACAGTAGCCTCGACTTAGGGTGCAAGTTAAATCAGGAGATAAAATTGGCATGTCAAAAATGTAATGCTACGGTGGTTATGGGAGATTTCAACATGCAGGTAGACTGGGAAAATCAGGTTGGAAATGGACCCCAGGAAAGAGAGTTTGTAGAGTGCCTTCGAGATGGATTCTTAGAACAGCTTGTACTGGAGCCTACCAGGGAGAAGGCAATTCTGGATTTAGTGTTGTGTAATGATCCTGATCTGATAAGGGGACTAGAGGTAAAAGAGCCATTAGGAGGCAGTGATCACAACATGATAAGTTTTACTCTGCAAATGGAAAGGCAGAAGGGAAAATCGGAAGTGTCGGTATTACAGTATAGCAAAGGGGATCACAGAGGCATGAGGCGGGAGCTGGCCAAAATTGATTGGAAGGAGGCCCTAGCAGGGAAGACGGTAGAACAGCAATGGCAGGTATTCCTGGGAATAATGCAGAGGTTGCAGGATCAATTTATTCCAAAGAGGTGGAAAGACTCTAAGGGGAGTAAGAGACACCTGTGGCTGACAAGGGAAGTCAGGGACAGCATAAAAATTAAGGAGAGGAAGTATAACATAGCAAAGAAGAGTGGGAAGACAGAGGATTGGGACTCTTTTAAAGAGCAACAAAAGTTAACTAAAAAGGCAATACGAGGAGAAAAGATGAGGTACGAGGGTAAACTAGCCAATAATATAAAGGAGGATAGCAAAAGTTTTTTTAGGTACGTGAAGAGGAAAAAAATAGTCAAGGCAAATGTGGGTCCCTTGAAGACAGAAGCAGGGGAATTTATTATGGGGAACAAAGAAATGGCAGACGAGTTAAACCGTTACTTTGGATCTGTCTTCACTGAGGAAGATACACACAATCTCCCAAATGTTCTAGGGGCTGGAGAACCTAGGGTGATGGAGGAACTGAAGGAAATCCACATTAGGCAGGAAATGGTTTTGGGTAGACTGATGGGACTGAAGGCTGATAAATCCCCAGGGCCTGATGGTCTGCATCCCAGAGTACTTAAGGAGGTGGCTCTAGAAATAGTGGAAGCATTGGAGATCATTTTTCAATGTTCTATAGATTCAGGATCAGTTCCTGTGGATTGGAGGATAGCAAATGTTATCCCACTTTTTAAGAAAGGAGGGAGAGAGAAAACGGGTAATTATAGACCAGTTAGTCTGACATCAGTGGTGGGGAAAATGCTGGAGTCAATTATAAAAGACGAAATTGCTGAGCATTTGGATAGCAGTAACGGGATCGTTCCGAGTCAGCATGGATTTACGAAGGGGAAATCATGCTTGACAAATCTACTGGAATTTTTTGAGGATGTAACTAGGAAAATTGACAAGGGAGAGTCAGTGGATGTGGTGTACCTCGACTTTCAGAAAGCCTTCGACAAGGTCCCACATAGGAGATTAGTGGGCAAAATTAGGGCACATGGTATTGGGGGTAGGGTACTGACATGGATAGAAAATTGGTTAACAGACAGAAAGCAAAGAGTGGGGATAAATGGGTCCCTTTCGGAATGGCAGGCAGTGACCAGTGGGGTACCGCAAGGTTCGGTGCTGGGACCCCAGCTATTTACGAAATACATTAATGACTTAGACGAAGGGATTAAAAGTACCATTAGCAAATTTGCAGATGATACTAAGTTGGGGGGTAGTGTGAATTGTGAGGAAGATGCAATAAGGCTGCAGGGTGACCTGGACAGGTTGTGTGAGTGGGCGGATACATGGCAGATGCAGTTTAATGTAGATAAGTGTGAGGTTATTCACTTTGGAAGTAAGAATAGAAAGGCAGATTATTATCTGAATGGTGTCAAGTTAGGAGGAGGGGGAGTTCAACGAGATCTGGGTGTCCTAGTGCATCAGTCAATGAAAGGAAGCATGCAGGTTCAGCAGGCAGTGAAGAAAGCCAATGGAATGTTGGCCTTCGTAACAAGAGGAGTTGAGTATAGGAGCAAAGAGGTCCTTCTACAGTTGTACCGGGCCCTGGTGAGACCGCACCTGGAGTACTGTGTGCAGTTTTGGTCTCCAAATTTGAGGAAGGATATTCTTGCTATGGAGGGCGTGCAGCGTAGGTTCACTAGATTAATTCCCGGAATGGCGGGACTGTCGTATGTTGAAAGGCTGGAGCGATTGGGCTTGTATACACTGGAATTTAGAAGGATGAGGGGGGATCTTATTGAAACATATAAGATAATTAGGGGATTGGACACATTAGAGGCAGATAACATGTTCCCAATGTTGGGGGAGTCCAGAACAAGGGGCCACAGTTTGAGAATAAGGGGTAGGCCATTTAGAACGGAGATGAGGAAGAACTTTTTCAGTCAGAGGGTGGTGAAGGTGTGGAATTCTCTGCCTCAGAAGGCAGTGGAGGCCAGTTCGTTGGATGCTTTCAAGAGAGAGCTGGATAGAGCTCTTAAGGATAGCGGAGTGAGGGGGTATGGGGAGAAGGCAGGAACGGGGTACTGATTGATAGTGATCAGCCATGATCGCATTGAATGGCGGTGCTGGCTCGAAGGGCTGAATGGCCTACTCCTGCACCTATTGTCTATTGTCTATTGTCTATTGTTATCTCCGGTTTGCTTCCAGTTCCTCGTGCTGGCGAGAGCAGGAGATACAGGACCTGAATGTATGGCTGAGGAAATGGCGCAGGTGGCAGGGATTTAGATTCTTAGATCACTGGGATCTGTTTTGGGGTAAGGGGGAATTGTACAAATGGACGGATTGCACCTTAACAGGTGGGGGACCAGCATTCTGGCGGGCAGGTTTGCCACTGCTATACGGGTGGTTTTAAACTAAATAAGGGGGGAGGGGGTGTCAAATGGGATAGTCAAGGATGGAGTTAAAGGGAAAGAGAGTAAAGTGATAGTTAATGACCCCACAATTAACGGGAAAGAAAGCTCACAGAGGGATAGGAGAGTATGGCCAAGTGTAATAGGGATCGATGTGATGGGTGAGATGAGTAAGGAATTAAAAGTATTGTATATGAATGCGCGAAGTATAAGAAGTAAAGTAGATGAGCTTGAGGCTCAGTTAGAGTTGGTAGATATGACATTGTGGGGATTACAGAGTCAAGTCAAGTCAATTTTATTTGTATAGCACATTTAAACACAACCCACGTTGACCAAAGTGCTGTACATCAGTTCAGGTACTAATAAACGAACAACTAAATGGCACATAAACATAACAGCACAATATGTAAACAGTTCACAGCGCCCCCTCAGAGGGCCTCAAACGCTAGGGAGTAGAAATAGGTTTTGAGCCTGGACTTAAAGGAGTCGTTGGAGGGGGCAGTTCTGATGGGGAGAGGGATGCTGTTCCACAGTCTTGGAGCTGCAACCGCAAAAGCGCGGTCACCCCTGAGCTTAAGCCTAGACCGCGGGATAGTGAGTAGCCCCATATCAGCCGACCTGAGGGACCTGTAGATAGAGTGGTGGGATAAAAGATTTTTGATATAAGGGGGGGCAAGCCCGTTTAGGGCTTTATATGTGATTAGGAGGAGCTTGAAATTGATTCTGTACCTTACTGGGAGCCAGTGGAGAGAGGCCAGGATCGGGGTGATGTGCTCCCTATTACGGGTACCCGTCAGGAGTCTCGCTGCGGCGTTTTGGACCAATTGTAGGCGGGACAGGGCTGATTGACTGATCCCATTCAATATGCAGGTAGACTGGGAAAATCAGGTTGGTTCTGGATCCCAAGAAAGAGAGTTTGTAGAGTGCCTCTGAGATGGATTCTTAGAGCTGCTTGTAATGGAGCCTACCAGAGAAAAGGCAATTCTGGATTTAGTGTTGTCCAATGAACCAGATTTGACAAGAGAACAAAAGGTAAAGGAACTGCTTGGAGGTAGTAATCATAATATGATTAGTTTTAATCTGCAATTTGAGAAGGAGAAGGTTAAATCGGAAGTGTCAGTGTTGCAGTTGAACAAAGGGGACTATGAAGGCATGAGAGAGGAGCTGGCCAAGGTAGACTGGAAAGGGATATAAAGAAGGACAGTAAAAGCTTCTTTAGATATGTTAAGAGAAAAAGAGTAGCAAAGTCAAATGTGGGTCCCTTGAAGGCAGACACGGGTGAAATTATTATGGGTAACAAGGAAATGGCAGAAGAGTTGAACAGGTACTTCAGATCTATCTTCACTAAGGAAGACACAAACAATCTCCCAGATGTACTGGAGGACAGAGGATTTAGGGGGTAGAAGAACTGAAAGAAAATTTCATTAGGCGAGAAATAGTATTGGGCAGACTAATGGCGCTAAAGGATGATAAATCCCCAGGGCCTGATGGTCTGCATCCCAGGGTCCTCAGGGAGGTGGCTCTAGAAATAGTGGACGCATTGGTGATCGTTTTCCAATGTTCAATAAATTCGGGATCAGTTCCTGTGGATTGGAGGATAGCTAATGTTATCCCACTTTTCAAGAAAGGAGCCAGAGAGAAAACGGGGAATTGTAGACCAGTTTGCCTGACTTCAGTGGTGGGAAAGATGCTGAAGTCAATTATTAAAGAGGTAATAATGGTGCTTTTGGATAGCAGTAAAAGGAAAATTCCAAGTCAATTAACCTGCAAACCTGTACTTCTTTGGAGTGTGGGAGGAAACTGAAGATCTGGGACAAAGCCCACGCAGGTCACGGGGAGAACATACAAACTCTGTACAGGCAGCATTCGTATTCAGGATCGAATCTGGGTCTCCGGGCGCTGTATTCGCTGTAAGGCAGCAACTCTACCGCTGCGCCACCGTGACCGCCCTCTGACAGCTTCTCTGGCAGCTCATTCCATATACCCACTGCTCTGTGTGAAAAAGTACATTCCATGTACCCACCGCTCTGTGTGAGAAAGTTGCCTCTTACGTTCCTATTAAATCAAACCACTCGCAGCTTAAATCTACCTCCTCTGGTTCTTGATTCTCCAATGGGTAAAAGGCTCTGTGCATTCATCCAGTCTTTTCCCCTCATGATTTTATACAACTCTAAAAGTTCATCCCTCAGTCTCATGAGCTCCAAGGAATAAAGTCCCTGCCTGCACTACCTCTCCCAAAAGCACAGGCCCTGGAAACACCCTCATAAATTTTTCTCTGCGCTCTTTCCAGTTTAACAACATCCTTCCTATAGCAGGCTGACCAAAAAAATGAACACAATACTCTAAATATGGCCTCACCAATGTCTTGTACAATTGTAACATAACATCCCGATTTCAATATTCATTACCCTAACTGATGAAGGCCAACGTATCAGAAGCCTTCTTGACCATCCCATCTACCTGTGATGCCACTTTCAAGGAACAATGTACTTGCATTCCGAGATCCTTCTGCTCCACAACACTCCCCAGGGCCCTGCCATCATGAAGGTCCTGCCCTGTTATGACTTCCCAAATTGCAACAGCTCGCAATTTCCTCTGCCCACTTGCCCGACTGATCAAGATCCTGCTGTGATTTTTGATGCCCATCTCTATCCACGATACCACCCACTTTGGTGCCTCCTACATTCTCGTCCAAATCGTTGATATAAACTACAAACAGCAATTGGCCCAGAACTGATCCCTGAGGCACCCAAACAGGTACAGACCTCCAGTCCGAAAACAATCTTCCACCATTACCCTCTTTCTTCCAGGAAGCCATTTCCCCCATCTATTCAGCTAACTCTCCCTGGATCCCATGTGATTGAACCTTCCAGAACAGCCTACCATGTGGAACATCAATACCTTGCGGAGGTCCATATGGACAATATCCTCATCATTCCAATTTATTTGAAAGGGGCGTGGCTGCATTCTGCAGCTGCGGCTCACCGGCAGTCTCTCTGTCTTTTTTTTGTTTTTTGTCTATTGTTATCGTTTAAATGTATCTTTTGATTTATTTTTAAACTCTGTATATGTGGGTGTGGGGAACCTTTTTTTCCAATCTCCTCCTCAACGGAGATTCGACCTTTACCGTGTCGTGTCTTCGTTCGCGCTACGGCCTAACACCGTGGAGTCGGCGGCCTCCAGCTGGGATCGACCTTGAAGACTCCGGTCGCAGGGCCTGGACTTACCATCTCGGAGGCTTCGGCCGTGGGCCCTGCAGACCGCAACATCGGGAGTTCGCAGGTCCCTGGCTGGCGACCGGCTTTCGGGAGCTCCAGCCGTAGCAGCTTCGACCTCCCCGAAGCGCGAGGTTTGATTGACCCGCTCGCAGGCCCCTCATCGCCCTGCGTGGCTCGGCCGCGGCACTTTCCATCGCCCGGTGGGGGCTCAGGACCTTCATCGGCCTGCTCGGCTCGGCCCTGGGACTTTCCATCGCCCGGTGGGGGCTTCAAGAGTTGGGAGCCTCTATCGCCTCGTGGCACCACGGGAGAAGAATGAGGAGGAGATAAGACTTTTTTTTGCCTTCCATCACAGTGAGGGTGTGCCTGGAGCAATCACTGTGATGGCTGTATGTGTTAAAATTGTAATTGTGTGTCTTGTGTTCTTTATTGTCTACTGCCGGACCCTGACGTGAGAGGACGCTGGCGCTGTTTGTTCGCCGCTTCTCCGTCAGGACAGTTCGTTTGTTTGTTTTTATGTCTTGACTGTTTTTGTAAAGCGTCTTTGAGCATTTGGAAAAGCGCTATAAAAAATAAATGTTTATTATTATTATTATTATTATTATTATTTGAATAAATGAGAATCCTCTAATTGTACATTTGCCAGGTTGTGGCTGTGCAAAGTCTGAGACTAACAAAGCAGTGTAGATGGAGGCTCAAGACTGCCGCTGCCATCATGTGCCTGCATGACATGACACTCAGTCTGAAGAAGGGTCTCGACCCGAAACGTCACCCATTCCTTCTCTCCCGAGATGCTGCCTGACCTGCTGAGTTACTCCAGCATTTTGTGAATAAATCGATGTGCCTGCACGGGTTGTGTTGAGGTGTTCATGTTAGTTTGAAGGCCAGACTATGGCATGATGCTGTGCCCTGTGTCTGTGGGAAGCTTCCTGTTGTACAGCTCGTTACCTACTGACCACGGGTCATGTGGTAAACTGAGTTGGTGTAGAAATTGGGATTCAGTATGACATTTAATCCATACAATAATGGGAATTGCATGAATGGAATTCAATGGGAATATATACAGATTGCTAAACAGACAATGGATTGGACAGGCATTGGAATTCAGTCAGTGGATAGCATAAACAGATATCAATTTTGTCAAACAAGTGGGATTAGTAGAAAGGTTGGAGTTCAAAGCTGAGAGCGGGTAAGGTGATTGGAAAATTCATTAAAGGGGCTCAACCATTGAAATCAGTCCTGACACAGGGATTGAGCGAGTCCGGTGGAGGAATTTGATGCAAGATGCAATGTGGGGATGGGGACTGGGATTTAATGCAGACACAGTTCAGGGAAAGGGGCTGGGGTTCCACGCAGGATAGAGAGTAAGGCCGGAATGGAATTTGGTGCACAAGGTGTCCAGGAATGGGACAGAGTTTCTGTTTAGGAAGTTTGTATCAATGAGGGAGGCTTGGCAGAGACTTCTCGCGTGCTCCAATATCAGTGGATTTTTCAGTTTCATGGTGGATGTGTAATCTTTGCTGGACCACTAACAGCAATGAATAAACACACACAATAAATGGATAATAAGAGGTTTACAGAATTAGTTTTTTCATTTACAGTGTAATACGCGGGCCATCATTGCACAAGTATCACACACACAAACACACACGAGAACTGATCAAATATAAAAATATAATCATTTTGACATTGACTGTATAGAATGTATTCCTTCCAAAAATATATTGGTGGAAATGGTTGAGGCTGAGGGTGTTGTTGGGGATGTGTGCGGTTGGTTGGTTGGGGCTGATGAGGGGGGGGTGTTGTTGGGGATGTGTGGGGTTGGTTGGTTGGGGCTGATGAGGGGGGGGTGTTGGGGATGTGTGGGGTTGGTTGGGGCTGATGAGGGTGTTGCTGGGGATGTGTGGGTTTGGTTGGTTGGGGCTGATGAGGGGGGGTGTTGGGGATGTGTGGGGTTGGTTGAGGCTGATGAGGGGGGGTGTTGGGGATGTGTGGGGTTGCTTGGGGCTGATGAGGGGGGTGTTGGGGATGTGTGGGGTGGGATTGGTTGGTTGGGGCTGATGAGGGGGGGGTGTTGTTGGGAATATGTGGGGTTGGTTGGTTGGGGCTGATGAGGGGGATGTTGGGGATGTGTGGGGTTGGTTGGTTGGGGCTGATGAGGGGGTGTTGTTGGGGATGTGTGGGGTTGGTTGGTTGGGGCTGATGAGGGGGGGTGTTGCTGGGGATGTGTGGGGTTGGTTGGTTAGGGCTGATGAGGGGGGGTGTTGTTGGGGATGTGTGGGATTGGTTGGTTGGGGCTGATGAGGGGGGGTGTTGCTGGGGTTGGTTGGTGGGGTTGGTTAGGGCTGATGAGGGGGGGTGTTGTTGGGGATGTGTGGAGTTGGTTGGGGTTCAGGTGCAGCAGGGTGTATGATGAGATGACAGTGGAATTGAAAGGCAGATCCAGTGGTTACGTGTCAGTGCTGGTGTCTGTCGGATCAGCGGGTTGCGTTTGCTGCTCGTTATCCTGCCACAAGCCTGCGGTGGACAGCTGGTCTTTGAGGGATTCCACCAGCAGATTGCGTTCCATCTTTCGCGGCCTCTCACACTCTGAGTCCTTTTCCTGCAGTTCTGGTGACTTTCTGCCCGGTGCTTGCCTGTGCCTATCTGTGCCTTCTGTGGCAGGGGGGTCCAATGGCAGCCTTGTACCTGAAGGTCCCCTGCTGGGCTGGTGCATTGCCACTGTTGTCCCGCTCACCACTTTGGGCAGTACGAGCGTGTTGTTTCTGGCTGGGAACTTCGGGTACCTCTGCGGTTTGTTTCTCTTGCGATTCACCATGGTGCTGATCATTTGAGGTGCTGATGGATGGGGTTCAAATGGAGGTGCGACCTTGTACAGCCTATCCTCCACATTGTTCACACCTCTGTCAAAGAATCACAGATTACTGTCATTATTTTAAAAGAGCTCGATTTCAAATTAAACTCACTAACATCATGAAAATGTGGTGAAAAGTCCAGGCTTAGATTGGATAGTTCATATTTTAGCCAAATAACAGGCGCCCTGCTCCTCACTGTCTTGGGTAAAGTCATAGAGTAACACGGCACAGGATCTGACCATGCTCACCAAGATGCCAAGACTAAGCGTTTCCCATTTGGATCACATCCTTCTAAACCTTTCCAAACCTTTCTAAACCTGTACACCTGTCTTTTACATGTTGTTATTGTACCTGCCTACTTCCTAGGGCAGCTCATTCCATTGAGGGCGTTCAGCGTAGGTTCACTAGGTTAATTCCTGGAACGGCGGGACTGGAGCGACTAGGCTTGTATACACTGGAATTTAGAAGGATGAGAGGGGATCTTATCGAAACATATAAGATTATTAAGGGGTTGGACACGTTAGAGGCAGGAAACATGTTCCCAATGTTGGGGGAGTCCAGAACCAGGGGCCACAGTTTAAGAATAAGGGGTAGGCCATTTAGAACGGAGATGAGGAAAAACCTTTTCAGTCATAGAGTTGTAAATCTGTGGAATTCTCTGCCTCAGAAGGCAGTGGAGGCCAATTCTCTGAATGCATTCAAGAGAGAGCTAGATAGAGCTCTTAAAGATAGCGGAGTCAAGGGGTATGGGGAGAAGGCAGGAACGGGGTACTGATTGAGAATGATCAGCCATGATCACATTGAATGGCGGTGCTGGCTCGAAGGGCCGAATGGCCTCCTCCTGCACCTATTGTCTATTTACCCACCACCAACTGCAAGAAACTTTGCCCCTCAGGTTTCTAGACTGGAATTTAATGCAGGACACTGTCCATGTATTGTACTGAAGCCAATTAACCTACAAACCTGTATGTCTTTGGAGTGTGGGAGGAAACCGGAGCACACTGGATAAACCCACTGGATCACAAGGAGAACGTACAAACTCCAAACAGACAGCACCCATAGTCAGGATCAAACCCAAGTCTGGCGCTGTAAGGCAGCAGCTCTACTGCTACACCACCGTGCCGCCCCAGATTCTGTCCTGAATTTAATGGCGGATGCAGGGACCAGGATTTAATCTAGGATACGATCTGGAGATGAACACCAGGATCCAATACAGGGTCCAATCTGGGGGACAGGAATAGGATTTGATGCGGGGTTATGGGCCCTGGACCTGGACAACAATTTGCTGAGAGGTAGCCAGGGTTGGAACTCTGTGAAACCAATGTCGAGGAAAAGGGGCAGAAGATCCTACTAATATTTTCTTACATTCCCTTCAGCTTCCCTTCTGCTATTTCATCCCAAACACACTCATCAATTTAGACACAAAATGCTGGAGTAACTCGGGACAGGTAGCATCTCTGGAGAGAAGGAAGGACCAGTCTGAAGAAGGGCCTCAACCCGAAACATCACCCATTCCTTCTCTCCAGAGATGCTGCCTGTCCCGCTGAGTTACTCCAGCATTTTGTGTCTACCTTCGGTTTAAACCAGCATCTGCAGTTCTTTCCTACACTCATCAATTAGTTTCATTTTGTTTTGGCATCTTGCATTAATGAACCTAGGCGAGTGTGGATCACTGACGGTTGGTCCCAGTATCCTGCCCAACAGGGATTCAGATGCATCTGAGGCTTGCCCGAAACAGCAGTTAACACAGCCACTGAAGCCAAATACTGCTGTGCAGCAATGGACAGACTGTTTCTCTGGTTGTGATCCTTGGACCTCAGTTCTCCTAGACACTTTGATTGAATTTAATTTAATTGAAAGATACAGCATGAAAACAGGCCCTTGGACCAAATGAGTCCACACCGACCATTGATCACCTGTTGGCGCCAGTTCCATGATATCCCATGTTCACATCCACTCCCTGCACATTAGGGAATTATAGGTTCCAATTAATAGGTGGCCAATTAACCCACAGACCCACATGTCTTTGGGATGTGGGATGAAACCCGAACTGCCGGAGAAAACAAGTACTTTGGTTCTGTCTTCACTAAGGAAGACACAAACAATCTCCCAGAAATACTAGGGGACCGAGGATCTAGTGGGAAGGAAGAACTGAAGGGAATCCACATTAGTCAGGAAATGGTGTTAGGTAAACTGTTGGGACTGAAGGCAGATAAATCCCTACGGCCTGATGGTCTGCATCCCAGAGTACTCAAGGAGGTGGCCCTAGAAATCGTGGATGTATTGATGATCATTTACCAATGTTCTATGGACTCTGGATCAGTTCCTGTGGACTGGAGGGTAGCCAAAGTAAACCCACTTTTTAAGAAAGGAGGGAGAGAGAAAATGTGGAATTATAGACCAGTTAGCCTTACATCGGTAGTGGGGAAGATGCTTGAGTCGATTGTTAAAGATGTAATAGCAGTGCATTTGGAAAACAGTGACAGGATCGGTTAAAATCAGCATGGATTTAGGAAGAGGAAATCATGCCTGACTAATCTGGAATTTTTTGAGGATGTAACAAGTAGAATGGATAAGGGAGAGCCAGTGGATGTGGTGTATCTGGACTTTCAAAAAACCTTTGACAAGGTCCCACACAAGAGATTAGTGTGCAAAGTTAGAGCACATGGTATTGGGGATAGGATATTGATATGGATAGAGAACTGGTTGGCAGACAGGAAGCAAAGAGTAGGAATTAATGGGTCCTTTTCAGAATGGCAGGCAGTGACTAGTGGGGTGCTACAAGGCTGGGATCCCAGTTATGTACAATATATATTAACGATTTAGACGAGGGAATTAAATGTAACATCTCCAAGTTTGCGGATGACACAAAGCTGGGTGTGATATATTGTGAATAAATGTGAGGTTATCCACTTTGGCAGCAAGAACAAGAAGTCAGATTGTTATCTGAATGGTGTCAGATTAGGAAAAGGGACGGTGCAACAAGACCTGGATGTCCATGTACTTCTGTCACTGAAAGTAAGCATGCAGGTAAAGCAGGCAGTGAAGAAAGCTAATGGCATGTTGGCCTTCATGGAGAGAGGATTTGAGTATAGGAGCAAGGAGGTCCTACTGCAGTTGTACAGGGCCCTGGTGAGACCACACCTGGAGTATTGTGTGCAGTTTTGGTCTCTTAATTTGAGGAAGGACATTCTTGCTATTGAGGGAGGGCAGCGTAGGTTCACCAAGTTAATTCCAGGGATGGCGGTACTGGCATATGATGAAAGAATGGGTCGAGGTGGGAGCTGCTTTATGTCCTTGTCCTCCACCCTGGGTAGTTCTACAGATCTGGCAAAATTTGCAGCAAAGTGTCAACTACTGTACTCTGAAGCACCAATTGCCATTTTTGATTGTTGTGGTTGACATACAAAAGAAAAAGAATAAAGAATGAGTCGACTGGGCTTGTATTCACTGGAATTTAGGATGAGAGGGGATCTTATAGAAACATATCAAATTCTTAAGGGATTGGACAGGCTAGATGCAGGAAAATTGTTCCCGAGATTGGGGGAGTCCAGAACCAGGGTTTGCAGTTTCAGAATAAGGGGTAAGCCATTTAGGACTAAGATGAGGAAAAACAATTTTGCCCAGAGTGTTGTGAATCTGTGGAATTCTCTGCCACAGAAGGCAGTGGAGGCCAATTCACTGGATGTTTTCAAGAGAGAGTTAGATATAGCTCTAAGGGCTAAAGGAATCAAGGGGTATGGGGGGAAAAAGCAGGAATGGGGTACTGATTTTGGATGATCGGCCATGATCATATTGAATGGCGGTGCTGGCTCGCAGGGCCGAGTGGCCTACACCTGCACCTATTTTCTTTATGTCTATGTAACCCATATGGTCACAGAGCGAACGAACATACTCCACACGGATAGCACCTGAGGTCAGGATCGAACCTGGGTCTCTGGTGTTGTGAAGTAGCAGCTCTACCGCCATGCCACTGTTGCACACTTTGTCAACTGATAGGCACTTTAACCATCCCTCCTCCCTCCCTCAGCGATGAACACAAATATGGCCTTTGGAATTTAACATGTGTGCCTATGTGGGTGGGTGGGTGCCAAGGTGGGTGCCAGGATATTTTATGAAAGATTGGAGAATATGAGTTGGAGAAGCGGAGGTGAAGACTACTGAGTACGAATTCACCAAAAACTAGTGCAATGAAACAAAACATAATCTCAAAAAATGGAACAATTGTTGTTATCTCACAAGAGGTGGAATATGAAGGGGTTGAAGTTATGTTTCAAGGTCGAACAAGTTTTAGAGTAGATGCAGCAGTGATTGACAAGAATAAAACTGAAGCCTGCAAAGTTAGACTTCATGGACAAGTTGCATTAACATGGTCAGTATTCTCCTAAATATAGTAGGTTGAGGGATGATGTAATTAAGATTAAAGGATTTAATAGAGAGGTGGAGACAACACATTCCCACTGGCAGGGATTCTGAATAAGAAGACCAATGACATTTTTACCAGGGTATTGAAGGCTGATGACAGGAGGTAGAATATTCTCTCCCTGTTGCTGATCATGTTTGAAAGGTGCAAATCAAATCATCGCATCCCCTGCCCATCTGCACCCAGCTGCTTTATATCTTGAGCCAGAGCTGTTGTGGACTAACCAGATTCCTCTTGGGCATGTGAATGAAAGATCCCGCAGTGTCTTTGCTTAGACATCAGCTTCATCTGAGAAACCAGCGGCTGACTTACTCGTTCTGTTCCACCACGGTGTCCAGGCTGACCAGCGAGGCTGTCGCCATGCTGAGCATGACTGGTGGTGCCCGCTTTCCTCTCTCGCTCCCAGGTGCCCTGGATCCACTGCTACTCTGGGCCATCGTGGGAGACTTGTTGACATCAGGAGGGGCTTTGATGTTCTTCCTATATACAGAGAGGAGTTGAGATTTATTGAAGAAAGTTCTGCACCGAGAATGCCAAGGATTCTGTGGAGCACGGTGATAAACAATGTGGGCACAAGGAGCGACCATGCATTGTGGCCACTGGACGCTAAGAGTGACCATATCCAAATGGCCACTGGCCCGAGTAGCCACTGAGTGGCTGTATGAGTGACCATGGTGTGGCCTCTAGATGTATGAGTGACCACAGTGTGGACACTGGCTTGAGTGACCAAACAGTGTGGTCATTGAGTTGAGCAACTATACAATGTGGCCACTGGCTCTCTCAATGACCATACAGTGTGGACACTGGTTTCTCAGTGATCATACCCAAGTGGTCACTGGCTCTATGAGTGACCATAGCATGGCCACTGGACTCTCAGACAGTGACCATACAGTGTGGCTATTGGACTGAGTGACCATAATAGTGGCCATTGAATTGAGGGACCTTTCAGTGTGGCCACTGGTATCTCACAGTGACCGTGCAGTGTGACCACTGGATTCTCAGAATGACTATGCAGTGTAGCTACTTAACCTACTGTGACCAAACAGTGTGGCCACTGGATTCAGAGCGACTATTTGGTTTGCCCACTGAACCTGCAGTGACTGTACAGTGTGGCCACTGGACTCGAAGTGACTATCCAGTTGCAATTCCATTAGCAAGATGTTGTTTTCAGACGGAAGACTGCTTTAGGGGCGGCACGGTGGCGCAGCGGTAGAGTTGCTGCCTTACAGCGAATGCAGCGCCGGAGACTCAGGTTCGATCCTGACTATGGGCGCCGTCTGTACGGAGTTTGTACGTTCTCCCCGTGACCTGCATGGGTTTTCTCCGAGATCTTCGGTTTCCTCCCACACTCCAAAGACGTACAGATATGTAGGTTAATTGGCTGGGCAAATGTAAAAAAAAATTGTCCCTAGTGGGTGTAGGATAGTGTTAATGTGCGAGGATCGCTGGGCGGCGCGGACCTGGTGGGCCGAAGGGCCTGTTTCTGCGCTGTATCTCTACATCTAAAAAAAATCTACTACAGTACTCGTAATGCAGTAAATTTCCATGCATTGTGTCTGCCTGAAGGTTCTTCTGCAATCCTTGCTATAGCTTTAGTCAGTGATACCCCTCACCAACTTTCCAATCAGGTGAGGCAGCAACTGTGGAGAGGAAAAAATGAGCTGATATTTCAGGTCAATAATTATCCATTGGAACTGGCAAATGTCATAAGTCAAATATTTGATCTATGTAATCATTTACAGGCAGAGGAGATTAGTGTAATTTGGCATCATGTTCAGCACGGATATTGTGGGCCGAAGGGCCTGCCGTTTCCTGCGCTGTTCTATGTTCTAGGGGCAGAGAGGATTGTCCGTGATCAAGCGAGACGGAATGGCGTGGGTGTGATGATGATGGCTTGTTTCCCGCATCTGACGTCCCCAGTGGAGGAATGAGAACAGGGGAGGGAGAAAAAAGTTCTGGAACTGTGAGAAACAGATGCTGGAATTCTAACATCGAAGGGAATTCTGGAAGTGGTCAGCTGGAAAAACTGGTTATCTGAAATTGACAAATTCCTGTGTTCATTCCTGATGTGCTTAGACTGAAGATAAGGAGCTTAATGTTGAGCTTTGTTGAAAGTTTAAGAGATTAATGAAAGGATGGCTATGGGCTGGAATTCTGAGACTGAAACTGATGTTGGCTGACCAGAGTTATACAACAGGGTGGGAACCTTATGGATTTCTCTCTAATTGTTTAGCCAAAGTAAACCTAATGTGAAACACTTGCAGGAGAGAACTGAACAGAGAAATCAATGGTCAATAATTTCTGATGAACAAATTCCTACCCAGTGACTGCCTGGAATATGTTGGAAGAAGGGCTGGTAAGGCAAGAGTGAATTATGCTTCCTCTAGGCCAGACATCTTACCTTGATGGCACATCGGTTCCCATGCACATCTCCTGTCTCTCCTGGCCCTGAGGCAGGGAAGTTGTCTCCCCAATGTGTAAATGATATGCAGCTAAGAACATCAAATTAGAACACAGGATTAAAATAGTATACAATGGATCAATGATCAATAAACTGAAAATAAAATAGTGTGTGCCCAGGCAAAACCTTGGCTAATGGAGGAAAACTGAGATGAGGAAAAACTTTTTCAGTCAGAGTTGTGAATCTGTGGAATTCTCTGCCTCAGAAGGCAGTGGAGGCCAATTCTCTGAATGCATTCAAGAGAGAGCTAGATAGAGCTCTTAAGGATAGCGGAGTCAGGGGGTATGGGGAGAAGGCAGGAACGGGGTACATTGAGAATGATCAGCCATGATCACATTGAATGGCGGTGCTGGCTCGAAGGGCCGAATGGCCTCCTCCTGCACCTATTGTCTATTGTCTATTGTCTAAAACAATTCCCTTGGGTCACCATCAATCAATGGGGGACTGGCTTATTAGGAATCATGAAGCAAAAAACTGCTGGAGGAACTCAGTGGGTCGAGCAGCATCTGTGTTGGGAAATGGACAGTCAACATTTTGGGTCGAGACCGTCACCTGGACTGAAATAGTAGAGTGGAGATAGCCAGCACAAAGAAGTGAGGCAGACGGGAGAGGCAAGAGCTGACAAGCGATAGGTGGATCCAGGTTGAGGAGAGGTTGATTTCCGGATGGAGTGAGTGGAAGAGGGAAGGGTACAGATAGCCCCTTCCCCTTCTATCTCCATCCCACACCTCCATCCTTACCCCCACCCCCTGACTCCTTCTGTCGATCAACCACTCCTCACCTTAATCCACCTATTGCTTGCAAGCTCGTGCCTCACCCCTCCGCTCTACTGGACTACTATTTCAGTTGAGACCCATTGAGTTCCTCCAGTATTTTATCCATTGCTCCAGATTCCAGCACTGGCACTCTTGTATCTCCTATTAGGAACCATAGTGGTATTCTGTATCTGCAGCCAAAGGATTGGGTGAGGTCTTAAATGAATACTGATAGAGTTGTACAGTACAGAATGGGGCCTTCAGCCCACCACATCCATGCCAAGCATTTTGCCCATCCACACATCCAATTTGCCTACATTAGGTCTGGCATGTCACCGGTCACTTTTTTGATACCTCTCCCATGGGAAAAAGATTTTGACTATTTATCCTAATTCCAGGGAAAACAAGCCCAGCCTATCCTAACCCTCTCCAAAATGAAGATCTTCCAATCTAGGCAACATCCTGGTGAATCGCCTCTGCACATCTCCACCACGATCACATTCTTCCTGTAGTGCGACAACTAGAACTGCACACAGTAGTCCAAGGGCATTGTAACCAGTGTTTCGCAAAGTTGCAACATGATATCTCAACTCATACTCTATGAAAACCTGCAAAGTGCTGGAGTAACTCAGTGTGTCAGACAGCATTTCTGGAAGACATGGATTGGTGACATTGTGGGTCTCCTTCAGACTGATTATCGTAGGGAAGAGAAGCGGGAAATGAGGTGGGGATGGAAAGAAGCCTGGCAAGTGATGAGTGATAAGACAATAGACAATAGACAATAGGTGCAGGAGTAGGCCACCCGGCCCTTCGAGCCAGCACCGCCATTCAATGTGATCATGGCTGATCATTCTCAATCAGTACCCCGTTCCTGCCTTCTCCCCATACCCCCTGACTCCGCTATCCTTAAGAGCTCTATCCAGCTCTCTCTTGAATGCATTCAGAGAATTGGCCTCCACTGCCTTCTGAGGCAGAGAATTCCACAGATTCACAACTCTCTGACTGAAAAAGGTTTTCCTCATCTCCGTTCTAAATGGCCTACCCCTTTTTCTTAAACTGTGGCCCCTGGTTCTGGACTCCCCCAACATTGGGAACATGTTTCCTGCCTCTAACGTGTCCAACCGCTTAATAATCTTAATAATCTGATAATGAGCTTAAAGGTGAGTAAAACCCCAGGGTCTGATTGAATATATCCCAGGTTGTTGGGGGAGGCAAGGAAAAAAACCCTTGGATTCCGACAGAGATTTTCTAATCTTCTCTGGTCAGAAGTAGGGCCTTTATTTAAGAAGGGCAGCGGGGATAAACCAGGTAACTACAGGCTGTTGAGTCAATTATTAGCGGTAAGAGGATTATTGGGAAAAATTCTAAGGGACAAGATTAATCTGCACTTGGAGAAGCAGGAAGCATGGATAGATAGTCAGCATGGTTTTATTAAAGAGTAATCCTGTCTGACCAAATTGATTTTATATTTTTTGAAGAGTTAAAAAATGTATTAATGAGGGCTGTGTGATTGATGTAGTCTGCGTGAATTCAGCGAGGCCTTTAATAAAGCCATATAGGACGCTGGGCCAAAAAAGCTTGGAGCACGTGAGATATAGGGCAACTTGGGAAATTAGATCTGAAAGTGGCTGGGTAATAGAAGGCGGAGGAGGGTGATGGTGGAGGGTTGTTTTTGAGACTGGATGCCTGGCATACTGTCATTGCTCAGGGATCATTGCTGGGATTTTTACTGTTTGCCATAGGCATTAAGGATCTGGATGTGAACTTAGCAAACCACTCTTCTGCCAGTCCCACTGCCAACCCCTGACCTACCTGTGGCACGCTCTGCTCCTCCCACACCAAGATCACCAGTCATCTCAGGACCCACGGACACAGATTGTGTGAAAGGCATCCTTGATCGTAAGGGACTGCCTGAGAAGATCAGGAGGACCAGTTACAAACATTGCTAACCTTACAAAGTAACTGCAATTTTCTGCGGGGGACAGTCCGAGGGAAAAGGCGAGGAGCCTGGAGAGCAGGTGGCACTGCACCTACTGGACCAGGTACCAAAGAGTTAGAGTGACTGAAGTCAGAGGAGAGGGAGCTGTGGGAAAGGGGAAGAATGGTAGGCTGGTGTTGGGAGAAATGCAGGAGAAACGTGACTGAGGAGGAAGAGGTGAGATGGGGTTGGGGGATATAGGGAAAGGCAGTTGGGAAAATGGAGGGAGCAGGGAGAGTGGGAGGGGGTGGGAGGAGAAGGGGCTGATGGGGGGGAAACAGGGCTGAGAGGGGACTGAGGGGGGGGACAGGATACTGAGGGATGGGGAGAGAGGGTTGGGGGAGAGGGAGCTGGGCGAGGGAGGAGAGTGGGGGCTGGGGAGGGGGGGAGAGAGGGATGGGAGAGGAGGGAGGTTGGGGAGGATGCAAAAGGGCACTGGGGAGGTTTGGGTTGGGATGGAGGGGAGAGGAGGCTGAGATGTGGGGATGAAATGAAAGGGGCAGGAGAAGGAGAGGTGTTGGGAGAGTGGGCTGGGGAAGGGAAAGGGGGCTGAGGGAGGAAGGGGCAGAGGAGAGGAGATGGGGAGAGAGTGGTGGGGGAGGGAGAGGGAACTGGGGAAAGTGAGGCTGAGAAAAAGGGGGGCTCAGCTCAGGTAGGAGGGGTGGTTGGGAAGAGAGAGGCGGTAGGGAAAAAGAAGGGGCTGTGGCCAGGAGCAATTGGAAGGTGGATAATTAGAGGGGTAGGTTGACGATGGGAAATGGACGTCAGATGTGGAGGGGCAGAGAGATGATAATCAAGGTGTAGGTAGGGAGACAAGGTGAGGTACTGTAGGTGAAAGTAGAAGAGGGGAGAGATAAAGTGGGGAGTTGGGGCCTTCCACCCAGAGTTCCAATCATTTGCCTGCCCTCAAACCCATACCGGGGAAAACAAGGATCTATTTTCCAGGAATGGAACACCCCTCTGCTCACATAACTGGTCAAGACCCAATGAACAACCAGAAGGAAAGGAAGCGGTGGGAAATGTCATTGGAATGTGCTGACCATGGCCTGTGTTCAGGGTGTGTGGTGATGGTGGAATCTGGCATCGTTGGTCCGTGCTGCCTCCTAGTGACCACACATGCACGAGTCATGGCTCCCAGCTCCACAACCTCCCATGTACTGTGCTCCCTTGCTCTCCCCCTCAACACCGGGGTCTCCCTCCCCAACTTAGTGAACGACAACACTACCTGTTTCTGCGGCTGGCTTGGATTTTGCTTCAGTTGGCAGCCTGGTGGTTAATCCATCATCAGCCAGACCCGTTACATCCGGAGGTGCCACTGGCTTTGGTTCATCCAGGTGAGGAGCTGCCGACTTTGAAGTGAACTGTCGATTGGACATCACAGCCCTGGGGCTGGACGCTGAGTGCGTGCTCAGAGATCTGTGCAGAGGAGCAACCGTTAGAGTCACACTCTAGACCAGGAGTCAGAGAGAAGCCTCCCAGTCTTTGTTTCCACTGTGCCTATCTACAGGTCACTCCAATCTGCGTCCCACTCCTTAGGATACACAACTCATGTACCCCACCCCCACCCAAAGACCCACCAATCGTATGTCTCCACCCCCACCCGAAGACCAACCAATCGTATGTCTCCACCCCCCATCACCCACCAATCCCATGTCCCATCCTTCTGAGACACACCAAACCCATGTCAGATATAAAGGTAGAAGGATTAGGAAGTGAAGTTTTTCACCTGGAGATGGGTGGGCTCCATCTTATATTCACTGCTTGAAATGGTGGAAAGGCAGAAACTGATTAAACAATACGTGAGCATGGACTTGAGGAGCTGGGATCTGCACGCTTACAGAGCCAGTAATAAGAGGTGGAGTTAGCTGGGGAGACCAAAGGCTTGTAACTGGGAGCTTGTAATCTGAATACAATGATAGCTGCCTCAACCCAGAGGGTATTCGGCCAGATGATCAAAAACCTGCCCAAAGGAAATCCAGCTGAGCTCACTGCCTGCTCGGTGAAAAGTGGGGATGGGCAAAGGAGCAGAATTAAGGGAGGTGCGGAAAACTGAAACAAAGGGAGGGAGGGAGAACCTGGGAATGGAAGTGAGAACAACCATGAGAATGTACACGTGCATACAGACCCCTACCGGTTTAGGGTTGCTATGTTTGCAGAGGGACCACGTCTCAGAGACAAACCACCTAGAGCGGAAGAAAAAAGTACAGTCACAAACACCCAGATCGCAAGAACAATCTACCCTTTTTACTTGGTTCCCTTTGAAAACCTTAATTGGGTTTTGTGTTTCCTTCCGAGTATTAAATGGAAGATAGAATCCTTGATAAGATGGTGTCTTCGGCAGATACTGTTATGATACGGTATACTTTATGTGGTTAGTGCAAAGAGACAGTGATGGGATATGGAGATATGGAGACAGGGCAGCATGATGATGCAGCGGGAGTTACCACCTTACAGCGCCAGAGCCTCCGGTGATGTCTAGATGAGCAATTGAATCACCAAGGCTTAGCGGTAGAGCTACTGCCTTACAGCGCCAGAGACCCGGGTTCGATCCTGACTACAAGTGCTTGTCTGTACGGAATTTGTACGTTCTCCCTGTGACCTTTGTGGGTTTTCTCCGAGATTTTCGGTTTCCTCCCACACTCCAAAGACGTGCAGGCTTGCAGGTTAGTTGGCTTGGTACAAATGTCTATGGTAATGTTTACAAATCTGTGGAATTCTCTGCCTCAGAAGGCAGTGGAGGCCAATTCCCTGAATGCATTCAAGAGAGAGCTAGATAGAGCTCTTAAGGATAGCGGAGTCGGGGGGTATGGGGAGAAGGCAGGAACGGGGTACTGATTGAGAATGATCAGCCATGATCACATTGAATGGCGGTGCTGGCTCAAAGGGCCGAATGGCCTCCTCCTGCTCCTATTGTCTAATGTCAAAGGGACAATGGAAAAGGAATAACAGGATTTGTTGAGTCAATGATAGTCAAGAAAAAACTGCAGATGCTGAACCTCCGAAATAAAATCACGGAATGTTTGTAACACTCAGCAGGTCAAGCAACAGTTATGTACAGAGAAACAGAGTTAATATTCCAGCTTAATGAACTTTCAACAAAACTGATGAATTTTCATCAACTGGAATTAGCTCTGTAAAAATGGTGTCTGAGCTGCCAAGCATATAACATTTTTGAGTGTTTGAGTCTGTGAGGATTGTAAAAGGACAGTGGGCAGAGACTAAATGAGCCAGTAGATTCCAAGTCATGATGGCTGAATCCTTTCGTGATGAACAGCTTTGCCGTTTCTGGCTGCATCTCGATCCATCTGCCATTGCTGTCCCACCATCGAACTCTGCATTCCCAGCACCCAATCAACTTGGTCCCATCAATACACCCAGTAATAAGTTGGTCCCATCAATACACTCAGTAATAAGTTGGTCCCATCAATACACTCAGTAATAAGTTGGTCCCATCAATACACTCAGTAATAAGTTGGTCCCATCAATACACTCAGTAATAAGTTGGTCCCATCAATACACTCAGTAATAACCAGACCACACTCCACACTGGAGCCATGTTAATGGCACAAGGTCTACACTCGCCCCACTTGTTACTGCTAGGAGGTTAAATTTGTATCAGGGCATGCAGTGTTCTAGGTCAGCAGAGATGTACGTAGCCCAGATGATTTGAACTGAGGTTTCCTCTCAGCCAGCCCACCTCTCACCTGGTTTCCAGCTGTAGTCACTCAAACACCGCTGCAGTGCATCTGCGCACGCCAGCTCTGCATCGAAGGGAAGTGGGTGCAGCTTGATGGAGGCACTGGACTCCTGGACGATGCTCATCGGAAGAGCGTGGCGCTGGCACCCTGCTCGCTGCGGTACGGTCACAGGACTAGAGCCACTGGCACCGAGCCCACTCTCCCACACAAACTGGTCTGAGAGAGAGAGAGAGAGAGAGAGAGAGAGAGAGATAGACTGTGAGAGTGAGAGCATGAGAGAAAGTGAGGGACAATGTGTAGGAGTGTGTGTGAGAGAGTATGAAAAAGAGTGAGTGTGAGAGAGTGTGAAAAAGAGTTAGAGTGTGAGGTGTGAGAGAGTGTGTGTGAGAGAGAGTGAGAGAGTGTGAGAGAGAGTGAGAGAGAGAATGTGAGAGAGTGTGAGAGTGTGTGAGAGAGTGAGAGAGAGTGTGAGAGAGAGTGTGAGAATGTGTGAGTGTTTGAAAGAGTATGAATGTGTGAGAGAACATGTGAGAGAGAGTTGTGTAGAGAGTGATTGAGTGAGAGAATTAGAGGATGGAGTGCGAAAGGGGAGATGCAACGAGACCTGGGTGTCATGGTGCACCAGTCATTGAAAGCAAGCGTGCAGGTGCAGCAGGCAGTGAAGAAAGCGAATGGTATGTTGGCATTCATCGCAAGAGGATTTGAGTATAGGAGCAGGGAGGTTCTGCTGCAGTTGTACAGGGTCTTGGTGAGACCGCACCTGGAGTATTGTGTACAGTTTTGGTCTCCTAATCTGAGGAAAGACATTCTAGCCTTAGAGGGAGTACAGAGAAGGTTCACCAGATTGATCCCTGGGATGGCAGGACTTTAATATGAAGAAAGACTGGATAGACTAGGCTTGTACTCGCTGGAATTTAGAAGACTGAGGGGGGATCTTATAGAAACATATAAAATTCTTAAGGGGTTGGAGAGGCTAGATGCGGGAAGATTGTTCCCGATGTTGGGGAAGTCCAGAACCAGGGGTCACAGCTTAAGGATAAGGGGGAAGTCTTTTAGGACCGAGATGAGAAAACATTTCTTCACACAGAGAGTGGTGAGTCTGTAGAATTCTCTGCCACAGAAGGTAGTTGAGGCCAGTTCATTGGCTATATTTAAGAGGGAGTTAGATGTGGCCCTTGTGGCTAAAGGGATCAGAGGGTATGGAGAGAAGGCAGGTACAGGCTACTGAGCTGGATGATCAGCCATGATCATATTGAATGGCGGTGCAGGCTCGAAGGGCCGAATGGCCTACTCCTGCACCTATTTTCTATGTTTCTATGAGAGTGGGAGAATGCGAGAGAGAGAGAGAGAGAGAGTTCTCACATTCCGATTGGGAATTGGACATTGAGATGTAGACTGTGGAAGAGTCCGGAGTCGCTGATCAGATCCAAATTCTTTCCGAGTTGTAAAAATTGATCAAAACCAACAAATTATATTCTGTCTGTTCAGTGTGTGGCGACAAGGAAGAGGTGGGTGAGGAAGGGCAAAAATGTCCGTGTAAAATCTCAATGTCCTTGTAAAATCAAAGGCAATGAACAGCTGCAGCTAATAAACATGTCTTTTGGACTTCTGCAACTATACCTGCTGGCCTTACCTTTGACCACATCAGTGAAGAACAGAAGTTGCTTGGTTGACTTATGAGGTTGGGGACCCTTCCTGACCACTGTGAGTCCTGCTGGTGATCAAACTGATCCTTGGGTGATGACTCTTTCATCAGGGAAGCCGGCTTGCTGACTGTCACCGTCTATATTTTTATTTAGAGTTTACAGCAGATTAAAATAGCGAGCCCATGGCTGTGGGTTCCTCTCCTCTCCACTTGACAAGAGTACTCTTGGGATTAGTTATCTCACCCACTGCCCAGCAGGCTGAATTGGAAAAGGGTGCACAGCGGAGAAGGGCAGTCATGGCCAAACTTCTCCCGAATTTCCCCACATACTGTGGCATCGTGGGGAAGTGGGAATCTTCAGGCATCTGGATACTGCTGCTGGTGATCTGCCCTGACGTGAGCTGGTACTCTGGGGGAGCTGAGAGAAAGGCAGCCTCTGGTCTACTGGTGTTGTAAAATTGTGAAAGGGATTCCTGCATTCTGTTTGATGCTTGTGCCTGGACTTGGAAATCTTACCATACTTCTGCCCTGGAGGAGCATGAGGTTGCCTGTGCACATAGGCTGTTGACATTGCCTCAAACCAAGCAGCCTGCAAAGCAAGAGAAATATCTATCAAAGACCACGCAGCATTGTAGTTAAGGCACTGAATCAGCAGCGACAGCTCTCGACTCCTGACCCAGAGTCAAGTGCAAGTCCCAGCATAGCAGCTTAGGACGTTTATATTGAACTATTGAAATAAAAATCTGAAAATTGAGAAAAGTTGTTTCAGTAGTTTCAGTAGAAAAGTTGTTCCACTTTTTAAGAAAGGAGGGAGAGAGAAAACAGGAAATTATAGACCAGTTAGTCTGACATCAGTGGTGGGGAAGATGCTGGAGTCAATTATAAAAGACAAAATTGCGGAGCATTTGGATAGCAGTAACAGGATCGTTCCGAGTCAGCATGGATTTACGAAGGGGAAAAATTGGACCACAGGGTATTGGAGGTAGGGTACTGACATGGATAGAAAATTGGTTGACAGACAGAAAGCAAAGAGTAGGGATAAATGGGTCCCTTTCAGAATGGCAGGCAGTAACTAGTGGGGTACCGCAAGGCTTGGTGCTGGGACCGCAGCTATTTACAATATACATTAATGACTTGGATGAAGGGATTAAAAGTACCATTAACAAATTTGCAGATAATACAAAGCTGGGTGGCAGTGTGAACTGTGAGGAAGATGCTATGAGGTTGCAGGGTGACTTGGACAGGTTGTGTGAGTGGGCGGATGCATGGCAGATGCAGTTTAATGTGGATAAATGTGAAGTTATCCACTTTGGTGGTAAGAATAGGAGGGCAGATTATTATCTGAATGGTGCCAAGTTAGGAAAAGGGGACGCACAACGAGATCTGGGTATCCTAGTGCATCAGTCACTGAAAGGAAGCATGCAGGTACAGTAGGCAGTGAAGAAAGCCAATGGAATGTTGGCCTTCATAACAAGAGGAGTTGAGTATAGGAGCAAAGAGGTCCTTCTGCAGTTGTACAGGGCCCTAGTGAGACCGCACCTGGAGTACTGTGTGCAGTTTTGGTCTCCAAATTTGAGGAAGGATATTCTTGCTATTGAGGGCGTTCAGCGTAGGTTTACTAGGTTAATTCCCGGAATGGCGGGACTGTCGTATGTTGAAAGACTGGAGCGACTAGGCTTGTATACACTGGAATTTAGAAGGATGAGAGGGGATCTTATCAAAACATATAAGATTATTAAGGGGTTGGACACGTTAGAGGCAGGAAGCATGTTCCCAATGTTGGGGGAGTCCAGAACTAGGGGCCACAGTTTAAGAATAAGGGGTAGGCCATTTAGAACAGAGATGAGGAAAAACTTTTTCAGTCAGAGAGTTGTAAATCTGTGGAATTCTCTGCCTCAGAAGGCAGTGGAGGCCAATTCTCTGGATGCATTCAAGAGAGAGCTAGGTAGAGCTCTTAAGGATAGTGGAGTCAGGGGGTATGGGGAGAAGGCAGGAACGGGGTACTGATTGAGAACGATCAGCCATGATCACATTGAATGGTGGTGCTGGCTCGAAGGGCCGAATGACCTACTCCTGCACCTATTGTCTATTGTCTATCGTAACAGCAGCCATGACTGGATTGTAGAAACATGGAACTGTAGATGGTGGTTTACAAGTGCTGGAGTAACTCAGTGGGTCAGGCAACATCTCTGGAGAACATGGATAGGTGATGTTTCGGATCGGGACCCTTCTTCAGACTTATTGTGGGCGGGTAAAGAAAGCTGGACGAGAGGAGGGGCAGGACAATGAAGATGTGTCTTGACCCAAAATGTCACCTATTCCTTTTCTCCAGAGATGCTGCGTTACTGGGTTACTTCAGCTTTTTGTGTCTATCTAGGGGCAGGACAATGCCTGGCAGATAATAAGTTGATACAGGTGAGGGGATTTGATAGGCAGATGGTTGGACAAAGGCCAGAGATTAAAAGACAGAAGGTGTGAAACAAAAGGAGGGAAGGAATGGGAATGGGACTTTCTTTCTTGGAGCGTAGGAGATTGAAGGGTGATCTTGTAGAGATATGCAAAATCATGAGGGTGATGGAATGACCATCATTTTCTCCCATGGCTAGAGAACGGTGAATTAGAGGGAAGAGGTTTATGGTGAGATTGGAAATTTAAATTTTTGAGGGGCAGCTTTTTCACAGATAGGGGGGGGATGTCTATGGAGTGAACTATAAAAGGAAGTGGTTGAGGCTGATATAATAACAACATTTAAAGGACATTAAGACAGGTACATGGATAGGAAAGGTATATGAGTCAGACTTGGGTAAACGGGACAACCATAGATGGGCATCTTGGTTGGCATGGGCAGGAAGGACCAAAAGGCCTGTTTCCCATCTATGACCCGATCGCTTTGCTGTGTGGGATCTTGATGTGCACAAACTAACTGCTGTTTAAGCTTCCTAATGAGAGACAATGATGGCACTTCAAATGTGAGGGAGTAAAAGTGGTTGGGACTATTGTGGAGAGGAATGTCAGGCAACCACAACAGCCTCCTCAGTGATGGGGACAGGATCAATGGTGGGGTACGGGGTCTGTGGTGGGGTATGGGGTCAGTGGTGGGGTATGGGGTTTGTAATTGGGTACGGGGTCTGTGGTGGGGTATGGGGTCTGTGGTGGGGTATGGGGTCTGTGGAGGGGTATGGGGTCTGTGGTGGGGTATGGGGTCTGTGGTGGGGTATGGGGTATGGGGTCTGTGGTGGGGTACGGGGTCTGTGATTGGGTATGGGGTCTGTGGTGGGGTATGGGGTCTGTGGTGGGGTATGGGGTCTGTGGTGGGGTATGGGGTCTGTGGTGGGGTATGGGGTCTGTGGTGGGGTATGGGGTCTGTGGTGGGGTATGGGGTCTGTGGTGGGGTATGGGGTCTGTGGTGGGGTGTGGGGTATGGGGTCTGTGGTGGGGTATGGGGTCTGTGGTGGGGTATGGGGTCTGTGGTGGGATGTGGGGTATGGGGTCTGTGGTGGGGTATGGGGTCTGTGGTGGGGTATGGGGTCTGTGGTGGGGTATGGGGTCTGTGGTGGGGTATGGGGTCTGTGGTGGGGTATGGGGTCTGTGGTGGGGTATGGGGTCTGTGGTGGGGTATGGGGTCTGTGGTGGGGTATGGGGTCTGTGGTGGGGTATGGGGTCTGTGGTGGGGTGTGGGGTATGGGGTCTGTGGTGGGGTACGGGGTCAGTAATTGGGTATGGGGTCTGTGGTGGGGTATGGGGTCTGTGGTGGGGTACGGCGTCTGTGGTGGAGTATGGGGTCTGTGGTGGGGTATGGGGTCAGTAATTGGGTATGGGGTCTGTGGTGGGGTATGGGGTCAGTGATTGTGTACGGGGTCTGTGGTGGGGTGTGGGGTCTGTGGTGGGGTATGGGGTCAGTGATTGTGTACGGGGTCTGTGGTGGGGTATGGGGGTCAGTGGTGGGGTACTGGGTCAGTGGTGGGGTACTGGGTCAGTGGTGGGGTCTGTGGTGGAGTATGGGGTCTGTGGTGGAGTATGGGGTCTGTGGTGGGGTATGGGGTCAGTGATTGTGTATGGGGTCTGGTGGAGTATGGGGTCAGTGGTGGGGTACGGGGTCTGTGGTGGAGTACTGGGTCAGTGGTGGGGTCTGTGGTGGAGTATGGGGTCTGTGGTGGGGTATGGGGTCTGTGGTGGGGTATGGGGTCTGTGGTGGGGTATGGGGTCTCCGGTGGGGTATGGGGTCTGTGGTGGGGTATGGGGTCTGTGGTGGGGTATGGGGTATGGGGTGGGGTATGGGGTATAGGGTGGGGTATGGGGTCTGTGGTGGGGTATGGGGTCTGTGGTGGGGTACGGGGTCTGTGGTGGGGTACGGGGTCTGTGGTGGGGTACGGGGTCTGTGGTGGGGTACGGGGTCTGTGGTGGGGTACGGGGTCTGTGGTGGGGTACGGGGTCTGTGGTGGGGTGTGGGGTCTCTGGTGGGGTGTGGGGTCTGTGGTGGGGTATGGGGTCTGTGGTGGGGTATGGGGTCTGTGGTGGGGTATGGGGTCTGTGGTGGGGTATGGGGTCTGTGGTGGGGTATGGGGTCTGTGGTGGGGTACGGGGTCTGTGGTGGGGTACGGGGTCTGTGGTGGGGTACGGGGTCTGTGGTGGGGTACGGGGTCTGTGGTGGGGTGTGGGGTCTCTGGTGGGGTGTGGGGTCTGTGGTGGGGTATGGGGTCTGTGGTGGGGTGTGGGGTACGGGGTCTGTGGTGGGGTATGGGGTCTCTGGTGGGGTGTGGGGTCTGTGGTGGGGTATGGGGTCTGTGGTGTCTGACAGGGTCAGACACATCTTCATGAATGCAGCTAAAGGAGGAGAAGAATCCCACGCCATCGGGCTGAGTTGACCGAGAGTTGGCATGGACTATCAGCTCAGAATCCAGGTATTGGGGTGTTCCATGTGCCCATGGAGTTGGTGTCTCCCCAGTGCCCATGCACGGAGCTGGGGTTTCCCAGTGCCCACTAACTGGGGGTCAAGGCTCGGTTTTGTTCGGGGCTGATTGTTACCCTCTGCGACCTCCATTTGTTTCCAAAGACATACCTTGTTTTTGTTGTTTACACTACTGATCACAGAGAGTTCACAAGCAGTGTTTGGTATCCAGCGGGGTTGCTTCAGAACCTGGTCCCTGCGTGTGTGCTGCAGCTGTACCTAGGAACAAGTTCAGACAAGGAGCAGAGAGAGGTCTTAGCTTGACACGACTCCAACAAAACATAACCTCACCTGTGGAGAACAGTAACAGTAACTAAGCATCCCCAAAGGGCCTGAAACCACCTTCCACCACTGGGTCCATCCTTCTGCAGCTCACGGCTTCATTCCAATGTGATAAGGGGCTCTACTCTCCCACCATTTCAGGCAGTGAGTTCCTGCATGCACCACCCTTTAATTCCTCCTCCCATCCTTCTTTCATTTGCTTCAAATCAATGACTCCTAGGTTTTGACTCCTCTGTCATGGAGATAGAGTACATAGCCAAGTCCTATCTTGGATTCTACCCACATAAATGAATGAATGAATGAATAAGTTTATTGGCCAAGTATGTGCATATACAAAGAATGTGCCTTGGTGCTCCGCTCACAAATGACAACACAAACGGACAGTTAACAATTAAGAATAAAGCATAAATGCAATCTACTTCACAAACTTCCATTTGATCATCGTCTAAAATGGTCCGCTGTACCTGCCCTGTGATCTTTGGTAACATAAACGAAAATGCTGGAAGATTCTCAGCCTGTCAAGTAACATCTTGATTCTTCCTCCGAACTTTAGGGAAAAGTGGAGGGTTACAGATTTCAACGCAGTTTGGTGGAGGAGTGAGGGCACAACAAAAGACTACACTGAGATTGGTTAAGACAGATCATATGAGCTTGAGGACAGACCACTGGGAGGCATTCTAAAGAAACAGTGAGAAAGGGATATACACCTGATTCTAGAGTGATAGAACACAGGAATGTACCTGTTAAGGGGCATAAGTATGACGTAAAGTAGAAGAACAACTCATCTTCTGTCTTGGCATTTGGCAACCATTTGGAATGAGCACTGAATTTTCCTTCTGGTAAACTGCTGTCTCATTCCCCATCATCATGCCCTGCCCTCTCTCTGCAAAGTTCCCCAACCCTCTGACATACCTGTGCTCTCTTAATTCCACGATTAAACATTCTCAGATATAGTCAATCCCCCACCGGCAGATATGCCTTCAGTTGCCTGGCCCAAAACTCTGGGATTCCAGCTTTTCCCCCCACTTTTACTCCGCTTCAGAAAAGCTAGCACCTCGACAGGCTCACATCTCCTCATGTGGCTCTGCCCACATCAGCCTTCATTGAACAACACTCCTGTGTCCGACCACAGGACATTCTGCTCTCTTCGAGGTGCTACACAATTTAAAGTTACGTCATTGGTAACATTGGGACGATGGGAAAGATGATCAGCATTTGTCCATAGGGGGCACTGCCATGGTCTCCAATATGAGTAGACAGTCCAATGACATTCCTGTCATCCAGTAAACAATCACTGCCCATTGTCTGAGGTACCGCATCTTGTTGAGCAGGAATCCTCCAGGTTAAGTGTTGTGAATGGTAACTATTGAGGATGAAGGTTCACTCTTGGTCACTGGTGTCCTACATGGGAACCCTGCTGTGTGCATTCAGAGGACAGATCACAAACGTTACACTTGGGTCAGCTCGAGTGAATAAGATGAGGCTCATGTTGACTATACCTTGGCCATTGTTGCCTTGGCTTTGCCTGTTTTTTCAAAGTTGATTGGGGATTCGTTCTCCTCAGTTCTTTTCTTGCCCGAAGCCTTAATTAAATATGCAAGATGAAACATAGTAAATACTTTGAGATGGTCATTTAAGATAGATAAGGCAGGGCATTATTATAGCTATTACCAAATGGTGGCTAAGGCAGGGTTAGTGTGGCAGCTCAATGTTTTGAGATACAAATGCTACAGGATAGATAGAAAAGGAAGTAAGAGAGAAGGGGAAGTTGAGTTTTTGATTGAGAGAACATCACAGCAGTACTTAGAGATGATATTCTGCGGCACGGTGGCGCAGGGGTAGAGTTGCTGCCTTGTCAGTCTTTCCTCCAAAATAGGGGAGTCTAATGCTAGAGAGGTTTGTGGCGGCACGGTGGCGCAGCGGTAGAGTTGCTGCCTTACAGCGAATGCAGCGCCGGAGACTCAGGTTCGATCCTGACTATGGACGCCATCTGTACGGAGTTTGTACGTTCTCCCCGTGACCTGCGTGGGTTTTCTCCGAGATCTTCGGTTTCCTCCCACACTCCAAAGACGTGCAGGTATGTAGGTTAATTGACTGGTAATATGTAAAAACTGTTCCTAGTGTGTGTAGGATAGTGTTAATGTGTGGGGATCGCTGGGCGGCACGGACTCGGTGGGCTGAAGGGCCTGTTTCCACGCTGTATCTCTAAATCTAAAAATCTAAGGTGAGAGAGGAACGATTTAAACGGGATCTGAGAGATAACTATTTTGCCATGAGGGTAGTGTGTGTATACGGAATGAGCTGCCAGAGGAGTGGTAGAGGTACATATAATTATGGCATTTAAGATACACCTGGACAGGTAAATGAATAGGAAAGGTTTGGAAGAATACAGGCCAGCTACAGACAAGTGGGGTTAGCTCGGTTAGGTACAGTATCTTGGTATGCATTGATGAGTTGAGGTGAAAGACCTGTTTCCGTTCTGTGACTCGACTCCATGATTCCCAATTCCCTCCCTCGGCTCCCGTTGCCCCCTGCCACCCTTCCCTCGCCCTCCGCCAATCGCCTCCTCCCCTCCACTACCCTCTCCCTCACCTACAACTACCTCCCTCACCCTCTGGTGCTATGCTCACCCTCCACCACCACCCTCCCTTGTCCTCCAGAAGCCCCTCCATCATCCTCTGGTGCCTCACCCATCTTCACCGTCCACCACCACTATCCCTCGCCCTCCATCCTCCCCTCCCTCACCCTGCTACCAGCCTCACCCTCACCTTCCGCCACCTCTCCCTCACCACAGGGCCACACTCACTCTTCCCTCTGCCACCTCCCTCCCTCCCTCCCTTGCCCTCTGAATCCAAACCCATGCTCTCTCTATAAACCTCCCAGACCCTCATGGACCAACTCCTCCAACCTACATACCTCACAACTCCTCTCCAGATCCTCACTCATCACCTGTCCATCCCGGTTCCTTTGAGCCCCCGCCGCTCACGGTGACACTGGGTGAATGCACCTCTCACCCCCTCCCTTCTCCCCCCCCCTCCTTCCCCTCACCTTCCCTCCACTCCCCTCCTCCGCTCATCCCCCTCCCTTCCCGTCCCCTCCCCTCACCTCCCTCCCTTCACCCTGTCCCATCCCCTCACCCCCCTCCCTTCCTCTCCCCTCCCTCACACCCCCTCCCTCCCCTCACCCCCCTTCCCTCACACCCCCTCATCTCACCCCCCCCTCCCCTCCCTTCCTCTCCCCTCCCCCTCCCTCACCTCCCCCCCCTCACCTCACCCCCCTCCCCTTACCCCCCCTCCCTCCCCTCCCCTCACCCCTCTCCCTCACCTCACCCCCCTCCCCTTACCCCCCCTCCCACCCCTCCCCTCCCCTCACCCCCCTCCCCTCACCCACCGCCGGGTGTCTCGGTGGAGCGGGCGGGGAGAAGCCAGTGAAGAAGTGACGCTGCCTCAGTCGGTTCCTTTCCTTTCTGCTCCTCAGCCGCTTCTTCCTCTGGCGACACTGTATGTGGAGAGCAAGGGTTAGAACACGTCCCCCCATGATCTTCTTCCTCTGGCGACACTATATGTGGAGAGCAGGGGTTAGAACACATCCCCCCATGATCTTCTTCCTCTGGCGACACTATATGTGGAGAGCAGGGGTTAGAACACATCCCCCCATGATCTTCTTCCTCTGGCGACACTATGTGGAGAGCAGGGGTTAGAACAGATACCCCCATGATCTTCTTCCTCTGGCGACACTGTATGTGGAGAGCAGGGGTTAGAACATATCCCCCCATGATCTTCTTCCTCTGGCGACACTGTATGTGGAGAGCAGGGGTTAGGACACGTCCCCCCATGGCACCCAAACTCTGCCGGGCCGGGTCACACACCAGCTCGCAGCCATTCCCAGGCCCACCGCTACCTACACCTTGCTTTGGCATTCAGGAGCTCGCCACCCTGGAGGACACAGTGACAATCTGCCTCCCACCACCTCGCCCCTCCTGCTGGTTGTTGCTGCAAGGGGAAGGGACCACATTCAAACCACCAGTCTTACTGATGACTAATGGTCAACTCTGTGTGGGACGTCAGGAGAATTGGACTGCTCTTGTTCTGTGAATGAAGGGCCACATGCAGTGGATCAATGAGTGGCAGTGTGTAAACAGTGCAGAGGATCATGGGTGGCAGGGCGTGTGTGTAAACAGTGCAGAGGATCATGGGTGGCAGGGCGTGTGTGTAAACAGTGCAGAGGGTCATGAGTGGTAGGGAGTGTGTGTAAACAGTGCAGACAGTCAGTCCTGGCTGGGAGTGTATGTAAACAGTACAGAGGGTCTTGGGTGGCAGGCAGCGTATGTAAACAGTGCAGTGTTATTCATGGTAGGGAGTGTAGAGAGTCAGCAGGAGAGGGCCTTATGACTCTAAGTACCCAGCTCTACAACAGTGTTCCCTCACAATACCCTGGCTTCTTTCCCAGTGTGTCCGTCTGTAAGCCAGCACGTTGAGTGTTGGCCAGCTGAACGAGTCACCAGGGGTGATGAAGAGCTAGTCTCAGCTCACATTCTCTTTAATCACCACTATCCAGTGATTCAAGTGTGTAGGGGCCAGAGAGACACAGGGAGTCTCCCCGCACCCTGCTCCCTCACCTCTAAACTGGAGCAGCTGGGTCTTTACCCGTAATATGCCAATTTACCCTGGGCATAGATGGAGTAAAGAGGGCAAGTGAGCTGGGACGAGTCTCCTGATCACTCCTGGCCATTCATCGAAGATAGAGTTGAAAATGAAGGGTTTGCTATTGTGATTGGATTGTGATCCCAGGATCGTTCATGTGTACCCCTGGCCTGTCCACAAACATGTTGGCCACTAACAAAAGTCTATCTTCTACCTTTGCTGCCAGCCTCATCAGATGTGCGGGAGGTCCATCTGACTCGGTGCTGTTTGATCCACTGGTGCTGTTAAAGAAAGGAGTGAATGTAACGTCAACAAATGGCAGCAAGGATTCCCCCAACAGAAAACCTATGCCTTACACACCCATCCCACCAAACTAGGCACATGCAGGGACCACTCAATTACCCTGTTCATGGTCCCTAGATTTAAAAACCCTTCCCGTACACAAACCACTCTTCACAGACACTGAACACAGCCACTGTCCACTGACTAAAACCTTCTATGTACATGTTATTTCCCCATAGTAGAGGTGTCTCACACCAGTTAACAAAATGGACAAAAAAAAACCAAAGTGCTGGAGAAACTCAGTGGATCAGGCAGCATTTCTGGAGAACATGTATCGGTGATGTCTTGACTGCTGAATTACTCCAGCACTTTGTGTGTTTTTTTGTAAACCAGCATCCGCAGTTCCTAATTTCTACTGGCAGAGTTAATTGACCAAGCAGTCTGTAGAGACAGTCGCTCCGAGATCATTAGATCATAAGGAATAGGAGTAGAATTAGGCCATTCGGCCCATCGTCTACTCTGCCATTCAATCATGGCTGATCTATCTCTCCCTCCTAACCCCATTCTCCTGCCTTCTCCCCATAACCTCTGACACCTGTCCTAATCAAGAATCTATCCATCTCTGCCTTAAAAATATCCACTGACTTGGCCTCTACAGCCTTCTGTGGTGAAGAATGCCATCTGACTACAGAAATCTCTCCTCATCTTCCTAAAAAAACATCCTTTAATTCTGAGGTTATGACCTTTAGTCCTAGACTCTCCCACTAATGGAAACATCCTCTCCACATCCATTCTCTCCAAGTCTTTCACTATTCTGTATGTTTCAAATGGGGTCCCCCCTCGTTCTTCTAAACTTCAGCAGTACAGGCCCAGTGCTGACAAACGCTCATCATATGTTAACCTACTCATTCCTCGGATCATTCTTGTAAACCTTCTCTGGACCCTCTCCAGAGCCAGCACATCCTTCCTCAGATATGGTGCCTAAAATTGCTCACAATATTCCAAATGTGGCCATTTGCTGCTCCTATAGAGCCTCAGCATTACATCTCTGTTTTTGTACACAAGCCCTCTTGAAATAAATGCTAGCATCGAGTTTGCTTTCTTCACTACCGATTCGACTTGCAGATTAACATTTTGGGGATCGTATGTGCTGAGCACGTGCTGGTAAATGGGATTAGTATAACCAGTTCATTGATGGTGGGCATGGACATGGTGAGGCAATGTACTGACAAGGTTGCAAGAAAGCAGCTCACTACTACATTCACCATTATCTTCTCAAGTGTAATTAGGGATGGGAAGTAGTAGAAGCCAGGAACTGCAGATGCAGGTTTCCAAAAAAAAAGCATAATTTGGTAATTAGGGATGGACAATAAATGCTGGCTTTGCCAATGATGCACAGATCCTGAAAAGTGAATAAATATAAGAGGTGTAAAATACATTAACTGCCATCAATTCTTTTGCATTAATTTTTGAGAATCTTCTAGATTGGTTAATTAACATTACATGTGAAGAATAAAAAAGCAGTAAACAGAAACATCTCTAACTTGTGTTGTGCCTCTCCCAAAGCTAATAAAACAACCAGATTGATTTGCTTCATAGCCTGAAGCTATGGACAGTTAATTTGGTAATATTACTTCAGGGACCTTGAATATGCTGCGGCCTCAATCAGGGAACGTTTATTAGCGTGACGTGTTTGTCTTTGAATGTAAGAGTCACATTGCTAAACTTGCATGTTATTTTTTTAAGGTACTTCTGACTGAGACTGTCACACAAGCAGCTGATGAATAAATGTCAGCTATTTCAGCTTTTCTAAGTATTGCAGTGATTCCACCACCATCTGATGCTGGGGGAGATTACAACAGAGTGCAAAGCAATGAGACTGTTTCCAGTGACAAAGGCTTCCTGTTTAACCTGGAGCTCAGACTATTTACACTGGGAATGACAATAGCACGGTCGGGTTCCATCCAGTGGGGATTATCCCACACAGCAGTAGAGTTGCTGCCTTACAGCGCCAGAGACCCGGGTTTCATCCTGACTACCAGTGCTTGTCTGTATGGAATTTGTATGTTCTCCCTGTCACCTGCGTGGGTTTTCTCTGGGATTTCCTGTTTCCTCTCAAACTCAAAAAACGTACAGGTTTGTAGGCTAATTGGCTTGGTGTAAAGGTAAATTGTCCCCGGCGTGTGTAGGATAGTGTTAATGTGCGGGGATCGCTGGTAGGCGCGGACCCAGTGGGCCGAAGGGCCTGTTTCCACACTAAATTAGAAGCACAGACCCAGAGAAATTTAGCTTGACCACAACCTCAAACGGTTATCTGTAGTGGAGTTGTTATGTGATGCCCGCAAGGCTTAGGGATCACTCTGCCATCCTTCTGATCACAAAGAACCACAGGCGCAGTGCTGAGTGGGTATGGGTGCAGCTGGTGGGGTGGATGGATGGACTCTGGTGTGAGACTGGGGAAGCGGTCGCAGCTCGATATCACAGTTCCTGATAAATTCAGTGGGTCAGGTGAGGCAGTGTGAATGGTGGCAATGCCTCCACATTTCATACGGCAATAAAGGAAACCATTTCATCTCATGTCGACTTGCATTCCCCACTAATTTTCCCTGTGGTATTCCAAAACAAAGGATCACTCAGGCCATCGTCTGTGGAAAACCACAAACTCTGTGGGTAGACACTCATTGGTGTATCTTCTGAGAGGCAGGGTGTAGGACAGATCGCTCCGAGCATCACCAGAGGCAGTATGTGGGTGCTGGACTGATCTCCAAGGTGTACATGGTACATTTGGTACTTGATTGTAGAATAATTAGTTGCAGGGTTTTTACACAGCACATCCCGAGAGATGGCTTTACAGCGTGGAAACAGTCTCTTCAGCCGACCCAATCCACATGACCATCAACCGCCCATTTACACTGATTTTACATCAATCTCATTATTTTATGCTTTGCACCTTCTCATCAATTTCTAATACTCACTTACATAATAGGGTCAATTTACGTTGGTCAAGTAATGTACAAACCTGCATGTATTTGAGGTGTGGGAAGAAACTGAAGCAACCAGAGGATACTTATATGGTCACAGCGAGAACGAACAAACTCCACACAGACAGGATCCAGAGTCAGGATCAAACATGGCACTGCTTGGCAGCAGTTCTCTGTGATCAGAGACCCAAAGGTTGGTGTCCTTGTAAGGGAAGGACGGGAGGAGGTATAGTCAAAGGGAAACAATGTTTAACCAGTTTAGTATAATTTTTTGAAAAGGTAAAATGTGGCTGTGGGTATAGGGGATCCAGTGAATGTGCAATACTTTGATAAAGTGTCACGTCGGGCTATCACAGAAAGTAAAGGTTCACTGTGAATTTTGACATTGATGGAAGATTGCCTGGTTCACGGTAAACAGAAAGCATGCATAAATGTTTTTGTTTTCTGGTGGACAAGATACAATTAGTGGTGCACCACAGTGATAGGTATTGGGCATCAACTTTTTACAATTTATAAGAATAACGTAGATAATGGCACCAAAGCAAGGAAAGTAAGTTGTGAAAAAGACACAAGGAGGCTACAATGGAATACGGATAGTTTATCAATGGGCAAAGATCTGGAAAATGGAGGGTGATGTTGGGAACTGTTAAATTGTCCATTGTGGCAGGAAAAAAGTACGTATTATTTAAACACTCTAAGTGCTCTAAGATGCCGAGGGATCTGGTGCCCTGGTGTATAATTGGGAATGTCTGCTTATGTAGGCAATACAAGTAATTAGGAATATTAACAGAATGGTATAATTTATTGTGAGGGGAAATGAATATCAAATTGGGAGGTTACGCTTTGGTTATATCGGACCTTAGTGAGAATCTATTTGCTGTGTACAATTTTGGTTGCTTTATTTACAGAAGGAATTCCAAGAAAGTTTGTGAGTCTGGTATCTGGAATGGGTGCGTTGTCTTACGAGGAAAGGTCGGACACAAAAGTGAGAAGCAACTTGCATGAGGCATATAAAATCTTAATGGGTCTCGAACGTATGTGGAGAGAATGTTGCCCCTCATGGGAGCACATAGAAATGAGGTTTGTTTTAAAAAACTGCCATCTGTTTTTATATGGGGATGAGACTATTTATTGTTTCCTATGGAATTCTCTTCCTCAAAGATAGAAGAAGTCTTTGATGTTTTTATAGCAGGTGTAGATAGATTATTGATAAGGGAGTGACTAGTTATTTCAGATGGAGGTAATTATGGAGGTTGTATTCTGATCTTAATGAATGGGTGAATCAGGACTGACGGGCTAAATTGCCGCCTCCAGTAAATTCAGTACATTTATCGTCACCATTGCGATTTTAATCCAGGTTTACTGAAGTGTGTGTGTGTGTGTGTATGTGCGTGTGCGTGAGTGTGCATGCGTATGTGCGTGTGCATGTGAGTGTGATGTAGCCTATGGTTTACTAGCCCAGTAACAGAGCCACTCTGCTACCACAGTGGCGGCACGGTGGCGCAGCGGTAGAGTTGCTGCCTTACAGCGAATGCAGCGCCGGAGACTCAGGTTCGATCCTGACTACGGGCGCTGTACTGTACGGAGTTTGTACGTTCTCCCCGTGACCTGCGTGGGTTTTCTCCGGGATCTTCGGTTTCCTCCCACACTCCAAAGACGTACAGGTATGTAGGTTAATTGGCTGGGTAAATGTAAAAAAATTTATCCCTAGTGGGTGTAGGATAGTGTTAATGTGCTGGGATCGCTGGGCGGCGTGGACCCGGTGGGCCGAAGGGCCTGTTTCTGCGCTGTATCTCTAAATATAAATCCATCACTGCTTTCTCTTTATCACACCCAACACCGGCGATATTTGAGCTGTGATCATACCTTGACTCCAAGTCTGATAAAGTGAGACCACTGAGCGCCATATCTGAATTATACTCGTGGCCCAGCCTCTCCAGACGATGCTGTGCTTCCTTTTGTAGAGCTGCACGCACCTCTGCCAGGCACTGCTCAAACTAAAGAATGCGAGAAAAACAAGACATCAATGCCTTTCGTGCAATGACAGGCAAATCACATAGACTGGTTGTGCATGTCACATCACCTAACTTTACACACCAGCTACATGTCATGTACACATGCTCACGCATGTTGGACATGCGCCATATCTGGACACTGTCACGTGTGCACGCATGTGGTCACAAACACCCACACACAGGTTATGATCAAAACGACAATTTGCGTGTGGAATGTTTATAGTATGTTACATGTTTACGCACACAGGAGTTGAGAAATTGTGGACATTAATACAGGCAGGAAAACACGCTTGATAACACACGCACGGCGGTGCGGAAGCTCCGAGAGGGGGGAGGCTGACCTTTGACTGATCCGGGTCACAGAAATCCAGCAGAGTGTCACAGAAGTGATATCCCAGAGACTTGAGGTCCTCCGTGCTGAAGTGGGTGGCCCTGCGGTTGCCTGTTAAACGGGTACAATGAACAACTTTCAGTAAAAAGTGGACATCTCTACACTTAATAATGCAGCTCAGCTACAACCTCAGCAAAGACGTTGTCCTCCCCTGTCTCCTCTGCCAGATGAATGGCGACAATTAATGCTCGGGTCTTAGGGAGTACTGAAGTACAAAGGGCTTTGGTGTCTGAATCCAAAGATCCCTGTGATGCATCAGGATGTTGATTGAGATAGAGCATCTCTCTTCCTGGATGGGCTGGATTCCCTGGGGTGTTGAAGGCCGAGGGGGAACCTGATAGCAGCGTACAGAATTATGAGAGGCACAGATAGTGTAGAGAATGGCAAACCTTCCCCCCCTCAGTAGAGGTGTCTATAAACAGAGGTTTAAGACAATAGACAATAGGTGCAGGAGGAGGCCATTTGGCCCTTCGAGCCAGCACCACCATTTAATGTGATCATGGCTGATCATTCTCAATCAGTACCCCGTTCCTGCCTTCTACCCATACCCCCTGACTCCGTTATCCTTAAGAGCTCTATCTAGTTCTCTCTTGAATGCATTCAGAGACTTGGCCTCCACTGCCTTCTGAGGCAGTGAATTCCACAGATTCACAACTCTCTGACCGAAAAAGTTTTTCCTCATCTCCGTTCTAAATGGCCTACCCCTTATTCTTAAACTGTGGCCCCTGGTTCTGGACTTGGGAACATGTTTCCTGCCTCTAACGTGTCCAACCCCTTAATAATCTTATACGTTTCGATAAGATCCCCTCTCATCCTTCTAAATTCCAGTGTATACAAGCCTAGTCGCTCCAGTCTTTCAACATATGACAGTCCCGCCATTCTGGGAATTAACCCAGTAAACCTACGCTGCACGCCCTCAATAGCAAGATTGGGCAGGAGGGCTGGAGGAACAGGTTTAGAGGGAACATAAGGAATATTAAGGTGGGGAGGAACAGGTTTAGAGGGAACATAAGGAATATTTAATTTCACCCAGTGGGTGGCTGGTATTTGGAACGCACTGTCCGAGTCTGTAACTACGGTAGAGAAGACACTGGAACAGGTGCTGATAAACGGGTTTAGTATGGGTGGGTACTCAATGGTCAGTACAGATGAGTGGCCTGAAAGGTCTTGTGTCTGAGCTGTGAGTCCATGTCCATTTCCATTTGAAGGCTGCAGCTGTCAGCATGGGAGCAGTGGTGACATTGTCAGATCTGCTCTCTGTGCAGCCGGGACAGGGCAACACTCAGGGTGACGAGCCTGAAACACAAGCTGTCGCTGTGACAAGCCCTGCCCAGCACCACCTGCCAACTCCTCAGGTGGAGCCTCCTTTCCGCTGAAAATCAAAATACTGTCCTGATTTGGGCTAATGTAGCTGGAGTTGTGTCTGTCCCGTTGGGGATGCATGGCCGGCCGAGTGTTTCCAGCACTATCTAATTTTTCTCCTGGTTCCCCCATGCACCTCAGGGCTCACCAACTTCATTTATCTCAGGCTCCTGATCCCCAATGGTCATCACCGGCGCCTGACATGAAGCAAGGAGTTAGCTCCACGCCAGGCCAGGCCAGCTGCTCGCTCCATCTATCCACGACCAGATGAACCCAGCCCCTCTCACACGTACGCACTGTACACTCATGACTACACATTCACACACTCATGCACATATATGCACATCCACTCGCACGCTCAGATGCAAGGCACACTCGCACATTAATTCACGCACACACTCAGACATGCTCTCTCACACACACTCAGACAGTTACTTCTACCCTAAACATGCAGAGCTACCCGCCAGTGTTCAACCTGTAAGCTGACAGACACTGGTGCGGTGTTGATGTCAAAGCACAGAGTCAGTGTGTGGGAAGAATGTTTGGATGATACTTATCTGAAGCAGGTCACTGCCCTTTTGACTGCACACAATATAAGCAGAAAATACCAGTGGGCTCACGGCTGAATGTTGGGAATACAGAAGGATAAAGCTCTCACTCACCCAAAGTGGATCCAGCGAATGTTGTTTCCATGGTGTAACTGTGAGCGATCCCCATCTTCCACATCACTATCCGGCCCGTGCCCGCCTTGCTCTTCTGAACCTTGAACTTGCAGCTCTGGTAAGAGAACTGATCCCAGCCACAGCTATTATTCTCTGGGCATTCATCTCCCTGATCACACATCTCACATTGATTCCTCATCCGCACGATGATCCCAGGGCCCACAGGGCAAAGCCACAACACTGCCTATCCAGGGCAAGACTGAGCAACGGGGTGACCTTCAGTCGGTTACAGGTGAAGGTCCCAGTGAACCATTAGGACTTTGGTTGGAGTAAACATTGAATAGAAAGCCTGGTGGTCAGCACCTGGGCAGCAGAGAGCATGGGGATCTCTAAGGGTGAAGTCCATGGGGATCTCTAAGGGGATCTCCATGGGGGACTCTGTTCTCCACCATCACCTGTGCCTGGAGCACCTTGTAGGGGTCACCAGCAGAAGGTCAACTGACCACAGGTAGGTCCCCAACCCATGGCAGCCCCCCTTGCACACACAGTACTGCTCCTTCACTCCCTTCATCTGCCCTCCTCCTCCCTTCCCTACACCTCATCCTCCCCCCACCCTTCCTAATCCTAATCCAACCTCCTTTCCCAACCCTCGAGTCATCTAGCCCTCCCAACGTCAGTCTCCACTTGCTTGTACCCTCCTCCTCTGCCGCGCACATCCCTTCCTCAACGTGCTCCCGTCAGCGCCCTGTCTCCCCCCGGGTTGCCCCCCCCCCCCTCCCCACGTGCCTTGTTATCTGCGTTCTTGCTCATCATCAGGGGGAAGACTCTCTCGCTGAGACGCTGCGTGGACAGCTGGCCGCCGCTGCAGCCGTACATGAAGACGTTGCTCTTCCTGCTGTGGCCGTGGAAGTCGCAGTAAATGACAACCTCCCGCTCCTCTGTCAACCTGCAGGGACGAGTTGCAGACTCATCACAGCCCGCTCCCTGCCCCATCCCGCCAGCCACTCCCAAACCATCGCACCACGGACACTCCTCAGCCCTACAGTCGCTGCACTCCTCCCTGGTCATCTCCCCTCCACCACAAGTGCTGGCCTCTGCGGCTCCCTCCCCACTCAACTCACCTCCGTATAGACCAGGTATCCCTCCATGTGCTTCTGGGTGCCTTGCTCTGTGATAGCCCACTCTCAGTTCTCCCCAGTGTCTGGGGGTCCTATGGGTTGATAATGCTCCCTTGATGAACATTGATAATGGTCTCTGTGAGGGAAGGGGGTATGGAACGAGCTACCAGAGAAAGTAGTTGATGCAGGTAATATAACAGTATTTAAAATACACTTGGATAGGTACATTGATAGGAAAGCCTTAGAGGGATATGGACCAAAAAGGCTTAGATAGGCCATCTTGTTCCGTATGGACAAGGGCCTGTTTCCATGCTGTTTGACTTAATGAACACTTTGGGTCATTTTCTCACTTTAAAGGTATGGTTGTTCTGTCCATTTCCACCCCACCCCAACCCCACACATCCCACCCCCCCCCCCCCTCCACAACACACTCTCTTTCTCCACACATCCTCCACCTTTCCTCCCCCACCTACCCAACCTCCTTTCTCCTGTTCCTCTTATCCCACTCTTATGGCCCTCCTCCTCCTCCTCCTCCTGCTCCCACCTCATTACTCCTCCTCCTGGTCGATGAGGGCAGAGCTGTAGATGTTGTGTACGTGGATTTGAGTAAGGCGTTCGACAAGGCTCCGCATGGTAGGCTGCTCTGGAAGGTTAGATCGCATGGGATCCAAGGAGAGATAGCTGAATGGAGAGCAAATTGGCTCCATGGAAGGAAGCAGAGTGTGATGGTGGAAGGTTGCTTCTCAGACTGAAGGCCTAGTGGTGTGCCTCAGGGTTCGGTGCTAGGCCCGTTACTGTTTGTCATCTACATCAATGATTTGGATGAGAACATACAGGGCAAGATTAGCAAGTTTGCAGATGATACAAAAGTTAGTGGTTTTGCAGGTAGTGAAGATGGTTGTGAACGATTGCAGCAGGATCTGGATTGATTGGCCAGGTGGGAGGAGGAATGGTTGATGGAATTTAATACAGAGAAGTGTGAGGTGTTGCATTTTGGGACGTCGAACAAGGGCAAGACCTACACAGTGAATGGTAGGCCTCTGGGTAGTGTTGTGGAGCAGAGGGATCTAGGAGTACAGGTGCATGGTTCCTTGAAGGTCAAGCCGGAGGTACTGTAGATCAGGTGGTCAAAAAGGCTTTTGGCACTTTGGTCTTCATCAGTCAGACTATTGAGTATAGAAGTTGGGAGGTCATGTTGCAGTTGTATAGGACGTTGGTGAGACCGCATCAAGAAAATATTGTGTTCCGTTCTGAGCACCATGTTATAGGAAAGATATTGTCAAGCTTGAAAGGGTTCAGAAAAGATTTACGAGGATGTTGCCAGGACTAGAGGGTGTGAGCTATCGAGAGAGGTTGAGTAGGCTGGGTCTCTATTCCATGGAGTGCAGGAGGATGAGGGGTGATCTTATAGAGGTGTACAAAATCATGAGAGGAATAGATCAGGTAGATGCACAGAGTCTCTTGCCCAGAGTAGCTGAATCGAGGACCAAAGGACAAAGGAATCGAGGTTCAAGGTGAGGGGGAGAAGATTTAATAGGAATCCGAGGGGTAACTTTTTCACACAAAGGGTGGTGGGTGTATGGAACAAGCTGCCAGAGGAGATAGTTGAGGCTGGGACTATCCCATCGTTTAACAAACAGTTAGGCAGGTACATGGATAGGACAGGTTTGGAGGGATGTGGACCAAACGCAGGCAAGTGGGACTAGTGTAGCTCGGACATTGTTGGCCGGTGTGGGCGAGTTGGGCCGAAGGGCCTGTTTCCACACTGTATCACTATGACTCCTACACCGTGAGTTCCCAGACTCTTTGTTAAAGGAATGTTAAACACCTTGATCATTGTTTGGTCTGGTTTGTGCCAAAGCAAACAACCGTAGCCTAGATACTCTTGTCTACCCTATGGCATCACACTCTCCTCCTCTTCCTCCCCCTCTCCTCCTCGCTCCACATCACACACTCCCCCATCAGCCCAAGTTTGGATGTTGAGTTACAAAAACTCTCAACAAGAATGGCGCAAATGACGGAGTACAGTAAAGCATTGTCAAAGACCGATGAAAAATAAAATCCCATGGATCAGTGGGAAGGTGGATTGGGCTGAAACTGGATCAGTGACAGAGAGAATGGGGAATTTAGTGAGTAGAAAAAAAGAACTGTACAAGCTGGTTAATAAACAAAAGGACAAAGTGCTGGAGTAACTCAGCAGGTCAGACAGCATCTCCTAACAACATGGATAGGTGACGTTTCGGGTCAAGACACTTTTTCAAATTGATTGCGTGGGGTGGGGGGGGGGGGAGCAAGGAAGCTGGAAAATAGGTAGTGGCAGGAAAAAGCAAGGCAGTTAATAGGTGAGGGGCACTTTTTTGACTGGCAGATAGTTTAGTTTAGTTTAGAGATACATCGCGGAAACAGGCCCTTCGGCCCACCGGGTCCGCGCCGCCCAGCGATCGCCGCACATTAACACTATCCGACACCCACTAGGAACAATTTTTACATTTACCAAGCCAATTAACCTACAAACCTGTGCGTCTTTGGAGTGTGGGAGGAAACTGAAGATCTCGGAGAAAACCCACGCAGGTCACGGGGAGAACGTACAAAGTCCGTACAGACAGCACCCGTAGTCGGGATCGAACCCGAGTCTCCGGCGCTGCATTCGTAAGACAGCAACTCTACCGCTGCGCCACCGTGCCGCACAAAGTCAAAACAAAGGCCAGGAATAAGAACAGTAGATGCGAGTTGCGGTTCGTGAAGCCAAGGAAGGAAATTGAGGGGTTGTAATAGAGAGTCGGGGTGGGGTCCAGGGGAGGTGAGGAGATTGGGAGAGAGGGGGGTGGGGGGTTACCGGATATTGGAGAATTCAACATTCATACCATTGGGTTGCAAGCTGCCCAAGCAGAAGATGAGGTGCTGTTTCTCCAGTCTGCGTGTGGCCTGACACTGGCAATGGAGGAGGCCCAGATGGGAAAGGTCAGTGTGAGAATGGGAAGGGGAGATAAAATGGTTCGCAAGCTGGAGATCCAGTAGGCCTTGCTGGAGTGTGCACAAGTGCTCAGTGAAATGGTCGCCAGAAGTTGGTAACATCGTCACATTCATGAAAAAGCCTCAAAACTTTCCAACTGAGAAATCAGAAAGGTATTTCAATTTAAATAGATCTACCAAACTGATCTCCCGGTGGCTGAGCACTTCAACTCCCCCTCCCATTCCCAGTCTGACCTTTCTGTCATGGGCCTCCTCCAGTGCCATAGTGAGGCCCACCGGAAATTGGAGGAACAGCACCTCATATTTCGCCTGGGCAGTTTGCAGCCCAGTGGTATGAACATCGACTTCTCCAACTTTAGATAGTTCCTCTGTCCCTCCCGTCCCCTCCTCCTTCCCAGATCTCCCTCTATCTTCCTGTCTCCACCTACATCCTTCCTTTGCCCCGCCCCCCTGACATCAGTCTGAAGAAGGGTCTCGACCCGAAACGTCACCCATTCCTTCTCTCCCGAGATGCTGCCTGACCTGCTGAGTTACTCCAGCATTTTGTGAATAAATAGCTTAAATAATTGAAGGAAACCAGTTTAGCCAAAAACGCAGTTGGCTTCGCCATTCTTTGAGCGTACTAACCCTCAATGGTATTGTGACCTTTGGGCAACAGGAAGTGGCATGTAGACCTCGAAATTCCCAAATGTGAATTTTTAGGAAGGGAGCAAGATGAGAAACAGCTGCAACTGACAGGGTAGCAAATGGAGAAGAACATAGAGCTGAATGTAGATACGTGAAGATCGCAGGGCGAGGTTGTTGAGAAGGAACCAAAGAATACAAGAGCATGGAGATCAAGCCAGAACTGTACAAAAAACAGTGAGACCACAGCTGGAGTATTATGTACAGTTCTGGTCACCATGTACAAAAAGGATGTGATAGTACTAAAGATGGTGCACAGGAGATTTGAGGATGTTGTCAGGGCAGTCATAAGAAGAGACTTCTCTTGGAGGAGGTTCACTTGCACCTCCTCCAACCTCATCTACTGTACCCGCTGTTCCAGGTGTCAACTTCTCTACATCGGCGAGACCGAGCACAGGCTCGGCGATCAGTCTGTCCTAACCTACTTGATCTCCCGGTGGCTCAGCACTTCAACTCCCCCTCCCATTCCCAATCTGACCTTTCTAACCTGGGCCTCCTCCATTGTCGGTGAGGCCCAGCACAAATTGGAGGAACAGCACCTCATATTTCACTTGGGTAGTTTACACCCCAGCAGTATGAACATTGACTTCTCTAACTTCAGATAGCCCTTGGTTTCCCTCTCTATCCCCTCCCCCTTCCCACTAGTCTTACTGTCTCCGACTACATTCTATCTTTGTCCCGCCCCCTCCCGACATCAGTCTGAAGAAGGGTCTCGACCCGAAAAGTCACCCATTCCTTCTCTCCAGAGATGCTGCCTGTCCCGCTGAGTTACTCCAGCATTTTGTGTCTACCTTCGATTTAAACCAACATCAGCAGTTCTTTCCTACACATAATAAGAGACTGCCTAGGCTGAGGTTGTTTGCACACACCAGACCAATAGATGATTAAGGTGTATAATATTCCTTTAGCAAACAGTCTGGTAACTTGGGGTGTACACTGAAGTTAATTGGTAGAATTAGTGAGTTAGGAAAAACAATTTCTCCCCTCAATGAATAGCGGGTTAATCTCTGCCTGAATGGATGGCGGATGCAGAAATCTTGATCGCATTGAAAAGGTTCCAAGACTCCAAACTATGAGTTGGGAAGTTGCATTAATCGAAGTATCTTTTTGGCCAGAAATCTATATTTATGTGATTTTAGGTACCATCCTCACCTGAACCCCATGCAATACTAAAACACAAACAAGGAGCAGGAGTTGGCCACTCAAGGCTGCACCTCAACCAGCATGTGGTCTCCCCCTGTCTCTTGTACGGAGACCAGAAATGGTCACCACTCTGGGCTGAGCATTAATCCCAGGCTTTGTGATAGGTGACTGTAGTTGACGCTTTGCTGCAAATTTCTCCAGTTCTGTGGAACTACCCAGGGTGGACGACGATGACGTAAAAGATGGGGCATTGCAGACACCGAGCTATGTCCCTTGTGGTCAAGTACAGACCAACAAACATGTCCTGAGGGAATGTGCTGTGACAGGGCCTCCCTGCCCACTATCCCAACTTGATCACCCCCAATTGGAGACTTACCTCACCAATTGTCACGTTTGATTGTTGTCGTTGACCTATGAAAGAATCCCAGGCTAGGCAGCAAGCAAAGGTTTACAACGCAGGCGCTCCAGGTTGCTGGGAGCACCACTCGGAGCCAGGGCACCTACCTCTGCACCATGTTCTTGGTGTGCCAGACACAGGGAAAGCAATCCCGCAGCACGGTGCTGTAGCTGCGGTTCAGGTCACGACCAGCCAGCGAGCAGCGGTAGTTCCCCACGATCACGCCGTCTGGATTCAGCATGGGAACTACCTTGAAGATGAACATGTCGCGCAAGAGCTTGGCATCGTTGGAGGGGCCCAGGAGATGGTCTAGGAAGCCCATCATCACCCATGACGCATTGGTCTCTCCCGGGTGGACCCTGGCCGTGACCACCACCGCCTGCTTGGCCGGGCGGGCGTTCTGCCTGTCACTCGGAGATGTGATGGTCAGCACGTGGACCAGGTTCCCAGCCAGGCTACGACACAGGACCCGCAGCTTGCAGTAGTGGGAGCGGATGGGGTCACTGGCGATGGAGTTTAGATAGCGCTGGAGGTCCGAGTAGGTGTAGGGGTAAGAGTGGGCGAAGAAGCAGGTGTCGTTACTGTGTGGGAACTGGCAGGTCCAGGTGAGGGAGAACAGGCTCCTGCCCTCCTGGCTGAGGTTGTTGTTGTAGTAGCGGATGTCCTTGCCAACTCGGTGCCACCCCACCTGCCTCAGCTGGGCCTCTCCCTCGGAGTACAGCAGAGGTTTCAAGCCCAGGTTGTACAGGCTGGTGTGCTTCATCAGGTTGACGATGGTGAAGCGGTAGTCGACCCCTGGCTGCATGTTCTGGACCCGGAAGTAATACCACTGGGTGTGCTTGTCTGTGTAGAGGTCAGTGCGCAGAGTCAGCTCGTACTCGTGGCTGCCACTGCAATAGAGAAACAGGGTAAGAGTGGCGCAGCGATAGAGTTGCTGCCTTACAGCGAATGCAGCGCCGGAGACTCAGGTTCGATCCTGACTACAGGTGCCGTCTGTGCGGAGTTTGTACGTTCTCCCCGTGACCTGCGTGGGTTTTCTCCGAGATCTTAGGTTTCCTCCCACACTCCAAAGACGTACAGGCATGTAGGTTAATTGGCTGGGCAAATGTAAAAATTGTCCCTAGTGGGTGTAGGATAGTGTTAATGTGCGGGGATCGCTGGGCGGCGCGGACTCGGTGGGCCGAAGGGCCTGTTTCCGCGCTGTATCTCTAAATCTAAATCTAAATCTAAAAATCTACGAGCACCAGAACACTGGAAGTGAATGTTTTCGAAACTGCTTGAGTGGCCGGAGATGGGTTTGGGTGGGTGACGGTGTTGGGTTTAGGCGGGTAATGATGTTTGGTGAATGTGGGTGATGGGTTTCAGTGTTGGAGAGATGACAGGTTTGGTGTTGCACAGGGTTGAGGATTGGACAGGGGATGGGGTTATTTACAAAAACAAAAAAAAATTAATAAATTATTTACAAGAATAATATGTCCAATACAAAACAATACCACCAGACCCACCACCGTAGGACAAAGTAAAACAAATATTCTTAAATATCAAATATACTGAAAATTAAACAAATATATTACAGTCCTTGACAAGGATGCATTCCACCCCCCGCGGTGCCCAGCGGTCCCGGAAATCCCCCAGGGTGCCCGTGGACAGCGCGTAGTCCCTCTCCAACACCACCAGGCCGCGGACAGGACAGGACAGGGTTGAGTGTTGGGCAGGTGATGGGTTGGATGTTGGGCAGGTGATGGGTTGGGTGTTGGGCAGGTGATGGGGTTGGATGTTGGGCAGGTGATGGGTTGGGGGTTGGGTGTTGGGCAGGTGATGGGTTGGGTGTTGGGCAGGTGATGGGTTGGGTGTTGGGCAGGTGATGGGTTGGGTGTTGGGCAGGTGATGGGTTGGGTGTTGGGCAGGTGATGGGTTGGGTGTTGGGCAGGTGATGGGTTGGGTGTTGGGCAGGTGATGGGTTGGGTGTTGGGCAGGTGATGGGTTGGGTGTTGGGCAGGTGATGGGTTGGGTGTTGGGCAGGTGATGGGTTGAGTGTTGGACAGGTGAGGGGGTTGGGTGTTGGGCAGGTGATGGGGTTGAGTGTTGGGCAGGTGATGGGTTGAGTGATGGGCAGGTGATGGGGTTGGGTGTCGGGCAGGTGAGGGGGTTGGATGTCGGGCAGGTGATGGGGTTGGGTGTCGGGCGGGTGATGGGGTTGGGTGTTGGGCGGGTGATGGGGTTGGGTGTTGGGCGGGTGATGGGGTTGGGTGTTGGGCGGGTGATGGGGTTGGGTGTTGGGCAGGTGATGGGTTGGGTGTTGGGCAGGTGATGGGTTGGGTGTTGGGCAGGTGATGGGGTTGGGTGTTGGGCAGGTGATGGGTTGGGTGTTGGGCAGGTGATGGGTTGGGTGTTGGGCAGGTGATGGGGTTGGGTGTTGGGCAGGTGATGGGTTGGGTGTTGGGCAGGTGATGGGTTGGGTGTTGGGCAGGTGATGGGGTTGAGTGTTGGGCAGGTGATGGGTTGGGTGTTGGGCAGGTGATGGGGTTGGGTGTTGGACAGTGGCTACTGGGGTTCTGCCCCATTCACCAGTTTGCTGCTGACCAGGTTTGACAGTACAACGACCACTGAAGTAGAAAGTATATAATTATACAGAGGCGAATGCTTGAATCCAGAGCTGTCAGCATGGACCTCTGTGACCTCCAAATGGATCATCTCACTAAGGCCATCCTACATGTTCTAAAGCTCAACATGGGAGTCAAGGCACAACTGGACAGGTAGGTTGACACCTACGCCAGTGATCTGAGGATGGTTTTAAATCCCATCACCACAGCTAGGGAATTTAAATCCAGATTTCCTCATAAAACTGGTCTGAAATGACGAGAATGGTGACCGCGAATCTGCCACACCAGTCATAGAAGCCGAGCTGGTTCACTGTCATCCAACTGGAGAAGACGTTCCCGAGCAGTTCCCACGTCTGGGGGCAGTTGTGGGAAGAAAAGTAAATGTCAGTGAAATCCATCCACATAAGCAGATGCGTAGGGCAAGAATAGAAAATAGTTCAATTCCCAGCTCTGTCAATGGAAGGGATTGCAGGGTAGATAAAGGAAAACATTCAAGCACATGCTCAAGGCATCCTTGAAGGAATTTGACATCTCCTCTGAGGCCAGGAGATCTTTCTCCTTTGATGGACAGAGGTAAATGGTATTGAGAGGCATGGGTCTGTACATTAAGAGCACAGAAGCCCAGTGCAAATGGTTGAAGTAACACACCATTTTGCAAACTGCCCACCCGCCAGTGTCATCATTTGCCCCCAAAGATCTCAAAGGTCACCTCAGGATTGAAGTGCACACAAGTTATTCCCAACCCATGAGACCAAGAGGACAGAACATATAGTTATACTGAGGGGAACTCTGGCATGCCATTAGTCTGGATACAGCCTGCACCACACACAGAGGCTATGACTAATTCAAGACAGGAATGATGGCTGGATTCCATGGGATATGAGGAGAGATATACAGACAAGCATTGTTATCCCTGGAACTTAGAAGGTTAAAGGTTGTAGGAAAAAAAACTGCAGATGCTGGTTTAAATCGAAGGTAGACACAAAATGCTGGAGTAACTCAACAGGTCAGGCAGCATCTCGGGAGAGAAGGAATGGGTGACGTTTCGGGTCGAGACCCTTCTTCAGTCTTCAGTCACCCATTCCTTCTCTCCCGAGACGCTGCCTGACCCGTTGAGTTACTCCAGCATTTTATGTCGACCTTCAGGCTAAAGGTTGACTTGATGCTGATATATGGCAGAAAGCATTCCATGAGTACTCTGGTGAGCGAACTCTTCAATGTGCAGAGGGTGACGAAAATCTGGAATTCCCTTTGGCAAATGGCTATCAACGCTGATATAAACTGTTTATATTGAACAAAGGTATGAGAAATTTGGTGCAAAGATGCAAGCGGACTCAGGTCATGGTTCGGCCTGAGTGGCAATATGAATATTCATGGTTCCACGCTTTCTGTTTCTCGAGAAACTCTTGTCCCATTCCATCCAAGGTTCCCATGGAGCCTTGTCCAGCTGGGCAGAATCATCCCCTCTTCTTGCTCAGTGCTGCAGAGGGTGGAGAAAGCAACTGGCAGCTGTGCTGAAAGTGATCAGCAGAGCTACAAACACGATTCTCCAGGACAGGTTACCCTGGAGGAATACTTTGGCCTCGAGATCAAACAGGCACAATTAACAATCACTGTTGTTCATCATTGACGAGAGACAACTAGAAATTTGCGAGCCATCAAAGCCCTCACCATCCTAACCACAGACATGAGTTGCTGCATATACTCACACTCTGGTGGCCTTCTGTAGATTTCCACTTTCAAACCTTGACTCAAAGATCAAAGTGTTGGAGTCTCCACTGCTTGAACCAATCATGGGAAGACTCAAAGGGCCTCGGCGACCTCCGATACGAGAAAACGTGAAGTATGAGCCTTTGCTGGCTGCAAGACCAACAAGGTGTTAATACGTGAGTGAGGTTACAAGCAGTAAAACATCACAAGTAGATCGTCACGTCAGCAAAATCAGAAATGCAAAGAAGCAGCTCAAAGGACAGAGAATGGGGGGTGGGGGTGGAGGGCAACAGAGGATATGGAATGGTGGCCTCAGACTGCAGTCATAGGGAGTGGGGACAGTGTGTTGAGAACAGGGAATGGGTGCAGTCTACAGAGGCCAGGGAATGGGAGCAGTCTACAGAGACCGGCGAATGGGAGCAGTCTACAGAGACCGGCGAATGGGAGCAGTCTACAGAGACCGGGGAATGGGAGCAGTCTACAGAGACTGGGGAATGGGAGCAGTCTACAGAGACCGGCGAATGGGAGCAGTCTACAGAATACAGAATACAGAATAGTTTTTATTGTCATTCGTTGTACCGAACGAAATTAATTTGCCAGCAGTACAAAAAAACAAAAAACACAAGATACACGACCCCAACACAAACATCCATCACAGTGACTCCAAACACCCCCTCACTGTGATGGAGGCAAAAAAAAACTTCCTCTCTCTTCCCCCATGCCCCTCCCACGGACAGACAGCTCGACCCAGGGAATGGGAGCAGTCTACAGAGAACAGGGAATGGGAGCAGTCTACAGAGAACAGGGAATGGGAGCAGTCTACAGAGGCCGGGGAATGAGAACAGTCTACAGTCTGAAGAAGGGTCTCGACCCAAAACGTCACCCATTCCTTCTCTCCCGAGATGCTGCCTGACCTGCTGAGTTACTCCAGCATTTTGTGAATAAATCGATTTGTACCAGCATCTGCAGTTATTTTCTTATACTACAGAGAACAGAATGGGAGCAGTCTACAGAGAACAGGGATTGCCCAAGCCGGCTGCCTGCCCCTTTTCCGGGGTTACGTCTGTGCCCGGGTGGTACTAGAAAGGGACTACGCGCTGTTCACAGGGATGTCTGGGACCGTGTGGGGTGGAATGCCTCCTCAATAAGAATGGTGATATCGTTCTATAGTAGTTTATTCAGTATTTAAGAATATTTGCTTTACTTTGTATTATGGTGGTGGGTTTTTGTTTGTATCTTTGTACCTACATATCCTTTTTGTAAATAATTGATTACAATTATTTTTGGTTAAAACAAAAAGAGGACAGGGAATGCAACAGTCTACAGAAGACAAGGAACAGCAAAGGTCTAGAGAGTATAGAGAATGGGGATCCTCAGTCTACAATGGACAAGAGGGACACATAAACATAACAGGGATTTGCAGCACACAACGTTAAGAAACAGCAATGGGTTATCCAATTCCAATAACTGGCAATGGGGACTCTAGCCAACAGCTGGAGATACAATAAACTGCAACAGGGTGCGGAAAACACAAGACTGTAAAAACAAATTGGGCACATTCACAAATACCCACAAACATATAGTGTAATGATGAGATGGAGAGACAGAATAATTTGGGTGTCGCAATCAATGATTCACAAAAGGCTGAAGAAGGGTCTCGACCCGAAACGTCACCTATTCCTTCTCTCCCGAGATGCTGCCTGACCCGCTGAGTTACTCCAGCATTTTGTGAATAAATACCTTCGATTTGTACCAGTATCTGCAGTTATCTTATATTCACAAAAGGCTGGTGTGCAGGTACAGCAAGTAATTAGGAGTTTATAGAAGAGTGAGCGGTGGTTTAATTGAAACAAGAGATCTTGGTCGGGTGGATGTGGCAAGAATGTTTCCTCCCGCGGGGAAATCTAACACTAGCAATTATTGTTGAAAGAATAAGGGTTCACGCATCTCAGGCAGTGTTGGAGCCAGTGTGAAGACCACAATACCTAGAGCGGCTCCAACACCATGTGCAGGGGATTACCTGGATCGATGGCAAACACTGTGTCCTTGCCTTCATCCTCCGAGCAGGTGGGCATGTGCTCCTGCTGGCTGGGCTGGTACAGCCTCTCTGGCTCCGGTGGGGTCCATTCTGTAGAGTAAATGTTGATCAGTCAGTGACACCTGGCACCATAAACACAAAACAAAACACAAAACAGTCTCTATGCATTCTTAATGCAGAACAGATTGCTCAACCACAATCTCAACTCAAGGCTCCAAGAATTTCTCCAAGAAAATTTCTCCAAGAAAATTTTCACATCTACAGTTGTCATAAACTAAGCTGAACTGAACTGATTGCTGCCTCATTTTCATCTCTCCCACCCAAATTCAAACCACAGTTTGACACGCCTCACCTTGATGAGGTTTTCATAAAATATTGCAACCCTCTTTAAAACAACTAACCAATTATCAGTACATCGAAGACTCTTTTATCTGCTTCATGAGGCGTGGCTGGTTGAAAGGAAATGATGGCTTTGTTGGCAAACAGGCACTTCCCTTGCCCTCTGGGATCAGAGCAACACCTCTCATTCCCACAGAGATCAGAGCAGTATGTTCCCACCCCTCCCAAACACCTCCCCCCCCCCCCACACACCTCCCCTCCCACACACCTCCCCTCCCACACACCTCTGCTCCCACAGAGCTCACACTAGGCACCTCCCCTCCCACACACCTCCCCTCCCACAGAGCTCACACTAGGCACCTCCCTTCCCACAGGGGTGAGAACACATCGCCTCTCTGCAACATCTTCCTTCCCCTCCCCACAGGGACCAGTCCACACACCTCCTCCCCATGGCGATCAGAGTCTTCTCCCCTCCTCACAGGGCTCGCATCAGTCACCTCCCCTCCCCTCCCCACTGGATCAGACCACTGATCTCTCCTCCGCACTGGATCCCCCCCTCCTTACCGATGTGGTGCACCTTCTCCCTGAGGACCTCGCACTCTGTGGGCCAGCGGAGAGGGAGAAGGCGGCTCCCGGCTGCCACGGCGTAGAGACTGCGTGGTTCCCGCAGGCGAGGGAGGTGCCTCCCAGCAGGGCTGTCAAACACCAGCTGCCGGGTCCTCGACCACTGGTACTCGTTGGTGAAGGCATCTGGACAGGTTCAAAGGAAAGGGCCTCACACTCAAACACTTCAATAGTTCTAATGCTGACATATTCTCCGCAACAACAACAAATTTATGACACATGCAGGTTCCTGGGCACAAACACACACACACGCACACACATGCACACGCACACGCACACACACTCACACACACGCACACACACTCGCACACACACTCACACGCACACACACACATGCATACACGCACACACGCACATACACACACACGCACACACACACACACTCATAGTGACACACACGCACACACACACACACTCATAGTGACACACACACACGCATACACACACACTCAGTGACACACACACGCACACACACACGCACACATACAGTGACACACACACGCACACACACACGCACACACACACATACACGCACACACACACGGTGACACACACATACACGCACACATACACGCACACACACACACACTCAGGGACACACACACACACACACACACGCACGCACACACACGCACACACACGGTGACACGCACACACACACACACACTCAGTGACACACACACACACGCACAGTGACACGCACACACACACACGCGCACACACACACACACATGCACACACAGTGACACACACACAGTGACACACACAAGCACACACACAACACACACACACACACACACACACACACACACACACACACACACACACGGTGACACACACACACGCACACACACACACACACACACACACAGTCTCAAGACAAGGTGTTGAGGCAGAGATATCTTTGCAAGTCACCCTGCTGTGGAAGTGCACGACATGACATGATTCTGGCTCAAATACCAGCTCATTTTGTAACATGATCTGGACTTTGTGTAACGTGTTTATCTTTGTGATTCCAGGCGTACAGATTGTGCGGGCCACATCCGGAGCTGGATGTGGAGACCTGTCTGTGTCGTGTCTCACTCACCCAGGATAGGAGTTTACTCTTTGGAGCGTAAGAGGCTGAGGGATGATCTTATAGAGACGTGTGAGATCACGAGGAGTTAGATAGGGTGAATGTATAAAGTCTTGTACCCAGAGTTGGTGAATCAAGAACCAGAGGATATAGGTTTAAGGTGCGAGGGGAAAGTATTTTTTTTCACACAGAGGGGGGTGAGAATATTGAAAGAGTTGCCAGAGGAGATGACTGAGTCAGGCACTACAACAACACTTAGAACATTTTTGGATGAGAACACGGATAGGAGAGGTTTCAAGGTATTTGGACCAAACATAGGCAGGTGGGACTAGCGTAGAGAGGGCATGTTGGTTGGTTGGCATGGGCAAGTTCAGCCCCTAATACGCACAGTGGCCAACAAACTCATCTCAAACTCACTGTCCCCACCGACAATCCCTCATACTGGTGACACCCCCAATAATCACCGACCCTCCCTGCGCTCTCTGCCCCCCGTCTCACACTCCTCACACTCACAGTTGAGTTTGTGGGACTCCTCCTCGTTGGTGGTGCTGCTGCTGTCGTTGGACTCCGGGATGTTCCGGCTCGACGCCAGGCCCACGTCCCGCTGCCAGCTCGACACCTTCATCGGCCCGCAATAGTTGCCTGTGCGATCTAAGCGGAGCACAGTGAATGTCCCCCCTTCCACAACCCAAGCTCAGTGTGTGGGGCCTCACCTGGTGAGCTAGTCAATGCAGGGCGAGGTCTCCGAGGGTAGGTGGGTGAGAATACAGGGGGTGCTAGGAATGTATTTACCATGTTGCAAGCCACGTAATTAAAAAAAAAAAAAGATACAGCATGGAAACAAGCACTTGACCCACCGAGTCCCTGCCAATCGCTGTAAATTGTAATTAGGAACGTGTTATAGACAATAGGTGCAGGACGAGGCCATTCGGCCCTTCGAGCCTGTACGCACCGCCATTCAATGTGATCATGGCTGATCATTCTCAATCAGTACCCCGTTTCTGCCTTCTCCCCATACCCCCTGACTCCGCTATCCTTAATAGCTCTATCTAGCTCTCTCTTGAATGCATTCAGAGAATTGGCCTCCACTGCCTTCTGAGGCAGAGAATTCCACAGATTCACAACTCTCTGACTGAAAATGTTTTTCCTCATCTCAGTTCTAAATGGCCTACCCCTTATTCTTAAACTGTGGCCCCTTGTTCTGGACTCCCCCAACATTGGGAACATGTTTCCTGCCTCTAACGTGTCCAACCCCTTAATAATCTTATACATTTCAATAAGATCTCCTCTCATCCTTCTAAATTCTCACTTTCTCATCCACTCCCTACACACCAGGGGCAGTTTACACATCATTTAACCTACTCCTGCACATCTTGGGGAAGTGGAAGGAAACCAGAGCAACTGGAGGAAACCCAGGCAGTCAGATGGAGAACATGCAAACTCCACACAGACAGCCCCCGAGGTCTGGTCTCTGGAGACCCGAGGCAGGTGCGCTACCAGCTGTGCCATTGTGCTGCCACACTATTTACACTTTCTCTGTAGCTGTAACACTATGTTTTGTACTGATGTACATGTATGTGGTATGATTGCACTCATGTAAGGCATAATCTGCCCAGATAGAATTAAAAACAATGTTTTTCACTGTTTCTCGGAACATTTGACAATAACCCATGGCAATATTATCTGATTGGGAAAGATTGAGTCCAAACAGGGAAGACGTGTCGAGGTGGTTGATATGGTCTGGATTTCTGATGGAATATCTGTGAAGGGATTGTTTTGGGGACATACTGTGTGCTGGTATGACTGTCTCAGGTACAAGACGCATGGAGTCCTGCAGTATAGAAACGGGCCCTTCGGCCCAACTCATCCATGCCAACATTCTTGCCCATCTACCAACCACACTTGCCTGCATTAGGACTCTCGGTTTAATGCCTTTTAAACATAGAAAGTGTATCTCATTCCACCACCTCCTCTGACAGTATGTTTCAGATACACTTTAGGTGCAAAAAAAAATTGCCCCTTTAAAACTCCCTCTGCACACATTTAACAATGGGCTTTTGTTGTTGATACTCCTACTATGGCAAGTAAATTCCAACCATCTATCTTATCCATGCCTCAATTTTTTTAATGATTCAATCAGATCATAACTCAGCTTCCTTCACTCCGGTGAAAATAAGCACAGCCTGTTCTTGGCAAGCTCTGCTCCATGGAGTGGCCTCTCTCTGTGTCCGGTGTGGGACTGTATCTCAGGGTGAAGGAACTTTGCAGCCATGTTTGTGAGGGATGGGGCAGGCTCTGAACGGGGGCCGATCCAGGCAGGTCTATCTTTGAGCATCAGAACAGTGCGCCCAGGGACAAAGTCCATGGGATGAGGAGGCTGGGTTGTTTCTCGGGTGAAACAGATTCTCAGGGGAAACTGTCGCTGCTATGGAATAGTTTTGGGGGATGCCTGTGAAGGGTGGGAAGTAGTGGTCTTCCTCAAGTGGGTTTAGGGCCTCCGGCTTTGACTGTTGTAGGAGATGGGGTGTTGATGAGCATATGGATGTGTCTAACCCAGACAAATAGTGCATGGCATGAAATGGAAAGACAACATCTCCAGATGTGATTGTGTCTTGGTGCGGTGGGAGGTGACAGGCTTTTGGTGAGTTGATATTCCCTTGAGATGATCAGCATTCTTTCTACTGGACTAAGAGTGTAGGCAGCCAGGGCTGGGACCATTGAGAGGGAAAGGATAACTAGGAAGATAACGTTAGATTGCAAGGGGAAGATCACAGGGACAGAAACAATACTTCAAAAACAAACTGAAGTAATAATGCGCAAGACAAATGGAATATTATTAACCGGTTGAGAGACCACTCACGCAGCACTGTTGGGCTAGCCTGTGCACTCCACACTGATGTACGTTCTTGCTGCTGCCGAATGAGACCCAGCAGCTGTGAACTAGGCAGCCAGCCCTTCAAAGGGACATAACACAATAAAAAGCATTCTTCATGACGCATTTAAACAGTGGGCGCCGTGCTTACAAGGGAGTTGAGCAAATGCTCCAAAGGGGAGGAGGGGGCGGGAGTATTGGAGGGACCTGGAGATGTGATAAATGCCTGAGATTCTTTATTCAAGATGGTCACGGAGACCAGGGGGATCTGTGTATAGATCAGCGCTCCACGTGCAGTCTGCAAACACCTGCATTTTGGTAAAGGCTCTAGGTCCAACAAGTCCTGGTGCCCACTCTGACTGTTCCTGCTGCTGAAGGAAGAGGAGGTGACATCTCCTCTCCTCGAGTGTGGAGCCTGGGAGACCTCCCTGATGCAGCAGTGGCAGCAAATGGTGAGATGCAGCAGAGATTGACAACAGCCTGGGTCAGTCATAGAGACCAGGGAGCAGACAGCAATGGTGACCCTGATGCCAAAGAACAATATTTATGGAAAATTCACAAGAGTTTGGTTGGGAAGGGCGGGTGAATGGAAACAGCCCCAGAAATTTAGGGTGAAATTATTTCAATGTTGAGGGACAGATATAATGTATGCAATACAGGAGGCAGGGTTTTATTAGTTGAATATGAAAACAGAAGAAAATGTAAGAATCTAGTGGGAATTATGTAAAAGTTCTCCAACAGCAGCTATGAAGTAATATAATGCATTAGTACAGAGATTAGAAAAGGAGGTGCAGCTTTAATAGAAAATATTAACTGAAAGGTTGAAATTCCTCTGGTCACAGGCCTCCAGCCTCAATATTATCCATCCACTACAACCCTCTGTCTTCTATCAGTAAGCCAAATCCATATGACCAAGCCAATATTAATCCCATGCATCTTAATCTTCTGGATCAGCCTCCCATCGGGGACTTTATTAAATGCCTTCTTCAAATCCATGTAGGCAACATCCACTGCCTTACCCTCATCGATCACCTTAGTTACCTCCTCAAAAAACTTAATCAAGTTAGTAAGACATGACCTGCCGTGTACAAAGCCTGTCTCTAATTAATTCATCTCTTCTAAATGGGAGTAAATCCTATCCCGAAGAATCCTCTCCAATAGTTTCCCTACTACTGATGTGAGCTCAGCGGCCTCTAATTCCACAAGTTGAGGGTACAGACCTGTGTAATAGCCATAATGTTGCAGGTGATGCCGCATGAGGTTCTCGTACGGATCATTCAGCACCTGGAATGACAACAGGAAAAACCTTCACCACATACAGCTCTCACACAGCTTCACACCAATGATGGGCGTAGCCATTACAACAGCTGTTCGTTGGGATAAGAAATACTTTTGAAATTTCTTCATTCAGCTCCCCAAACTAATGTCATGCTGGATTAACTACTCCAAGCACAGATCCAAATTTAAAACTGGGGCTACATTAAAAGTTGGGTACAGACTCACCTTGCAGTCCAAGACGCCGGCAGCCACAGGACACATAGCGAACCCTAAAAAGGAGAGTCTGGGGTTAGAATATGAGGCAGCTGTGTGGTAGCACGGGTGTGGAAGGGAAATGGAGTCCACAGGTACAAGACGTGCGTTAAAGTTCCGTCTCATGATCAACACAGGCTTTAGATGCTGCACCTCCCAGTTTATCGGTTCCTGCTAAGAAGCAGGTCATCCAACCTCACTCACACAGAGGAATATCGCCGACTTTACCGTCAGCCCACAGGGGCAGGCAGGGCGACTGCTGGGAATCTGCTTGCACTGCAGGATTCCTGAATGTGCGGGTGTTCGTACATTATACCAGTGTTAAACGTCCTGCCCACAAGCACCTCCTGCAGCCACTGTTCATCACCAGCCTAATATTTCCTGGGAGACCCAACATCCACCCTCACCCCCTTCGCTCATTGCAGCATCCTGCCTGTGGCCTGCTTGTGTTGTGATGCGTCCCTTTCTGGGATGGCTGCAAAGATCAAAGCTGTGAGATTATAAAACAGCAGCTGTGAGAAGCTGCAACAGAGGATGAAGTTGACTGCACTGAACTTGACCCAGGGATTCCCAGCAATGCTGTTCCTGGAAACTTGCATTTTCAAGCTTTTCATCTTGTGAGACTTCCACCCTGGCCCAGTAGGATATTTTAACACCCTATTTGTGATACTCAATTCTCCCAAAGTGTAATGAGAGATCATAGACTATGCCTGGATTGCTTTATCAACAAGGGGCCATAGTTTAAGAATAAGGGGTAGGCCATTTAGAACTGAGATGAGGAAAAACTTTTTCAGTCAGAGAGTTGTGAATCTGTGGATTTCTCTGCCTCAGAAGGCAGTGGAGGCCAATTCTCTGAATGCATTCAAGAGAGAGCTGGATAGAGCTCTTAAGGATAGCGGAGTCAGGGGGTATGGGGAGAAGGCAGGAACGGGGTACTGATTGAGAATGATCAGCCATGATCACATTGAATGGCGGTGCTGGCTCGAAGGGCCGAATGGCCTCCTCCTGCACCTATTGTCTATTGTCTATTGTCCCAATGTCAGTTCCGCTGTGGCTCACTGCCAGTTAGTTTAGTTTAGAAATACATTATGGAAATGGGCCCTTCAGTCCACTGAATCCACGCCAACCAAAGATCACACATTCACTAGTTTTATTATCCCACTTTCATATCCTAGGCACTAGGGGGCAATTTACAGAAGCCAATTAACCTACAAACCGGCATGTTGTTGGGATGTGGGATGAAACCGGAGCACCCGAAGAAAACCCATGGAGAGAACATACAAACTCCGCACAGACCACACACATAGTCAAGATCAATCCCGCGCCTCTGGCACTGTGATGCTTCAGCTCTACTACTGAGCCACCTTTTCCACTCTCTGTAGTTCTGCAGTGATTAGCAATATCTGTCAGAGTTATGTCTATGGTCATGTAAATCTTACGCGTCACATCAGCCCATTCTTGAATTGTCCTGGCAAGTAACAATATTGCCATAAAATTGCCAGGCAATGTCTATCTCCAACAAGAGAAGAGTCTAACTACTTCCCCTTGCTCAAAAAAACGAACTACTGGAAGAACTCAGCAGGACAGGCAGCATCTATAGAGGGAAATGGACAGGTGACATTTCAGGTCGGAACTTTCTTCAAGTCTCATTGCACCTCCTCTTGATAGTCAATGACATTAGCATTGCTGAGTTATTCTGGGGGTCACCATTGACCAGAAACTCAACTGGACCGGCCACGTACTGTAGGTGTCATGGTTACAAAAGTGGGTCAGGGTCAGAGGCTTGGTACCCTGTGGTGAGTGGCTCACCTTTTCTCACCAGAATAATTTCCACCTACAAGGCAAAGTCAGGAATGAGATAGAATTTTGTACACTGGCCTGGATAAATGCAGCTCTCACTTCCAAGATGCTGAGTATCATCTATGACTAAACACCTACTTGAACGGCATCCTGATCACCACCAAAGCATCACCACCAGTGCATACAGTGGCTGCGAGCATATCATATACAAAATGCAGTGCAGTTATTCATGCAAGCAGCACCCTCCAAACATGTGACCACACCACCAAGTCAGACAAGAGCTGCATAAGATGGTGCATGGGTCCACCATCTGCAGCAGATTCTCCTCCAGCTTCAAGTGTCTATTGTCTATTGTCTATTGTCTAATTTCTATTTTCTATTGTCTATCTATATCACTAGTAACCTAACCTGGCCTCTTCCTACTGGTGTGATGATCAAGAAAGTACATCAGTGTATTTACTGGGTGCCTGAGAAGTTTCAGCATTCTCACGAGGACTCTTTTCAACTTCTTACGATGTGCGATAGAAAGTATTCTGACGGGATGCCTTTCAGCCTGATGGGATGCCTTTCAGCCTGGCGTGAAACAGTTCTGCTCTTGACCACCTGAACCTGTAATGAGTGGTGAACACAGCCCAGGCCGTCACAGGCTGGTCACATCCTTCCATCCAGTCCATTTTCATAGCACGTTGCATCAGGAAGGCTGTAAGTTTTGTCAAAGATATCTGCCATTCCCATTCCCCTTTTCCATCTTCTGGGAGAAGATACAGGAGCTTGAAAGCCCAGACATCCAGAGTTAAGAGAGCTTCTTGCGCAATAACAGACTTCTCATGCAAGTCTGTTATACATCTTTCACACCCCATTGTTATGTACTATTATTTTGAAGTCTACATCATTCGGTTATTCTGTCATTGCCCTTTAGATTTTTTTTTGCTCTACTTCAGATTGCTGTGCAATATTTGCATTCATCATTGTATTGGTTGTTGAACTAATTGTATTTAATGTTTACTCTATGAGCTTCAAGCAAACTGGGAATGTCATTGCACAGTGGTGTACATGACAATATCTAATCTGCACTTGAATCAGCAGGTGCATACCATCCTGCTTTGCAAATATATCACCAGTATTGTTGCTGGGTCCAAATCTTGGAATTCCCTTCCCCACAGCGCTGTGGGAGCATCTTCACTGAACAGTGGCTCGCACCACCTCCTCAAGGGCAATTGGGAGGTGCAATAAATGCTGGTCTTATCAGCGATGCCTAGGTCTCAAACGTGAATAGAAAAGTAAATCAAAATGTTGGCCCATCAACTCTCTGTCATACATGGTATCTCCTTACACAATGCTCCAGTGTTATTTTCCGTCCCATTCCTGATCTGATACAAGATGTTTCTGTCCCTTATTATATTCCACTCTCTCTCTCTGATGCAACTTAGGAACATAGAAACATAGAAAATAGGTGCAGGAGGAGGCCATTTGGCCTATTCAATATGATTAAGGCTGACCATCCAGAATCAGTACACGCTCCCCGCTTGCTCCCCATATCTCTTGATTCTGTTGATCCAATATTTGCATATTTCTATGGTGTCATTCTTTCTCTTACACAATGCATTCCAACCTCTCTGCGATATAAAGAATACTAATCCATGAACGCTCTGTCAAACAAGGTATCCCATGCTCTTATGCCCCAATCATGTTCTCTTTCTTTCCTCCTCTGAAACAAGATATATATATATACATATTTTTTTTCTTCTCCCTCTCCCTCTCCCTCTCCCTCTCCCTCTCCCTCTCCCTCTCCCTCTCCCTCTATGCCGACCAACGATCTTGCATATATTAGTTCTATTCGACATACTAGTGACAATTACAGCAGAAACCAATTAACCCACAAACCTGCACGTCTTTGGAATGTGAGAGGAAACTGGAACACCAGGAGTAAACCCATGAGGTTTGTAGCCAAACTCTGCACTGGCAGCACCCACAGTCAGGATCAAGCCCAGGTGTCTGGTGCGGATCTAGGTATCTAGGTATCTAGCTCTACCACTGTGCTACTGTGCCATATGAGCTATAGATGTGGACCCCAAGATCCATCTAGATATCAATGCTATTAGGGGTCTTGCCATTAACTGTATGATTTCCCCTTACAGTTGACCTCCCAGTTGCTTGGATTAAACTCCATCTGCTATTTCTCTGTCCACATCAGTAACTGGTCTATATCCCGCTGCAACCTTTAACAGCCTTCATCACCAATTTTGATGTCTGAAAACCTATTACTAACCAACCCATCTACATTTATGTCCGTCAATTACATATTTATATACACAGCAGTAAGGTTGTCAAAGGATACAGCGGGATTATACATCAGTTACAGACATAGGTGGAGAATGGCCAGTGGAACCCCATTGGTCACACATCTTCAGACAGCCTTCCACAATAACCCTCTCTGTCTTCCATGGGGAAGCCAGCTCTGAAGCCAAACCATTAAGTCACTGGGGATCTCATTCATCTTAGTCTTTCCCCCCTGTTTCAGCCCCTTTCCGCTTACATTTGGGGGTATGGGGGGAAGGCAGGAACGGGGTACTGATTGAGAATGATCAGCCATGATCACATTGAATGGCGGTGTTGGCTCGAAGGGCCGAATGGCCTCCTCCTGCACCTATTGTCTATTGTTTATTGTCCACATTTGTGGCATTGTGCTGTTTGGTGGATTTCGGACAGTTCTCTATTTATTCCCTCGTTGCGGCCAGTTCATCTTCATCATGAACACACCGTCTACACCTTCACCCCCCAACAGGATATTTTCTGGGTCCTCTGCTTCCTCCTTGGACAGAGACCCGGCAGGTCCCTTCCAAGCGGAAGGGGAGAGGGGTGAGAGAGGGAGGGAGGGGGCTGAGAGAGGGGGAGAGAGGGAGGGTGAGGGGTGAGAGAGGGAGGGTGAGGGGTGGGAGAGGTGAGAGAGGGAGGGAGAGGGGTGAGAGAGGGAGGGTGAGGGGTGAGGGGTGGGAGAGGTGAGAGAGGGAGGTGGTTGGGTGGTGAGGGAGAGATGGAGAAGGCTGAGAGGGGTGAGAGAGGGAGGGAGAGGGGTGAGGGCTGAGAGAGGGCTGAGAGAGGTCTGTCTGTGAGCTCCGGTACCTGTCCAGGCGTCTGTCCCCAGCGGCCCCCCTGCTCCGGCTCTACGTCCACTGCAGTCTTGGCCTCGATTTGCTGGGGTTGGGTCACTCGGTGCCCGTAACCCGGCTCATTGGCCGGACTCAGCTCCTCTCCCGTCCCCTCTGCCCCCTCTCAGCCCGGCCACAGATGCCCCCCACCCCACCCCACCCCACCGCCTGGTCTCACGGCCGACTCCTCTCCCCCTGCTCACTCTGCTCCCCCTCACCCCCCCCTCCCTCCAACTCCTCCTCCCCACCTTCCCTCTACAGCTCTCTCCCCTTCCACAACACTCTCCCCTTCCCTCTTCCTCACACTTTCTTCCTCCACCACTCTCCCCTCTGCTCACACTCTCACTTTCCTTTCTCACTCACCTCCCCTCCCTCCCTCACGCCTCCCTTCCAGTCTCCCTTATCCCTCCCCCTCTCAAACCCTCTCCTCTCTCTCTCTCTCACCCCTCTCCCTCCCTCTCTCAGCCCACTCTCTCACCCTCTTTCAGCCCTCTCCCCCTCCCTTTCACTCTTCCTTCCCCCTCTCTCCTCCCCTCTCTCCTTCCCTCTCTCAGCCCCCTCTCTCACCCTCTTCCTCCCCCTCTCACTCTCTCACCCCTCTCTCCCTCCCTCTCTCACCCCTTTCAGCCTCTCCCCCTCTCTCTCCCTCTCCCACCCCTCCCTCCCTGCTCCAACTTTCCCTTTTCCCCCTCGACTCAACACGCTACCCTCTCCCTTCCCTGCCCACTCTCGTCTCTCCCCCACATTCACTCCCCTCCTTCTCCCCCTGCCCCCATCACCCCTTCCCCCATCACCCCTTCCTCACCCTCCTTCTCCCTCGATCCCTGGAACCTTTTCCCGCGCCAGTCGCCTGGCAACAGCGACAACAACCTGGGACCAGGAAGCGGCGGGACTCGCACAGCGTGAAAGGCGAGATAGATCCTCTCCCCTCTCCCCTCTCCTCTCCCCTCCCCCCCCCCCCCCCGGACAGTGGACAACAACTCAAATACAACAGAGAAAAACATTACAGGACCATCTATAACATGAGATTACAAAAACATAAAGGGCACGCATTCTAATCTTTATTGACTTATCTGAAATAGTTACAGGAATTCTAATATAATGCAGAACCTAAAAAAAGACTTTCAGTGGAGAAGAGCCATTTCTGAAGTCAGACACACCGAGTCACAACACTAGGCAGAATAGAGTAGAAGCAGAATGCTGGAAATCTGAAACAATTATTGAAAATCCTCATGGAGGTGTACTGCACAAAAACAGGCTCTCCCAACAACGTCTACACCAGCAAAGGTGCCTTCGTGCGTTTGTTCCATTCGCCCATGTCCCTCCGAGGGTCTTTCTGCTTCTGGACATTAAGGGGTTGAGTCCGGTAGTGACATCCCTCAAACAAGGGAAGGGGTATCATCCCACGCGTGGCGTGGCTTTGTTTAAACACAGGTGCAAATACTGTTGAATATTCTATTGAATGTATGTATACACACTGAAAATGTATGAAGTTTTTGATTTGTATATGATTTTCTATTGTGAAACTTATTTTTGAAATATGCCTCTAAACTTTTCCTATGCATGTACCGGTCCAAATATCTCTCAACTTAGCTTGCCGTATGCCTTCATCTTGTTTCCACCTTTGTTGCCGTTTTCAGGGAACTATATACCAGCAGCCCGAGATCTCCCTGCTTAACAGCATTAATAGCATGCATGGACATCTTGCTCGGCCTGGATACATTGGGCCAAAGAGAATTTCTAAGTTGCATGAATGTATGAAACCAATTTTCCCGGTTGATCTAGATCTTGTTGTAATTTGAAAGTGTCCGTCCTGGAGAGAATCAGCAGGTCATGAAGCATCCAAGGAAGGAGAACTTGTCATGATTTTGGGTATACAATCTTTCAATGCAAATCAAAACTATCTAGGTTACCTACACTAACCTTTTCTTTCCCAGTCTTAAGCGCCCCCCCACCTCCCCCATTTTAATTGTTTCTCTTTCCAATAATGCTTCCTGACCTCCTTAGTTCTCCCAAAATGTTCAACCGTGTGTTTTTAATATCATGTTTGTTCAGTTTTGTTATCCTACTCATCTAGCAAACATATTATTGTATTTTGTAAATGTAACCTGTCAGACATGGTCCATCCCTGACCATTAACAACATATACATAGACCAAAAAGTTTAATGTATTGGCAGCGGCCATTTCAACTCATTCTATCAGACATTCCCTTTGTTCTACATATTCCACTGGGAAGTGTTGAAGGGAGTTGCGTACATAGATGTAACCACGAAGAAGGCATACCAGTACCCCTACTTTCTTTATGAGAATTTGCATGTCATCGAATACAACAAACTTCTACAGATATAGTATGGAAAGTCGAGACAGAAGGAGCCACAGATGGTGGAATCTTGCATAGAACGCAAAGTGCCGGAGTAGTCTGTGGTTTCAGGATCACTGGAGGTCATGGACAGGTGGTTTCAGGTCAGGATCCTTTTTTAAACTGAAGAAAGGTCCCAATCTGAAATGTCACCTATCCATCTTCTCTGGAGATCTTCTGAGTTACTTGAGCCCTTGTGCTTCACTGCTGGTCTCAGCCTACCAGGTCCAGGAATAACTACGTTCCTACAGCCATCCATTTCTTGAACTGACCTGCAAACCCTAACCCTACCTCAGCAATAGAACATTCCAGACCACCTCTTGCACTACCATGGGCTTGTTTTAGTATTTTGCTGTTCACTGTCTTATAGAATTCAGGTAGTTTCTGTGCATTGTCTGAGTCTATGTATCTGCAATGCTGTGGCAAGCAATAGACAATAGGTGCAGGAGGAGGCCATTCGAGCCAGCACCACCATTCAATGTGATCATGGCTGATCATTCTCTATCAGTATCCCATTCCTACCTTCTCCCTATACCCCCTGACTCCGCTATCCTTAAGAGCCCTATCTAGCTCTCTCTTGAATGCATTCAGAGAATTGGCCTCCACTGCCTTCTGAGGCAGAGAATTCCAGAGATTCACAACTCTGAATGAAAAAGTTTTTCCTCATCAAATGGCCCTTATTCTTAAACTGGGGCCCCTGGTTCTGCACTCGCCCAACATTGGGAACATGTTTCCTGCCTCTAACTTGTCCAACCCCTTGATAATCTTCCCTTCATCCTTCTAAATTCCAGTGTATACAAGCCTAGTCGCTCGTCTTTCAACATATGACAGTCCCGCCAAGATTTCCATTGTTCCTGTACTCACCCTATCTGTGCATATGACAATAAATTCAACTTTACTTTAGTTGGGATGTGGTATTTCATGTCATTTCATGAACATCTACGTTAATAATGGTGAACTTGAAAAGTCAGTGTGTGATAACATACATGAAAACAGCAGTAATTTGAACTGAACTGGGAAATAATTTCTATGAGAAAAGCAGCATGTTTTGTTGAGTATAGGGTGCACAAGCCTTCATTGAAACTTTAGACAGCAAAGAAACTAATACTTACCAAGTATTCAGGAATAATTATTGGGAAATTCTGCAGTGCTTCCCCAGGAACTAGAAGCCTGACTTAAGAGGCTTCAGTTGAGGGGAGGAAAATAAATTGCATGCTTCGGTTGATTGATGGGATGCTAATCAAACAGGCAGTTTTTTTTCTCCCCTGGATGATGTTGAGCTTGAGAAATCATCCAGGCAAGAGGAGAGAATTTCATCACACTCCCGACCTGCCTTGCAGATGGTGGAAGGACCTTAAGGCATCAGGAAGTGATGCACTTGCTGTCAGCCTTTGGCCTGCTTTGCAGCTGGGACAATTTTGTACAAACACGCAAATTAGGTGCAAAAACAAGACTTCAATTTGCTGTTGCTCAACAAGATGTTGGTCTGATTGTAACCTCAACATATTCTCATCAACCACAAGTTAAAAGACTGCTTCCATTGCCCTTTAAGAGTTCCAAAGATGCACCACTCGGATACAAAAAATACATTCACTTAATCTTTAAGTAGGCACCTCCTAATGTATAAACACTAACTCTAGCTCTATGGAGGCGCAAGAAGCCGTAGATGCTGGAATCTTGAGCAACAAAAAGACTGGAGTAACTCAGTGGCATCTGTGGTGGGAATGGACAATGATGTTTTGGGTCGGGACATTTCTTGAGAAACATTACCTGTCTATTCCCTCCACAAATTCTGCCTAACCCACCAACTTTCTCCAGACTAATTTTTTACCTTTCAGTTTTAAGTACAAGACGAAACAGTCGCTCAACGTGCACCTTCTCAAGATCCCATAGGATTTAGTTTCAATCAAGTTAGGTTTCACTCTAAATCCCTGTAGAGACAAGCTTAGCCTGGTTCAACCTTCCCCGATAAACCAATCTGCACATTCTGGATATCAGTTGAACAAACCTCTTCCAACACATTTAAAGAAAGAAACTAATACTAGACATTATTCAGATGTGATCTCACTAACACCTTGCACAACTAAAGCATTTTGCCAACAATAAATGAGGTCAAAATACTGCAGATGCTGGAAATTCAAAATTAAAAATGGAAAGATCTGGAAAACCTCAGCAGGAATGTGTGCAAAGAGAAACACTTCAGGTGACTCTCAATTAATAACATTGTTAGCCATGTGATAACATTCAATTTTCCAAATTCTGGCCTTTTGAGAATTTACACTAGGACACCCAGATGACTCTGCATCTCAATGTGCCATGAGTATTTGGAACTCTTCCTCGAAGGACAATGGAAGTCCAAATTTGCTTTTACAGCAGAGGTAGACACACTTAATATCACCAAGGGGAGGAAGAAATTCAGAGCAGAGGTCACAATCAGATGAGATCTTGGTGCAGGTATATAGTTCATTGAAAGTAGCATCACAGGTAGATAGGGACACAGAAGGGGATTTTCAGCACATAGACTGATGAAGGTCAGTGTATTGACAATAGAAATTGAGATCTGTTATTGGGTTACAGTTGTACAGGACATTGGGGGTGAGGCCACATTTGGAGTATGGTGTTCAGTTTTGGTCACCTTGTTACAGGAAAGATGTGGTTAAGCTGGAAAGGGTGCAGAAATGTTTTACGAGGATCTTGCCAGGACAAGGGCCCCAAGTTATAGGGAGAGGCTGAGCAGGCTAGGACTTTATTCCTTGGAGCACAGGAGGATGAGTGATGATCTTATAAAGGTGTATATGATCGTGAAAGGATTAGATAAGGTAAATGCAGTCTTTTACCCAGCACTGGAGAATCATGAATCCGAGGACAGAGGTTTAAGGTGAAGATGGGGGGGGGGGAAGACTTAATCAAAACCCGATGGGCAACTTTTTTATTTTTACAAAGGGCAGTAGGTATATGGAATGGGCTGCCAGAGGAGGTAGGTACTATCACAGCATTTAAGAAACGTCTGGACAGGTATAAGGACAGGAAAGGTTTGTAAGGATATGGGACACATGCAGGCAGGTGGGACTGGTGTAGCTGGGCCAAGTTGGATGGTGTGGGCAAGTTGAGCCAAAGGGCCTATTTCCATGCTGGATGACTCCATGACTATGTCTCTACCGCAGATGTCAGTGTTGTACCTGCATTTTATCAGCTCAGCTTTGGAAACACTACTTCTGGAACACACATTTTCAGTACCACAGCTGGGATGTTGACCAACCCTGCTGCATTTAGTTCCTTCATTGGTTTCTTGACATCACATAGAATAGGATTGGCTAGAAACTTGCATATGTGATGTTAGAGATCATCCACTATTCGTGGCTGTGAATGCTGTAGCCCACCTTTGAAATTGAGCCCTGGTATTGTTGAGGATGCTTGAATTCTCTTCTAACAGTGGGTGAAAGATTAAAGAGGGGAGGAAGGAACGCAAGTAATTATTGTCATTAAGAATTCAAAAAGACAGTTACTAAAATGGTCGACAAAGGCAAAAACAGTGGTGGAACTCAGCCGGTCAAGAAGCACCTGTAGGAGGGAAATGCACAGGTGAAGTTTTGGGTCAGAACCTTCTTTAGACTGCTAGAACAAGGGACTTGCGTAGAATGACATAATACATCACAGAAACAAACCAAGGTCTTTGTTGAATGGAATACCATTATTTTTCCTAACACCATTTTAACCAAAACCAAACTGGTTTATAGTTCCCTGGATTTGTATAATTTATGTTCATAAAGAACTAGCTATCCAGCACACACATGGGGTTCATTTTGAACAGGGTGGAACATATAGGCAAGCAACTAAACATGATTAGTTCAGATAAAAAATTCCAAGCTATTGTAAAAAAAGTTTATTGCTATATACAAATGTACAGCACATATGAAACTTCAAATGGGCACCATTAGTTCACAACTGGGATGCACATCATTTTATTATATGGAGTTTCTCTTTTTTAATAGCTCAATACTAGAAAATTGAAAGCAGGATACAATCCACCAAATATGCCCATGCACTGAACGGCTCACAGACCCACTATCTAACTCACTTTCAGTGATTTACACAAATATAAACAGTTCTGTATAAAAGTAGAAAAATAGTTTATACACAGTACAAAACTCAAAATGTTAAGAGTTTGAAGTCATTTTCCTCCTCTTCAGTCTCTCTCGCCAGTCATCTGGTAAAATTTCAAAGTTGGCGTTTTTCTCAGCTTGCCCACTGCAGATGTAAACACAGGTGATTGAGGCAGGAAATACAAATTCCGAGCAGTTCTAGTTGTACCATTACAGGAAGGACGTGGAGGCTTTGAAGAGAGTGCAGAAGTGGTTTACTGAACACTGCCTGGATTAGAGCATTTTAATTATAGGGGAGTTTGGACAAATTGGCTTTATCTGGAGCTTCAGAGGATGACAGGAGACCTGATAGAAGAGTATAAACATGATGAGGGGCATCAACAGGGTAGAGTGTCAGAAGTTTTTGCCCCCAGAGTGCAAATGTCAAAGACTAGTGTGCACAGTTTTGTCGGAGGGGGTAGGCTTAATGGAGATGTGAGGGGCATGCTCTAAGCTCAGAGGGGGAAGGTCTAAAGGAGATGCAAGGGCCTTTTTTTAACATCGAGGGTGGTGGATGCCTGGAATGCATTGGGTGATGGTGGAAGCATACAAGATAGTAGCATTTAAGAGAGGCACACGGATATGCAGGGAATGGAAGGATATGGATCACATGCAAACAGAGGTAATTAGTTTGACCTGGTACTATTTTCAGCATAGACAGTGTGGGCCGAAGTAACTGTTCCTGTGGTGTACAAAACAAAGAGCTGCAGATGTTGGTGAATACACAAAAGGACAAAAAGTGCTAGAGTAACTCAGCAAGTCAGGCAGCATCTCCTGACATGGACAGGTGACGTTTTGGGTCAACCCTTCTTTGCATTATTGGGGCTGGGGGGCAGTTTGTGAAGTCAGGGGGAGGAAATAGGTGGTGGGGATGAGGGAAATAGGTGGCACAGGGGACGCAAATAGATTGGTGGGTGGGGAAATGTGGGAGGTTACCTGAAATGAGAGCATTCACTGGCCATGGAGGAGGTCCAGAAGAGAAAGGTCAGTGTGGAATGGGAAGGAGAGTTAAAATGGTTAGCAACCGGGAGATCCAGTGGGCCTAGGTGGAGCAAGCACAAGTGCTTCGCGAAACAGTCACCAGAATTTGGTAACTTTTGGTCTCATTCTTTCTCATTAATTTAAAGGCCCCAAAATTTTCCAACTGAGAAATCAGAAAAGCATTTCAGTTTAAATAGCTTAAATAACTCAAGGAAACACTTGTACCAGTTTACCCAAGAACACAGGATTACCATTTCCAATGCAAGTACATTCCTCCATAGAGAATAAAGCCCAAACTGTACATTGTACAAGGTGGTGGTGAGACCACACGGCACTGTTGAAGACAGACACCCCTATGGTGACACTCCATCTTTTTAATCAATGCAGCACCCCATTTGGCTGCCTATTTGATTTACTTGCATGCCTAGTGTTCATGTACAAGTTCTCCCAAAATCATGTGCTCTGATGTTCTCTCCAGTTAAATACTTATTTCTGCTTTTTCCAATCTTCCTACCAAAGTGTATAATGTTATTTCCTTATGTTATACTCCAAGTGCATGATGTACTAGTACAAGTGCATGTTAGAGGCAGGAACATGGGGGAGTCCAGAACAAGGGGCCAGTTTAAGAATAAGGAGTAGGCCATTTAGAACTGAGATGAGAAAAAACATTTTCAGTCAGAGAGTTGTGAATCTGTGGAATTCTCTGCCTTAGAAGGCAGTGGAGGCCAATTCTCTGAATGCATTCAAGAGAGAGCTAGATAGAGCTCTTAAGGATAGCAGAGTCAGGGGGTATGGGGAGAAGGCAGGAACGGGGTAGATTCATGATCACATTGAATGGCGGTGCTGGCTCGAAGGGCCTCCTCCTGCACCTATTGTCTATTGTACTGCTCACTTGCTTAACTTATTTATTCCTTGGCATCCTTTGCCTCCTTGCAATCTTTGTCACTTCTATTTCTGCAGCAAATTTGGTTACACCATATTCAACCTTTATTTCAGTGTAGATCATAAACTGATAAGGCCCCAATACAGATTCCTGTGGCACTCCAGTTATAGTTTGCCAACGCAGAGGCATGAACCAGAAAGTGAAAGGAGGACAATAGATAAAACATAAACATAATATAATAGATCATTTGGGTGATAACAGAGGATACATGTACAGTAAAACTCCACTAATCAGGCAGAAGATGAGATAATTTTTGGACTAATGGAAATTATGCCCAATTAATACTCCAACATTTTAAATTCAATTAAAAAGATTTTACAGGATAGCCCAAACATAGGGATTTCAAACAATCAGATGGCAGTTTATCATTCCTTCTCTCCAGAGATGCTGCCTGCCCCACCGAGTTACTCCTGCATTTTGTGTCAACCGGCAGTTTATCAATGTTTTACTGTGTCATGAAAGCAGTTGGAGAAAATCTGATTTCAAAAAAGGATAGTTGGGAAGATAAAATGGACAAAATATCAGTAGACAAGGTGGAACAAAAACAGGAAACATAACAGTTTTGAGTGGAAGAAAGGAAATATTTATATGCTCATGAGATTCACGGACAAATGATGATCGAAGGTAGCAACTGAGGTCATGGAGAAAGGTGTACAGAAAGTATGTTAACAGTAGAGAAGTGAGGGTATTAGGCAAGGTGTCAAACACTGAAGGTGAATGAGGCACATCATGTCAGTTTAATTAAAAAGATGATGGAATATGACAGAATGAATTGCTCGTCAGCTTGGAGAGAAAGTGGGCAGCTGAGTAGTGCTGGTAGTGGCTGGAAAAGGATGGTCCACACAAGTCAGTGTGGAACCTTTGCCGCTCACAACTTGTACCAGCCCGATAATTTCTGAAGTTCAGATACCACACAATTTTGGGGTTGAGGGGAGTAGTTAATACAGAGAAAGATTACAACATATGACAGAAGGACATTAGTAAGCTTTAGAATGAGAGACTACATGACAGGTGTGATTTGGCAGCTAACTGTGAGGTAGAGAGATGAAAGCCTGGGTAGAGACTCAGGAAACTAGGAGTGAAAATAGAACCAAACTCCAGGATTTGTGGCTAAGGGACTGGATTGCAAAGTCGGCAAGTTTTGCTAAACTTGAATCATTTGCACCACACCTGGAGCACATTAATGGTCAAGGACAATAGACAGGATATACAGATTTACGAGCATGATATCACGTAGAGACAGAATGTGTCTTTTTTCTCAAGAAAGCATAGGGATACCGTCTTTAAACCAATTGTCTTAGGTAGAATGGAAGCAGGGAGAAGATTTCCACCAGCTGAAGAGCGTAACAAGAGGCTGTCCACATAAATTGTCAAAATGGAACCCCAAAATTTCTTATTCAAAGCAATGTGGAATTCATTGGATAAAGTAAATAGTATAGATGTATTTAAGAGGAAGGGCAACACACAGGGCGAAGGGAGTATTGGGTCATGTTGATGCATTAAGCTGAAGAATGTGGAGGAGGATCAAGTGGAGTGCAGACCAGTTGGGTCACATGGGCTGCTCCTGCAGAGTTTCTCCTCTGACCTCTCAGAAGAGGAGCCATTAACTGCGGGCAGCCTAATACTTGGAAAAGATTAATCGCCCTCAGAAGCACACTATCAGTTTCTTTCCTCTGAAGAAATGACAAACATTTGGGAGGGATGTGACAGGCAAAGATCTTTCATGCACTGATATTATCCTTGGACAAACGGGGCAAAAACAAAGTACTATTGAATGCAGGTTATTTTACACTATTTACAAACAGAATTTTGTACAAATCAATTGATGTTTTAGTTTAGTTTATTGTCCCGTGTAGAGGTACGGTGAAAAGCAGTGAAGAATGGTGCGTTTAAAGATAAGGTTCCTAGCGTTTCTATTAATGTGTTTTTTGTTATATCGAGCTATATCAGATGAAATTACTATTAATATATAACTGCATTATTATGACAGCGCAACTATTAGAGGTTGGATTTTGACTTGAACTGCATTACCCTTTGCACTGCGTGTGACTGTGGTGCACATTGTGGCCAGGATTAGTCTGCTCACCTTATCAGCTGCTGCTGTTTCCACTCCTCAATCCGCTTGTGCGCCAGAACTGATCTCTGCTCGTCCTCACTGGAGCTCGACTGCTCATCCTCATCCAACTCCCGCTGAATGCTCTGCCACTTTTTCACTAATGATGGCATCTTCGTTTTACTCTTCTTATTCTGAAATCGTTTAGAGAAAGCATATCTCTGAAAGTTGTCACATGTCGGCGCCATTTCCAATCAGTCAAAACTGCATGGCAGCACCTGCACAGTGAAGGTATTAACCACTGCTGGAGGTTTGCCAATGGGAGGAGTGTTGTGCCAACTAAGCACGATGGGAGGAGTGTTGTGCCAACTAGCTCCCATCAATCCACTGAGATGAAAATTTAGCAACATAGACTTGGTGGAACAGACAGATGATTAGTGCAACCTCCCAATTCAACTGTATCTCATAATAGTATTACTGTACAAAGGTGTTTTTTTCCAATGCTGATATTGTACTTAGAAGGACAGGATTTGGAAACATCCTGGGAAAGTGGCTTGATGAGACAGGGTCAGTTTCAATTTGCCTGCAGAACGGGGAACAATTCACATGACCTAATTCCAGAGATTGTTGCTGTAGAAATTTTATGCCAGACAGTTTGATGGAGCAAAATGATGCAGTTTGAAGCAGCAAAATGATGCAGTTTGATGCAGCAATACTGCTCAAATAAGGGCTCCACTTGCTTGGCACAGGGAAATAACCCCATGACATAGAAATCAACAGAGTTTAAAATCTACGACAACTGTCTTCAAAATATCCAGACAGCATTTGAAAATTCAGAAGTAGTTTGTCAATGATGGCTGCAGGTTTTAGGGCAATATTCTCTGTGCAGGACCAATTTCAGCCACATGGAAACAAAACCTGCCTCCCCACATGAGTAAGTTCTTACTCGGCATGATACATGGAAAAATAAGCCGAAGCTTACCTTGTCTTTTTTCACCTTCTTGCTCTTCTCGGTTGCTTGAGCCACTGGGGGAGCTGGGAGCACCTCTGGCACTTGTGGAGGCTGCAGAATAGCTGGCGCGGCTGGTATCTGATGTGGTGGAATAGGGCGTGGTATCTGCACTAGGTGGGTCGGTCTGGGCAGGAGAAGAGGTCGCGGGGCAGGCACGGGCTGGTGCAATTGTGGAACAGACATCATGGTGGCCAGCATCTGTGGACCTGCATCTCAACCAAAACAAAACATTGTTCACAATAAAGCAATAATGCTGCAACATCCACAGATCAACTTGATAACCATGAAGAAAATGAGCAGACATAACTAGGGCCACTCAAATGTCAACACCATTGTTTAATATGAGATGTGCACCAGAAGCAACCACAGCCTGGGTGAAAAACAGTGTATGCAAGTCCATGATCAAAAGCACACGCTTCTTAAACACATTACATCTTTAATCAAACTCATCTCCAATTTCCGAGACCATGAAGTCAATATCCCCCAATGCAAGTGCATACATGAATACCCGAACCTTGGATCACAATCAGTAACAAAACAGCTTCCATGGTAATTTTGAACACCAGTAACCCACAAGAATGAGTTCTTAGCCCCTTACTATATTCCCTGCACGCTCATAATTGTGGTGCAAAATTCAGCCTCAACCCCACTAACAAGGGGGCAGATGACACCACTGTAGTGGACTGGATCTCAAACAATGGTGAGACAGAGTACAGCAAAGAGATAGAGAACTTAGTCAAGATAACCTGACCCTCAATGTCAGCAATACAACTGAGCTAGTCATGGATTTCAGCATTCAAGATGCAGAAGTGGAGATGGTTGAGAGCTTGAAGTTCCTGGCCCAAAATGTCAATAATTTATATTGGTCAAATCACATCAACGCCATGGTCAAGAAAGCATATCAATGCCTCTACTCCCACAGAAGGAAACTTGGCACAACTCCAACGACTCTTGCCAATTTCTACATTGTTCACAATAAAGTAATGCTGCAACACTCACAGATCACGATAACCATGAAGAAAATGAGCATGGAGCTTCATAGCAGAGTAAAAGCCTGGCTGCAGAATCCACAGATGGATTTGTCTAACAGTACTGACTAATTTCTCAGCTGAACCCTTCCCATTTACACATCCGATTTAAATAGGGAAAATGCAAATCAACATCTGCTGGCTCCATCTTTCATAGCTTCCCAAAGCATAAGCATGTTCAATACCATTGCACCATACTCTGATTCTCAGCACATGCTTCCTACAACAATGCAACTCAAGAACGCAGTGTCAACACGCCCCCGCTTTTACCTGCGAGCATGGCTGACTGACTGTAGAGCACAGGGTTGCTTCCAATGGTGATGTTCCGTGGCATCGCCGGGGCAGTCAGCACTGCTGCTTTCCGCTTGCCAGGTTTCGCCTGACCTGGGGCTGGTGGATTTGAAGGAGTGCTTGAAGCAGAATTACTCTGAAATACAACCAGCTCCATGTTTAGAAGTATCCCCGAGACCATGCCTGGATTTTACAATCAGTTGAGGGTGGGAGCTGCGAAACCTGACTGCATTAATGGTGCCCTAGATGCTGAGGGGATTATGTGCGGAGCAGGTCATAGTCAAATGTAATATAGGTTCCAATCTGCTGTATTACAACAGTCCGTTTACCCCGGTAAAGAAGGTCTGAGAGACCCTTACTTGATTAAATAAAGGACAGCACAAGCAGAGTTGTAACTCTTTGCTTTCACATGGCCTACACACAGGACAGTTCACTGACTGCGTTGTAAGTCTGCAGAAGATATAATGTACAGATAACAGATGCCTTTCCACTTAACCCAACTCAGTTCACCTTATTTACAAGATTAGGCAATTCTCCTCTGAGGGACCAGATATTAGAAAACTTTGGGGAGAATGGGGGGCTGGGGGGAAGGAAAGAAAGGGATGGGGCTGATGTTTAAAACCATGCATTCCCTACAATCTCACTACCTTTACTGCTGGAGGCTGGACTGTGGTAACTGCTACGATGGAGAGAAGGGGTCTTTCCAAACAATCATCTTCTGTTCCTGGTGCTGGCGGCTCTTTGCTCTCCACTTCCATCTCCACTTCTTGGATGTCACCGTCATCACTTGGAGGGGGAGGAGGAGGAGGAGGAGGGGGTGGGGGTGGAGGTGGAGGGGAGGAAGGTGGAGGTGGGGGTGGGGGTGGGAGATCCAAGGGAAGGGGGGGTTGAGGAGGAAGAGGGGGTGGGGGTGGCTGGGCAGCAATTCCTGCAGAAACTTGACCCGGAGATAATTCTGCATGTGTAGGATCTGATTTAAGCAGAATAAATAAAGTGTTATCAACAGATGGAACGCAGGAGTGAGAGAAACAAACAACCCAAATTACTACATAGGTGAGCTGACTGCAGAGTTTCCTCAGCAGTCTCCTCTGCTCAGCAAGCATGTGTGTACGCAGTATCTCTAAATCCCTGCTAAGCAGCAGAAAAGCCCATCTATCCAAGCTCCCTTAAGGCATCCATCTTCTCCCATGATTTCCATTCCCTCAATATCACATGCTATACCCTGTAGCAGTCATATATCCTCCCAGGGCACTTCTTCTGCCAAACCACTGAATTTGCACAGCAGTCACTCTTCAAGAGTGGACCTCAACCAACAACTTAAGAATAAACACACCCTTCCCATCTCTTCACGTGATCTTTCCAGCAGACTGACTGAGGCCAACCCACAAGAGTAACACTCAGCCCTTCCACTCTGATAAACAAGGAACCCAGTCTGAAGAAGGGTCCCAACCGGAAACGTCGACTGGCCATTCCCTCTACAAATGCAGCCTGACCCACTGAGTTGCTCCAGCACTTTGTTCTTTGCTCAAAGAACCTATGTGGTAGATGGCATGTGGCTATCGCTGGGCAGTTTGGGGCGGCACGGTGGCGCAGCAGTGGAGTTTCTGCCTTACAGCGAATCCAGCGCCAGAGACTCAGGTTCGATCCTGACTACGAGCGCTGTCTGTACGGAGTTTGTACGTTCTCCCCGTGACCTGTGTGGGTTTTCTCCGAGATCTTCGGTTTCCTCCCACACTCCAAAGACGTACAGGTATGTAGATTAATTGGCTGGGCAAATGTAAAAATTGTCCCTAGTGGGTGTAGGATAGTGTTAGTGTGCGGGGATCGCTGGGCGGCGCGGACCCGGTGGGCCGAAGGGCCTGTTTCTGCGCTGTATCTCTAAATCTAAACCCACGGAGAACCAACCCATTAGCTTGCAGGGTGCCTTGTCATACCTCCACTCTCGCCCACTGAAGCGCTGAGCATGTTTTTGCCAACAGTCAGCCTCGAAGTACTGTCGGCTGCCTCCTCCTCCTCGTCCACGTCTGGGAACTCCCACTGCGATTGGCCCGTCTGTTCATTGAGATAGAAATAGCGCCGGTGCTCCCTACGGCGTGACAGAAAGGACACACTTAGTATTGGAGGCAACAGTATGGAGTCCCTGCCAAAGGTGAAAAAATGATGAGTTGTTTTTTGCCAACAGGAGGTTTGGCACCTCCTGCTCCTAGAGATCTAGGACGGCAGAGGTTGGACAGGAAACCTCGTGATTCAATTTTGTTTTAGATTTGATTAAAAAAATATCAGCCACTTAAAAAGAAACGGTTACTAATTTCAGCCCAATTATTGTTGATTTTGAAGAGAGGAAATGGATGCCTAGTAATGGTGGCACTGGGGGCGTCTGATGGGTAACTCAGACATCCCTTTTACTCTAGAAGCAAATAAGGAATTAGTGCAAAAATATTCTTCAAGCTGAAAAATAAAACAGTAATTTTTATATGTATTTAAAAAAAGTTACATGTTTTACAGATGCAGTAAACAGTAAAAAAAGAGAAAAGAAAATAATTCTGACCTGTGCTTCCGGCAATAATCTTGGTCTTCTTTCGCATCAGCTGCAGGAGGCACCTTCCCTCTTTGTTGCGTGGTCGGTTCAGGAATTCCATCCCAGAAATTTCCAGCAAAGCGCAGACATTTCTTGCATGCGCACTCTCTCTCCCGCCCCTTTCCCCATTATCGTTACTCCCTTCCTCAACAAAATTATATGAGCAGTCTATCTGTTCAACTCCAATACTCAAACCCTCAGCAAGAGAAATTGCCAAAATTTTGTGGGTGACATTTTAGGCTGGTCCAATGATTGCTTTTGCTTTTGGGATTTGCACGCATGCGAGTGTGCTACCAAATTAGTAGTTTAGAAAGCTGGCAGTCTGCAACTATTGTTGCCACGTCGTCAAGTGGAGATGGGGAGGGTGGGGGGGTTTGGGGGCGGGGGGTCACAGTTCAGTTGTCACGTGTCAAAGGTGAAAGGTGAAAAAGTAGAAGAGTGCATACCTGTCCCAATGGCAGGACCAGCCTTTTGGGGATGCATTAGATTCATAGTGTTTAATCTGTAAATCAGCTTCCTGCAGTTTACGTTTGAGATATTGGCCATTCAGTGCTCCTTCTCGCCAGTCTGATATTCGAGTCTGAAACCCAAGATGAACGATTAGAATAGAACACTAGAACTACTACAGAACAGGATCAGGTGCAGAAAAAAAGATTACAAATAAATCTCCCGCGGGTATGTAAAGCTCAGGAGAGATGTTCTATCAGCTCGCGGGGACCCAGGGCCAAGCAGTGCTACGGTGGAGGAACCATGGCATAGATTTTGTTGGAGCCGTCAAGATCAGCCAGCATATATTGGATCTGTTATCTATTTTATCTACAAGTGAAGTCAGGGAAGCAGGGCAGGGGAACAGTTTCAGGAACAGTGTGACAAGGCAAGAATGTCCACTCTTAAATCTGGTGCTGGTTGACAACAGGGGACGATCAGGCAAGGGCAGACAGGCTCATTGTCTGATATGAAGGACAAGGCAAGGATGAGATCTCACCCGACAAATGCTAGAGCATGAGGAGACTGGTGGGTGGGCAGGATGCACCACCGTTTAACAGCTGCAAAGACCCCAGTTAGCACTGCTGGTGGATATAGGATGTAGAGGCAGCTTTTATATTCACTGTTATTTCTACTCTCCCTCCTTCACAGATATTCTTACTGCCATTTAGCCCAGAGTCCATGCTGGCTCTCGGAGCATTCATCAGTCTCATCCTCTGTAACCTATTCTCTCACATGCCCATCAACTCCCCCGCCAATGATCGTGCCACGCACGAGACAATTTACAGTGGCCAATTAATCTACCAATCGGCAGGTCTGGGGTGGAAGTGGAAACTGGGGGATGCGAGGGAAACAACCCTGCCATTGGCAACTCCACAAGGGACAACCCAAGGTCGAGATTGAATGCAAGTTGCTACAACTGTGCAGCACTGTGTTCTTCCGGTGGCAAGGGCAGAAGTGGTACAGTGGTATAAAGGAGAATCTCACTGATAATTATAACATTTTAGCTTCAAAATTAGAAATCCCCTCTCTGAAAACTATTCATCCTCAAACACAAGGAACTCTAGGTGGAACAAATGAGTCAGTGTCAAACCTCGATCTGGAGCAGCAGGAAGTGAAAGTTGGAGATAGACTGTCTGCTAATTCCCAGGAATTCCAGTTTACTGGAAAGAGTGTTTGCCAGTTCAGCAATCTGAAACTGACAAAAATCTGGAATCAATATTAACATGACCACAACCACCACTTGCCAGGATGAGTTTCGACATCCTGAAATCATCCCCCCAACCTAAGCCTACCACCAGTTCAAGGCATAATCTCCCGTAAACTGCCCAAAACGCTGCAGGAAAAGGCCCCAGTCAATTGCCCCAGCCAAAGGGCAACCCCCTTTAGACCTTATCCTCTGGAGACCACTGGAACAAACACACAAGATTGCTCCCTGGCCATTTCCCACCCAAGACTACTCCCACACCACATTTGCACTCTTCCCATACCCTCCAAGATGAATCCATCTCAACCCCCTGTTCCAACCCATGATCCGTCTTTCCCCAGAAACCAATCAGCACTTCATCTGCACATCTCCACAAATATCAGCACACATGCACTGTTCCAGACAACATTACTGTGCATGTTAAACACCAGAGAGCAACATGAGCCCAGCCTGTACTGCAGCCTTCCCACCTTCAGTTCACATTCATCATCCTTTTCCTCTGGAGGTGGTTTTGGTGGAGCCGCTGCTTTTTCTGCAGACTCTTCAAGGTCCACGTCATCTTCTTCAGAATCGTCGTTTGGCTTCTCAGGAGCTACAGGGATCAAAGGCAGAGAAAATAGTTAAGAATCCTGAAATTTCCCGCCATGCAATTAAATAGAGGGAATTGTTGCAAGTTGCGTGTGTCAATTTACCACACGGCAGTTCCTTTGTAATCCGTTGGCTGCAGGGACAATGTGAAACAAGGCTGGGAGTCTCTGGGGAGAATGGAAATTATTTTTACTTAGCAGTTATGAGTCTCACTGTAACCATAAAAACCGGCACAGGAATATTTGACAAACTCATTTTGACTATATTCAAAATAACGCCATGGGAAATGTGCTCGTACAGTCCCTCTCCACGAGTGTTTAGTAGTCAGTTTCACACACCACGAATGAAATATGTTTTCTTTTCAAAGAGTCTTGCGACCTCTCAAGACATTAAGATCACAGATTCTGAATATAACATTGTACCAAGACTAAATAGGAAATAGACCACAGAAGCTGGCCACAGTTGCAACAGCAAGTCTAGTTCAGTTCTAATCCTTCACAGCAAACACTTCCGCGTAAAAAAATAAACACTCCCGGAGGGTAACCAGGTACGAAAGCACTCCCGAAAAAGTCAACTACTTAGAAGTTAACAACCAGTAACTTGGTCAGAACTAAAGCCTAGAGATAAAATGTTCCTGACAACCTACCAGGTTCTGTAGAATGCACTTCCTCTGGGGCAGTGTCCTGTTCCAGGTTGTTTAAATCACGACCAGCAGATTCAGGACTGAAGGTGCGAGCAAGTGCCTGCCACTTCCCCTTCCTGTGGACATGCTTACTGCTCTCGGACACCTGCCCATCCTGCACCATAACCTGGCTGCAATCAGACCGTGGACTCGACCCACTGGCGTCGCCCTCCTCCAGTGCTCGGAGCTCTGCCTGTGAAGACCAGCATGGTAACATTGATGAAAATGCTGTATTAAACACAAACAGACACAACAGACAAACACTTTCCTTTGTTGGATGCGGTACTGTCCTTGTCAAAATGAATCTCGTCCGTATGTGCATGAAGGAACTGCAGATGCTGGTTTAAACCAAAGATAGACACAAAATGCTGGAATAACTCAGCAGGACAGGCAGCATCTGTGGAGAGAAGGAATGGGTGCCCAAAATGTTTGCTGTGTGCCGATTTTCACCATGGAACATGTGAATTTCCCACTAAATGGCTGACAAATGTCCTCTGTGACCACCACGGCAACTCAACCTGCATACTTGTGTTTTTAAATCAACCCTTCTTCGTAACCAATTTGCTTAAATCAGTCACCTTTCTCAAACCTATCATTCTCATGGCATGATTGAAAACTTCAAAGAAACACCACGATGTATTCCTCCGATGTACAATCCACAATGTATTTTGAACGCATAATTCCACAATCAGCAAGACCAAGCGCACACCGAGCGATCATGTCGCTGAACACCTATGCTCAGTATGCCTTGGCTTACACAATTTCCCACTTGCCAAACACTTTAACTCCCCATCTCATTCCCATACTGACCTTTCTATCCTGGGTCTCCTCCACTGTCAGAGTGAGGCCCCATGAAAATTGGAGGAACCGCACCTCATATTTCCCATGGGCAGCCTACAATCCAGCATTATGAATACTGATTTCTCTCATTTTAAATAACCCTTGCATTCTCTCACTCCGTCCCTCATCCACCCTAGTCATCCTACTAGTTTCACTGTTTGCACTCCCTAGTTATTATCACTTCCACAGCCAACAATGGACCATTGTGGGCGCCACCTTTCCCATATCATCCTTGCTGGCCTTGCTTTGTTCTTTTCATACCTTTCATTCTTTTGTTCTTCATACCTCCAGTTTCTCTCTCCCCTGAGTCTGAAGAAGGGTCTCAACATGAAACATCACCTATTTCTTCTCTCCAGAGATGCTGCCTGACCCGCAGAGTTACTCCAGCATTTTGTGTCTACCTTAAGTGTAAACCAGCATCTGCAGTTCCTTCCGCCACAATGTAGTATTTATGTAGTATCCACCTGCCGGCGTGGCATTAACCACCGCAAATTCTCCACTCCTCTGACTCACTCTAACCTCTCCCTTCCTGAACGTACAGCCCTCCACTCACTCTGCAACAACCCCGACGTAGTCATCAAGCCGGCTGACAAGAGGTGCTGTGGTAGTCTGGCGTGCTGACCTCTACCGGACCGAGGCCAGACGACAACTCTCAGACACCTCCTCCTATTTATCCTTGGACCATGACCCCACCGACGAGCACCAGACCTTAATCACCAACATTATCACTGATCTCACCTATTCCAGCCCTCTAATGCCTCCAACCTTATCGTTCCCCAGCCCCACACGGCCCGATTTTACCTTCTCCCTAAAATCCATAAACAGAACTGTCCTGGCAGACCCATTGTTTCTGCCTGTTCCTGTCCCACAGAATTAATTTCCACTTACCTAGACTCCATCTTATCCCCATGTCAAATTCCTCCCCACCTATGTCCAACACATCTCACAAGCTCTCCATCTCCTCGATAACTTCCGGTTTCCAGGCCCCCACTCCCTCATCTTTACCATGGATGTTCAGTCACTCTACACTTCCATCCCCCACAAGGATGGTCTTGAAGCCTTCGGTTTCTTCCTCGACCGTAGAACCAGCCAATCTCCATCTACTAACACTCTCCTCCGCCTAGCAGAGCTGGTTCTTACCCTCAACAACTTCTGCTTTGACTCCTCCAACTTCCTCCAAACCAGAGGCGTAGCTATGGGCACTCGCATGGGCCCTAGCTATGCCTGCCTCTTTGTCGGGTACGTCGAACAATCCCTGTTCCAGACGTACACCGGCCCCATCCCCGAACTCTACCTCCGCTACATTGACGACTGCATTGGTGCTACCTCTTGTACCCATGCAGAACTCACTGACTTCATACATTTCAACACTAATTTCCATCCTGCTCTTAAAATATACTTGGACCATCTCCGACATCTCCCTACTGTTTCTGGATCTCACCATCTCCATCACAGGAGACAGACAAGTGACCGACATCTACTACAAACCCACTGACTCCCACAGCTGTCTGGACTACACTTCTTCCCACCCTGTCTCCTGCAAAAAGTCTATCCCCTACTCCCAATTCCTCCGTCTACGCCGCATCTGCGCGCAGGATGAGGTGTTTCACACTAGGGCATCAGAGATGTCCTCATTCTTTAGGAAACGGGGCTTCCCCTCTTCCATTATAGATGAGGCTCTCACTAGGGCCTCCTCTATATCCCGCAGCTCTGCTCTTGTTCCCCCTCCCCCCATTCGTAACAAGGACAGAACCCCCCTCGTTCTCACCTTCCACCCCATCAGCCAGCATATCCAACAAATTATCCTCCAACATTTCCGTCACCTGCAACGGGATCCCACTACTGGCCACATCTTCCCATCTCCTCCCCTTTCTGCTTTCCACAGAGACCGTTCCTTCCATAGCTCCCTGGTCCACTCGTTCCTTCCCACCCAAACCACCCCCTCCCAGGTACTTTCCATTGCAACCGCAGGAGATGCAACACCTATCCCTTTATCTCCCCCCTAGACTCCAACCAAGGACCCAAACAGTCTTTCCAGGTGAGACAGAGGTTCACTTGCACCTCCTCCAACCTCATCTATTGTATCCGCTGTTCCAGATGTCAACTTCTCTACATCGGCGAGATCAAACGCAGGATCGGCGATCGTTTCGCTCAATACCTTCGCTCAGTCCGCCTTAACCAACCTGATCTCCCGGTAGTTGAGCACTTCAACTCCCACTCCCAGTTTGACCTTTCTGTCATAGGACTCCTCCAGTGTCATAGTGAGGCCCACCGCAAGTTGAAGGAACAGCACCTCATATTTCGCTTGGGCAGCTTACAGCCCAGCGGTATGAACATTGACTTCCCCAACTTTAGATAGTGCCTCTGTCTCTCTCTTCCCTCCCCCTTCCCAGTTCTCCCAGTCTTCCTGTCTCCACCTATATCCTTCCTTTGTCCTGCCCCCCCCCCGACATTAGTCTGAAGGGTCTCGACCAGAAACATCACCCATTCCTTCTCTCCAGAGATGCTGCTAGGCCTGCTGAGTTACTTCACATTTTGTGATACCTTCGATTTGTACCAGCATCTGCAGTTATTTTCCTACACGATGTTGTATTTAGCTCTCATTTGAACAAAATTCAAATGTTTGGCGAGGGAAATTATGAAATTGAGGAGAGTTTGATGGCTCTAGGTCTGTACTCCCTGAAGCTTTAAAGGATGGGGGGGGGGGGGGGAAAGAACTCATTGAAATCTACCAAATAATGAAAGGCGTAGTTAAACTGGATGGGAAGAGGTGGTTCCCAGTAGTGGAAGAGTCGAGGACCACAGGACACAGCGTGAAGACTAAAAGGACATACATTTAGAATGGAGGCATAAAAACATAGAAAATAGGTGCAGGAGGAGACCATTTGGCCCTTCGAGCCAGCACCGCCATTCATTGTGATCATGGATGATCATCTACAATCAGTAACCTGCGCCTGCCTTCTCCCCATATCCCTTGATTCCACAAGCCCACGAGAGCTCTGTCTAACTCTCTTTTAAATTCATCCAGTGAATTGGCCTCCACTGCCTTCTGTGACAGAGAATTCCACAAATTCACAACTCTCTGGGTGAAACAGTTTCTTCTCACCTGTTTTAAATGGCCTCCCCTTTATTCTTAGACTGTGGCCCCTGGTTCTGGATTCCCCCAACATTGGGAACATTTTTCCTGCATCTTGCTTGTCTAGTCCTTTTATAATTTTATACGTCCCCATAAGATCCCCTCTCATCCTTCTAAACTCCAGTGAATACAAGCCTAGTCTTTCCAATCTTTCCTCGTATGACAGTCCCTCCATCCCAGGGATCAATCTCGTGAACCTACGCTGCACTGCCTCAATAGCAAGGACGTCCTTCCTCAAATTAGGAGACCAAAACTGCACACAATACTCCAGATGTGGGCTCACCAACACCCTATACAACTGCAGAAGGACTTCTTTGCTCCTGGACTCAAATCCTCTCGTTATGAAGGCCAACATGCCAGTAGCTTTCTTCACTGCCTGCTGTACATGCTTACTTTCAGTGGCTGTTGTACAAGGACACCAAGGTCTCATTGCACTTCCCCTTTACCTAATCTGACACCAGAGATAATAATCTATCTCCTTATTTTTGCCACCAAAGTGGATAACCTCACATTTATCTACATTATACGGCATCTGCCCACTCACTCAACCTGTCCAAGTCACCCTGCAACCTACTAACACCCTCTTCGCAGTTCACACTGCCACCCAGTTTTGTGTCATCCGTAAACGTGCTAGTGTTACTTCTAATTCCATCATCCAAATCATTAATATATATTGTAAATAGTTGCGACCCCAGCACCGAGCTTTGCGGCTCTCCACTGCCTGCCATTCTGAAAAGGACCCTTTTATTCCTACTCTTTGCTTCCTGTCTGCCAACCAATTCTCTATCCATGTCATTACCCTACCCCCAATACCATGTGCTCTAATTTTGCTCACCAACCTCCCGTGTTGGCACCTTATCAAAGGCTTTCTAAAAGTCTAGATACACTACATCCACTGGCTCTCCTTCATCCATTTTACTTGTCATGTCCTCAAAAAACTCCAGATTAGTCAAGCAGGATTTCCCCTTCATAAATCCATGCCGACTTGGACCAATCCTTTTACCGCTATCCAAATGCGCCGTTATTACTTCTTTAATAATTGACTCCAGCATCTTCCCCACCACCGATGTCAGGCTAACTGGTCTATAATTCCCCGTTTTCTCTCTCGCAGGAACTGATCCTGAATCTATTGGACATTGGGAAATGATCACCAATACATCAACGATTTCATGAGCCACCTCCTTGGGTACCCTGGGATGCAGACCATCAGGCCCAGGGGATTTATCAGTCTTCAGTCCCAGTCTACCCAATACTATTTCTTGCCTAATGCAAATTTCTTTCAGTTCCTCTGTCTCCCTTGATCCTCTGTCCACTAGAACATCTGGGAGATTGTTTGTGTCTTCCTTAGTGAAGACAGATCCAAAGTACCTGTTCAACTCTTCTGCCATTTCCTTGTTACCCATAATAATTGCACCCGTTTCTGCCTTCAAAGGACCCACATTTGTCTTTACTAATCTTTTTCTCTTAACATACCTACAGAAGCTTTTACTGTCCTTCTTTATACTTTTGGCCAGCTTCGCTTCGTACCTCATCTTTTCAGCCCGTATTACACTTTTTGCTATCTTCTGTTGTTCTTTGAAAGTTGCCCACTTCTCTGGCTTCCCGCTACTCTTTGCTATCTTTTTCATCTTTTAGTTTTATTCCATCTCTAACTTCCCTTGTCAGCCACGGTTGCCTCTTACTCCCCTTAGAATCTTTCTTCCTCTTTGGAATGAAATGATCCTGCATCTTCTGGATTATGCTCAGAAATTCCTGCCATTGCTGTTCCACCGTCATTCCTGCTAGGATCCCTTTCTATTCGACCTTAGCCAGCTCCTCTCTCATGCCTTTATAGTCCTCTTTGTTCAACTGCAACACTGACACTTCCGATTTAACCTTCTTCCTTGGGGAGGAAGGACGAGGAGGAATTTCTTTAGCTAGAGGGTGGTGAATCTGTGGAATTCATTGCCACAGATGGCCATGGACACCAAATCATTGGGAATACATAAAGTGGAAATTGATAGGTTCTTGATTAGTAAGGGCATCAAAGGTTATGGAGAGAAGGCAGGAGAATGTGGTTGGGAAGGAAAAGTTAATCAGCCATGATTGAATGGCAGAGCCGACTTGACGGGCCGAATGGCCTCATTCTGCTCTTATGAAAATACAGTTTAGAAATTTACAAGCATTCAGGTAATGATACATCCATTGAGTGTGGTTATCACAAAGTATAGTCGGGTATGAAATCTAGTTTAAAGAGACGCTGTCTCCAGGGTATAGTTAACCTTTTTTCTCTCCAGCACCAGTTCCAGCTCTCGTGTATACTCCTCCTCTTCCTCTTTCTCCACCCCCTCCTCCTCATCCTCCACACTCTCCTGAGAAAGGTCCAAGGCCTGCTGATCCTCCTGAGGGGCTTCTTCGACGGGCACAGTGTCCCCACCAGCATCCTTCTCCTCCTCCACCTCCTCTTCCACCACCACCTCCTCCTTCACCACCACCTCTTCTGGTTCTTCCTGGCAAATCAATTTCTTCCGCCATTTTTCCTCCGCTTTCTTCACTTCCTCAGGGATGAGTGGAGCCAGCAAGGATGCAGCAACACCCGATCGCTCCTCCTTCTCACCAGTCAGTGCAAATACACTTTCGTTAACTTCCTTTGGAAGCAGGAAAGAGCAGATTAGAGGGACAACACTCACAGGTGCAAGCATGGGCATAAATCAGAAGTTACGTGTACATCAATGGCCCCATTGAAATAAATGTAGGCTTCCACACAATAATTTTATTTTTCTTCCCCTTTGGGAAAGCAACAGATATCACCCTAATTCACCCCTACCTTCTTCTTCAGGTTTCTGCCATCAGGCTTTGTCAGAGTTTGGTCATGGTGATAGACACCCATGTGTTGATAACTGCTCTCCACTTCACTAGCAGACAGGACCACGGAACTGAAAGACAACACAAAGTAACATGCGTCTCTCCCCGAGCTGCTCAATGGTTCCTAAAGAACATTTTCAAACATTAATGGCTCTTCCATCAATTTTTAAAAGCTATAATAACCAACCCTGCCACCACCCTCCCAAGAATGGATTGCTAAAAGGCTGTTTGAAGGCCTTATTGATTCCAATATGTCGTACAGGGCTCAGAGCTTTATCCTGCAAGTTACATAAAGCTCTTGTTAGACCGCAACTGGAGCATCGTACCTCAGGAAGGAAGTAATTAGTGTAATGCAGATTTAGCAGAATGCCACCAGAGCAAAAAGTGCCTGATGAATAAAACTAACTGCAGGACTCGCTCCATATTCCCATGAATGAGGATGATTAAGGTGCAAGCTAATTGAGTAAAACATCCACGGGCAAATAGAAAAGTTATTTTCTCCAATAAAGAGTTCCATATCACAAGAAATCAACTATTAACATAAAAGCTAGTATAAATCACAAATCTCTACCTCCTCACCTCCCAATAAGGACCAACTGAGGCTGAAAATATTCAAACAAACATGCTAATGAATAATAAAAAATGTGTGGGGAAGCAAACTTCATACAACAAACTCTCACGTGCTAGATAAAATTCTCTGTTCATTTGTCCATTCAGCTAAACTTGTCACTGTTGGTACTTCTATTTTTCCACCATAGTCTTGCAACCCTAAACTCTCAGGCTTAAATATGCTCAACTGTTGAGCATCCACAGTCCTCTTGAGAATGGACTGTGAAAGTTGATAAACACCCAGTGAAGAACACTCAGCCAGGCTTAAAATGCTGGCCCCTTATTTTAAGGGAATTTCTAAATGCCTCTCCGTGGGGAACAGCATACATATCTCGTTTATTATGATTTACTTTTCAGAGATCATCCAATTTTCCCAAGACAAATTTTCTTTTGCCCCATTCTACTCTAATCTCTTCTCAGAAGATATGGTCATCAATCAAATGAACCCCAAGACAAGTGACCGTAGATATTGGAATCTTAAGCAAAACTAAAAATAAGATGCAGGAGGAAAACCTGTATTTTGGGTTAGGACCCTTCTTCGGACTGATAGGGTAAAGGAAGTTGGTCGACGCGAATACTCCAGTCTGACAAAGGGTCCCAATCAGAAACACCATCCATTTCCCTCCACAGATGCTGCAGAACCCACTGAATTCCTCCAGCAGTTGTTTCCTAATCACATGAACCTTCCACGACCCTCGCAAAGACAATATCCTTTGACGAAACCAAAACTAAACGGTACTCCAGGTGCGGTCTCACCAATGCACTATTTAGTTACAGGCAGACTTCCTTGCAACAACATTGCAAACATCCCACTTTTGGTTGGAGAGTTGATCATTAATCCAATTCTTGCTTGGTGATTACAAAATTATAAACTGTTGCAGAATTACATTGCACTGTAATACTTAGCCTCAAACCTTTGTGTGGCACGTTAGAATGCCAATCCATTACCTTTTGCACGCCCTCAACAGTAAACGAATACAGGAACAGACACTGGTAGGTCTAAGATCACCACTTGCACTAGCCAGCATCGAACCACTGGTCGTATCACCCCTGCTCGTGTATATCGAGGTGTCGGACCCCCTGGCGAAACAGCCCTTCACTTTTCACACTATTGCTAGGAGTGGAAAATTGCAGACTGTTTTTTGGTTAGAAATTATGTAAAATGAACATTTTTTCCCACTGATTGCTGGCATCAATAGCTGATCCAAGGAGACGTGGCGCTGTCTGGCCCAGATCCCTCGACCCTCTTGCATACTTGACTCTTTCCAACCTCAAATTGGGCCTCGGGGTTTGCAATTGCTGCGCCTTCTTCATTAACAATGTTTAACTTTCTCTCATGGAAGAAACAAACGAATGTGAACAACCGTCAAGTGTGCATTTCCACGTATTCCAACATAAGAAAAACACAACAGAGGGCACACACGTTAAAATTATGCCAAGCACTCAATTGTGGCATCAGCTCAGAATTACAGGGGCTTGGGAGGAGAACCAAGGGGAGAGTAAACATTCTCGGAACTTGGAGTTAACATGCACAATTGTTTTTGCAATGTGCCTTGCCCTCCAGCGACAAGCCAGAACTTGGTTGACTCAATTGGTCAAAATACTGGTGTACAACATGGTGCGGTCCCCCTTGACAGGGCAGGGTGGACGAGTTAAGGGCATTTTATAGTATGTGCCATATTTTCCAAGTTATTAAAAAATAAAAAATAAAATAAAACGAACATCAGGTTATATCAGTTAATAACAATTATAGATGGCAGCAGAAAGTGCGTTAGATATCTGCTTTGCGAGTGTACATTGACCCGTTGCGGTTGAGTACCCACCTGGTCTGGTAATGGAGTCCCTGAAGCTGAGTGGCCAGGTACTGAGGTAGTTCCCACATCACTTCATTGGTTTGAATATTCCAGTAATAGTAACAGCCTGTATTCTCATCCCACACCTCTTGCCAGTCACCCATCTCCACATTAACTGTAGCAATAAGAGAAAATAACATATTTTGTATCTACTAAATTTACATCTCATCCAAAGTTCACCCTCTCAGCACAGAACTCTCCAGTGTTTAGGACAACGTTGTACAATCCACAAACTGTCTACCATCATCATTAATTTTGCAGTATCCATTCATAGATTGTGAATCTAATATGTGCCATCTTGTGAATGTTTACATACACCTATCAGCCAAGTAATTATGTCTTGAGGAGCCAAAACAATATGACCACCTGCCTAATATGCTGTTGGTCCTCCGTGTGCAGCCCCAAACACAGCAGGGTGCGATGCACTGTGTATTGTGACCCATTCCTCCCGTGACCACCATTAAAATTTTCTGTGACATGTGCCACAGTAGACCTTCTGTCGCTTCGGACCAGACGGGATAGCCTTCATTGCCCTCGCTCATCGATGAGCCTTGGGCGCCCAACACCCTGTCGCCGGTTTGTCCCTCCTCGGACCACTGTCGGTAGGTACTCACCACTCCTGAATGGGAGCACCCCATAAGCCTTGCCATTTCAGAGATGCTTTGACCCAGTCGTCTGGCTATTACAATTTGGCCATTGTCAAAGTCACTCAGGTCTTTACTCCTGCCCATATCTCCTGCATCCAACACATCAACTTCAAGAACTGACTGTTCACTTAATGCCTAATATATCCCACCCCTTGACAGGTGCCATTGTACCAAGATAATCAATGTTATTCACTTTGCCTGTCAGTGGTCATAATGTTTTGGCTGATCAGGGTATTTGTCCATTTTAAATATCAGGTATTATGGTCAAAGCCATCAACTTTTGCTGTAACTCGCAAGTTCTCTTGTTTGCCTCAATGACTTTAGCCATCCGGCATTACGATGCTTATCGTTATGTATTTGGGAACTACAGCATATACAATTTCCTATCTGGTGCAAAACACAAAATCACATTAGCTACGATGAACAAATGTTAAGAATTGTATTAGATTCAAATAAGCAAGATATAAAGATATTATAAAGGGCAGCGAGCCTGGGGATTGGGAGTAAAACCTCAAAATTCAGAAATAAAACAAACCAAAAGATTGAGAGCAATAATAGAGCAGGAAAATAAACGTGAGAGGAACACAAATGCAAATTGTGAAAGGCTCGACAAGTATGCAAAAAGAAAATAGATTACAAAAGACAGACGGGAGAATTTATTCTGGGGAAAATAGCAGAGTAATTAAAGGTTTTGAATCTATCTGCATGGAGCTCAGAAATAATCCCAGCAACGCCAAGAAACTAAGAGTTGAGGGGGGGAGAAATGAAAGGAAATGAGTACGAGTTAAAAGAAAAACAATAGAGAAATTAATAGGACTGAAAACTGATAAAGCCCCAGATAATCCACATCCCAGTGAACTAAATGTAACCATGGAAATAGTAGATGAATTAGTGTTAAATCCTTCCTAAAACCCAAACAGGGCTGCCCTGGCAAACCTATTGTTTCTGTCTGTCCCTGCCCCACAGAACACATTGCCAAATACACCTGCATCCAAGAAGCCTTACATGCCCTTCAATAACTTTCAGTTTCCAGGCCCCAATTGCCTCGTTTTTACTATGGATATCCAGTCGCTTCAACACCTCCATCCCCCACCAGGAATGTCTCAAGACCCACTGGTTCTTCCTTCAATAGAAATCCAATCAACTTCCCTCTACTAACATTCTTCTCCGCCTGGCAGAACTTGTCCTCACCTTCAACCACTTTTCCTTTGACTCCCCGCACTGTCTCTAACTTGAAAGTATAGCCATGGACACTCGCACGAGTCCCAGCTATGCCTGCCTTTTTGTTGGTTGCATCGAACAGTCCACATTGCAAACGTACACTGGAACTATCCCCTTTCTCAGCAATATTGATGACTTCAACAGGGTTGCCTCCTGCACCCGTGCAGAACTCGTTGATTTCATTAACTTTATCACTAATTGCCACTCTGCCCTGAAATTCATTTGGGCCACCCTGACACTTCTCTCTCCCCTTTCTCGATCACTGTCTCCATCACAGAGAAAGACTATCAACTGTTGTTAACTACAAACCTGCCGACCCCAAATTAACTCGACAACACTTGCACCCACCCAGCCTCTTGCAAAGATGCTACCCCTTACTCTCAATTTCACCGTCTTCACCACATCTGCTCCCAAGATGAAATTTCCCATACTAGGACATCAGGGATGTCCTCTTTCTTTAGTAAACGTTGCTCCCCCCCCCCCCCACTGTCATAGATTAATCAATCACCCATGCCCATGATCCCACCACCAGTCAAAACTCCTCCCCCCCTCCCTTTCCGCCTCCGACAGAGACCTCCTCCTCCACAACTCTTTGGTTCACTCATCCCTTCCCATCCAAATCACCCCCTCCCCATGTATGTCCCCCTGCAACCACATTGCAGGCTGAAGGGCCTGTTCCTGCACTGTTGTATGATTTGTATCTATGGTATGAGCATTGAATTCTCCAATTTCAGTTCACTACATCACCCTTACCCCATTCTCTCCCCCACCTCCCCCCTAGGCCACACCAGGACCTGCATGTATTTCCCCCCTTCCATCTACATACCGTCTTCGAGTTTCACAATTTACATAATTCAATACTTTTATCTCACACCTTCTATCTTTTCATTTCTGGTCTTTACCACCCATCACAAAACCCTCCTCACCTTTTTTCACCCTCTACCATCTTATTTTATCGATCTTGGCCCTTCAATGTTGTTTTTCTCAAATCTCCTCTCAACCACCTCTATTCCAAGGAAAAGCAACCGTACAATTTTTCTTCATTGCTATAATTTCCCAGTTCCTGGCATCATTCTCTTACTCTCCCAATTGCATCTTCTCCAGTGCCATCACATTTTTCTTGTAATATGACAACCAGAACTGTACCCAGAACTAAAACTGTGGGTTAACTAATGTTGTAGAGATCTAATGTAACCTCCCAAAATATTTTATCCTTTACTTTGACTGATTGACTTTGTAGCCATTGACTATCGATAGATCGTTCCTGCCACTGAAACAGTCCAACATCCTTCTGTTCCTCCACACCACCAATAACAGCTGTTCACAACCCTTGTCTTGTATTTCCCCAAGTGCATTACCTCACATTTCTCTGGATGGTTTCGCCCAACCAATGTACAAAGAACGGGAATGGTGGAAAAGTAAATTCAACAGGCAAAGGTGTCGCAGGGGGTTATGATATTGCGACTATAATAGATTCCAGATTTTTAAATGGGCAGGAATGGGAACCATGCAGGATGGAAAAGAAAATGGCTGGCAATAGTGTGACAAATATTTGATGCCAAATATATATTACAATTCAAAATCATAGTACACAGCATTTGGAGAAGGATAGAGATACAAAGAATGAGTTTGAAAAATGATTGGTAAGTCACTTAAAATGAAGTAAAGAATCCACATAAAGTAAAAAGACAATTATATGAACAGGTGGGGCTTCAAAAATAAATTCTGAGAGAACACCTTAAGTACCGAGTAAATGTATTACATCCATGAGAACAGGGTAGCATTAATATTTAGAAGATGAAGGCATTGGATAGGATAGAAATAGATAAAGATGGGTGCTAAAATTGTTAGCATCACTCAGTCCCCTGAACTGGATGAGTGGCATCTTAGGTTGCAGAGTTAAAAATACCAAAGGCTCTTATAAATTTACGGGGAGAAATTTATTTTGAAAAATTTATAGATAGGAGCATTGACTTTGGAGACCCAATTTCAGGAGCATGGGTGAAAATTGGATGGTGGGATGGAAAGGATTAGGTAGCTTTTTTAAAGAGCTGACAGTCACAATGGGCCAAATGGTTCACGTTTTCTATGTGTAAAACTCTATGAAAAATACATAGCTACAGCCAGCATCCTATGCAGTGACAACATCAATCATCTAATAAGTTTTGTATACAACACAAAATATTAAATTTTGACCGTGTAATATTAAGCTAACATGTACCTCCAGCCAATGAATATTGTGTATCATAGTGCCATTCAGCCGACATGTTACCGCTCACCACCAAAGCATTCATTTCACTGTCAATGTGATTGTTTGTAGCTTTTTGAGCATTCGGCACAAGTTTGGGTTCTGGCCGAGGTGGTGTGGGTGTTGGGGCTGGTGCCTCAGTGGAAGATGCCGATTCAGAAACAGGGAGAGGAGCTGTAATTGCATCAATCTCCTGTAGATAAAAGACGTTACATGCAGAGTTAGTGCATTCTTCAAAGTCTAATTTCACAAATTCTTCAGTCCATACACAGCACCAGACAATCCAACAGGAAGGGAAAAGTCATGGATAGCACGGAAGGGAAAAGGAAAGACAAGTAAAAGTATAACTATGGACCATGCTGGGTATAAATGGGGGAAGAGAAAGCAAAGGAAAAGGAATGACAGGTAGTGTTAAGCAATTGATCCTCACCGCCATAAAATTTGCCAATGTGCTGTCGATGTCTGCAGGCTTACTGGGCCGGGACTCTGCCTCCTGGGGCTCAGCATCAGGATTGTCCTCATCGTCACTGTCCGTGTAAGCACCCAGCAAACCCAGTCCACCTGAAAGAGAGCAATTCACAAAAAAACAAATTAAAAACAATGTACTCCTGCCCATTCAACACAAGCCCCTGCTTGGAAACACTGACATCATCAGATTAATCTCAGTGTTTGGGGGAATGGTAGATTGTAGAGGTGATGGGACTGCAAACTGACGGATTGGGAATTTGTCCAAAACCACAGGTAGTGAGAGTTATCCATCATCTCATCCAAGTGAGACATGGTGAAGCATTTTCTAAATAAAGGTTAGGAAGAGTGAAAGAATATGGAAACCTGAACATATATGTCATCATTGTTTACGTTCTGTAACTGCTCGGTTTTGTGGTCTATGTCATAAATGTCCAGATCATTATTGACCTGAAACTCAGAGACCAGAATACAAAGAAATAATAGGCTTTAATTGATCTATCCCACCCAGAATGCTCCTTTCAATATTATATACATGATCCCAAGGATACTTTTTGCCTCATATTTACAGTGCAGATACACCAGAATGCTACTGGAGGGTTAAATTACAATAGATTGCAGTATTTTAAGTTTATTCATATTGTCACATGTTCAGAGGACAGTGAAAAGATTTTGTTTGCACACCATCTAATCAAATCACAAATACTATCTTGGTTTGTGTTCCAATTCTCTTCTGTCGTGTTCTGCAAATTCTAATCTCTCCACTGTTGGTTTTTAATGCTTTGGCATTTGCCAAATTCTCTCCCCAAATGGAGATTGCTTAACCTCTCTGACTAATCCTTTGATCTCCTGTTCTGATAATTCAGAATCATGCTGTTGTTGGTATCTTGGCCATCGCATTACAGATGGCTTGCAAATACAATTTTTAAACAAAAAGATACAAAGTAACTTTGCAGGTCAGGCAGCACCACTGGACAGGCAGATGGTTGAACCAAAAGACAGAAGATGTGAGGCAGGTTTGAAGAGTTGTGGATTGTGAAGCCAGAGGTAGGAAAGTAGCAGTGGGTTGGGGGAAGAAATAGGTGGGACACAGAAGGGGAGTGGGGTGGTTAGTTAGAGGTCACCTAAAATTGGAGAAAGCATTGTTCATACCAATGGTTTGTCAGCTATTTGCTTGGTCAAAAAAACCCTTGCGCACATGTCAGCCTATTATATGCCCTGTTTTGTCCTGCCCCATTCCAGCTTTCTTCTCTCCCCCCCCCCTCCACACAATCAGTCTGAAGAGTCTCGACTGAAACATCGCCTATTCATGCTCTCTAGGGATGCTGCCCGACTGGCTGGTTACTCCAGCCGTCTAAATACAATTTGTTGCAGTATTCCTATGAGTATGGAAGTGAGTTGAGGGTGATCTGATTCAAGTGTTTAAAATAATTTAGTATCGAAGGCAGAGAGTGGGTTCCAGGATAAGGAATCACCATCTTACAAACACCAAGCTAGACCTTTTAGGAATTAGACCGTGAGGCAGTTACCTGTGGTCCGGACTGCAGTATCTTTAGTTGTCCCATTATTTGCATTGCTTGAACTTGAATTGACAAATTGATCCGACCCATCTTCTTGCTCATCTGCAAAGAAGAGAGCACAGTTTGAATGTTGTAACATGGCTCAATGATCAAAACAAAACCGTGTCGCCACACAATTACACTGTCACCAGAGTCTTGTTATACCTCCACCCCTCCCAGGATCTGGCCCAGATGATCCTATGAAGACGCAATGGGCTGGTGGGAGGGTGGTGGAAATAAATTCCCAGGGCAAACAAAGATGAAGTACAGCATATATGGGCTGATCACAATTGTAACTGGCATGTGAAAATGAATGCAGAGAGTGATGCATATGCATAGTTGTTGAAGGGTCAATCCAGGGAAACAATAAATAAGTATCCCAGAGCACCACATTTATTATAATGTATAGGAAGGAACTGCAGATTCGGGTTTAAGCCAAACATAGAGTCATGGAGTGATACAGCGTGGAAACAGGCCCTTCGGCCCAACCTGCCCACACCGGCCAACAAGTCCCAGGTTATAGATACAAAACACTGGAGTAACTTAGCGGGACAGGCAGCATCTCTGGAGAGAAGGAATGGGTGATGTTTTGGGTCGAGACCCTTCTTCAGACTGATGTTAAGGGAGAGGGAGATACATACATAAGGAAGTGTAAGGTGTGAAAATAGGACAAATGGAATAGAGACCAAGAAAAATGTAGAATTGATCATTGTTAGCTAAAGCAGAGATAAAATGTAGTCGGAGACAGTAAGACTGGTCGGAGAACTGGGATGGAGGAGCAATGGAGAGAGAGGGAAAGCAAGGGTTACTTGAAGTTAGAGAAGTCAATGTTCATATTGCTCGGGTGTAAGCTGCCCAAGCGAAATACGAGGTGCGGTTCCTCCAATATGCGCTGGGCCTAACTCTAACAATGGAGGAAGCCCAGATCAGAAAGGTCAGTGTGAGAATGGGAGGGGGAGTTAAAGTATTTAGCAATCGGGAGATCAGGTAGGTTTAGGCGGACTGAGCAGAGGTGTTCAGCGAAACGATCGCTTAAAATGAAAATGTACACAGGCAGAATTGAAAGAGTGCAAGGGTTTTATGGGGCTGCACCTCAAGAAGCAATGTTTAAAGGGTGATGCCTTTGTTCTTGCACTTTTGTGTTTTTTTCTTTCCTACCAAGTCATTATATTCTCTTAGGTACACTTAATTTCTCAGCATATCAATGTCTTGATCTTGTCCATTCACATAATCTATCCATATTCTTCGGCAGAATCTTGGCATCTTTGTTGCTCAATTTCCCAACTAGATTTGCATCATTGGCAAAGCAAGAAAGTCATATTGGACCAGAACACACAACAGACCTGGTGGTGCTATTAGCCTTCAGCACTCACTGTCTCAGTTCAGAAGATGGGTGGATCAGCAGAGCAACCCACTGATTCTCCATTCACTGCTACACTTCTCCCTCCCAAGTTCCACTGGCAGTGAAGATTCTCATAGCCTGTACTTCAACAAAGATTCTCATCTGCCAGTGTTTGGCACTCTAAACCACTGAATGGTTGGAGATGGGTGAGATGCCACAAAGGGGGCAGGTCTCAGACCTGGTGTGGTATGGTGGCATGGGGAAAATTACATTTATTAACTCAAATCTTAGCCTAGATACGATCAAGATGATGAATGCAGTCATTCAGAGGGAAAAATGTCGTACGACTGATGGAAAAGGGAACAACCTTAAACCAGAGTGCAGTAAAAGAAACACATAATTCTATTTTCACTGCAGCTATCAAAAATCTAAATGAATGTGCTTTGATTCACCACAGTAACACCATCTGCACTTGGGAAGCAAATAATAGAATTCCTTTCTGAGCACTTCATTGGTTATTTGGATTGTATACTTGCTTCTTCAGTCTGCACACACAGTCTGCACAGTCTGCCATATTATAAATGTATGATCTTATATTGAATTTGTACATTTATATTCATTACAATTAATACTTTGTATAAAGAAACAATCACAGCTTTCAGATGGCTATTTTGCGTTATAATTCTCAATGTATATGGTGTAAGAGAGAGAAAAACTGAGTATTCGACAGATCTACACAATAGCATTGATAGCATTAATGTAAATTTTGGTAATAATATTGCAAAAAAATGTAATAACATTTAATGAATTTTTACACGAAAAGGCTCAAGTCTTCCTTCACTGTTTCATGCATGTCTATCAATAGCATTGTTTTGGTGGTAAGGGACTATTTAACAGATCTTTATGCAACACCAAGCATTGCCAGCTGATCTGTGCAGAATCAGAATCTACATAAAATTCAACATGTCTGTCATGATGCCACATGACCAAAGGATCACTCAACAAGGGAATTCCCTGAACCTCTATTATTCCATCTAATGCAAGAAAATTGAGTCATTAATATTGAAATATTGTTTGTATTTTTCACACTAAATTAGCATTATTAATTGCTGAATAATATTCAGTGTTAGCAAGGAATTAACTGCTAAAATGTGAAATAAAATAACTTCTGTACATTCAAATTGTTGACAAATAATCATGAATCAATATACAACCATAATTAAAAATTAGATGTAGTTTCACTTGACTGGCTTTTGGTAAGAGTCTTATATCAACCTTTGTTTATTACAGAACAAATAGCTGAATATCACAAGATTAACCAAGACAGTTTTCAAGAACTGCATTTAAATTCCAGTATCTAATGGGCTGGTACAAAATATTTTCCTTTATGGATAAAAATAATTAATCCAAATTGCTGTTTAATGCCTAGATTAATTCAGGCTGGAAATACAGATCATTTGTGTCAACTGTAGTCAGGCTAATTTGAAAAAGCTGCTGGGGCATGGGATGTCTTTACTGCTAACATCAGTAAAGCTTGAGGGTCAGTCTCAGGAATGTTGGCAAGGTACACAAGGGTCTGTCAAGCACTCTGGCTGAAACTAAAACACTTGGGTTGAATATTCCACCCAGTGTCTTTTCTTCCAACCCATTGTTATACATTGTAAATAACTGAGGAACTGATCAATACTCATCTTTGGGGCGCAGTAGCTTGCCGACCTGAAAATCCATCTGTTGAGCAATCATCTAGCTATTCTAAGACATCGCGTCAGATTCCAATAGCAACGTCAATAAAGCATGCGCAAAAACATAAGATATAGGGGCAAACTACAAAATCCCAAACTTCTTCCATCATTCAATAAAATGGAGGCCGATTTGAGCCTTGACCGCAACTTCAAAGAAGAGCACCCCGTCTTGAAAAGCCAATGGAATGTTGGCCTTCATAACAAGAGGAGTTGAGTATAGGAGCAAAGAGATCCTTCTACAGTTGTACCGGGCCCTGGTGAGACCGCACCTGGAGGACTGTGTGCAGTTTTGGTCTCCAAATTTGAGGAAGGATATTCTTGCTATTGAGGGCGTGCAGCGTAGGTTCACTAGGTTAATTCCCGGAATGGCGGGACTGTCGTATGTTGAAAGGCTGGAGCAATTAGGCTTGTATACACTGGAATTTAGAAGGATGAGGGGGAACTTATTGAAACATATAAGATAATTAGGGGATTGGACACATTAGAGGCAGGAAACATGTTCCCAATGTTGGGGGAGTCCAGAACAAGGGGCCACAGTTTAAATAAGGTGTAGGCCATTTAGAACGGAGATGAGGAAGAACTTTTTCAGTCAGAGCGTGGTGAAGGTGTGGAATTTCTCTGCCTCAGAAGGCAGTGGAGGCCAGTTCGTTGGATGCTTTCAAGAGAGAGCTGGATAGAGCTCTTAAGGATAGCGGAGTGAGGGGGTATGGGGAGAAGGCAGGAACGGGGTACTGATTGAGAGTGATCAGCCATGATCACATTGAATGGCGGTGCTGGCTCGAAGGGCTGAATGGCCTACTCCTGCACCTATTGTCTATTGAATATGCAAAGACTCAGGTTCATGGCTCCCTAGGGTAAATAATTCCATTTACAAAATCCTCTCTAGTCTGAGTTTTAGGTAGTCAATCATTTTATCCTATGCACCAAATTTGATTGCTCTACAGTGGTGAGCACCTACCCGTTCATGACCATAAGACATAGGAGCAGAATTAGGCCATTCAGCCCACCAAATCTACTTGATCATTCAATCACGGTTGATCTATTTTCCCCCCGCAATCCCATTCTCCTGCCTTCCTCCCATAACCTTTGACACGATTACTAATCAAGAAACTATCAATCTTTGCTTTAGAAATACCCAATGTATTGGCCTCCACAGCCATCTATGGTATTGAATCCCACAAATTCACTAATTTCTGGCTAAATAAATTCTTCCTCATAGTCCATTCTAAAGGTACATCCTTTTATTCTGAAGCTGTTCCTTCTGGATCTAGATGCTCCCATTACTGAAAACGTCTTTTCCACGTCCACTCATTCTAAGGCTTTTCATTATCTGGTTCAATGAGGTCCTCCATTATCCTTCTAAACTCCAGTGAGAACAGGTCCAGAAACTTTAAACGCTCTTCATATCTTAACTCAATCATCCCAGGGATCATTCTCATAAACCTCCTTTGCACCCTCTCCAAAGCCAGCACATCCTTCCTCAGATACGGGGCCCAGAACTGCCGACAATATTCAAAATGTGGCCTTACCAATACCTGATAAAACCTCATTATTATATCCTTGCTTTTATATTCTAGTCCCCTCAAAATTAAAGCTAGCATTGTATTTGCCTTCCTTACTGCCAACTCAACATGCAAATTAACCTTTTGGGAATCCTGTACCAGCACTCCCATCCCAATTGCACCTGATTACTTAACCAGCTTGCTATTCAGAAAATCATCTATACCTTAATTCCTTCTGCCTAAGTCTATGACCGTAATCTTTGCTATGCTGTACTCCATTTGTCACTTTTCCCCCTCTCCCAGCCTGTCCAACTCTTTCTGCAACCTCCCTGCTTCAACATTACCTGTGTCTCCACCTATCTTCGTATGATCAGCAAACTTGGCCACAAAGCCAACAATTCTCTCATCCACATCATTAACATACGTGAAAAGTAGCAGACCCAGCACCTACCCCTGTGGAAAACCATTAGTCACATGCAGCCAACTAGAAATTCCCACTCTTTGCCTTCTGCCAGTCAGTCAAACGTCTTCCTATGCTAGAACCTTGCCTCTAATTCCATGGGGTCCCAGCTTGTTGAGCAGCCCCAACCATCACATTTCATCCTTTTTCCCCTTATTATTTTTTTATTATCTTTATTCCATAATCGATAACACAAAAATTATCAAATAACTCAGTGCTCACTCAGTCCTACTTAGAGCAAGACCTTCTTCCTCTTTTACTCCACCCCTTGTAACTAAGGCACCATTCCATTTGCCTCCACAATTACTGCATGTTATAGTTGCATGCTGACTTTGTACTTCATGTATGATTAAAAAGTTACCCCGAATAACAGTATTCCAAATTTTAAATACCGCCATTCTATTCTTCCCACCACAATGGATGACCTCAATCTCCAATATTTTACTCACATATTTAACCCATGTCCCTTTGCAAGTTCTGCCATCTTACAATGTTTTACCACCATTGTTGTATCAGCAAACTTCAAATTATCACTGGTATCTTTATATAAAAGGTTGGTATTGCTTGCAAGAAAATTTATTTTTTGTGTTAACATTTTTTTTCTATTCTGTTTTGTAGTTTAGCACAATCTGCAGCCGTTGCCACTTTCATTTCACTGCACATCTTGTATATGTATGTGACAAATAAACTTGACTTGTTTATTCATCTTATACTACCCCCAACCTTGTGAGCCTTTATATTGAGGAGCAATCTATTATGGGGTGTAGCAGGTTGCCACCAGGTGTCACCACAAGGGAATCATACCTTTGCTTTTTTGGCAAATCAAAATATTCAATCCATTTTGACAAAGGGTCTGCCCAAAACGTTGAAGAAGGGCTACAATCCAAAATGTCACCTATCTATTTTCTCCATAAATGCTGCCTGACCCACTGAGTTACTCCAGCATTTTGTGAATATATTCAACCCATTGGCTTTGCTATCTAATTAGTTGCATCCTTAAAGAACTCAGAATAATTGTGTTATACATTTGCCCCATTCTAAACTATGTTGACTCTGCCGAATCACATTCTTTTCTAAGCATTATATGGTTGGTTACCTTTGCATTTTCTCAAATGATTTAACTGCTTTGTAGCTCTCTCTTTTTTTTTGTAAAGGTTACATTTGCTATCCCAACCCTTAAATCTTTTTAGAAATGAAAATATCTAATCGTATTTGTATCAATTTCTTTCAGAACATTGGAACATAGTCCTTCATGATATCGTTTTTAGTCACCTACACTATTACATTTTTTCCTCAATTATAAAATTGTGACCAACCCCACATTCTGGTACATTTATTGACGACATTTGCAAAATAACCACTTAGTTCGATGCTATCCTCAATATGTCCAGGTAGTTCTTTGAAATATAGCTCAGTGGAATACACACAGGCTACGTTTTATGAAGTAATTATTTCGTTTTAGTTTAGAGGTTTAACAAACAAGCCTTCTGCCCACCGAGAATCAATCATCTGTTTCCAGTAGTTGTTATCCCACTTTTACGTCTACTCCCGACCCACACGTCATTTAAACTCAACAATGTTAATTTATTGCAGAACTACTTTATGTTCCCAACAGATCAAGTTTTTATTTGTTGCGTTTCCTTCACACTGATCGGACTAGTACATAGATAGGATAGGTTTCGAGTGACATTGTCCACGCGCGGGGAGGTGGAGTTAGAGTAGGTGAGGCATCTTGGTCGGCAGCCATAGCCGAGGCAAGTTGGTCTGAATTGTTACAAGGGACACATGTCCTTGACAGTGGCGGCATCGCGCGGTGTGATGAGTGGGGATAATCCTCATCGGCCCATTTGCCCAGTGTGGGGTGTTGTTGGCCCAGCTCTGGCCTCCCTTCCCCAGCCAGGCACGGCCACCCCCAACTCACCCTCTGAACCCGAGCTTTGGTCCTCCTTGTGATCGGACTCCAGTTGTAGGATGGGCCGACGCCGGCTCTGTTGCAGGCCGATTCGCGCTTTCTTCCCCATCGAATCGGTCTCCAGGCACGGCCTAGGCCGCTGCCCGCTGTCGGGGCCCAGGATGGGCCTACTCCTAGAGCCGCGCTCGGGCCTCAGGCTCCGGCCGCGCTCGGGCCTCTGGCTCCCACCTGCTCCTCCGGCTCCTCGAGCCGCTCTCGGGTATCGGGGCTGCGCAGGGCTGGACTGGGCTCGGCTCCGGCTGCTCCTCCGTCCGCTCGGCTCCGCGCTCCGCTCCGCTCCCGGTCTGGCGCGCAAGGGATGACCTCACCCGTAGATTATTTAAATAGATGATGTCATGACGCCGGGGTCACGCCAGTGCCGTTGAGAGGAGGTGGAGCGCGCACTGCCGCCCGGTGAGGCTCCCGCTCCAGCCCGCGCGCGCTCGCGCACGCGCCTCCCTCCCGTCAACCCAGGGTAGGGTATCCGTCTCACCCCAAGTCAAGTCAAGTCAATTTATTTGTATAGCACATTTAAAAACAACCCACGTTGACCAAAGTGCTGCACATCTGACTAGGGAAAAAAAAAGAAACATACAGTGGCAGGCAGCCAAACACAACGGCGCGGCCATCTTGAACAAAATGTTAATTCAATCACCCACAGTCCAACAATAAAAGCACTAAACAGGCACCCAAATTACCCAACCCCAAAAACCCCCCAAAACACAGTCCAACAATAAAAGCATTAAATAGGCATTCAAATCACACACCCCAAAACCCCCCAAAACACAGTCCAACAATAAAAGCATCAAACAGGCACTCAAACCACCCAACCCCAAAAACACACAAAAAAAGAAACATCCATCAAAGAAACATCCATCACAGTGAGTCTCCTCCAGTCCTCTCTCTCCTCACTGTGATGGAAGGCCACAATGTCTTTCCCTTCTCCCGCTGTCCTCGCCCGCAGTCAGGTTGTTGTGGTTGCAGGCCGCACCGGACGGTCCACAGCGGGCCAAGCCCAAGGCGCGTCGCGTCGCAGCCACTCCCGCAGGGTGGGGTATTCGTGTCTCAGCCCCAGGGTGGGGTATCCGTCTCACCCCAGGGTGGGGTATCCGTCTCACCCCAGGGTGGGGTATCCGTGTCTCAGCCGCAGGGTGGGGTATCCGTCTCACCCCAGGGTGGGGTATCCGTCTCACCCCAGGGTGGGGTATCCGTCTCACCCCAGGGTGGGGTATCCGTCTCACCCCAGGGTGGGATATCCGTGTCTCAGCCCCAGGGTGGGGTATCCGTCTCACCCCAGGGTGGGGTATCCGTGTCACCCCAGGGTGGGGTATCCGTCTCACCCCAGGGTGGGGTATCCGTGTCTCAGCCCCAGGGTGGGGTATCCGTGTCTCAGCCCCAGGGTGGGGTATCCGTCTCACCCCAGGGTGGGGTATCCGTGTCACCCCAGGGTGGGGTATCCGTCTCACCCCAGGGTGGGGTATCCGTGTCACCCCAGGGTGGGGTATCCGTCTCACCCCAGGGTGGGGTATTCGTGTCTCAGCCCCAGGGTGGGGTATCCGTGCCACAGCCCCAGGGTGGGGTATCCGTGTCACAGCCCCAGGGTGGGGTATCTGTGTCTCAGCTCTAGGGTGGGGTATCCGTGTCTCAGCCCCAGGGTGGGTTATCTGTGTCTCAGCCCCTGGGTGGGGATCTGTGCCTTCTGCTCACACCTAATGGTGGGGTACTTGTGTCTCCCGGTTACCTCAGGGTGGGGTATCTGTGTCTCCCCTCGGTCCCAGGGTGGGGTATCTGCCTTCCCACAGCCTCATGGTGGAGTATGTGTGTTCCAATCACCTCAGGGTGGGGTATCTTTGTCTTCTCTCAGTGCTCGGACGGAGTATTCAGGCCTCTCCCCTCAGCCCCAGGGTGCGTTATCTGTATCCTCGGCCCCGGAGAGAGGTGTCAGTGTCTCCCTTTAGCCCTGGAGTTGCATAATGATGCCTCTCCTCTCAGCCCCGGGGTGAGGTATCTGTGTCTCCCCTCGGGCCTGGGGTCAGGCATCTGTGTCTTCTCTCTGCCTTGGGGTGGGGTATCTCTTTCTCCCACTCACCTCAGGGTAGGGTATCTGTGTCTCCTCTCAGTCCCAGGGTGGGTTATCTGTGTAAGAAGGAACTGCAGATGTTGGTTATAACCGAAGATAGACACAAAAAGCTGGAGTAACTCAGTGAGACAAGCAGCATCTCTGGAGAGAAGGAATGGGTGACGTTTCAGGTATCTGTCTCTTCTCAGGCCCAAGGTGAAATATCTATGTCTCCCCTTAGGCCCGGGGTCAGGTGTCCATGTCCCCCCTCAGGCTCAGGGTCGTTTGGAGATAGGGGGAGATCTTCAGCCGCCCAACCTAATGAGAGTGCAGCCCTGGCATTTCTGAGTGTACACCACATCTGCCACATCCATGGCAGTGACCGTCTTGCGCTTGGCATGCTCATAAAAGACCACATCCCTAATCACATTCTCCAGGAAAACCTTCAGCACCTCGCGGGTTTTGTAGATCAGGCCTGAGATCTGCTTGACACTGCCATGCCATGCCAGGCCAGGTGGCGGATGGCTGGTTAGGGTGAGGTATCTGTGTCTCCCCTCAGGCCCAGGGTGAAGTATCTGTGATAGACAAAAATGCTGGAGTAACTCAGCGGGCCAGGCAGCATCTCTGGAGAGAAGGAATGGGTGATGTTTCGGGTTGAGACTGAAACGTCACCCATTCCTTTTCTCCAGAGATGCGAAAAATCACCCATTCCTTCTCTCCAGAGATACTGTCTGTCTATCTTCGATTTAAACCAGCATCTGCAGTTCTTTCCTACACATGAAGTATCTGTGTGTCCACTCAGTGCTGGGATTGGGTGATTCTTCTCTATTTCTGGGCGAGGGTAGGGTATCAGTGACTGCCGTCTGCCCATGAGGGAGAAAAAATTGTCAGGAGACCATTCTGTCTTCAGTGCTTTACTTAATCTGCAATGCCAACCTAATTGATCTTAACCTGGAGGTAGACACAAAATGCTGGAGTAACTCAGCGGGACAGGCAGCATCTCTGGAGAGGAATGGGTGACGTTTCAGGTCGAGACCCTTCTTAACCTGATCCTTCTCCCCATAGCACTGCAAATTCTTCCGTTTGGATACTATCCAGTTCTCTTTTGAATACTGTTCTTGAATATTGTGTACACTATTCATGGTAGTGCATTCTTGACTCGCTTACTTCATGCCCTCTTCTTTTTGATCCTTCCACCTATGGGAGGATTGCTCTGAACCTTGCATGTATTTACAAACTTCTATCAGATCCCCTTACAACCAACTCTGTTGCAAAGCCAAAAATCCAACTTCAGTTCTGTCTACATCCATAATGCTTGGAATAATTTTGTTAAATCTCTTCTGCAACCTCTTGTAAGCCATCAAATCTTTTAGACGAGTCTAAAACTGGATATTACACTCAAGTTATGGCTGGGCCAATCTTTTGTAAAGGCTTTCTTTAGAAAAGGCTTCCATGATCTTGTATTCTGTGCTTCTATTTATGAAACGTGAGGTCCTGAATGCTTTATGATTGATCCCATTTTTAAACTTGCCCTACCACTTTCAATGAACAATATAAATATCTCAAAATCTCTGTTTTTGTACTCCTTTTAAAATTGCCCCCTCCAGTTTATATACCTCTCATTCTGTCTACCAAAATATCTTTATGTTTTGCAGCATTAATTTTCTCAGTCCGCGGATTCGCTGTTTTCCTTAGGCAATATTATAGGCTTATATTATTATATTATTCTTTGAAGTAATAACCTATTTCTATTTTGACTGGAATGACAGAACCAATTTTCCTGTTGGTTTTGAATTGCAGGGCAATATTACTCAAAACACAAAGTGCTGGAGGAACCCCACAGTGACCCGGGTTTGATCCTGACCTCGGGTGCTGTCTGTACAGAGTTCGCATGTTCTCCTTGTGACTGCATAGGTTTTTACCAGTTGCTCTGGTTTCCTCCCACTCTTCAAAGACGTGCAGGTTTGTAGGTTAATTGGCTTCGGTAAAAATAGCAAATTCTTCCTAGTATGTTGGATCGTGCGGGGTGATTGCTGGTAGGCGCAGATTCGGTGGGCCGAAGGGCTTGTTTCCACGCTGTATCACTAAACTAAACTAAAATATGGCATCTTCAACATGTTGGTCAGGAGAGCTGGCAAGACTGGTTAGGATAGGTTGCTATTGGATGAAATCATAGGCATTCACATCAAGGACAGAGTCCCACGTAAGGGGGTATCTGTCCTTGATAATTCCCCATTCCTTTTTGGTTCTCAGTCAGATGAGAGATGCATTGTTGGGTGATCGTAGGGAGAATAGAGGAGACACCAGATTGTCCTATTCATGATGGCAAAGCACACTATTTGAAGATGACATTCCTACACCCTCTGGATTTCTCTCTGAGAAGTGACACAAGCATTGGTGCTGTTGCCTTACAGTTCTAGTGACACTGACTTGATCCTGATCTCATGCTGCCTCCATGTAGTTTGCATGTGTTTGAGAGCACTGAATGCTCTGGTTTTCTCCCACATCCCAAATTTATGCTGGTAGGTTAATAGTCTATTGTAAATTACTCTTATGTAGGTTACAGAAAATGTTGATAGGCATGTTAGAGTGAGTAAGTTGCATTATGTTCTCGATTTGCATTAGCGGAGCAATGTTCAGGCCCATCACTGTTGGGATTGCCCGTGAGGTGCTGACATACCAACAGTGGAGTGGAACCTAAAATAAAGTGGAGTTGCCCAAGTATGGTTTCCTAAGGTGGATTTGCAATGGCACACCATCTACTTCAAGGACTTGACAAAGCAAGGTGTTGCCGATTTGGAAAGGAGATTGAGAGGACTGAAATCAGGGGGCTTGTGAGGAGTTAGAGAACAGCACAACACAAGATTACCACTATAACCACGCCGAACATGATACACAAGAGAGAATCTATGTACCTCCATTCGCTGCATATTCATATACCTATCCAAAAGCCTACTAAATGCCGTCATCATATCGACCTCAACCATCAACCCCAGCACTCACCACTCTCTGTGCAAAAAATAATTGCCCCTCATCTCTCCTTTAAACGTGCCCCTGCCATCATAAAGCTATGCCCTCTAATATTTGAATTTTCCTTCTGGGAAAATGGTTCAGACTGTACCCAATCTATGCCTCTCATTTGGCCATTATTGGTTGATGCCTATTCTATTTTTCCCTCTGAAACCTATTTTCCAGCCTTCTCCCCGTCACCTCTGATGCTCTTACTAATCAAGAACTATCAAACTATGCTTTTAAAAATACCTAATGACTTGACCTCCACAGCCATCTGTCTGCCCGAACCGGTCTACCAAGTCCACATCGATCATCCATCACCCATTCACACTAGTTCTATGTTATTTCACTTTCTCATCCAATCCATACATACAAGGATTAATTTTCAGATGGCAATTAAGCTACAGATCTGCACGTCATTGGGATGTGTGAGGAATCTGGAGGAAAGCCACGCAGTCACAGGAAGAACGTGCAAACTCTATACAGGCAGCACCCAAGATTAGGATCAAACTCTGTTTTTTGGTGCTGGGAGACAGCATCCGTTCCTGTTGAGTCTATGTGCCACTCTAATTCAGGATCATGTTTGAGAATCAAGAAATCTAATTCCCACTTGTGCCAAAGGGACATGTACTGTTTGAAGATGAACAACAATTAGGACAGCAAAACAACATATCAGTTTATTTATAATAAAGGAATTTCCAAAATATCATTCTGTAACAAGCGACAATATCTGGCACAGAGTTGAGAACAAAGGATGCAATCTGGTGAAAAGTAGGTCGTTGTGAATAAGCAACAAGCAGAGGACAAGGAGTGTCCAATCCTTTGTTAAAGCAGATATCATTGAGGAAATTCAGAACCTATGTTGACTTGATTAGAAGTTCCACCTCAGCTGTGGTGTGTGTATTTTTTCCACCAACCAACTCTCTGGGCAGGTTGGGAACGTGGTTCCAAAGATTGGAAAAAGAAAGCTGAAAGGGTCACAGCATTTGCACGGATCTGTTCCTTTGGGTTATTAAAGAAGGACATACAATCTCTCACATATGAATTGATCCTCTCAGGGAAATCCTTAATGAATTGTTTTGAAATGTCCCTCAAGAACTCTGTGTAATCCAGGACAGGCTCCCCCAACTGTTCCTCAATCATTGAGAATGCTTCATCTGAACCAATAAAGGGGATGACCAGACGAAGGGTTGAGTTACAAGCTCTGCTCACCTCCTTACTGTTTCCATTCAGGTGCACCAACAAGCAAACCAAGTTTGAATGGAATTGTCGGCACAGGTAAGATTGGGAATCTCTACTTGCACATTTGGCTAATTTCCCCAACACAAAAAAAGCTTCGGCTCGCACTTTATCACTTTTGGCTTCAAAGAATGGTTGGATTCCAGTAAAGATTTTTAATACGAAGGGCCTGATGGTGTTTGCTCTCAACTGGTCTACATACCTTGACAGGCACAACAGCACCTCAAACATAAGCACCTCATTATCATTTTCCCCCGTTATCATCAGAGATGTCATTGCGCAGAGCACTGGTCGGGAATATTTCTCAATGCTGTAAGGAGCTCCAGATGTAATGTTGCCCAAACCTCGGACACAGAGAAACTGCACAACTGCAGAAGTGTTAAGTAAACATCGAAGTAATCTGTTCATCAGGATGTCCGTGAGCTGCAGTTGCATAGCCAGTGGAGACTTTAAAACTTCACCAAAGAAAGCAGCCACGGTGACTTTCTGACAGTCTTGCACAGTGAGAATGAAGGCTGCTAGCTGTGCTACAATTACAGTTAGACCAGGGGTAGCACATTGGACCATTGCTTTGGCCAGTAGTATCACCCCCCTGTGGGACTTGCGTAGGTCCATCATCTGGTCCCAGCCTCCAGTTTCCACCATGAAATGCACTACTTGTTGATTGTTTGATTGATTCAGCAGCTTTATTAGCATCTCCACACAGTTCACACACACATCTCTGCTGGTAGACGTCTCAGGCTCAGCTGAGAATTCTCTCTGCTTCAAATCGTGATGGGGAACAAAATTCTTGGGTAGGCACACATTGACAAAGGAGCAGTGATGGACGAGCAGTGTGCTGAATAATTGAGGGAATAAGTTGATTACAGTCTCCTCAGATTCTGGAGTGGACATCATCTCATATAATGCACATATAGGCGCTAACGATTCAAGAGCTGATGGTTGAGGTGGGCTCTCATTGGTGGAACAGGGCTTCCTTTCCCCAGCGGATCGCTGTTTATTTAGTGTATGCAACAGTTCTGTCATTGTAAGCAGGGCACATTGTCTTTCCTCGGCAAGTGATCTCCAAATATCACTGATGTACTCGTCTGAAGTTATAGTGTAAGTGAGGAGACAGGCCACAACTGTTGCTGTGTTATGTGAGGCAAGAATTGCAATGCTGCGTAAAACTGAAAGTCTCACCATCTTGTAAGGAACATGCTGCAGTGGAACCCTCAGCATGTTAAGGATTTCTGAGACCTGATCCCAAAGTTCACTGCCACGTTTTTCAATGATGGTTTTCATGAAGATGGCTGCTGCACTGGAACAACTGGGGTGCTGGTCAGCCAGTCCTTTGAAGAGTGCAAAGACTAAGTTGGCCAACTGGTCATGGGGCAAACATTTGGAGATGACTTCTGTGATCTGACAGCATGTTTGGAAGAAAATTGAACGTTTGTGATTGACTAACTGGTCTTTGACTGCTTTCAGAACCTCAAGGTCCTCATTATGCTGTTCTAGGTTAGTGCTTTCATATAATAACTGAATGGTCAGGATGATGTACAAACTCTCCATGGCCTTCTGGCCAACGATTACTGATGGATCTGCACAACGCGGCATCAGTTGTCCAATCAAACACCCCAAGTTTTTTAGTGGTGATACATTATTAACATAGAATGCCTCCAAGTAATATTTCAGTAGCTCTAAAGTAGTACCCATTGCTCTCTCTCTTTCATGGTCCTTTCTTGACACAATCCAGTTTTCCAGTTCTATGAATATTGCCTGAAGACTTTCAGAAGACAGGTCCTGAAGTAAAATTTGCTTCAGAAGTTCTTGCAGAGCAGTCATGGTTTGGCCAAAGAGAGTTGAAGGCTCCTCGATGTGACCATCCTCAATATCCTCACTTCTCTCTAGCTCCGTGGGTACCAAGCTAAAGGTGCTCATCAAGCAGGTTTGGACCAGCCGTGAGGTGTCAGGTGGGGTTGATTCAGTGTGTAGCTGTACAAGGAAAGTGCTGGCCTTAATTGCTAATTGTCGAACAGGACTGTGTAGCAGGTCTGGTGGCTCAGCCTCAATGAGTTGCTGCATGAGTCTCAAGAGCTCCCCTTTTCTACTGAAGTTGAAGGGAACTATCTGGTGACTTGAAAGTAGGGATCTAGCTATCAGAGTCACTGTCTTTATCAGACTGAGCTTCAGTGTGAGATCTTTAGATTCAGGCTTTATTCCTTGCCGACAAGGATTAAATTGATTTATCACAGCTGGCAGAATGTGGGTCTCAATTCTTGATCGAGCTAGTTCCTCAGGTGCATAGAGTGCCATGTTCCCATAGCAGAGAACCAGTGTGCTTTTAGCTTTATCCCCATTTACATCAGGCTTATCTCGAGGCATATTGAAGAAATTATTCCCATTCTTAAACATGCTGGAGTGCGAAAATTCCTCCAGGCTACCAAGAGTATCATCAAAGTGGGTCATGGCACACAGACCAAAGGCAATGGCTACGCTCTCTCTCTCTGCACTCTCATTATGCTGCACACTCAGTAACATTTGCTGAAGCTCTTTCTTTATGTTCTTATTAGGCATCTGGTGGAGCACTGTCCCAAGAGATTTATAGAGGAAAGCTTTTTCTTGTGGGCCACAGTGGTTGGTGTCAATCTGTTTGCACATTTCATCACTCAGCTTGCTTGTCCAATCCTCATCGTAAATGGCATTTAGAGTTCTGGACAAGAAGAGCAGCAGTTTTTCCTCCCATTCCTGTTGTGGTAGAGATACTTCTGAATTCTCCAGTAAATAGTCCGTTAATGACGGAAGTTGCTCTTCCCAGTCTGGCACTATTGCTGGATGAATACTGAAGCTCAGAGCTTGCAATAGTCTCAGTGCAGCAGCACCTCGGCTTCCTCCCTGATAAGGGCAACAAGAAATAAGGAGGAGTCGGGCCAACAGTGCCTGTGCTTTTGGGAGATTCTCATCATAAATTGGTAGAAACCTTTCACTGCTAGTGTGTAGTTTCCTTTTTGCTATATGTGTTAAGCAATTGCAGATTGTTGTTAAAGCCTTGGTATACTGGGCCTTTGTGACACATCCCAATAGGAATGGCCAGAGAACAGCTTCCATCTTCACTGTATCTGTGATCATAAATATCACAGTTTCACATATTGAAACTAAATCTTCATCCGTAACGTGATCTAGATGGCTGGATGCTGCTGGGGTTCTTGAATCAGTGGGTGTAGTACACTGTTTGATGAGGAATTCCACCATTACCTCTCCTCCATCCAGCTCAAGGTAACCTTCTTGGACAAGGGCACATATTACCTGAGCAACCTGCTTCTTCTCCATATTGCTGCTCGTGTCCAGAATGACTGGTTTTATTGCAGCCATGATCTGGGTCTTCTGTCCCTCCAGGTGTGAGGAGGAAGAGCTGATGAGATGTCTCAGCACATTAAGTGTTCCTGCTCTCATGTGCTGATCACTATTTTCTAACTTCCCCAAGAGAAAGTTAAACACTGAATCTGTGTAAGTCGATGCCAGAACTGTGAAACAGGAAAGGATTGCAATTTGACTCCTGGTGTGAAGTTGATTATTAAGATCCACTGATAGACAGATCTGCTGATGAAGACTGCTGAGTAGATTGTCCATCAGTGTTTTCAGCCCAACACACCTCATTTCTGTGGCAATTTCCAGTATCCGACACAGACACTCCGTGATGGAAAAATGCCCCACCTGTTTCTCGTAGAGTGCCAGGATGCCTAGAATTAACGTGGGCAACTCTTCTTCTAGTTTGTCCTTGGGCAGTAAGTTACTGATGTAGCCAAGGGCTTCCACTGTGGGGATGTTGAACTTGGTGGGCTCCTTCTCAAGCCACACCTGAAACAACAGATTATAGATGATGGTAATCTCGCCAGAGAAAGACTTTCTGGTGATTGTAAGGTCTTCATCTTTCTCACTATTTCCTAGGTAGATTAGGATGCTCTTACTGAAACTACCCATTGCTGAGGCAAATGCAGACTTCATCTCATTCTCTCTTTCATTAATGAGAACTGGAATCAGGGTATTCAAGATAGCTTTGAGGAATGGCATTATGCCATACACATTTTCTGTGGACATTTTGGTCAATGTCTTCACCATGTACATGTGTGAAAGGTGGCCTTGTTTGAAATGCTCTATCATCAGTTGGACAATTTCATTTATAAACCTGAAGCTCATGGCAGCTAGGAGGTTGCTTGTAACTTCCTGGATCTCAGCTTTGTCTCTTGACATTGTCATCCACAGCATCGCCAAAGTGATAACTTTCTCCGCCGTTGCCTGGCTAATTTTATCAAGGGTGTCTTTGATAATCCTTGTTATGATTTTAAAGACTACAATCCCCTGTGTATTAGCTTGTGTGCTTCTGTGGGATAGATAGTCATGGCAGGCAGTTAATACTATTTCTGGATGATGACAGCCCAGTGTGTGGAGTGTGTTTGATAATTTCTGTTGACAAGTTTCATCTTCCTCTTCAGTCATTTCCAGCAGTGCAACTGAGAATGCTTTTGCACTACTGTACATTTTCGGAGCCTTTTCTCGACCTAAGACTAAATTTGTTCAGTTCAGTTTCACATAGATTACTTTACTGGTGCCTTCTTACTAGTTCCTTTTCAGGATTGTAACACCAGATTGTTTGACATATTTCAATTAACTCAATCCTGATTGTTGTTCTATATTCAATCAGTTCAATCTGCTGTTCAATCTGAAGGACTTTATTGAATAAATGCTTTAAGTATCTGATCATCAGTGAACCTTGTATATTTGTTCACACTGCCACAGTCAGAATGAAACTTCCTGTTAGCTGATAATCTGTTTTCCTTCGAAAACAGTCCGTTCTCTCCATTCATTAACGCTGTTCCTTTACACAGGATTTCCAATCCTGTCTCTTGTGATCTTACCAGGTTGGGATGAGTTGATGAACACTCTTGTGTGCAAGCTTTCTCGACCTTTCTTCCTCAATACAGGTGTGCATTTCACACTTCTTTGCTGTGTTTTGTCCACTCCACTCATCTCTTGGTTGTTATGGTTTTCATTGTGAAGTCACATGGTGTGACATAACCCCATGGTTATGAAGTGGACTCTGATTGCATACCCATAAATAGGACTGCTAGATAAGTTGAGATAACGACACAGGCCCTGAGACAGAGAGTGTTGACAAACCCACATCTGCTTAGTTCTACCTGGTAGTTGTGTTGGGTAGTGTGGTATCCTGTTCCAATATAGATTTCACAGAAACAAACTTTTAAAGGCTGGCACTAAAATAGGTATAAATGACAGACATTTTGAACAAAATCTCTCAAAATTGTTCTTCTAGTTCAAAATCAAATATATTAATCAAGATTCATGAATAATTCCAATTCTTTGATTTGTAAATAATTTTTACTAACTTCATTCAAGATTTGAAGCATAATGGCAGCAGAACAGTGCAGCTGTTTAAGAAAAGAACTGCTGCCTGAAATCTGGTAGCTCTGGCTGTGCTACCTGAATTCACTCCTGTTCTCCAACGCTGTCTGTATGGAGTTCTCCCTTTGATTAAGTGGGTTTTCTCCAGATATGCCAATGTGGAACAAACCTGCTTTATCTCCAGCTAACTTTCTTTGATTCATTCTTGGCTCTCACTTGAAAGTTGAAAGTCCATGTGTTTAAGCTTAAACCAGTCACACCCTTGATGACATTTGTTTGATTGGTTGTTTTCCATTCTCACAACAAAATTGTTGACTTTTTTAAAAACCTTCTTGTTCATGTGGTCTTTGCTGACATTGCTAACTGTCACCCAGAATTCAAATAACCCTGGGTGCAAGCAACATTGTCAATGCTGTTATGGAATGACTTCACACAAAAGATGAAAAGTAAAAGTCGATCTTAATAATACGATTAAACAAGATCATATACATATTTTACAATTCGTCTCATTCTGATCCCTCTTCATGCAATAAAAGATTAAAAAATTAGATGTTGGAGATCTAAAAAGACAACAGAAACCATTAGAAATGCTCAGAAAATGTTATTGTTTTGTGGCCAAAATTTATAAGCAGCCCTAAGTTACTATTTTGTCTCTAATTTAGTCATTCTGATTAGTCTGGACTAGAAGTTGGCTGTCAGATTTAGCTAGATTTTGATGTGCAGTGGTGCCTGCGTTTGGGAGCGGTGGGAGTAGAGATTGGTAAGCAGTGTTTTGTTTCCAGGTTTCACTGAGGCATGTTATGCCTGTCGCTGCCTTGTGAGAGATATGTTGACAGTTAACATGACAACTACTCAATTAACTGATTTTTTTACTGTAACTCTGGGTCTGTGATTTCTTAGACTGCCTATATTGGTATTGATTTATTTTTATCATGTGTACCGAAATAGGGTGGAAAGATTTTGTTTGCGTGGTATCCTGTCAAACCATTCTATGCATTAGTATAAACAAGACATACATTTATTACTGGCAGTATAATGTGCAAAATTCCAGAGTATAGAATATAGTGTCACAGCATTGTAGTGTTACAGTTACAGAGAAAAAATGTAAAGTCCACAATTATACACGTTGGAAGGTCAGGGCTACACCCTAGCTTATGGGAGGACCGTTCAGTAGTCTGAGAATAACGGGGAAGCTGTTCCTAACATTTGTTTTATGTGCTTTCATGCTTTCTGCCTGTTGGGAGAGGGCAGAAGAGGGAGAGAGCAAGGTGAAAATGGTTCTTCAATATTTAGTTTAGAGATAAAAGTGTGGAAACAAGCCCTTCGGCACACCGAGACCATGATGACCAATGATAACCAATTCACGCTAGTTCTATCCTACACACTAGGGACAATTTACAAAAGCCAATGAACCTACAAACCTTCACGTCTATGGATTGTGGGAGGAAACAGGAGCACCCGGAGAAAACCCACGTGGTCACAGAGAACGTACAAACTCCAAACAGACAGCACCCATAGTCAGGGTTGAACCCGGGTCTCTGGCATTCTAAGGTAGCAACTCTATTGCTGCGCCACTGTGTTGCCCTAAATATGTTGGCTGCTTTCCAGAGGCAGTGTGAAGTGTTGATGGAGTTTTAGCATAGTTTAGTTTAAAGATACAGCGTGGAAACAGGCCCTTCGGCCCACCGAGTCCGCGCCGACTAGCGATCGCCACACATTAACACTATCCTGCACACACTTGGGACATTTTACAAATATACCAAGCCAATTAACCTACAAACCTGTATGTCTTTGGAGTGTGGGAGGAAATCGGAGCTCCCAGAGAAAACCTATGCAGGTCACAGGTAGAACGTACAAACTCTGTACAGACAAGCACCCGTAGTCAGGATGGAACCCAGGTCTCTGGTGCTGTAAGACAGCAACTCTACCTCTCCGCCACTGTGCCGCCTGAACTGATGGGGAAGAGGCTAGTCTGGGTGATGGACTGTCCTACCTTCGCAACTCTCTGCCAAATCAAGAAGTGATGCATCCCCATAGGATATTTTCTTCGGTACATCTGCAGAAGTTGGTAAAAGTTGTTGGAGACATGCTGAACTTCCTTAGCCTTCTGAGGAAGTAGAAGAATTGGAATGCTTTTTTGGGCCATAGCTTCAATCCAGGCCCAGGATAATTGTTGGTGATATTTGCACCTAAGAACGTGAAGCTCTCGGCCATCTCCACTTCAGCACCGTTGTTACTGATTGGAGGGTGTACATCACCTTTCTTCCTGAAGTCCATAACTACCTTCTTTATCTTACAAACGTTTAGGCACGTGGTTTGCACTTCTTGTGATCATGTTGGTTTCCCCCAGATGCTCTGATTTCCTCTCACATACCAAATGTGTGTGGATTGGTAGGTTAATTGGATGTTGTACTTGCTCCGAGCATGTAGGTGAGTGGTAAAATCTAGGGTAAGTTGATGAGGATGCGGGAGAATCAAAAATGGGGGATTAACATAGGATTCAAACAAATGGATGGTCGATGGTTGGCATGGACTCAATGGGTCAAATGGCCTGCTTCATGCAGTGTTTTCTTATGATTCTTTGGCTCATAGTATCAAGAAGAATGTATTTGTTTTAATTGCAGTTAAAGATGTTTAACCTCTGGTTTCAACAGAGGTAGGGGCAGGCTGCAAAGAGCCATGTTGCAATGGGTGAAAAACGTTTGTTCAGTCTTCCTGGGTTTTGAGCTAGTGAACTCCTCCACTGCATAGCCTGATCCACCTGCATCTGTGTGAGGATACGAAAGCAGCAGATTAGGTACCGACTGATGTGGGATGCTTGGAGTGGCAGGCAGTGAGTGAGAAATTGATGCCGAACCTCCGCTGGGGTGCTGCAACACCAACATATCGTGGCACAAACATTTTGCAAACCTTTGTTCGAGATCTGCATCCATATATTTGCTACATTTGATACTCCATTTCGCTGGTCCTTATGAAAAAGATATTGCAAGGGCTGCAACATTATGTAACTGATGCTTAGTGGTAGACTGGATGACTTTCAAGGACTCAGCCACAGACCTGAATGAATACGCCATGGTTGCTACCAACTTTGTGAGGAATTGTATGGAGGAGTATGTTTCAACCCAAATCATTTGTTTTCCGCAACCAGAAGCTTTTAATGAACCAGGAGGTCCGCAATCTACAGAGGACCAGCTCTTGGGCACTCAAGTCTGGCGATGCAAGTTCATTTAGAGGAAGCCCAGGTAAGACCTCGATGGGGCCATCAGAGAGGCAAAGAGACACTTTTGCTCTAAATCGGAGGATGAGATGGATATTCGTCACCATCGCTTCCTACAGGCGAAACAAGGTGGCAGCCGAATAAGCTCAATGTGCTCTAAGCTTGCTTTGAAAGGGAGAACATCGATATGCTCCCAGAGCTCCTGATGACATTGTGATCTCACTCATCAAGGTCAATGTCAGAAGATCGTTGATGAATGTGAACCTTCGGGAAGTGTGAGGGCCTGATAGTGTGCCTTGCTGCCTTCTTAAACCTGAATCGCCTGTTATCTAGACGTCATCAACCTCTCATTACCAAGGTCTGAAGTTCCCATGTGCTTTAAAAAGGCATCCATTATAATGGTGCCTAAGAAGAATAAGATGACATACCTGAATGATTACGGACCGGCAGCTCAACATGCCTGGGTTTCGATGTTTCATATGAGATAGAGACGGAGGTAAACGAAGTAGTGGAATTGGTCTGTTAATCAGGGAGAATGTCAAGGCTGATTTTAGTTAGGCTTTTGATATGGGCCCTCATGGTGGGTTGATCCAAAAGATTAAGATGTGTGGGATTCCTGATGACTTGGTCATACGGATTTGGAACTGGCTTACAGATGACAGTGGAATGTGGTGGAAGGTAGTTATTCTGGGTGGAGGTCTGAGTTAACTGGAGTTCCGCAGGGATTTGTGTTGGGACCTCTGCTGTTTGTGATATACAGTAAACTCTCATCATAACGGGCCATGGGGGAAGTGGGGGGGATGGGGGGGAATGGTGTCCATTATTGCCGATTATCTGTTATAATTGAGAGTAGGGAATTGTGTCCAATAAAGGAATTGAGAGTAGGGGATTTTCTGTTCTGCCTTGGTGTGACAGTTAAGTTGCTTCCTCCATCGGGTCCTGACATGTGTTACTCTGCTCTTCCTGCTGTCATTTTCTGCTATCTCCATACATACAATTTTTATCTCCGGGGGTTATATTCTAGGCTTCCAAATACTGTCCTGTCCTCCATCCTTCAAATCTGATGTTCTCACTAAACTCCTGGGGGAAAAAAAGGATTCTCCTTCATCCATCTATCCTTGTAAACACATTTATCTCAAACACCCTTTTCCCTCACAAAGCCCTTGGAAATGTTTCTTATGTGGTGAAACTCAAAATATCCTTCTCTACAAATACAGTACATAACCTTTTTGGCTTCTTAAGCTAACAATGAACAGTGTCAAACATAACATCTGGAAACCAATTATTTATATTACTGTTCAGTTTCTTTAGCATACCCTTCTGCAGAATTTCTCCTGGCTCCGTTTTTTTCTGTGCAGGGAGCAGTAATAACTTTTATTTTTCATAGCCTACTCATAAAATGTCGCATCCACACTTGGCTTTAAGTCTTAGTCTGAAACAGCATCAGGACCAGCAGCATTCTATGGTTATAAAGTAATTAATATTAATTTTCATTCCTGCACCTGCTGCTTAGTTTAGAAATACACCCAAGGTATCTCTGGAAACAATAATACTATTGTGAGAAATCCCTGATGAAATTCCCATATTTCATTAAGGGATATTTATAATCTGGATATATAGTGGATTGTCCAACTTATTTATGGTAACAGACTACAGGATTCACAAAACTCAATGGGTTGTCATGATTGAGACTGTTTTGATTGAGAATACTGTTTGTAAAATGATCATTCTTTCCAATTAATTATTTGTTACTCAATAGATTAAAGAGTTTGAAACTCAAAGGTTGAGAGTGTCTTCAAAAAGTTACCTTATGCAGAGCACAGGAACATGCCCTTCGTCCGACAATGTCTGATGAACATGATGCCAAGCGAAATTAATCTCCTCTGTCTGCATGCGATCCATATCCCTTTATTCCACGCATGGATTTATTGTTTATGAAAACAGGAATTAAAAACGGAACAACATTTTTGAAAGTTGTTTCATACAGTCAAAAAAATCTGTACCATGAGTCTAACTATCTTTTTCCCAAGATAGAAGAGTCAAAAACTAGGTGAGAAGGAAAGGATTTAAAGAGGTCCTGAGGGACAAGTATTTCCGTGGTGAGGGTGGAATGTGCAATATTGCTAGAGGAAATGGTAGAGGTGAGTACAATACCAATATTTAAAGGACACTTGGGCAGGTACATGGATAGGAAAGGTTTAGAGGGAAATGGGCTCTACGCAGACAAATAGGATTAGCTCAGGTAGGCACCTTGGGTAGCCTGAATGAGTTGGCTGAATGGCATATTTCAACGCTGTGTATCTTTATGACTATTGTAGAATTAAAAATGGAATCTAAGTGACTCTTGAGATTTGTCTCAGTAAATTGTTTAAGGTGGAGTCCCATGAATATACTCCATTTAAATATGATTATGGATCCTTTGGAAGAACAGAATTGTTCAGGATCTGTTCAGGATTTGTTCAGGATCAAATTTGCAGTTATTGAAGCTGTGTGTTCTTCAAACAGCCAAACTGGAGGTAACAAATGGTTATGTGTGATCAAAACATCTTTACAATTTATGTTGAGGCTACTTGAGAACCTTGGCAAATGGAGGTTGATGCTGAGAAATTCATTACTCTGTTTTTGACATTAATGTATGTTTCGTGTGCTGATATTTCCCTTGGATACACCCCTCCCTATGAGATGAAACAGAATAGGCCTCAACACCTAGAAACAAGGAACTGCAGATACTGGTCTAAAAAAATACACAAAGTGCTGGAATAACAGTGGGTTAAGCAGGATTTCTGGAAATGTGGATAGGTGCTGTCTTGGGTCTTCAGACACTGTAGGAGTGGGGGTGGGGTGGGGGGGCAGGGGGAAGAATGCTGGATGAGAGTTGTGGCAGGACAAAGCCTGGTAAATAATAGGTAGATAGACACAAAAAGCTGGAGTAACTCAACGGGACAGGCAGCATCTCTGGAGAGAAGGAATGGGTGACGTTTCGGGTTGAGACCCGGGTCTGGTCTGAAGAAGGGTCTCGACCCGAAACGTCACCCATTCCTTCTCTCCAGAGATGCTGCCTGTCCCGCTGAGTTACTCCAGCTTTTTGTGTCTATCTTCGGTTTAAACCAGCATCTGCAGTTCCTTCTCACACAAATAATTGGCGGATGCAGGTGAGGATCTCCACCCAGAGGAGAGTGTGATTGTGGTGCACGTGTTTAATTCACATATGCCAGTTTGTGGATGTCTTCATCTTCCTGGATCGTATTGGCAAGGGAATGAGAAGCTGTGTGGACACAAAGGATCTGGACAAGCAGAGCCAGGTCATTTGAGCCAAGTCAAGCGGAGGCCATCATTCATCCCCCCCTCAGTCTTTGCAGTCAGAGGGAACCAAGGGTTTATGGTGTTCACAGGTGCTGCAAATGAATAAAATCCAGACATGTGACAGCCCATTGCAGTGCTGTTATTTGCAAGAACTGCAAGCAGGAAGGGCCACCAGACCAAGGACAGCAAGGAAAACCAGTGTTGGAACCTGTGGGGAAAGCACCTCAAGGGGGCCTGCCCTAAACGTACGCACCTATCCACAGGCAATAGAAGTGGAAGAGGCTGACAACAGCCCAAATACTGACACCCCCTACCACAAGCAAAAGCCCAGCAGGAACAAAGACCAAGAGTTGTGAAAATAGCCTGACCACCTCGAGATCACAAACCCTGTCCAGGAACTGTAAAGTGCCCAGAGCACTACAGCTCCAGGAGACAGAGTAGTGAAGCGTGTGTTGTACCCCAGCTCCAGTAGACCAGGAGCAATCAATCTCCCCACACAACCAGCACCGGGAAATGGAGGGTGCAGAGTTTTTAGAGACTAAAAGAACACTGACATCTCCCGCATTGATACCAATAGCAGCACCAGAAGACACCCCTCTCTCTGCAAGAGATGACTCAGAGTACCTGAACCAGAAATGGTGCTACAGTTCACCAAAGCTGTAGGCATCAGGGCTCAGCACAATGGACCGTGAGTTGCTGTTCAACCATGAACATGAAGATAAGAATGGAGATAAAACTGGCATTAATAAACATGGGCAATGTGAAAAGCACTGTGCGATGTATTAACACCTTGCAGTACCTTATCAAGGTCAAGGCAGGCGTGACATCACACAAGAACGTCAGCTGCCAGATCTCTGCGGCTATTGGAGTTGGTCGCGATGGCAACCTATGGACTGTTGGTATGGTTGGGGGCAATGACTGGCGTGCTTTCAGCCTGGGGATTCTGCTGCAGAGAGGCAACTTCATAATAACCAAAGTCAGGGAGGTGATGGGGAGGGGGATTGTCTCCTCGTGATGGATATAATGTGCTGTAATTCTCCACTCCAGCTGAGCAATACGCATGCCTTACCCATGTAGAGCAAGTGGCAGGCCATCTTCCAACAGCTCCCACTTCTGCTGGTGATGTCCCAGCCTTTCACTGGCTAGTGAATTCAACCGTGTCATCGATGTGGCTGGGTGATCCAGCAGTGCTGACAGCAGAGTGGACAGCACCTGCAGTCTCCTGATGGAGATGGTCAAAGTTGCAAATCTGTGCGACAACTTTCGCAACCCTGGTTGAGATCGGATGGCTCAGCCCAGAGCCAGATAGACTTCCTCTTCATGCAGAAGGCCATCACGGAAAGATACACCATCATCATGCCAGTGTTCTTCTCTGACCACTGTCTCCTTCAGGTTTCCTGTCCTCTACAGAGTATCAGAAGGCAGGAAGTGGAAATGGAAGTTCAATGCCAAACTACTAACCCCAGAGAATATCGAGCAGCTAAAGAGGGAGTATCCAGGTTGGAGAACCATGAAGAACCTCTTTGACTCCCTGATACACTGGTGGGAAGCAACCAAGAAGAATGTCAAGAGCTTCTTCATCTCAAAGGTGTTCAGAAAACAAGACAGGGTCAGAGGGAATTGTGCCAACTCGAGATAGACTTGCAGCACTTTCTCCTTCCACTGTCGAGTGCAGTAGACGTGAGGGAGGAACTCCGAGAGATGAAAAGCTGCCAAGCCTTGTTCTTTGAGTCCAAATCCTCCAAGATTATCATCTCAGCCAGAGTCTGCTCTGTGTAGCAGGGTGAGATGTGCTAGTGGTTCCTCTTCCAAAAGGTCTACAGGGGGAGCACTGTGATCCACACCCTTCCGGAAGAAGACAGTTCAGTAACATGTTCACACATGGATATATTGAGTACCTGCAGATCCTTCTATGTCGTTCTGTACGGCGGAACATTTATAGAAAGCACAGCCTCCCCGAAGTTCATGACCTCTATCATGGAGGTCTTGGAGGACAGCAAGTGGGAGAGTATGGACCAACCGGTGACTCTGAAGGAGCTGACAGGGTCCATCTGTTCCTTTGATATGAATAAAACCCCTGGAAATGATGTCTTACCAACTGCTTTGTACTTAGGTTTGTGGGACTGGTAGGCCTGCCAATCTACCTTAGATTGGTAGGCTTGAACCTGCTGGACACTTTCAACACTATGCTTCTGCCAGCTTCCAGACTCTTGGAGAAAGAGCATCATCATTCCCCTTTTACCCAGAAGGGGGAGAACCATGAAGAACCTCTTTGACTCCCTGATACACTAGTGGAAAGTAACCAAGGAGAACGTCAAGAGCTTCTTCATCCTCAAAGGTGTTCAGAAAATAAGACAGGATCAGAGGGAATTGTGCCAACTCGAGATAGACTTGCAGACTTGAGTAATTGGTGACCTCTCTCATTCTAAATGTAAACTATAAAATCCTGTCGAAGTCCATTGTCAACAAGGGCAAGTTTGCTCTGATACAGGTGATCCACCCGGATCAAATCTGTGCGATACCTGGCAGGAACATTTTGGGCAGCCTCGCACTGCTCAGGCATATTATCACCTATGTGCTGGACAGAGGTGTGGACACCAGTATGGTCAGCAAAGGACCAGGGGAGAGCCTTTGACAGGATATCACACACGTACATGATAGAGGTGTTCTCCAAAATGGACTGGGGAGGGAATCAGGAACTGGATCCAACTTCTCTACATAGACATTTTTAATGCAGTCCAAATCAGTCGGTGGGAAAGAGACAGCTTCCCCTTCAGATCTGTGTTCAGACAGGGTTGCCCACTCTCCTTGCTGTATAGAATCTTTTGCTGAATCCATCACGGAGGACAAGAACATAACAGGGATGACGATACGGACAGTGGGGGGCACTCATAAAACCTCCCTGTGCAGGGACAATGTCTTCTACTCAGATGCATGATTGTCCTGCAAATTGATCAGCATCTGGACCAGTTTGAATAGCTTTGGGAGCCATAGCCAACTGTAAGAAGAGCAGGGCCATGTCTTTGGCAACTGGTCTGATTGATTTTTCCATTGGTACTGTGGGAGCAGTGGTCCCTTTTAATAACTGAAAGAAACTTGGTCATCAGGTGTGAGGTGCTCTCAGGGATGCTGTACTTGGTGCAGGTGTGGCCTGTCCCCTGCTTCTCTACCTTGGCAGTCATCTGAGCGGCTTTCCAGTTTATTTGGGGATCAAAGATGGAGAGGTTTGATAGGTTATGATGCACAACGTCACAGACAACAGCGGCAAAAGCAAGTTCAACATCACCCTCATCCTCGATGGTCACCTTTGTGTGTGGCTGCATCTGGCTGAATGTTGAGGCAAAGTAAGTAGGCACTCAATTTCATTACAATACAATACAATATATCTTTATTGTCATTGTACAGGGGTACAACGAGATTTGGAATGCGCCTCCCATACGATGCAATAAATTAATTAGCTAGTCAGTATTAATTTAAACAGCCCAATGAAACAAATTGTAACAGTTTTAAAACAGAATAAAGTGCAAGTAGATCTGTGCCGGTTCACTGTGCGATGTGACCATCCGGCTCAGCAGGACTGGTTCATAGCAGCTATGGCCCTGGGGATGAAGCTGTTCCTGAGTCTGGAGGTGCGGGCGTAGAAGGCCTTGTATCGTCTGCCCGATGGTAGAAGTACGAACAGACTGTTGCAGGGGTGTGAAGAGTCTTTGTGGATGCTGGTGGCTTTTCTGAGGCATCGTGTGTTGTAGATGCCCTCCAATGCTGGTAGCTGTGTTCCGATGGTCCTATGAGCTCTATGGACTACCGGCTGAAGAGCTTTCCTCTCTGCCTCCGTGCAGCTGAGATACCTGCTGAGTTCTCTATCTGTTGCCAATGTAGTGAAGGATGGGACTGGCACTGCTACCACGTAATGCGTCAGTAAACTGGCCATTGCTGCACCACTTGTCCTCTATGGAAAAGTTCTTCCAGTCCAACATATTTGGCAACACGTTCATGGGCAGTAGTCAGCATGGAACATACTGCAAGTCAAGGACTCAACGGATCCTGCTTGGTGGTTCTCGTAGAAGAATGCTCAGATTGTCTGGTGAAATACCTCATCACCAGAACTCGCCAACAAGCACCAAGACCTCGCTTGGCTGACGGTGAGAGGGGCCCTCACACTTAGATCTTTCCTGTATATTTGGAGTCTTACTCCCAATGCACGCTGCCCCAATACACTTAAAGAGGGAGGTACAAAACACTGGAGCAGGAAAAGGTGATCGGAGTGGCAGCTGGATGCTGCTATGAGAGGAGAGAGTTGATCACCTCTTCGCAGAGTGTGGATTTGCGAAGAGGGTCTAGAGAAGGATCAAAGGCCCTTGTCCTGGTTCATTCCCAGCAGCTGTGCGATAGAGGATTCCCTGATTTACGATTCCCTGATTTTCCCAGAAACACAATCGGAGATGGACATCAAGTGTTGGTGGAAGACCAATTCAGTGAAAGATGCTCTTTGGTCTTCCCAAAACCTGTTGATCTCCCAGCACAGAGGGATGTCCGTCAGGGAACGCTGCTGACTGGCCCATTCCAGACTGCAGAGGGGACACACTGGAGCTTTGTGCAGACAATGGAAAGGATTCTGTGAACACAGACCATAGCCTAGGCTTCTCTCACTGCTGGACATTGAGGAGCAGAGTCTGGTAAGGACATCTCGCAAACAAAGAAGGGATATGACCACATGGGGACCTCATGAATGGGGAGGGTATTTTGTGTAAAGGCCTGCAAAAACTACTGAATATGACACTTGAATGCATAGACACTAAGAATATTTGAAAAGTTTTTTTGCACAGTTTTGTTTTGCATACACTTTTCATTGTGAGTAAAGTTTGTTTTGTGAAGAAAAAGCCTGTGATGGCTGAGAAAAGAGATGGCGTGAGCACCTTCATCCTCACAAGGCAACTTGGAGAGCATTGTCAGGGAGATACACTTAAAGAGGGAGATGCAAGAGGCTGGTGCAGGACAAGCTGACCGGAGTGGCAGCCGCGCCATGTGCTGGAAGTAACATGTGAAGCAATGCTGGGAAAGCCAGACATGACATTTGTGGTAAACACGTAACATGTTTCATTGTTCTTCCCTCCCGAGTTGAATTGACTAGTTTAGCTCAGAGGTACAACGTGGAAACAGGCCTTTTGGCCGACTGAGCCCGAGCTGGCCATTCTTGGGATAATTTACAAAAGCCAATTTACCTACAGAGCAGAGCACCTGAAGACAACCCACACGGTCACAGGGAGGTTGTACAAATTCCATACAGACAACACCCGTAGACAGTCTCTGGCGCTGTAAGGCAGTAACTGTACTGCTGTGCCACTGTGCCACAGTACATGCACACTTGTAAAGACCATGTACACAGCATAGGCTTGCCTTCTGTCTGAAGAAGAATCCCAATCCGAAACATCACTTATCTATGTTTTCCAGAAATGCTGCCTGCCCCACTGAGTTACTTCGTGTTCCAATCAAGATCCCAGTATCTACAGTTCCTTGTGGCTCCATTTTATTGCTCCATTGCAAAATCTCCTCAAAGTATACCTAATCTGAAGAAGTTCGCCTCCTCTCTCCGACAAAGTTCTGTGAGATCTTTTCTCACTGCTCCCCTCTCTAATTCCTGCTGCACTTGTCTGAACCATCATCCTGTGCCATGTGGCTTCCAGCTCTGTTTCTTGTTAACACAAACTTGCTGGAGTCACCAAAGGATGGCACGGCAGTTCTTTCGGTACACAGAAATATTAATTCCATTCTGAAGGTTGTACACCTCTGTACCAGGCTTTGCTCTCACTTTCACCCAACGTTCTTTTTCGGCCAGAAGCTATTCAAAATTTTGGTTCCCCTCTGTATTTTCAGGCTGAATTTATGCTAGTCTAGGAGCAGGAGGCTGTCAGAAGAGGAAATAAGGATACGATATGCAAACTGATTGCTCTATATCAGAACAGAGAGATTGATTAGTCTTCACTGGGAGAACAAAGTCCTCCCTCATACAGTTGCTCATTGATGAAATTCAGTGCCACATCGTCCATAGTGTTCTGGGATAGAGAATTCCAAAGATTTACTATCCTCTGGGGAGATGTTTTCTATTGTCTCTGTCTAAAGTGAGCGAGCCTGCAGTACCAGATGCTACATAATAAAACATTTACAGATTGTTGGGGTTTTGTGTAGTAGAAGTGATATGTGGGATCGTTGGATGGGGGGGATTTCCAGGATGTTCAAACCACAAGCCACACTGGAATTAAACCTAGCCATGACCCATGAGCCTGCAGGCCTCAATTTAGTTTCCAAAACTCATCTTACTTCTGACTGTACAAGATCCTCATCTGCTTCTTTCGCTGTGGAGTCGGTCATAGAGCCACACAGCATGGAAATACCCTCAAGCCCAACACATCCATTCTGACGAAGATGTCCATGTAAGCTCATTTGCCTGTGTTTGACCCATATAATTCTAAACCATTGCTATCTATTGCAAACCATTGCAAACTATAGTTATCTAAGCTAGTACATGCTGACAACTCCAAGTCACCACTCTGCTCCATCCCCAAAACAGGTGAAAGTGTGACAGGTTATCTTACACCACTACCAAGCTCCCACTTGTAAAGACCCCTCTACATGACTACTGTTGCATGGTATGTTCCACTATTAGAGGCTAGTATATTAAAGACCAATCAAATTGCAAGGTAGACACAAAATGCTGGAGTAACTCCGCGGGACAGACAGCATCTCTGGAGAGAAGGAATGGGTGAGTTTTCGGGTCGAGACCCTTCTTCAGACCCAAAACGTCACCCATTCCTTCTCTCCAGAGATGCTGCCTGTCCTGCCGAGTTACTCCAGCTTTTTGTGTCTACCTTCAATTTAAACCAGCATCTGCAGTTCTTTCCTTTAAATTACAAGGTGTTCTTAATCTCTGAGCTGATTCTATTGACTGTTTCAGCAACTGGTGTGGTCCCTTCTGACTTGCTCTCCTGCTCTACCTCTGGGCGTTGAGGTGGTTTTTCTAGGTGGTGTTCAGGCAAAGTCCTGCAATGATAAAACAAAGAGGCTAAGGGCGCTGCCACAAGAAATGAGACCGTATGGAGTTTGCCAGTGTGGGTAGGTTTAGGGCTGCAGAGACTCAGGAAAGCTTGTGGATATAGAAGCATGTTTGAATGGCGATGTAGCTCGCAGGAAATTCCCCCTGCTTTGGCATTGATCAAAAATTCTTCCACTCCCTGATCAAGACAGCCACCGCCTCCTCAAGGGAGAATGATCTTAGTGTGATTTTCCATTCATGACCTATAATTTATACTGCCCTCCATGAGAAAGCTATGATTATGCACGAGTCTGAGTGTTGTACTCACGTGTGTGAGATTCTCATATGGTTGAAAAAGCTGTGGCCCATTATCACCTGCAACTTGGCAGCAGTGTGGGCTTTGTTAGTATTAGCCTGTGAATAAGTGGTGAACAACTTTGCCTGCGCTGCCCTAGCAGCTGCGGCTTGCCTGCAGTCCGTTTGTCTTTAATGTTTTTTGTTGTTTTTTGTCTTAATTGTAGTGTTTAGCTATGATGTAATGTTTTTTGTGGGGGGGAACTGTAAAATTGTCTCTTCCGAACGGAGACGCGACCTTTGTTTCTCGGTGGTGTCTCCGTTCCCGCTGCGGCCTACCATCGGCCAAACACCTGGAGCTGGCGGCCTCCAGCTGGGACCACCGGGGCTCTGGTTCGCAGAGCCCGCGGACCGGACTCACCATTTGCGGAGCTGGCTGCCTTCGGAGGCTGTGGTGGCGCTGCGGGAGCGGCTGCGACTCGTCTCCGGAGGCTACTTCGGCCGCGGGCCGCGGGCCATGTGGATGTCGGAAGCTCGCAGGCCCTGCCCTGGGTGGGGGCTGACATCGGGAGCTCTGGCAGTGGCAGCGTCTTCACCCGCCACGAATCGCGGGGCTTGGGTCGGCCTGCCGCGGACCCTTCACCGTCCGGCACGGCCTGAAATAGGCCGTGAGATTTTCTCTGCCCGGCGGGGGCTTCAATGTCGGGAGCCACGACTGCCCCGACGTGGCAACTTCAACTGCTTGATCACGGGAGAAGACGGCAGGGGAAGAGAAAAGACATTCTGGCCTTCCATCACAGTGAGGAGGTGACTGGAGGAGACTCACTATGATGGATGTTTCTTTTTGTTTGGTGTTGGTTTATGATTGTGTGTGTTATTGCTTATTTTTATTGGTCTTATTGTTGGACTGTGGGTAATCTTTCATTTCACTGCACATTTATGTGTATGTGACAAATAAATTAACTATAGACTATTGAAGCATTTATAATGTAATCCCTACACGGCAGATCTACCCTCATGCAGCTTGGTCGAGAGTTACTTGATATACCCCTGTAAAGTGTCCTAAAGCCAGAGCTCCTGACTGTCATCTCCATGCAGTCTCATTCCATAATTATCACAAGGCCTGCTGCAGGAACCTCTTGCCCACCCACCCCTCTGGCAAGTACATGTCCTCCTTCCTCCTGTGTGCTTCCTTCACCAGAGCACTCAGCGAGGTATTCAGGATCCCAAGGACCAATGCTTTAGTCTTTATTTGTCTAAACCAAAACTCTGCCTCTAAATCTCTCTATCTTTCTCTTTCTTCTTTTAATTTGCTCCTTAAACCCAATACTTTGGCGAAACATTTGGTTGCCTTGTATTTATATAGCACCTTAAATACATCAAAAGGTTCCAAGGTACTTCAAGCAAAAATTGCTGACGTGCCATATAAGGAGATATTAGTTGGTCATAGATAAGAAGATAAACGGTCGGAAGGTTAAGGGAAATAATTCCAGCACATGAGCTGTTGGTCTCTGTAATTACAGCAATCAATGCTGTTGTGATTAAATGTTGGGGATGATCAAGAGGACAGAGATAGAAATGTGCAGGTATCTTGAGCTGGGGGATAATGCAGATGAAGGCAACCACAAGACAATGGCAAGATACCAAAGCAAAAGTGGTAATTTTATATTTGGGCTGTTGTTTTGCTGTAGTTTGTGTATACAAAAAGTTTTGGGGTGATTGCTGAAAGAGGTTTGATTCACACTTGAAATTTGGCAGCAAAGCTTTGATTGATCTTTATTTCTTTTTTTTTTGTACAAGGAAGGTTTGACACAGTCAAATCTGGAAGCACTGCAGGCATAGATTGTTTTATGTGGTGTGGTTGTGACCTGAAGCATTGGCTCTCTTTCTCCTCAGATGCTGCCTGACTCTCTGAATATTTTCCAGCATTTTCCATTTTTGTTTCAGATTTGAGGCATCTATAATGTTCATTAAATGGCTTGGTCCTTTATCTGGTCATGCCCTGCGCAGTATGGGATTGCTTTACAAAGTGAGGCCACAGAACTCGCAGCAACAGATGCCTGCAATACCAGTGTGGAAACAGTTGAGGGAGCTGCCGAGCCATTGACTGTGGTGCAGGTGAGGAGATTGGTGGGATGTCTGTCAGGAAAATGGCAACCGCGTGATCCCCATCCCAATTAGGTGGCATCATATGAAAAATCTAGTACTGGTCTAGGTCCAAATGAGTTGGGTCTACACTTGTCCCAGTGTTTCAAGCCCTGGTAGATATGTACCTCCGGCAGCGTCTGACCCACTCCAGCTCTGTGGCCTTTGCAGACCAACTTAGTGCAAACACATTTTACACCCAGTCAGTCCCAGAGAGGCTAAGGTCTAAGGAAATTCTAATTAAATAGGGCAGCAAAAGGTGCTTTACTGAGATACCCTCCCCAATTACTAGTCTACTGCATCCCTGTGTGGACCTACATGTAAACTAGCTATCACCCCTGACAGACTATCTACAAGAATCTAGCAGTGATGGCAATAATATAATGCTCTCGGCATTAACCACATCCTTGGATACATTTTATCCTCCTGATGATTTTTAGCCAGTGTCATAGAGTCATACAGCATGGAAACAGGCCCTTCGGCCCAACTTCCCCACATCTCAGGTACTTTCCCCTGCAACCGCAGGAGGTGCAACACCTGTCCCTATACCTCCCTTCTCGACTGCGTCCAAGGACCCCAACAGTCTTTTCAGGCGAGGCAGAGGTTCACCCGCACCTCCTCCAATCTCATCTACTGTATCTGCTGTTCCAGGTGTGGACTCCAATATGTTGGCAAGATAAGCGCAGGCTCGGCGATCATTTCGCTGAACGCTTCTGCTCAGTCTGCCTAAACCTACCTGAGCTCCTGCTTGCTAAACACTTTAACTCCTCCATAGACACAAAGTGCTGGAGTAACTCAGCGGGACAGGCAGCATCTCTGGAGAGAAGGAATGGGTGGCGGACCTGAAACGTCACCCATTCCTTCTCTCCAGAGATGCTGCCTGTCCCGCTGATTTACTCCAGCATTTTGTGTCTATATCTTCGATTTAAACCAGCATCTACAGTTCTTTCCTACACACTTTAACTCCCCCTCCCATTCACACACTGATCTTTCTGTCCTGGGCCTCCTCCATTGTCAGAGTGAGGCCCATCGCAAATTGGAGGAACAACACCTCATATTTCACTTGGGCAGCTTACACCCCAGTGGTATGAACATTGACTTCTCTAACTTCAAGTAACCCTTGCTTTCCCTCTCTCTCCATCCCTCCCTCTTCCCAGTTCTCTGACCAATCTTACTGTCTCCAACTACATTTTATCTCTGTTTGCTTTTTTTGCCCAACAGCGGCGGTTGGTGCAGTATCAACAAGACAAGATTTGCTTTTTTGTTACCTTCTCCCAGCTAACAATGATCTATTCTCCATTTTCCTTTTGTCCTATTTTCACACGTTACACTTCCTTATGTATGCATCACCCTCTCCCCTGACATCAGTCAGAAGAAGGGTCTCGACCCGAAACCCATTCCTTCTCTCCAGAGATGCTGGCCTGTCTCATTGATTTACCCCAGCATTTTGTGTCTATCTGATGTCTGTACAGAGTTTGTACATTCTCCCTGAGACTGGGCTTTCTCTGGGTGCTCCGGTTTCCTCCCGCATTCCAAAGACGTGCTTGTTTGTAGGTTGATTTTTCTTTTGTAAATTGTCCCTAGTGTGTTGGATAGAACTAGTATCGGGTGATGGTGGACAGCGTGGCTTTGGTGGAAGATTTTAAAATCTCTGTCTGGAACACAGCTATTTCTACTCTTGCTTCCCATATCAACATGAGATGCATCTCAGCAAACCCTTGGAATATATAGGGTAGACACAAAATGCTGGATTAACTCAGCATCTCGGGAGAGAAGGGATGGGTGACGTTTCGGGTCGAGACCCTTCTTCAGACTGATATCTGAATCTTTTTATATATATACTGACGATGCATGACAGGAATAATGGTGAAATATCAGAGAGGGTGCTAGGAGACTGATGAAGAGCAACAAAAAAAAAAGACTTGGAGGAAGTCAGTGGGTTGAGCAGCATCTGTGAAGGAAAAGGAAAAAAAATATATAGATGAACTTGGAATATATATACATATATATATATTCATATATATTTCATATATATTGTTAATAAAAAGGTTTTAGATGTCTTTGGAAATGATATATTTATTATCATTTCCAAAGACATCTAAAACCTTTTTATTAACAATAATATTCCACAGAATATCTCCAATTTTCTCCCTGACATCTCCATCTATATTTTCCTATCTTTAGTGAATACAGAAAGGATTATTCATTTGAGACCTCATCCACTTCCTGTGGCTCCATGCACAGAATGTTCCTTTGGTGCCTAACAGCCCACTCGTTCCCTGGCTACCCTCTTAATTCTGAACTGCCTTGAGATTTTCCTTAACCCTATCTGTCAGTATTATTTTAGTGGGACTTTTTTACTCCCCCAATTTCTTTCTTATGCAGCCCCTTAAACTCTCTCTTCTCCTGGAGGGCCTCCCCCATTTTATGTACTCAATACCTATCATACGGTTACTTTTTCTTCTTATTAAACATTCCTGATATCCTGATACATGATCTCAATTTGAAATGTTGACCATCCCTTTGCCTCCACAAATGCCGCCTGACACACTGACTTCATCAGCAATTTGTTCTTTATGCCTTGATATATACATTGACATCCAGGGTTTCCACCCAACTAAACCTCTTATACCAAGGTGATCGTAGTTAATAATGGGGAAGTTCTCTACTTCCTCAGAAGAGTAAGCAGGTTTGTTATGTCGGTAAGTTATCAACTTTCTACGTGCACTGTGGAAAGTATCCTGTGGAAAGGATACGTCACGACTTGGTTTGGCCTTCGCACATGTTAATCAGCAAGAATTTCCGTCAATTCAAAGAACATTACGTTTATATTCTCTAAGAATAAAGAAAGATCCAGTGTTTGTACTGTGGGGAAAATGACACGTATACACAGGGTGGTTTGGGTGCACATAGCTCCAGTTTTACAGGTGTGCCAATATCCTCATCAGTCTGTTGCACGGTCTCAGCCTGAAAAGTCAACAATTCCTTTACCTTCACAGATGCTACTCAACCCACTGACTTCCTCCAATAGTTTTTTTTTTCTCCTCATCAATCTCCTATGCACCCTCTCTGATATTTCACCACTATTCCTGTCATGCATCGTCAGTATTGGGAAGAGGCAGGAGATGAAAGCAACATTTCAATATGAGCTGCATCTCACTGCCAGAGGAGTACTTTGGATTAGTGTCAGACTCTGGGGCATCTGAAAATGCCAAAGCTAATTATCTTTACTTGTTCTGAATGTGAATGTCCAGAGTGATTGATGATCAGGTGGTTACCATCATCACTACCTGCCGCCTGTGCCAACTGGCATAAAACCAGTCAGTCGGGCAAGGTGGTGAGATGTATCCGTGTACTATCAGGAGCCTAAAGAAGGATGTGTTTAAAGGAGCATTGTCAGGACACAAAGCAAGTGACATTAGTGCAAAACTGGCAACTTGAATCAACAACTGATTCATGCAATCATTTAGAGATAAAAGTATGTCACCTGTATTTAATTTGGTGTGTTTAATCTAGGCAATGTGGTGGACTGATAATTCCACTCTGAAATAGGGCAAAAAGATATCCTACTGTATCACAATCTACAGAAACAAAAGTAGGCCAGGTTGCCTGACAACAGTTTAAGAAATGTCACAAGGTGGCACAGCCAGACCAGCCAAACCACTTCACAAGTGAAATGGCATCAGAAAGGGATGAAAACACTCAGCAATTGTGCAGCATCTGTGGAGAATCAGTCATACAACATGACCAACCTATCCATGACTGACAAAGATGGCTTCCTGAGCTAGTGCTGTTTGCCTATCATTCTAAACTTTTCTTATCTATGTACCAGTTTTAAACATTGTACCTAACTCTACTATCTCCTCTGACAGATTGTTCTTTGTATCCACACTTTCTGTGTGGAAAATGTGCCAATCAGATCCTCTTTGAATCTTTCTCCTCTTACATTAAGCCTATGCTCTCTAATTTTAGCCATGTCAAGTACTCTAGTCCTGGCAGAATCACTTCTGCGCTCAATCTTAATCTCATCCATCTGCAGAGTGACAATGACCAGAAATGCACACGTTGCTCCAGGTGCAGTCTCACCAACTTCTTGTACAGAAGTAACATGACATCCCAACTCTTGTACTCGATGCTTTGACAGATGAAGACAAGCGTGCCAAATACCATCTTCTGCACCATCACCACTTTAAGGGAAATTATTCACTGCCTCTCTCTGTTGTGCAGCACTCCCCAGAGCCCAGCCATAGATTCGTCATCACAAGTACCTCGAGTCAATATATCTAGTTACATAAATAAGTTGTGACTGTGGAACATATCTTATGATGCAAGGAGATGTGTTTAATAGTTGTTAGTTTGCAATAAGTTACTCTGCCTTGATTTGGTTAGAGCCCTTCAGTTTCAGGGGGAGCTAGGAAATTGGATCCAAAAATGGTGTGGTTATTGGAGAGTCGATGGTGGAGCTTTTCTGATTAGAAGTCTGTGTACCACAACGATTAGTCCTGGGACATTTCAAACATTAACAACCTGGATGTGAATGATAGAAGGTTTGATCAGTCAGTTTGTAGGTGATGCGAAAGTTGGTGGTGTTGTGGATCTGAGGAGGGTTAAGGCCACAGCAGGAGTTTGATCAGATGGAAAGCTGGGTAGTAAAATGCCAAACGGAATTTAATCCTAATTAGTGGATCCTAATTTAGAGGTGGCACAATGGTGCAGCTGGTAGAGCTGCTGCTTCACAGTGCCAGAGACATGGGTTTGATGCTGACCTTGGGTGCTCGCAGTGTGAAGTTTGCACATTCTCCCTGTGACCACGTGGGTTCCCTCCAAGTCCTCTGGTTTCCTCCCATATCCCAAAGACATGTGGATTTATAGGTTGCTTGGTTTCTATAAATTGCCCTTAAAATGTGGATGCAAACGTAGGATAAGATATAACTAATGTGAACATGGTTGGCATGGACTCGAAAGGCTGATGGATCTTTTTCCATGCTGTATCTCTGAACTAAACTAATAGTGCAGCAATGCATCTTTGGGAGGTCCATTGAGGGTAGTTCATCAGCAATATATGTTAAAGCTCTGTAGAATACTGATGAACGGGGACCACAGGATACAAATCCTTAGTCCCATCCCCCCCACCCCCGTAGCAACTGGTAGTTTAGGATGATGAAGAAATGATATGTGCAGAGGAAATTAACCTGGATTTGCCTGGATTGGAGGACTTCAATTATGGTGAAAGATTGAATAGGTTGAGTTTGTTTTCCCTGGGGTGGATGAGGCTGAGGGGTAATCTGATAGAGGGGGGACAAAATTATGAGGGGCATAGATAGGGGAATAACTAAGTACCTTTTCTCCCCAAGGTGGGACTATCTAACAAAAGAGGGCATAGGTATAAGGTGAGAGATAAAGGTTCAGAGGAGATCTGAGTAGGAATCTTATCACACAGAAAGTGGCTTGAATCTGGAACACACTGCCTGAAGAGGTGATGGAAGCAGAGACTCTCAGGACATTTAAGAAGCATCTGGTAAACTGCTCGAATTGCCAGGGCATTAAGTCAAGTTATGTCAGGTCAAATGAGATATATTGTCATATGCACAAGTGAGGTTTCGTACAATGAAAATTTAGCTTCAAGCATCATCATAGGTATATAGACAGACAAACACACAATCATACATTTACACATAACTTCTGCGAAACAGTAAGAAGAAGACTGCCAAATCAAAATATTAATGTAGAACATAATTATTTTTAAAAAGTCCACAGTAGTGCAAGAAGTGGTCTGTGGTGTTTCATTACCAGTCAAGTTTATTTGTCACATACACATACACGATGTGCAGTGAAATGAAAGTGGCAATGCCTGCGGATTGTGCACAAAAAAGAATTACAGTTACAGCATATAAATAAAGTTAATACAGAGAAGACAAAATTTAGTCCATGGAGTTATAAAAGTTAACAGTCCTAATGGCCTGTGAGAAGAAACTCCATCTCATCCTCTCCGTTTTCACAGCATGACAGTGGAGGCGTTTGCCTGACCGTAGCATCTGGAACAGTCCGTTGCTGGGGTGGCAGGGGTCCCTCATAATCTTGCTTGCTCTGGATCTGCACCTCCTGATGTATAGGTCCTGCAGGGGGGCGAGTGTAGTTCCCATGGTGCGTTCTGCCGAACGCACTACTCTCTGCAGGGCCATCCTACCAAGATAGGATCAGGGTTGTGTGTTTGGTTCAAGAACTTGATAGTTACAGGAAAGTAGTGTTTCCTGACCCTGGTGTGTGGGACTTCAGGCTTCTAGTTCTATTGTCCAATATTATCAATGGGAAGAGGGCCTTACCCGGATGGTGGGGATCCTATTTACCCACATTTGGTCCTATGTGGTGTACATAGGACCAAATGTACATGGTGAACTGAAGCACCTGTTTCTGAGCTGTCTGTGAAGCCTCCAGTAGCTTATAGTTATCGTAAGTAAAGTTACCGAGCTGTCTCAGTGCAGTCCAGAGGCCACCAAGCATTAAAATGCATTAAAATTAAAGTCAAATTAAAATTGAAACAGAAATTATAATATGTTTCTCTTAATTGCAGATATCAGTTAATACCAGTGGATGCAGTTGTCAAAAGAAACTGTACTACAGCTCTAAGTGATGTTCTCCTTGTTTGTGGAAACTTGGTTGACAGCGTGGCAGGTGACTTTGACTGTGAATGCTGGTAGTGAGAATGGTGAGAACTAAGGGAATTTTATTGCTGTTCTGCCTGGGGAAGGGGGGTGGGGGGGGCAAGCGGTCAGAGTAGATAAGTGGGAAGTGTGGAAAATACCTATGAGGGCTCCATTAACTATGGCAGAGGGGAAGTCATGTTCCCCGAAGTAGCCCTTTCATGTTTCCACTAAGTCCTGATGCAGGGGTCTACATTGTTAATACCCTGTTGTTTATTCGATTTTCCTGTGAGCACATCTTTCATTATATCGTTGCAACACTTCAAGGTTAGACAATTCTGGAGTTGTGAAAGGCTTGGATTGTTGATTTGCTTCTCTTCGTCTCTTCCTGTTCACTTTTAGTTCAATGACTGATTCTCCGCACTACCCCTCCCCCCTCTCCCCACTCCCATTTGAACCGAGATCAACTGCCTTCAAATCTGAGGTGAAAATTGTGGTAGAATGTGGTGTGTGGAAATTAAACAAGAAATTGGCCACCTGATGATTCATTGTGAAACTAGAGGAAGTGTGAAGCATTTCCTTTCATAGTCAAGTCTGGGAGAAAAGGGGGATCAGTGCAGGGTTGATGCCATTACATGGTCCTGTATATCATAGAATCATATAACACAGAAACAGTTCCTTCAACCCAAAATCCCTGCCAACCAAGGTGCACCATCTAAGCTAGTATCATTTGCCTGCTAGTATCATTTGCGTGGCCCATGTCCCTCGAAATCTTTTCTATCAATGTGTGTAAGGATGAGAGGGGATCTTATCGAAACGTATAAGATTATTAAGGGGTTGGACACGTTAGAGGCAGGAAACATGTTCCCAATGTTGGGGGAGTCCAGGACCAGGGGCCACAGTTTAAGAATAAGGGGTAGGCCATTTAGAACGGAGATGGGGAAAAACTTTTTCAGTCAGAGAGTTGTGAATCTGTGGAATTCTCTGCCTCAGAAGGCAGTGGAGGCCAATTCTCTGAATGCATTCAAGAGAGAGAGCTCTTGAATAGATAGAGCTCTTAAGGATAGCGGAGTCAGGGGGTATGGGGAGAAGGCAGGAACGGGGTACTGATTGAGAATGATCAGCCATGATCACATTGAATGGCGGTGCTGGCTCGAAGGGCCGAATGGCCTACTCCTGCACCTATTGTCTATTGTCTATCCAAATTACTTTAAAATGTTGTCATTGCACAACACTTAACTACCCCGTCTGGCAGCTCGTTCCAGTTCTTTTCCCTGTCCAAATATGTTGCCCCTCAGATTTGTATTCAATCTTGTCCCTCTTACCTTAAATATATGTCCTCCTACTTTTGTGTAGAAAAATAACTGCAGATGCTGGTACAAATCAAAGGTATTTGGTGGCTGAGCACTTCAATTCCCCCTCCCACTCCCAGTCTGACCTTTCTGTCATGGGCCTCCTCCAGTGTCATAGTGAGGCCCACTGGAAATTGGAGGAACAGCACCTCATATTTTGCTTGGGCAGCTTACAGCCCAGCAGTATGAACATTGACTTCTCCAACTTTAGATAGTTCCTCTGTCCCTCTCTTCCCCTCCCCCTTCCCAGTTCTCCCACTGTCTTCCTGTCTCCACCTATATCCTTTCTTTGTCCCACGCCCCTGACATCAGTCTGAAGAAGGGTCTCGACCCGAAACGTCACCCATTCCTTCTCTCCAGAGATGCTGCCTGACCTGCTGAGTTACTCCAGCATTTTGTGATACCTGTCATCCTGCGTTTGATTCCCAAACCCTAGTTAAAAGACTCATTTCATTTCAGGACTTTCTAGCCTACATTTTTCTGTAGGTACTCGATAGGTGTGGGCTTCTCCTTCAAAGGTTTTTCTTCCTGATAATCATAAATGGGAGTTGAACTCCACCGACTGCAGGACCTCTGACAGGTACTGCCTGTGGGAGCTTCTTTGTACACCATCATCGCACCATCATCTGGCATCATGATCAACTCAAATCCTGACATGGCTGCAAGATGTCTCAATAATCAATGGGGACAGAGCTTTACAGAGAGTTAAAGCATGCACACAGGTCCTTCAGCTCACAGAGACCGTGCTGAGTATCAAGCACCAAGATTACACTCATCTTACTTCAACCCGGATTATTGTCCCCACATTCCCATCAACCGACATTGTGTTTTAACTGTCTCTGCGAATTAGTTGCACTTTTCTTTATTTTTTTCCTCTTTTACCTCTCCTGTCTTGTCTGGGTGTTTGAATTCTATTATCCTTCTGATATTTGAGTATAGAGTAGCCCCAGAAGGCCAGAGGTGGCTTTCAGTCAGTGAACAGGTTGAGCACCCTTGAAACTGAGGCTGGCCTCCTTGAGGGAGACCATTCCAGACCACAGTCAAGCCATCTCCAGTGCTCGGTCTGCAGAGAGAGTGCATGGGGAACCTCGAGCAGAACCAGATTGTATCACAATTATTAATAAGTAATCTTCATTCTTCCAAAACTTTGCTCTATCTGTTTGTATATGAACAAAACAATGGAAGTCAGAGGTTGCTGTTTTGTTTAAGCACAGATTGTGTGGTTAGTGATATCATTGCATCTGCGGAAAGGCAGGGGGAAAGCTGAGAGCAATTCTGGAACTTAAGTTAATCATCTAAATCCCAGGATATACCAAGATCTGTTGATTAGTGTCGACAGAACAGAAAGTCGGTACAGCAAGACCTGAGCAAGAGAGGGTGGTGATGGTGGGATGATGGGAGGAACATGAGAGACAGGGAGGGACAGGGACAGAGAGAGACAGAGAGAGAGAGAAGGAGAGAGAGATAGAGATAGACAGAGAATGAGTGAAAGAGAAAGAATGAATTCCAGATGAAAAGATTTTGAGAGAGAGAGAAAAAGCATTGGAGAAGGCAGGATAACATCAAGAAGAAAGAACACCAGATAAAGGCCATTTAGCAAAATTGAAGGTAATCAAGCTGTCGAACATGGTTTTGTGAAAAGGAGATTGTTTGACTAATTTATTGGAATTGTTTGAGGAAGAAGTATGAGAGGTACAGCTAGTAGAGCTGTTGCCTCTCACCTCTCACAACCTGGGTTAGATCATGATCATTTTTGCTGCCTGTGTGGAGTTTGCACTTTCTCCCTGTGAATGGATGGGTTTCCTCAATGCTCCGGTCTCCTCCCACATCTCAACATTGAGGTTGGTAGGTAAAGTGGCCACTGTAGGTAAATTGGCCACTACATCTGGAGTAGTGTGTGCAGCATTAATCTCCCTATTTAAGGAAGAATGCTAAGTAGACTGATACCTAGAATAGGTGGGTTATGAGAAAAGGTTAGACAGGCTGGACTGCATTTGCTGGAATTTGGAAGAGTGAGAATGGACTTGATTGAAACATAAAAATCCTAAGTGTCAAGATGATGTAGAGAGGCTGTTTCTTCCTATGGGAGAATGTGAAACTGGGGTCACTGTTTAAACATAAAGGGTCAAACATTTAAGACTGAAAGAGATTGAATTGATTCTCTCAGAGAGTCATTAGTCTTTCAAATTCCGTTCTTCAAAGGATGGTTGAATCGGGGTATTTGAATATTTTAAGGCAGAAGCAGGTAAATATTTGACAAGCAACGGATGAGAGGTTAGCTTGGGAGCAAGGGGTGAGAGGTGAGCTTGGGTAGACAGTCAGAGCAGTTGTTAAATGCAGGGACAGGTTTGAAGGCTGATTGGCCCATTCCAGTTAATTCATATATTCAATAACAATATTAAAACTCATATATTCATAACAATATCAGAATTCCCTTATTCAATCACAATTTCCCCCCCAAAGTTCTGACAGAACATTGGGGAAAACAAGAAGAACAGAGAAACATCAGATGAAGTGAGTGAGTGAGAAGCGATTGAGAGGAAGAAAGATTGAGGGAGAGAGCAGAAATAAGAGAGAGATCAGAAGTAGAGCCAGAATCAAATAGGGAGAAAACAGGTTATTGGAGGGAGAGAGAGTGAGTGAGAGAGAGAAAACATGAGGGGAGCATCAAAGGTAATTATCTCAGGAGACGATAACAGGTGGAAAGAGGAGACAACATCAGTTTGAGAAAAACGTGACATCAAGATACATGTTGAATAGAGAGGGGTGGATGAGATGTCAGAGAGAAAGAGCACAGAAAGGGGAAGAATGATATACATATGAGGAAATCTACAATGGCCAATTAACACACCGACCCACATCCCTTTGGGATGTAAGAGGAAACCGGAGCACCCGGAGGAAATACTGTCACACGGAGAATGTGTAAACTCCACACAGACGGCGCTTAAGATCAGGTGCCGTGAGACTCTACTCGTGCTACTACACTGGCTAAATCTCTCTTGAATCTTAAATCTCTCCCCTCTCACCTTCAGTCTATGTCGTCTAGTTTCCGAATCCACTTCAGGAAAAGGACTGTGAGCATTCACTTTAACCATTCTCCACACAATTTTGTATACTTCAATAAGATCACCCCTTAGCCTCCCACACTCTAGAAAACAAAGTCCCAGCCTAACTAACCTCTCCCTGCAACTCAAGCCCGCGTCCAGGTAACATCCTGGTGAATCTTTTCTGCTCCCTTTCCAACTTAATTAGTTTCTTGCTGTAGGTAGAAGACCAAAACTGCAATGAACACCAAGTATGGTCTGACCAACAACTTGTATAGCTGCATCATGATGTGATAGCGTTTGTTCTCAATACCCTTCCCAATGAAGGCAAACATGCCAAACGCCTTTTTCGCCATCCTGTGCACCTGACTCATCACTTTCAGAGACCCATGCACCTGTACTGCCAGATCTCTTCATTCTTCAAAGCACTCAAAGGCTCTTCAGTTTTCAGTTTAGTTTATTGTCACATGTACCGAGGTACAGTGAAAAGCTTTTGTTGCGTACTGTCCAGTCAGTAGAAAGACAATACAGGATTGCAATCGAGCCATTTACAGTGTATAGAAACATAATAAAAGAATAACTTTTTAGTGCAAGGTAAAGCCAGCAAAGTCTGATCAAGGATAGTCCGAGGGTCACCAAAGAGGTAGTTAGTAGTTCAGCACTGCTCCCTGGTTGTGGTAGGATGATTCAGCTGTTATCAGGCAACTGAATCATCCTACAATAACCAGAGAGCATTTAGCATTTAATGTGTAAGTCCTGTCCTTGTTTGAAATACCAAAGTGCGACACCTCACACTTCTCATAGTTAAATTCTCTTTGCCACTCCTTGACCCACCTTTCCAACTGATCTCAGATATCTAAACAGATATCCTTCCTCACTGTCCATTATACCACCAATTTTGGGTATTGACTGCATTGTTATCCAAACAGTTAATGTAGATAACCAACAACAGCACCAACCCCCGCAGCACACCACTACTCACCGGCCTCCAGTCAGATCAACAACCCTGCCTTGACTCCTTGCTCCAAGCCAACTGGCTAATTCACCATGGATTCCTTGTAATCTAACCTTCCAGACTAGACCACTGTGTGGAACCTTGTTGAAGGCCTTGAGTTTATATAAACAATGTCCACTGACCTGCTTTCATCAATCCTCTACGTGACCTCTTCAAAAAACTATCAGATTCGTGAGACACGATTTCCCACGCACAAAACATGCCAATTAACCATAATTAGTTTGTGCCTATCAAAATGCTGCTCGATCCTGTCCCTAAGAGTTCCCTCCAACAACTTTCCCAACATTGACGTCAGGTTCACAGCCTGTAGATCTCTAGCTTGTCTTTGTTGCCCTTCCTTGATATCTGTACAACATTAGCCAATCTTCAGGAACTGCATCTGTGCCGACAGATGATGTAAATACAATGGTTGACTAAAATTGTTCCTGGGTTGATGGACCTGAGTCGTGTGTATAGACTGGGGAGGGTAGGGTTAGTTTTCCTCAAGATCAAGGAGGTTATGAGGGATCTGAAAGAGGCAGTTAAAATCATGAAGGGTATAGACAAAACAGAAAGTGTTCCTGTTAATGAGGTGATGGGAATTAGGAGTCATGGATTGTGAAAAAAAACAATTGGAAAGGATTTATTTACACTGTGAGCTGTCCGTTCTGGAGGCACTGCCTGGGAAATAGTGGAGGCTGAGTGGGTTGTCACAGTTAAAAGGGAGCGGTTTCCATCAGGGAATAATTTGCAGGGCTGTGGAGAGAGAGAGAGTGGGAGAGAGGGTCCATCGTGATCAAAGATAATGGTCGTGATTGCTGTGACATAGAACTGGTACAGACTCAATTAGCCAAAATAGTTTTCTCCTTACACTAACCAGTTTGTGATTGAATGAGAGAGCCCCACAGGGAGAGAAAGGAAACCATGATTAGCTCAGTCAAAACACAGAGAGACCAGCAGAGAGAGCTCTAGAGCAACAGTAAGAGGAAGACCAAGTGAAAATAATGTTTATACTGCTATCATTCCCTCTGGACTTAAACTAAGAGTAAATCCTTTCGTTAATCCATGTTTATATTGTTGTCTTCAGATAGTCTCTTTCCATTTCCATGTTTTCACCTAACATGCAAACATGCCCTTTGGCACACCAAGTCCACACTGACCATCAACCACCTGTGTATTCTATTGTATTATATTCTCTCCACATTCTCATTAACTCCCCCACCAGATTCTACCTCTCACCTACACACGAGGGGCAATTTACAGCAGCCAATAACTATTAGGATCTGGGAGGAAACCTGAGCACGTGGGGAGACCCTCAAGGTCACAAGGTGAAAGTGCAAATCCCCCACAAACAGCAACAGAAGTCAGGATTGAACTTGGTCTTCCGGAGTCATGAGGCATCTGTTCTACAAGCTGCACTATTGTGCCATCCCGGCTTCCCCCTTCAGGTCTTCTGAACATGTCTGTCCAGTATAACCTGTGGCTGCAGAAGGTATTTGATCGTCCCTTGTGGGACCATTAACAATTGTTGAACATGGAATGAAAGGCTGAGAAGCCACATTTTTTTAGGGTCTGGAAATGTTTTGGTTGTGATTTGGCAGAGTGTGATGTTCCACTGGCATTACATATTCATGGCAGCTGTTAATGACCTAAAAAATGGAATAACAAGTGGTATACCCAAACCTGCTCAGGACAAGAATATGGATGGTGAACAATGCAGATATGAATGAATGAATGAATGAATGAATGAATGAATAAGTTTATTGACCAAGTATGTGCATATACAAGGAATGTGCCTTGGTGCTCCGCTCACAAATGACAACACAAACATACAGTTAACAATTAAGAATAAAGCATAACCACATCAAAACAATAAGGATACAACATTACGGTTTAAACATGTGGGTGAAAATAAACCAGAGCAAAAAAGAGACTACAGACTTTAGTTATTGAGTAGAACTATCACTCATGGAAAAAAAAGCTGTTTTTATGTCTGGCTGTGGCTGCTTTGACAGTCCGGAGTCGCCTTCCAGAGGGAAGTGCTTCAAAGACTTTGTGGCCAGGGTGAGAGGGGTCAGAGATGATCTTGCCCGCTCGCTTCCTGGCCCTTGCAGTGTATAATTCGTCAATGGGGGGAAGGTTGCAGCCAACAACCTTCTCAGCTGTGCGAACAATCCGTTGCAGCCTCTGGATGTCGTGCTTGGTGGCTGAGCCAAACCAGACCATGATGGAGAAGGTGAGGACGGACTCAATGATAGCAGTATAGAATTGGACCATCATTGCCTGTGGCAGATTGTGTTTCCTCAGTTGCCGCAGGAAGTACATCCTCTGTTGGGCCTTTTTGACTGTGGAGTCGATGGTGGCCCCCCATTTAAGGTTCCTGGAGATGATGGTTCCAAGGAACTTAAATGACTCCACAGATGTGACTATGGTGTTGTTGATGGTGAGTGGGGGGAGGGGAGGGGGAGCTCTTCGAAAATCTACATTCAGTTCCACTGTCTTAAGAACATTGAGCTCCAGGTTGTTACAATGGCACCAGGACGCCAGCTGTGTCACTTCCCATCTGTAGGCAGATTCCTCCCCATCCTGGATCAGTCCAATCAAGGTAGTGTCATCCGCAAACTTGAGGAGCTTGACAGAGGAGTCTATGGAGATGCAGTCGTTGGTGTAGAGAGAGTAAAGGAGAGGGGAGAGTACGCAGCCTAGCGGTGCTCCTATGCGTCCGAGATGTGTTTTCCCTACCTCACATGCTGCTTCCTGTCTGTCAGGAAGTCATGAAAAGTATCAATGGATTCAATATTTGGTCAATTTTGTGACAAATGTAAAAGAATGCAGGAAAATCTGGGGTCACAGACCGTAACAGGATATAATGTAATTTGTTCAACATGGTGAGAAGCTGGAGACAGCGAAGGGTTAAAGAGATATGCACAGCCCCACCCATTCTAGCCCCAGTACAGTTCCACCCTCTCCAGTCCCAGTACAGTCCCACCCACTCCAGTCCCGGTACAGTCCCACCCACTCTAGTCTCAGTACAGTCCCACCCACTCCAGTCCCGGTACAGTCCCACCCACTCTTGTCTCAGTACAGTCCCACCCACTCCAGTCTCAGTACAGTCCCACGCACTCCAGTCTCAGTTCAGTCCCACCCACTCCAGTCTCAGTACAGTCCCACCAACTCCAGTCTCAGTACAGTCCCACCCACTCCAGTCTCGGTATAGTCCCACCCACTCCAGTTCCGGTACAGTCCCACCCACTCCAGTCTCAGTACAGTCCCACCCACTCCAGTCTCAGTACAGTCCCACCCACTCCAGTCTCAGTACAGTCCCACCCACTCCAGTCTCAGTACAGTCCCACCCACTCCAGTCTCAGTACAGTCCCACCCACTCCAGTCTCGGTATAGTCCCACCCACTCCAGTTCCGGTACAGTCCCACCCACTCCAGTCTCAGTACAGTCCCACCCACTTCAGTACCAGTTCAGCCCCACTCACAGTCTGCATTTAATTACCCATCGCTAGCTGCACTTTGAGAAGGTGGTGGTGAGGTACTTTCTTGAGCCACTGCAGTCCTGGAGGTGTGGGTATACCAACAATGCTGTTCGGGAGGGATTTTGACCCAGTGACGGTGAGGGGACAATGATATGGTTTGAGTTCAGGATGGTGTGGGGTTTTGAGATGGTGCTGTTCCTGGGCTTTTACTGCCCTTGTTGTTCTAGCCAGTAGAGGTTGTGGGTTGCCACAGTGGGTCATGGGATGCTGTAGTACATCCTGTAGATGGTACAAACTGCTGCCACTGTGGAGACTCTACTGTGGGAATATCCCATCAATACCTATAATTTCACTGGCATGTGCCCATCTAGTAATCTCTTCAATGCCACTATTGCATCTGTCTCAATCGCCACCCCTGGCAGCATGTTCCAGGCACTTACTACCCTCTATGTAAAAAAATTGCCCCTCTCAATAAGCTATATCCTCTAGAGTCATAGAGTCATAGATTGATACAGTGTGGAAACAGGCCCTTCGGCCCAACTCGCCCACACCGGCCAACAATGTCCCAGTTACCATAGTCCCACTTACCTGTGCTTGGTCCATATCCCTCCAAACCTGTCCTAGCCATGTACCTGTCCAACTGTTTCTTAAACGATGGGATAGTCCCAGCCTCAACTACCTCCTCTGGCAGCTTGTTCCATACACCCACCACCCGATACCTCTAGTATTTGATTTTTCCATTATTGGAACAACGTTCTGAATGACTATCCTATCAATGCCTCATAATTTTATATGCTTCTGTCAGGTCCCCCGCAATCCATAGGAAAACAATCCAAGTCTGTCCAGCCACTCCTTGTAGCGAATACCCTGTAATCCGGGCATCATGCTGGTAAAAGCCACTTCATCTTCATATTTTTTGACAAACTTCTGCTTTCTTTGGAATTATAAAGAGGGGGGCTTTCTGTAAACCACTCAGAGAGTTACCCTTGCCATCAGAGAACAGAGCCAGAGACAAAACTGCACGTTGCTTTCTCCTGAGTCTGCAAAGCCCCGTGACCGTCGCCGGTGGGGAGGTTGAGCAGAGTCTCTGGCCTCCTGTTTCTGGTGTGGCGATGGGAGAGAAAAGAGTCAGGTCACACGCTCAGCTTCTGGGGCCAGATCATAGAAGTGACTCCCTGCATGACCATCAACTGCTGGTGGACTGCAGCCTCGTCACCCACCGTCACAACAGAAAAGGCCACCGTGGCACGGCTGGTAGAGCTGCTACCTCACAACTATGGAGACCCAGATACCATCCTGACCTCAAACGTTGTCTCTGTAGAGTTCTCCCTATGACCCTGTTGGTTTCCTCTGGGTGCTCCCGATTCCTCAAATATCCCAAAGATGGACAAGTTAATTTGCCTCTGTGCATTGCTCCTAGTGTGTAGATGGGTGGGAGAATCTGGGGGACATTGATGGCAATCAACGATAGGAGGATAAAATAGATTAGACTAGGGTTGGTGTTGGTGGTTGATGGTTGGTGCATGCTCAGGAGGATGAGGAACCTGTTTCTATGCTGTGTGACTATGATTTCCTCGTGAGAATGGATTCAAATGAAGCTGGGTTTACTTATGGCAGACAAGGGTTGGACATAGATGTAATTGTAGAAGAGGTTTACCAGAATGCTGTCTGGATTAGAAGATATGAGCTATAAGGACAGGTTGGACAAACTTGGCTTGCTTTCTCTGGAGTGTCAGAGACTGGGGGGAAATGGTAGAAGTGGGTACACATTTTTAAAAGCATTTAGAAAGGTTCATGGATAAGATTTAGAGGAATATGGGATGAAAGCAGGCAAATAGGACCAGTTCAGGATGACAACTTGGTCAGCAAGGATGTGTTGGTCTGATGGGCATGTTTCCCTGCTGTATAGTCCATGGCTTTACAGCCAGGTCATTTGGACTACTCCAAGTGGACTGCTTTCCTCTGGCTCGGGTTAGTAATTTCAGTTTTGGACCAAATGCCATCTCTCCTCGGCACGGTGGCACGGTGGCGCAGCGGTAGAGTTGCTGCCTTACAGCGAATGCAGCGCCGGAGACTCAGGTTCGATCCTGACTACGGGCGCCGTCTGTACGGAGTTTGTACGTTCTCCCCGTGACCTGCGTGGGTTTTCTCCGAGATCTTCGGTTTCCTCCCACACTCCAAAGACGTACAGGTATGTAGGTTAATTGGCTGGGCAAATGTAAAAATTGTCCCTAGTGGGTGTAGGATAGTGTTAGTGTGCGGGGATCGCTGGGCGGCACGGACCCGGTGGGCCGAAGGGCCGGTTTCTGCGCTGTATCTCTGAATCTGAATCTGAATCCTCCTTCCAGGAAGGTCTCGTGTTCAGCTCTTTGCCTCTCCTCTCAGTCCACATCTCACACTCCTCGTCAGATCCCCTCTGTGTAGCTGCCCAGACCCTGTTGGCTACTTTCCTACAAGCATTAGGTTCTTGAACTGACCTGCACAACCACAACCTTAATCTTACTTCAGCAATGGAACACTTCAGACCAGCACATACATTACAATCGACTTGACTTTTCTAAAAGTGTTTTGTACTAGTATCTTTTTGTTTTTGCAGTCTCTTTCTTATTACTGTATACCACAGTTTCAGAATTAGTGCCCGTGTCTGGAAGAATGGAATGATGTTTCAGGCACTTATTTCAGGATGGGAAAGTTGCACAGTTGGTTGAGTTGCTGCCTCCCTGCTCCAATGACTTGGCTTCAATCCTGACCTCAGATGCTGTCTATGTGGAGATTGCATGTTCTACCTGTGACAGTGTGGGTTAGCCTCCTGTGCTCGATTTCCTCTTGCATCTCAAAGGCCTGCAGTTCGGTAGGTTAATTGGCCACGTAAATTGTCCTCGGCGTGTAGGTGGGCACAAGATTGGTGAGTTTTGATGAGAATGCAGGATTAATGTGGGATTAGTGTAAATGGGTTTTGCACAGACCCAAGGATTGGTTTCCATGCTCTACCTCTCTGACTCTGACTGTGAAGTGCCGTGCTGCTTAATGAGTCACGGCTGCAATGTTAGTTCCTCACTGCGGTGTCACAGGTGATACTCATAAAGAAAATGCACACGTTATCGGAAAGAGGAGGATCCACACTGATCACCATTGACCACATGAGCACAACCGGCAGGTAGAGTCACACAAACAAGAGGGACACACACACATACACACACATACACACACGCACATGCGCACACCCATACACAGCACAATAGTTTAGTTTATTATTGTCATGTGTACCGAGGTACAGTGAACAGCTTTTATTTGCATGCTATCCAGTCAAAAAGACTATACATGATTGCAATCAAGCCATCTGCAATGCACAGATAAAGGATAAAGGGCACAACATTTAGTGCAAGATAAAGTATGATAAAGTCTGATTAAAGATTGTTCAAAGGTCTCCAATGAGGTAGATGGGAGGCCAGGACCACCCTCTAGCTGATAGGTGGACCGTTCAGTTCTCTGATAACAGCTGGGAAGAAATTGCCCTGAATTTAGAGGTGTGCGTTTTAAAACTACCTTTGACCTGATGGGAGAGGGGAGAAGAGGGGGTGACCAGGGTGAGACTGGTGCTTGATTACGCTGTTGGCCTTACCGAGGCAACATGAATTCAATAAAGGAGGATGGAGTCAATAGAAGGGAAGTTGGTTTGCGTGATAGTCTGGGCTACGTCCACAACTCTGCAATTTCTTACTAAATTGGATGGAGCTGTTTCCAAACGATTAACACACACTCATGCAAAGACACACACACACACACACACACACACACACACACACACACACACACAAGCTCAGATGCATACGTACACAAGCAAACACATATATAGTAAGTGTAGTTCAAAATGCATGGATTATTAATACAAATTAATAAAGTTTTTGTCTACATAGGAAGAATTTGTGTGAAATTTACTGTTTAACTTTTAAAATTAATTAGTTTTTGAGGTTGTGAGTGAAATTCATTGTTTGTACCATATTCCAGGCGATAATTCCATTCAAAGTCCCAAATATATTTTTTGTTTCTCTTGTTTTCTGGTGGATATGTATTTTTAAGCTTTCTGTGGATGCATACTCTATCAATGACATTATTGAATCCTGCAGAGTTACTTACAGGATAATTCCTGGTGCATTTTTAAGGTATTTTGTATTTTGGTGTTTCTGGATTGTTTTGTCGTGTTACTTACTCTTTCACACCCCGCATGAAAAGGAAGTACACGAGTTAATCTGGGGTCTAATGTGGGGGAAAACAATATGGTTACGTGGTGCTACATTGGAATAATTTACCACTGCCAGGTGTAATTTAATTGTTTTATGGGATGAGGCACAAAGTAAGGTGTGTGTTCCAGAGGAACTCCAGAAATAGACAATAGACAATAGGTGCAGGAGAGGGTCATTCGGCCCTTCGAGCCAGCACCGCCATTCAATGTGATCATGGCTGATCATTCTCAATCAGTACCCCGTTCCTGCCTTCTCCCCATACCCCCTGACTCCGCTATCGTTAAGAGCTCTATCTAGCTCTCTCTTGAATGCATTCAGAGAATTGGCCTCCACTGCCTTCTGAGGCAGAGAATTCAACAGATTTACAACTCTCTGACTGAAAACGTTTTTCCTCATCTCCGTTCTAAATGGCCTACCCCTTATTCTTAAACTGTGGCCCCTGGTTCTGGACTCCCCCAACATTGGGAATATGTTTCCTGCCTCTAACGTGTCCAACCCCTTAATAATCTTGTATGTTTCGATAAGATCCCCTCTCATCCTTCTAAATTCCAGTGTATACAAGCCTGGTCGCTCCAGTCTTTCAACATATGATAGTCCTGCCATTCCGGGAATTAACCTAGTAAACCTACGCTGCAGGCCCTCAATAGCAAGAATATCCTTCCTCAAATTTGGAGACCAAAACTGCACACAGTACTCCAGGTGCAGTCTCACTAGGGCCCTGTACAACTGCAGAAGACAATAGACAATAGACAATAGGTGCAGGAGTAGGCCATTCAGCCCTTCGAGCCAGCACCGCCATTCAATGCGATCATGGCTGATCACTCTCAATCAGTACCCCGTTCCTGCCTTCTCCCCATACCCCCTCACTCCGCTATCCTTAAGAGCTCTATCCAGCTCTCTCTTGAAAGCATCCAACGAACTGGCCTCCACTGCCTTCTGAGGCAGAGAATTCCACACCTTCACCACTCTCTGACTGAAAAAGTTCTTCCTCATCTCCGTTCTAAATGGCCTACCCCTTATTCTTAAACTGTGGCCCCTTGTTCTGGACTCCCCCAACATTGGGAACATGTTTCCTGCCTCTAATGTGTCCAATCCCCTAAGGACCTCTTTGCTCCTATACTCAACTCCTCTTGTTATGAAGGCCAACATTCCATTGGCTTTCTTCACTGCCTGCTGTACCTGCATGCTTCCTTTCAGTGACTGATGCACTAGGACACCCAGATCTCGTTGTACGTCCCTTTTTCCGAACTTGACACCATTGAGATAATAATCTGCCTTCTTATTCTTACCACCAAAGTGGATAACCTCACACTTATCCACATTAAACTGCATCTGCCATGCATCCGCCCACTCACACAACCAGTCCAAGTCACCCTGCAACCTCATAGCATCTTCCTCACAGTTCACACTACCACCCAGCTTTGTATCATCTGCAAATTTGCTAATGGTACTTTTAATCCCTTCATCCAAGTCATTACTTTTTATCCCTTCATCCAGTGTGGTGAGTGTATAGGAATGAGCTGCCAGAGGAAGTAGTTGAGGCTGGTGCAATAACATATTTAAAAGTCACTTGGACAGTCAGTCCTTGAATTAGGAAGATTTAGAGGGATATGGGCCAAATTAGGCAGGCAAATTAGACTAACTTACAGTAGATGGGGCAAGTTCGGACGAGTTAGGCTGAAGGGCCTGTTTTAGTGCTGAATGACTCTCTCTCTAGCCAGTTCCACTTTCCCTCAACCTTGTCATTCCTTTGCTTCAGATACATGCAGATCCATATTAAAAGTCACAATCCCATCTTGCTGCACACCCAGACGACGCCGGACACTCAGTGCAAAAACTTTAGCTAAACACAAAGTGCTGGAGGAACTCAGCATGTCAGGCAGCATCTGTGGAGTGAAAGGAGCAGATGACATTTTGGGTCAGGACATTCTTTCAGACTTAGGGAAACCTGCAATGAGTTTGTCAAAGGATCACAACCTGAAACATTGTCTGTCTATTTGTCTTCACAGAATTTGCCTGACCCACAGATTCTTCCAGCAATTCGTTTTTTGCTTAAGATTCCATCATCTCCAATCTCTGATGTTTGGTTAAAAACCTTAGGTTTTTCTGACATACACCTCCTTTTTATCTCCCCCTAATTCCCCGCCAATAAAAACACTTTCTGTTTGCTGACTAGTTACCTCTGTCAAATCCCCTGCACTCTCCCCTCCAAGAAGAATACAGATTCCCCAAGTTATCAATTTAACCGAAGTCCATCATCCCTGGAATGATGTTGGTAAATCTCTTCCACATCCTCTCCTTGATATCTTTTCATTTCTTTCCTGAGGTGTGCCCACAATAGTCCAGTAGACTGTGTGTGTGTGTGTGTGTGTGTGTGTGTGTGTCTGTGTGTGTGTGTGTGTGTGTGTGTGTGTGTGTGTGTGTGTGTGTGTGTGTGTGTGTGTGTGTGTGTGTGTGTGTGTGTGTGTGTGTGTGTGTGTAACATCACCCATCCTTTTTCTCCAGAGATGCTGCCTTACCCGCTGAGCCACTCCAACATTTTGTGTCTATCTTGGTCAGCAGTGTCACTGTCTGCTGGAGGAGCTGGGGTTTGGGACTTGAGCAACAGCTGACACCACTCTGGACCATCTGTCAGGCTGAGAATTGTGTCATAGTTTCAGGAAGTGGCCAAGAATTTGCAAGCAGAGGAGGAATGAGCGCTGCCAGCAGACAAGAAGGAGCAGGCAGGTGGTCAAGACGCCTCTGGGGGCTTCTTCCTCGGTAATCAGTAGTCATCAGAATGAAGGGTCTTCAACCAGAAACTCTCTTCCTCTTTCCACAGCTACTGCCTGATTTGCTGAGTGTTCCCAGCATTCTCACTTTTCATTTCAGTACAGCACTTGCAGTCTTGAAGCTTTTCATTGCTTTGAGCTTGAGGGGGCAGAGGTTCCCCTGTAGTTCATGAGGAATTCATAGTTATCTGGGGATTCAGAAACATGTGACGTGGAGAGGTGAACAGCCAGAGGTCAGGGCCCATGACAGAACCAACAACATCTGTGGAAAATGGGATGAGGCTCATGGGTGGATTTGAAAGAGTTGGGAATAAGATTAAGAAGCAGGACCCCAAAGGGATTGGTCTCTGGATTATTCGTTGCGTCCAGTGCCAGTGAGGATAGAAACAAGAGGTGCGTGCGTGCGTGTGGTTGAACAGAGGGAGCAGGAAGGAGGGCTTTACATTGCTGGGGCAATTCAGCCAGTTCTGGGGAAGTGGCCAGATGGCTTGTACTTTATCGAGGGCAGCACCAAGAGCCGCATGGGCAGGTTTGGGGTTATTTAGGATTCGGTTAAAGGGATGGAGGTTTAAGAGAGGAATAAAAAAGCACTAGAAGCCTGGGCTCAATGGTCAGCCACCTGCTTTGAGGTCAGGGAGGAATGCACCACACGGTGGTTTGAGGTGAGCTGGAGGGAGAGTGACTCTGGGATTCGTCTCTGTTCTGGCAGGGTAGCAGGAACCTGCATGCAATGTAACAGGGCTTGTGGTGAGGGGTGTGTGTGTGTGTGAGAGAGAATGCAGCTTGGGGCTGTACTGCCTGCCTGGGAGAGGAGGAGGCTTTAATCCAGCTGCATTGGACGAAACAGAGTTGCAATGTGTACTCTGCTCCGTAACATCCACTGTGACTCTGAACTCACGCCTCCAGGCCTCGGCCTGTGGTTCCGGTGGGTGTCTGACCCGGGCAGCATGCACACATACATGTACATGTACAGTGCACACACCACCTTTACACAAACCTTTCAATGTAAACACTGTAACCAAATAATAGTGAGGTTGCAAGATGGATTCAACAATGGCTGAATGGGAGATACCAGAGGGTAATGGTTGACAACTGTACGTCAGGTTGGAGGCCAGTGCCTAGTGGAGTACCCCAAGGATCTGTGTTGGGTCCACTGTTGTTTGTCATTTACATTAATGATTTGGATGATGGTGTGGCAAATTGGATTAGTAAGTATGCAGATGATACTAAGATAGGTGGTGTAGTTAATAATGAAGTAGATTTTCAAAGTCTACAGAGAGACTTGGGCCTTTTGGAAGGGTGGGCTGAAAGATGGCAGATGGAGTTTAATGCTGATAAGTGTGAGGTGCTGCATTTTGGTAGGACAAATCAAAATAGGACGTACAGGGTAAATGGTAGGGAATTGAGGAATGCAGTGGAACAGAGGGACCTGGGAATAACTGTGCATTGTTCCCTGAAGGTGGAATCTCATGTGGATAGGGTGGTGAAGAAGGCATTTGGTATGCTTGCCTTTATAAATCAGAGCATCGAATATAGAAGTTGGGATGTAATGTTGAAATTGTACAGGGCATTGGTGAGGCCGAATCTGGAGTATGGTGTGCAGTTCTGGTCGCCAAATTATAGGAAGGATGTCGACAAAATGGAGAGGGTACAGAGGAGATTTATTAGAATGTTGCCTGGGTTTCAGCACTTAAGCTACAGAGAGAGGTTGAACAGGTTGGGTCTTTATTCTTTGGAGCGTAGAAGGTGGAGGGGGGACTTGATAGAGGCTTTTAAAATTTTAAGAGGGACGGACAGAGTTGATGTGGGTAGGCTTTTCCCTTTGAGAGTGGGGAAGATTCCAACAAGGGGACATAACTTCAGAATTAAGGGACAAAGGTTTAGGGGTAACATGAGGGGTAACTTCTTTACTCAGAGGGTGGTGGCTGTGTGGAATGAGCTTCCGGTGGAAGTGGTGGAGGCAGGCTCGATTTTACTATTTAAGAGTAAATTGGATAGGTATATGGATGGGAGGGGATTGGAGGGTTATGGTCTGAGAGCAGGTAGATGAGACTAGGTCAGAGAAAGTGGTCGGCGTGGACTGGTAGGGCCGAACGGGCCTGTTTCCGTGCTGTAATTGTTATATGGTTATATGGTTAAAAGCTTCTCACTGTACCTTGGTACTCGTGACAATAAACTAAACTAAACTAAACTGACCTTAGTTTGAAAATGCACACCTCTAGATTCAGGAATGGTTTCTTCCCAGTGATTATCAGGCAACTGAACGATCCCCTTCCCAACGAGAGTGTGGTCCTGACCTCTCATCTGCCTCATTGGAGACCTTTGAACTATCTTCAATTGGACTTTATTGGACTTCAATGATATATCTTGCACTAAATGTTGTTCCATTTATCCTTTATCTGTGTACTGTGGACAGCTTTATTGTATGCATGTATAGTCTTTTCTTAGACTGGATAGCACACAACCAAAAGTTTTTCACTGTACCTCGGTACACATGACCATAATAAACTACATTAACTCGCACCCTCATTACCTTCCTACCATTGGCCTCCTCCCCTATTCCTGCCATCACGAGCCAGACCGAATACATGGAGGGAAAGCCATGGTAGGGTGCAGTATAACGAGTTGGATGACTCGTGTCTTTAAGGATTGTTTTTCAATCTTGTGAGATTTCCTGACAGCAGAAGTCTGTCTTTTCATTAGATTCCCTTGTGAACATGATGTGATAATTCCCCATGGACCCAGCCAAGAGGCAGCTGGTAGAAGTGCCTGCTGTCAAATCACTGTGGAGGCAACTTAGTTCCATTCCATGAATGACACGTCCTCATCAGCCCCTTGCACTGACTGACAATACTGAATGCCAACAATCTGGGACCATCTAGCTTGGTCACTAGAATGCACTAGAATGTTCCTCAGAGTCTGGCACCCCTGGTTGTAGTTGCAGCTGTTCAGCAGGATAGGGTCTGCTATTTTTCAGGTGACACGAGTGGATTTATAATTGCAGATAAGGAAATGGTAGCAAAAGCAAATACATTGAAAGAAGACACAGGAATATCAGAGGGTGAAGAGTCTATCAAGAAAAAGCAGGTGAAAGAAATAGGATTTCGTTACAATATTGGAGCAGCCGGGAAGAACAAAAACTGATGATCCCAATGATCCACATCCCAGAGTTTCCAGAGAGGTGTCCTGGAAGATAGAATCACTCGGCATAGAAATAGACCCTTTGCTTCAGGGCCAGTTTCTGACCAAAGTGCCTACATGACCTAGTCCCATTTTCCTGCACTTGATCCATTGCGTGACCCTGTCCCCCTGCCTATGCTCTAACTCTTTCCGATCCATTTATCTGTCCAAATGTCTTTTAAACATTATAGCTGCCTCTACTACCTACTCTGCCAGCTCTTTTCATAATCAACCTCTTAAATCCATGAAAATATTTTCCCCTTTTACCTTAAACCTATGCCCTCTAGTTTTGGATTCCTCTCTGTCGACCATCCGCCTAATCTAATTTGATAAAGTCACCTCAGCCTCCTCTGCTCTAGGGAAAACATCGCCAGTGTATTTAGTCTCTCTGTAACGCAAGCCGTCCAGTCCTGGCAGTACACTTTTGAGTCTTTTCTGCACCCTCTCTCGCTTAATAACATTCTTCCTACAGCTAGACGACGAGAACTGCACATAATATTCCAAGTGCAGTCTCACCAATGTCTTGTACAGTGTAACGTGACATCCAACTCTTGCCATGACCGATGAAGGCAAGTGTGAATAATGCCTTTTGCATGACTCTGTCTACCTGTGTCACCACAATTATGTGCTCTGTTCCACAACAACCTCCAGGGCCCTCCCACACGCTGTGTAAGTACTGCCATGGTTTAACTTCCCAAAATGTAACACTTTGCACTGTTCAACTTGCATTCCTTGGTCCACTTTCCAGATAGTGAATGTTCTGCTATAACTTCCTATGATTTGGAGGGGAGCATTTGTGACCCCATTATTTCAGAGAGGATGCAAAGAGAAAACACAGAGAACTCTTGACCTGTTCGTCTTACACCAGTGGTAGAAATAATCACAGGTCTGCAGGACAATAGGATTGAGCAGAAACTGTATGAATTTCTTTTCAAGCCGTGTCTAATGAATTCAATAAAGGGGAATCAGTGGTGGTGTATTTGGATCTGTGGAGGATTTCACAGAGAAATTACCAATACATGGAATGGTGGATAATGCACTTACATAAATTGAGAATTGGTTATAAGAAAGGAAACAACGAAGGGGAATAAACAATCCTCCTCAGGTTACCAGGCTGTGACTCGTGGGGATAAATGCTTGGGCACCAGATACAATTTTGTATCAATAATTTAGCTGAGGGGACTAAATATCATCTTTCTAAATTTGTTGACCAAACTAAAGTAAGTGGGGTTGTGAAGGATGTAATGGCTTGGGAGCTGATCCATTTTGATGCACAAAACAGAAATGCAAACTATTCAGGAAATGGTGAAAGATTGGCTGGTGTTGATATTCAAAGTGATCTAGGTGTTCTACACAAGTCACTGCCAGCCAACACGCAGGTGCAGTAGGTGACTCGGATGATAATTGGCATGTTGGCCTTCATTACAAACATGTAATTAAGTAGAGGAATAATCTAAGTACAGGGATGATCAATATTGTGCACAACAGGCCTCTTTTCTCTATGCTGCTTTGGGAGTGCAGCAAATAATCACTAAATTGTTCTAGGGATGGCAGGTTTCCTGCACGAGGAAAGATTGAGTAGACTGGAACTACACTCAAGAAGTTAGAAGAATGGGAGTAGTTCTCATTGAAACTTACAAACTCATATGTGGCTCATCAGGGTGAATGCAGGGGTGGAGTTTCCCAATGTCAAGGAGTCTAGAATTAGAGGGCAGATTCTCAGAATAAGGGATGGGCCATCTCAGGACTGAGATGAAGAGACGTTTTTTCACAGAGAGTAATTGCTCTTTATCTCTCTCTACCCAGGCGGCTGTGGACGCCAAAATCATTAAGTTCACTCATTTCTGAATATTGCAAACGGAAACCATGGATCAACCATGAGGTCCATTCCCAGGTGAAGGCCAAGACCACTGAAAATCAGGAATGCCAAGAGACAATATCAAGACAAACCTGAGTCCCAGCATAACCACTCAAACACCGGTTGACTATAGAAAGGCTTGAATACTATAATAGGCTGCAAAATGGTCGGGTAGCCTCGCTTGTGATTGTACAGCCCTCTCTGATGAACAATACATTCTATGCTCGCCTTGAGTTGGAGGTAAACAGGGTGATGACGTGCGTCCCGACAGACTGGAGTGTGCCTGTTCCCACAGTCACTGCTGCAGAAGTAAGGTCAACCTCCCTGAGGGAGAACCCATAGAAAGCAATAGGCCCAGATGATGGAGACCCTGATCATGTCCTCAACAACTGTGCAGAACAACTGGCAGGAGTGTTCACGGACATATTAATTTCTGCCTACTCTGTTCTGAGGAACCACCGGCATGATAGAAGACCTCTATCTATCTGGTGCCAAAGAAAGGCAAGTTCTCATGCTTTAATGACCATGCTTTAATGTCCAGTGGCCTTGACACCCATCATCATAAAATGCTTTGAGAGTTTGGTTATGGCACACTTTAACTCGAGCCTACCAAGCGGCCTTGACCCACTGCAGTTCGCCCACCGCCACAACAGGTCCATGGTTGATGCCATCTCCCTGGTGCTTACTCTCATCCCTGGAACACCTGGGTAAGAAGGACACCTACGTCAGACTGCACTTCATCGATTATACCTCTGCTTTCAGTACAATTATCCCAACCAAGCCCATCTCCAAACTCATGGAATTTGTAGGCAGCACCCCCCTCTGCAACTGAATCCTCAGCTTCCTGACCAACAGAGACAATCAGTGAAGGTAGGTGACAAATCATTCTCGATGATAATTCACCACACTGGTGTTGTGCAAGGATGTGTTCTCAGCCCTATGCTATACCCTTTATACACTCATGACTGTGCAGTCAAATACCAATTGGACTCAATCTACAAGTTTGCTGACGACACCACCGTAGTGAGCTGGATATTGAATAATGATTCGATATCACCATTTTATATGGAAAACTCCAGTACAAAATGGAGATTGCAAACCTTGTATCTTGGTGCCAAGACAGCAACCTCTCCCTCAATGCCAGCAAGTCAAAGGAGCTTGTGATTGATTACAGGAAGCAAAACAGTACACACCGCACAGCTTACATTGATGGCGCCAAAGTAGAGATGGTCGAACGCTTCCAGTCCCCAGGAATAAATATCACCAGCAATTTGTCCTGGACCAGCCACCTTAAAGCTTTGGCCAAGAAAACACACCATGCATCTACTTCCGTAGAAGGATTAGGGAGTTTGGCGTGTCCCCAACAACCCTCATCAACTCTACAGATGAGCTGTAGAAACTGTCTTATTGGGGCGCATCACAACCTAGTTTGGGAACAATTCCTTCCAAGATTGCAAGAAACAGAGCCATGTGGACATAGCCCAGACTATCATACACAGCAACCTCCCTTCCATTGACTATCTATATCATGCCGTCTCAGCAAGGCTGCCCGGATAATCAAGGACCATTCTCACCCTGGTCCTCTCTCCCCTTCCCTATAAGGCAAGAGGTACAGAAGTTTGAAAATGTATACCCTCATGTTCAGGAACAGTCTCTTCCCAACTGTTATCAGACAATTGAGCACTGCTCCCATTAGTGGGGTATGGCCCTGACCTCCCATCTGCCTTATTGGAGACCTTTGAACTATCTTTAATCGGACTTTATCAGTTTTCAATTTTAGTGCACTTCAATCTGACACTATGTTGTACCCTATATCCTTAATCAGTGCACTGTGGATGGCTTGATGATATTCATGTATAGTCTTTTCTTTGGCTGGATAGCACGCGAACAAAAAGCTTTTCAATGTACGTCGGTTCATGAGACAAGAAAAAACTAAACTAAACTAAAAGTGAAAGGGAGGGAAGAGGATGGGGAAAAGAAGTGAAGGGAACTAGGGGTTTGGGACAAGAGTCGATAAGAATCATGCTTGTGAATTCTTGCTGAACCATAGATAGGGATGCTGTGAGATGAGTGTTGAAATTTGGTTTGCATCATTGAGGGGTACAGATGGGTTATGACATTGTGACAGGGACAAGGTAAGGTGATGCAGGACACAAGGGGTTAACAGTGAGGTGATATGTGCGCAGGTAAAATGCAAATATCCCGGCCATGAGAAGCTGAGGTACACGTCTGGGGAAAGGTGAGGAACTAAATGCTTTTAATAATCCTGATTTCAGAGAATACAGCTTCCGACAAAGCCACAGGGCCTAGAGACTTCCTGCAAAGAGCAGAAGTTGGGGTGCGGGTGTCTGAACAAAGGGGAAGAGCCTGGAAGCTGAGCTGCACTCAGACAAAGCGGCTGGGAGTGTGGTGAAACTGAAGAACGAGGGTCGGGGGAAAACACTGCAGCCACAACATATGCCACCCCAGTCAGGTGTGGGGCCAGGGTTGCCATCCTCGCCTGTGCCCCCGCACTGGGGCAACAAGATTATAAGCACCTTAAGTGAGAGGAGGCCATTTGGCCCATCACACCTGTGTCATTCAATAGGATTATGGCTGAACATTAATCTCACTGCATCTGTTCCTGGACTAACCCTGTAGCCCTGAAAAATCTGCCGATCTCTCGAATATATTGGTGATGGAGTGGCCACAGCCCTTGCAGGCAGAGACTTTAGGACTGAGATGAGAATTGCTTCTCAACTCAATTTTGAATGCCCATTCCCCTTAACTTGAGACTGTGACCTCTGATTGTGGATATCCCAGGCCGGAAAAACATCACTGCTATCCTACCCTGACAAGCCAAGAAAGATTTGGCATGTTTTAGGTCATCTCTGAACTTCAGAGTTCGGGTGTAGGCTGTCTAACCTCACCTCATATGTCAACCCCATGGTGCTATAATGCTTGGTTCCATTCCCAACTATCTGGTCAGGTGAAGGATTGCCGGAAGTACCTTCCTCTTTCCCCACCTACGCTGCTGCCGCTGGCATTCCTCAGAATCTATCATTGGTGACCTCTTTCTCATCTCCTTACTGAACCTTGAGAAGATCATCTGAACACTTGTCAGGGTTCCTACACTGTCAGACCATATGCCTGATCTTCAGGACTGGGTCAGCAGTAACTCCATGGAGCTTCATCGACCCGAAATGTCCTTTTCTCCATAGATGCTTCATAATTGCTGAGCATAACTCCAGCATTTTGTATCTATCTTTGGTGTAAACCAGCATCTGCAGTTCCTTCCTACACATATTCCAACAGACACCTGGCCAACCTCCTTCTTATTGCTCAATTAAGCTCACCTGTCACTGTTGCTCGTGTCCCAACTCCCCCACATTCCATCCACCCTCAATTCTGTGTTCCTAGTTGGGCAACCCCCACCCCAACCACCCATTTTCAAACCCTGCAACCTTTCCCCTCCCTATCCCTGTAACCATCTTTAATATGTTTGCACTCATCCAAGCTCTACATGCGCTCCTGCCCAAAGTTAATCACTCCACCATCAGGTCGAAAACAGGCCACTCAGTCCACCACATCCACATTGATCGATCGGCACCCAACCATATTAATACCACCTTCCAGCATTTTGTCCATAGCCTTCTATACGTGAGTGATTTAAGGTCACACCTGGGCACTTCTTCAATGCTGTCAGTGACTCTGCTTCCATCAGTGTAGGAAAATAACTGCAGATGCTGGTACAAATCGAAGGTATCACAAAATGCTGGAGTAACTCAGCAGGTCAGGCAGCATCTAGGAGAGAGGGAATGGGTGACGTTTCTGGTCGAGACCCTTCTTCAGACTGAAGTCCATCTGTAGTGTATCAGTAGTCGAGATCCTTCTTCAGACTGCTTCCATCAGTAGTGTATCCCAGGTACTTGCCACTCTCTGTGTGAAAGAGGTCTCCACAGGCCCCTTCTGAATCTCTTACCCCTAGCCCTTTATTTTTAGTTTACAGATACAGCGCGGAAACAGGCCCTTCGGCCCACTGGGTCCGCGCCGACCAGCGATCCCCGCACATTAACACCATCCTACACCCAGTGGGGACCATTTTTACATTTACCAAGCCAACTAACCTATAAACCTGTACGTCTTTGGAGTGTGGGAGAAAACCGAAGATCTCGGAGAAAACCCACGCAGGTCATGGGGAGAACGTACAAACTCTGTACAGACAGTGCCCGTAGTCGGGATCGAACCCGGGTCTCCAGCGCTGCGGTCGCTGTAAGGCAGCAACTCTACCGCTGCGCCACCGTGCCACAGTGGAATATACTACTGATGGAAGCAGAGTCACTGGCAGCATTTATCTGTGTCTTTCAGTTTTATCTAACTCTGCTACGAGCAATAGGTTCCTGTAGTCTATCCTATTTATACCTCTCTTAATTTTATATACATCAGTCATGTTCCATGTTGCAGTAGCTTCCTCTGCTCCAAGCCTGCCTAGTCGCTCCTCATGTCTGAAATGTTCCATAGCAGGCAATGTCCTGGTGAATCTCCTCCATGTATTGTCCATTGCTGGGGGACGTGGGTCCAGCTGCCATGGCTCTACGCCCCGGAACTCCCACCCTACCACCGAAACTCTCTAAACCTACCACTCTCCCACATCCTTAACACTTGGTACTGACCAAGCTTTTGTCTGGTTTAATATCTCTTTATGGGATGGGTTCTCTGTTAATTGTGTGCGAACTCTGCCTCGTGTGGGAACATTAATACAGCGAAGTTGCTAAATGATAGGAAGTTGCTTCTTTTGGGATTCCAATAGTTAAGGGAGCTCCCGATCACAACGTAGACACTGAAAATTCTCTGGTTGTGTTTATCCACTTTTAATGAGTGCTCAGGTAAGCACATGTGCAAGCTTACCCAAAGTGACTAAAGCTACCTGCACTATCACGGAGCTGGGGAGCATTGCATCGTGCCTGACGCCTTTCATTGCTTAGGACAGGTTAGAAGCTCAGCTTTCACACTGGAGGGGCACCTGGCAACAATAGGTGGAGCGGGAATGTCAGGCCTTCCCAAGGCACAGCAGCGATGGTCTGCACTCAACAGCTGCCTTGGACTCTATCATTGCAAGATCGTTACCCCCGCATTGGAAGACTCGTGATCAACGGTGCCACTGGAGGGACTGTGAACTGATCCGATGCTGACGTGTCTGCCATCCACAAGGGGGGTTGGGTCCTGAAGATGAGTCAAACCAAGGAAAGGGCTGCTTCAAGCAATGAGATGATTAGTTCAATCACAGAAGTGGAGAGTTGGGAAATTAGGCCACATGGTGCAGTGGCATAGAAACAGTGGCAGACATTGAAACAAGTGCTTCATGAATCTCAAATTAAAGACACAGAATAGGTAACTAAAGAATCCTGACCCGAACATCGTCTATTCATTTTCCTCCACAGATGCTGACTGACCCAAGTTAAAGTTAGTAGAAGAAAATAACTGCAGATGCTGGTACAAATCAAAGTATTTATTCACAAAATCCTGGGGTAACTCAGCAGGTCGGGCAGCATCTCAGGAGAGAAGGAATGGGTGACGTTTCGGGTCGAGACCCTTCTTCAGACAAGTTAAAGTTAGTATCAGTTGTAAAGAAAAATCTAAAGATTTGTCGAAGAAACCAGAAAGGTACGAGGAAAATAGAATTGCTAAAGAGGTGAAAATACCGTATGAGAGTGAGAGAATAGAAAGGAAATCCACTCACAGAGGCAGAGTATGAGGCATTCTGAGGAGTAATCTTTGCAAATGCTGGAGACATTAACCCAGGACAGAATTGGCAGTCATTTGGACAATCTGGATTGACTCAAGGAGACCAGCAAGCACTTGTTGAAGGCAAATCCTGAGGAATTTGTTTTGATGAATCAACAGAGTCAGTGAGAGAAATAGAGTTGATATGGTTTATATGGAGTCGAACAACCAGGAATGGAGAAGATTGCAAAAGTGGTGAAAACTGCCCAGTATTTCACAAATACAGACCTCCCCACCATCGAAGGGATCTACAATCTTGACTTGACTCTCTTGACTCTTGGATTTCATAAAGACTTTTGATAAGGTGCCAGAGATAAAGGGCATGGAACAAAAATGGAAAATAGTCTCAGTAATACAAACAGTGCAGGTTGTTTTGGGATGGGCGGGCAAGTGTACACTGGACTTTCACAGGAGGCAGGACCAAAGACCATATATTAATGACAGAGCCAAGTCCAAGAAGGCAGACTCCAAACTTGCACTGAGACAAACCTTAAGGCATCTGAACGTGGGGAGGAGAGTGATCACCTTCCAGGGGATGAAGACAAGCAGGTGGGAAGACCAGTGCAGTGGCAGATGCAATTCAACACTGAGGAATGTGAAGAGTTATTTTTTGGCAGGAAGAATGAGAATACATGATAATAAACTGGAGGTGGCAATTCTGAAAGGGATGCAAGAACAGAAGTCATAAGAAACTTTGTTGATGGTGGTGGACAGGTTGAGAAAGTGGTTAAAAAGCAAATAGATCCCGAACTTTGTATTTTATTTACTTTGGCCAGTCTTCTTTCGTATGTCAATAACAACAGTCAAAAGTGGCAATTGGTGCTTCTGTGGAGGATGCTCGATCACACTTCTGACTTGTAGATTGTGGGGAGACCCTGGGGAGTTAAGGATGTTGGTCACTCCCCACACGATACCTAGTCTCTGCATTGCTCCTTTGGCTGGTTCAGTTGTGGTTATAAAAAGAGGCAGAGAGTACAAGAGCAAGGATGTCATGATGAACATTCATTTAAAAAAATACAAAGTGCTGGAGTAATTAAACCTGAAGAAGGGTCCTGACCCAAAACATTGACTATTCATGTTTTCCAGAGATACTGCTAGACACGCTGAGTTACTCCAGCACTTTGAGTCTTTTTTTGTAAATCAGCATCTGCATTTCCATGTGTGAATATTCATAAATGTTGTTTTTGGGCCGCAGTGGGTAGTTTTGTCTCCTTTTTACAGGTACTACACCTTGGAAAGGGTGTGTGGACTTTGGAGGGGCATGGGAGAGTTGATGGCTGTGAAAGAATATGGTCACTGGCTTGTTCTTCAACCCAAGGGGAGGTTGCAAGGGTGTCTGAGTCAAGTACTTAAACCACAAGGGGTGGAGACGGCAGGGGAAGAAAAAAGACATTCTGGCCTTCCATCACTGTGAGGAGGGGACTGGAGGAGACTCACTGTGATGGATGTTTCTTTTTGTTCTATGTTGGTTTATGATTGTGTGTGTTATTCCTTATTTTTATTGCTTATTTTTATTGGTCTTATTGTTGGACTGTGGGTAATTTTTCATTTCACTGCGCATTTATGTGTATGTGACAAATAAATTGACTATTGACTATTGATAGATTAAATGGAGAGAAACCGTTCCCATTAGTGAACGGTCAAGAACCAGCTTGCTGTGGTGATTGGAAAAGGACCAAAAGTGACATGCAGTAAACCAGTGCATGGACAGGAAGAATAGTGGAGGCAGATCCCACTATGTTGTTCTGAAATAAGATGGATAAATATCTGAAAGAAGAGGAATTGCTGGGGTGTGAAGACGGCAGTGGTGCATGACTAATTAAATTGCTGTTACATCGAACTGGACTAATATACTGCGGACTCAATGGACCAAATAGCCTCCTGCCTTCTATTGTGATTCTCTGATTCTACAGAAAGAAAGTGAGTGGCAACAGTAAATATGGGTCCCTTACAAGCTGAGGAAGGGGAATTAGTGAAGGAAATTGCAAAGGCATTAAACAAATATTTTATCTGACTTTTACAGCACAAGGCAGTAAAAACATACCATAAATAGCAGGTAACCGAGCCACGGACGAGAATGGGGAACTTTAAATCCGATCACATCAGAAAATGTGCTAGGCAAATTAATGCAACCGCGGGTTGACTAAACCCCAGAACTGAGGCTCCGTATCTGGGGTTAGAGAGGGATGGCTGCAGAGAGAGTAGATGCATGTGTTGGCATTTTCCAATATACTTTGATTCTGGAGAATTGCAGCTGATTGAAACGCAGCAAATACAACACTTCCATTGAATAAAGTGAAAATATTGGGTCACCTGTTCAAAACAGATGAGGTGATTTTTTTCTCACAAGGTTGTGAAACTCTCTTCCTCCCAGGGCTATGGGAGCAGACTTTGAATATTTTTAAGGCAGAGGTAAACGCAGGGTGAAAGACTACCACAGGTTGAGGGGTGTGCAGTTTAAGGTTAGAATTGGATCACCCGTTATCTAAGTTATGAATGAAATGCTGCAACACAAAATTAGTGGTGGAGGGGGGGGGGGGGGGGGGGGGATTGGTTGTAATTTGTTCACAGGGTCTGGAAAAAAATGCAAGGTGCTGTTGAAATTCGATCTAACCTAGAATGGAGAATTTTTAAATATATTTCCAGGTTTCTTAAAGCCTCTCTGGAAATTTATCTTCTCATTCTCAGTGGGATTACCAGTGTTGAACTCCTCCAAATTACATCAACTGTTCAGAACGAACAAGAATAATCCCTGTTTGCACCCTTTTGTCTTCTCCATATGAAGATGTGGAGTAGGTTGTGGTTAGACTCGTGGTAGTCTGGAAGAATGAGTGAGGATCTCACTGAAACAAGTCAAACTCTGGTTCTACATTTCAATCTCTGCCTTCCTATAAGATGGCGCTGGAGCATGGCGATTCTGCATGCTGGTCTCAAAAGAAGATCTACAATCATCCACTGCAACTCTCATACTTTAAAAAATGTCTACTCCAATTGTAAATCTACCAGGATTTCTCAAAGTACTAATTGGATTCTCTCTACTATGATTTCAGGTCTGGCAATCTTACGACCTCTGGGATCAAACGATTCCCTGGCCCGGCTCCTGGATCCAAACGGACATGACCAGAAAGGCTAGAAATATCAGCAGGTGGAAAACATTTGTGCCTTCCTACCTGTTCTATATTCGGTAAGATCATGGGTGAACCTCTACCTCAGCTGTACTTTCCTGCACAACTTCATATCCCTTTGATTCCCGTAGCATCTAATAATCTATCAATCCCTGCCCTAAACACACTCAGACAATGAACCTACATGGACCTCTTGGGTTGAGGATTCCAAAAAGTTACCACATTTTGGGTGAATAAACTTCTTCTCAAGTCCGTCCTGAATGGTCAACCCCTCATTCTGTAATTAGCCTATTCAAACAGTTGCCAAGGAATACATCCTCTCTGTTTCTACAGTGCCAAGCCCTGAAAGACTCTTGTATGTTTCAATGTGATCACCTCTCATTCTTCCAAATTCCAGAGAATGGACCTGGGCTGCTTAAATAACTCCCCATTTGATAGTCTTACCATCTCAGGAATTAATGTAATGCACACCCATTATCAATAGCAGTCTTTTTAGGTAGGAAACCCAGACCTGTGCACAAGATCCTAAGCAGCTGTACATCTTTTCCCCACGTAATCCAATCCCTCCACAACATGTATTTGCAGTATCTGAGCATTAACTTTCAATAGTTCTGGCACAAACATGCCCAGTTCCTCTCAACACCAACACTTGGCAATCCCCAGACTACTGCAATGGTAGTCCACCGTTCTGTGAAAGCTGCACACGCACTCTTTCTACCTTGCCTGAGAGGGTGAAGAGTGTGAGCCAGAGTGTCAACAAACTCATTTAGCAGTGGGATGACAAATGGAGCCACAGAGTACAGAAACAGACCCCCACTGCGCACCATCAAATGACCATCTGCACCAAACACACAAGTAAATGGAAATCCAGATAAAAACTGCATGAGCTGCATGTCTGAAATGAAAACAAAAAACTCAGCAGTTCAGGAAGTATCTGTGAAAAGAGAAACGGGTGAAGTTCAGCTCAGGAAACCTTCATCAGAACTGGGAAAGGAGGGAGACAATAGACAATAGGTGCAGGAGGAGGCCATTCGGCCCTTCGAGCCAGCACCGCCATTCAATGTGATCATGGCTGATCATTCTCAATCAGTACCCCATTCCTGCCTTCTCCCCATACCCCCTGACTCCACTATCCTTAAGAGCTCTATCTAGCTCTCTCTTGAATGCATTCAGAGAATTGGCCTCCACTGCCTTCTGAGGCAGAGAATTCCACAGATTTACAACTCTCTGACTGAAAAAGTTTTTCCTCATCTCAGTTCTAAATGGCCTACCCCTTATTCATAAACTGTGGCCCCTGGTTCTGGACTCCTCCAACATTGGGAACATGTTTCCTGCCTTTAACGTGTCCAACCCCTTAATAATCTTATACGTTTCGATAAGATCCCTTCTCATCCTTCTAAATTCCAGGGTATACAAGCCTAGTCGCTCCAGTCTTTCAACATACGACAGTCCCGCCATTCCGGGAATTAACCTAGTAAACCTACGCTGCACCCCCTCAATAGCAAGAATATCCTTCCTCAATTTGGACAAGTAAATCTAACATCAAACATTAGCTCTGTTTCTTTCTCCAGGCACTGGTAGAGCTGCAGCATTCTCTGTTTTCATCCTTGTTAATGTTGGTTCTGGGGATGGGGTGGGCTGGGGGATTGGTGGGGTGCATCAGGGGAAGCTGGAATGGGATAGGTTTTCAGGATCAGGTGTGGCAGGATGTGCTAACTGGTGTTGTTCAATAGCAGGTGACGAGGGAAGGGCAGCAGTGGGCTCTCTGCTGCAGAGCAGTGGCCCCGTGGTGAGCAAGGCAATGGGCAGGGCAGGGCAGGGCAGGGTCACCATCTGCCAGTTTCACCAAGGTGCCGAAGGGCAGCAGTCATGCGATGAGCAACTGCTTCAGTTTGAGCAGCAAGTTGTGCCGTATCTTGGGACCGTGGGTATAGTATGGAACTGCTGAAATAAAATCCGCAAGAGTGGTCGGAGTTCTCACACCAGTCTGAGAAGCCACTAAATGCTAAAGTGTATGGAGTGTATTAAGAGTGAGCTGTTCAGTCTCCACAACCTTACTCAAAGCAAAACTTTCAGTTCCCATCTGTGGGATTGGGGGATGAAACTGAGTTTTTCACTGGATGAAACTCACTAGCAAAGACTCTCAAGGGTATTCAGCCATTTGTCCTTTTAGGGCAAAGTGCTTCTCCTCTTCCACTGTTCCTTCAAATTCCTCCCCAAGAGGAAGAGCAGTTTGCCACCAGTCATGTCCAACTGGCGTCCATGTTCCAATTCAGGGGGGAGAGAGAGGGGGGAGAGAGAAGGGGGAGAGAGAAGGGGGAGAAAGGGGGGGGGGAGAGAGAGGGGGGGAGAGAGAGGGGGGGAGAGAGAGGGGGGAGAGAGAGGGGGGGAGAGAGAGGGGGGGAGAGAGGGGGGGGAGAGAGGGGGGAGAGAGGGGGGGAGAGAGGGGGGGAGAGAGGGGGGGGGAGAGAGGGGGGAGAGAGAGGGGGGAGAGAGGGGGGGGAGAGAGGGGGGGGGGAGAGAGAGAGAGGGAGCACAAACATGCGTTCGGACAACTTTCCCACGCCGTTCGGACAACTTTCCCACGCCGAGCAACATGCCCCATCTACACTTATCCTTCTTGCGTTTGAGGCAGCAGAAGTTATGAAGCTGCTTCTGCTTCTACAGTCTCTGTTTGTTGTCGTTCGCCTGACTGAGGTCGACAACGTGAGCCCCTACACTTATCCCAACTGCCCGCACTTGGCCCAGATCCCTCTGTCCCAGCAGCTGATGGGCAGTTATAGGAAGGGATGTAATACCAGGTTAACTACAATGAAGGGAAGCTCCAAGGGGGGATTACAATAAAGGGGAGATTGCGTTCATCTGATACAGGGCTTTAAACAACAAGCACATCGGATCATACTTCCGTCAGCAGGACCATGAATGTGAAAATGTCGAAACCAAATTTAACAGTGCATGAACAGAAAGACAATAATATAACAGTAATGTTAAAAGCAGGCGTGTTACAACAGCAAGAGATTGTGACCAGGCAATGTGGATAGGTAACTGGCGTCTTGTAACAAGCGAAGGGGAGTCATTTAATAATGATTTCAGCAAGTAAACTGTTTCAGCAAGTTAACTGTAGCAGCTCTAAGGTCGGGATAATTTTAGTATCGGGAGCACAGTACTAAGATGGTACTAATAACAAAAGTGCAACATAATCAGACTCAGAATGAGTGGGGAAGTGCGATTTTGCAAAACCGCAGCAATTAGTAATCGGAGGACTAATAACAGCGGCCGTGATAAATAGTTTGGTCTGACCAAAGTTACAGTGCGCAGTCTGACGTCCACTGGGAGGCTAGTCAGAGAGAGAGATATCAACCAGGAACACAGTCACGGGAGGTTATCCAGCATTGGCGTGATAACAATGTGTGGAGAATGATTTCAATAAGGCCCATATTACATTATAGAACACGCTTGGTACAAACGCCCGCTCCAGCAACCAGGGAATTGTGTAATTGGAAGGAGTGTTGTGAAAGAAAGTGGCATTGAGACTAGTTTCTGCAGGCAACATGGTGTGTCTTGTCTACTCTAGTCCGCAGCAGAAGGACAGGGTCAGCATTCGGGAGAGTGCAGTAACGGGGAGAATTACAGGGAGTAACATGGGAGGGATGGTAGAGTAAAGATGAACATGTGCACAACAGTAACGGTGGGGAACAAGAAAGGACAACGGAATAGTGTGTGGGACGTCGGTCTGAGGACGAGTTGTGGATGATTGGACGTTTGCAGGAACGCAGTGACCAGTTTGTTAAAGGAGGCAGTGTGAAGATGAGCCAGTTTGAGGGCCAGTTCTGGCCGGTGTTCCGCTCTAGCCACTGGGCATCGTTGCCTAGGGGCCAGGAGTACCCAACGGAAACATCATGTGCCTCCCCTCCACAGACGCTGCCCGGCCCGCTGAGCATTTCCCAGAACTTTCTGTTTACAAAAAAACCAAATCCCGTTCTCTCCCAGAGTGGCACCAACATTTCTCTCTCCGCCCCCGTTTCACAAAGTGTCCTCTCTGCTGGTGGGATGTTGGTCCCCACACACCAGCAGCGCGGCCCCCACACACCAGCAGCGCGGTCCCCACACACACCAAGGGGCGCGGCCCACACACACCAGCAGCGCGGTCCCCACACACACCAAGGGGCGCGGTCCCCACACACCAGCTGGTCCCCACACACACCAAGGGGCGCGGTCCCCACACACCAGCTGGTCCCCACACACCAGCAGCGCGGTCCCCACACACACCAAGGGGCGCGGCCCCCACACACCAGCAGCGCGGTCCCCACACACACCAAGGGGCGCGGTCCCCACACACCAGCTGGTCCCCACACACCAGCAGCGGGGTCCCCACACACCAGCAGCGCGGTCCCCACACACACCAAGGGGCGCGGTCCCCACACACACCAAGGGGCAAGGGGCGCATTGGGACTGAATAGTCAGGGACACAGTGAGGACGCGAGTGGCGCAACAGAAACGCAGCCCGTTTCAACATCGTGCCTCGGCCAAAGGTTATTGACCGTCACCCAACACACACACACACTTGATGGGCACTGGGGGGGGGGGGTCAACAGTGGGAACAGCAAACATTCCCAAACTCTCTCCCGGTGCGGGACACCACAGGGACCCCCTTGCCCGGCCGCGCTCTATGGAGAGGGGTTTGGGAGAGGAGGTCCCTATCTCTGGTGACACCCCCCACCCCCCCCCCCCACCACCCCCCACCCCACCCCACACCACCCCCCCCCCCACCCCACCCCCCCACCCCACACCACCCCCACCCACCCCGGCGTTACCCGGAGCAGGTCCCAGGGTGGAGACCCTCTACAAGGGCTGGGCTGGGCTGGGCTGGGCCGGCAGTCACTGCCTCTGAGCCGAGCGTGGACGTCGCCCAGGGGTGGAGTCTGTGGTAGAAGGCCGACCAGGAGGTTCCTGTTTATCTGCCGTGGATGCTGAGCCAAGTGTCAGACGCGTCCCGGCCCTGATCGTCCACCTCCCCGGCCTGGGTCGACTGACAGCCGACTGGGCCCGTTACCACTCGCAGACCAACGAGCGGCAAAGGGCGTGCGCTCAATCCCACAGCGCCCAGGTGTTGGAGAAAGTTGGGAGATGTTGGTGGCGGTCTGAAGGTGGTCCCACTCCGGCCCAGAGCACTGCCCTGCTGCCCGGCCCCGTCAGCAGAGAGGGGGGGGGGGGTGGGGGGGAGCTATGGAGGGCTACCTGATTGCTCCGGTAAGCATCCCCTGACTTGTCCCGTACGGGTCGGTCCTGGCAAGGTGCTGGTGAGAGGTGACAAGTGAGCCTGTCTCTTTCTATTCCAGTATCCCGAGGATATTGTCACGTATGACAGCGATGTGTATCGGCCGTCGGAATACTACACCTACTTGAGCAGCGATGGGGAGAGTCACGGAGGTGAGTTGCAGTCTAACACCTGGCAAACCCAAGAAAGGGGAGAGGGGGGAGAGGGGAGGGGAGAGGGGAGAGGAGAGAGGGGGGGGGGGAGAGGGGAGGGGAGAGGGGAGAGGAGAGAGTGGAGACGGGAGGCGATTCCCTGCATGGACACTAACCCCGGGCACGTTTTATCTTGTAAATAAGATGTCACCACGATCTAGTGCAGAAATAAAGAACTGCAGACGCTGGTTTACACCAAAGATAGTTGTCTGAAGTCTGAAGATTGAGCACTGGGACAACGTCATTAGTACCTGCAGAATATTGTTGGGAGCTCCTAAACACACATGCCGAAAAGTGGCGGGGAGACAGGGGGAGTGATGTCTAATTGCCTGTGGACCTCGGAATGGTTGTCGGGTGAGGGCGAGGAGAATTAATCACGGCGGGAAGAAATGCTATTCAAATTGTAAAAGAAAAGGATGTTTCAGATGCTTAAAGGGAGCACACTTTAATCAGCGAGCCCACGAGTGTGGGTGGGGTAGGCCGGGGAGAGAAGGGGACAATCGGCGAGACTTTCCAAACTATGTCCATGTCTTGTGGAGGTTGCAGTTTCTGTCTGTCATGAGTTGGTGACTAATAATGACCCCGCATTGCACTCAGCTCAACGGATAGATGCCACGCTGTCCCATCCGCTCCAGAGAGTGGACCCAGTCCTCCTGGACTGGACCCACTGCACCTGGTAGCTGTTCACACGAAGATAGTCTCCTCTGCAGTCTAACGGCGCGCAACCCTGGAGAGCAGTAGCAACCGGGCAGATTAACGCCTCGGGGCCTTGGAGAGAAACAGAAACATGGAAAATGGATGCAGGAGGAGGCCATTCGGGCCTTCGAGCCAGCGCCGCCATTCATTATGATCTTGGCTGATCAGTAACCCGTGCCTGCCTTCTCCCCATATCCATCGATTCCAGAAGGTTGGAAACGGTGGGAGGTGGGGCAGAGAAGTGGAAGGTCGTCACCACTCTGAGTGGGTTTATACCACCCCCCCCCCCCCACCACCCACTCCCACTAAAAACAAACTAGCTGGTTAACACGTAACAGAAGCTTTTCCCTGCAACACGTGACAATAAACTGAACTAAAACTATCCCGGACAAAACTAGAGATGGCACATTTGGGAGTTAGTTGTGTGAGATGGATTTGAAGCGATGGCTGTGGAGGTGAACCTCACACAGGTGGATCCGCCGGTGAGATGGCTGGCGATCGGGTGAGAAGAGTCAGGATTTCCATCCCCTCCACCTCCCCAGGCAGTCGCTGGTTGGTCAGGAGCCCACAGTTGTGTTTCCCTTTGACTTGCGCTGGTGAAGTGGACGAGTTCGAGCTGGTGCTGGCGCTGACACACAGCACAGTCTGAAGAAAGGTCACCCATCCCTAGAAATACCACTCGTCCCTACTCTCCAGAGATGCCATCCCTGAACAGTGCACAGCACACTGACACACAGCACAGCCTGAAGAAAGGTCACCCATCCCTAGAAATGCCACTCGTCCCTACTCTCCAGAGATGCTGCCTGTCCCGCCGAGTTACCCCAAGGGTTTTGTGACCGTCTTGTCATTTGTGAGATCCTGCTGCGCACAAACTAAATGCCACGCTGCCCATACAACATGTACTTCCATGGGGTTGAGTTGTCTTGATGTTGCGGCAGACACTGCAGGAATATAATCCATCCTCAGTGAAATAGGCCATTGGCCCTTCATACCTGTCCCACACTCAGTAACATCAGGGCTGATCGTTCACCCCACTTTCCTGCACCAACCTTATCTCCCCTGATTCCCTCATATCTAAAGATCTACTGGTTCCTCAACTGAGATACCGGTGTGGTGTTTGGTGGAAAGTTTAGAGGGGAGATTATGGAACATTTCCACACTCACGAGGTGGTGGGGGGTCTGAATCTGGACCGAGAGGCGTGCGTTAAGCTGCAGGGCTGCAGATGGACTCAGCATTGGAAAAAGGCAGGTGAGGCCGGAGCTCCTCCCTCTGACGCGCCCAGACGCAGCAAGTCAAACGGCCTCCTGTGATCACTTTCTAGAACCCCTGGTCAAAAATACAAACTAGTGCGAGTTACTGGGGCACAGCGGGATGTAGAAACGTGGCAAATATCTCCACATCACACACGGGAAGCCATCTCGACCCAACAAGTCCACGCAGAAAAACACAGCACACTCCAAAGACGTACAGGTATGTAGGTTAATTGGCTGGGCAAATGTAAAAATTGTCCCTAGTGGATAGTGTTAGTGTGCGGGGATCGCTGGGCGGCGCGGACCCGGTGGGCCGAAGGGCCTGTTTCCGCGCTGTATCTCTAAATCTAAAAATCTAAACATTCCCGGGATTTACACAGCACATACATTCCCTTCAGTAAGTTGCCCCCCAGAATCACCCACCCACAACTTACTGAATGCGTTACCAACTCATGACTTTAACAACTCAGAAGCGAACGAAAGTGCAAGTGAAGGCTGGGCAACTCAGTGCCAGGCGGTGTAGAGAAACAGGAAGAAAGCATTACAAAAAAAGCCAACGGGGCAACAGGCAACGAAGCAGGAATGGACATGGAACAAGACAGAACCATAACAAGGGACATTACATTACGAGCAATGCAAGAGGGCAGATAGAGAATCCCAGACAGTTAACATAGAAACATAGACAATAGGTGCAGGAGTAGGCCATTCGGCCCTTCGAGCCTGCACCGCCATTCAATATGATCATGGCTGATCATCCAACTCAGTATCCTGTACCTGCCTTCTCTCCATACCCCCTGATCCCTTTAGCCACAAGGGCCCCATCTAACTCCCTCTTAAATATAGCCAATGAACTGGCCTCAACTACCCTCTGTGGCAGAGAATTCCACAGATTCACCACTCTCTGTGTGAAAAAAAACTTTCTCATCTGGGTCCTAAAAGACTTCCCCCTTATCCTTAAACTGTGACCCCTTGTTCTGGACTTCCCCAACATTGGGAACAATCTTCCCGCATCTAGCCTGTCCAACCCCTTAAGAATTTTGCCCCTTAAGGGCAATACAAGACCGGGTTACAGGATGGAGCAGAAAAGAAGCGAAACATGGGGCAGTAACGTTAAAAGTACAGGCCAGGATGAGAGGACAATATCGGATAGGACGAAGTAGATGACGAATAATATCTGACAAGACATAAGACACGAGGCAGGAATGTAGTTCAAGACAACATTTGATGCAAGACAGCAGGGTAAGGGGGGGAGGGGGGGTGGCGATGGGGTGGGGGGGGGGGGGGGGTTGGGGCTGTGGGAGAATGCTGGACAAGTGTATAAGCATGGGCACAAAACTAGAACTTAAGGAGTGTAGCAAGGCAATTGGAAGGGCAACAGGAACAGCAATAAAGGACATTAAAGGGGCGAAGACCAGGACCACAGTGGGCGGCAGAACACAGACTAGGGCAGAGAAGCACTACTGGGTGGAACAGAAGAAAGAGGACGAACAAGAAAGAGCCTGGTCCAGGGTGGCAATAGAAGTCAAGCCAAAAATGTAGGGCAGAAAAATATTATTGGGCAGTGGAGCGAATATAGGAGTGCAAGCAGATTGGCATGGTGAACATACAGAGGAGGTTGATGGCAGGGAGAGTGTCCTTACAGGGGAGGGCTACATTGAAGGGGAGGGTAATATTATAGTCATACTTAGTCATAGAGCTATGTAGCATAGAAATAGACCCTTCAGGCCAACTCCCTTAAACCAACCTAGTTGCCTCACAGAGCTAGTCCAACTTGCCAGGTGCTTTCTTATCCTTGTACCTGTCTGTATCTTTTAAACAGTGTTACCTGTCTAAGTGTCTTTTAAACATTGTTATTGTATCCACCTCTAGCCACTTCCTCTGCCAGCTCATTCCTTCTATGCATCACAGTCTGTGTGAAAAAGTTGCCCCTCAGGTTGCTTTGAACACATTTCTCCTCTCACCTTAAGCTGATGCCCTTTAATTATATACTGTCCTACCCTGGGGAAAAGACTGTGGCTCTTCACATGCTCTATGCCTCATGATTTTATAGATCTCCATAAGGTCTCACCTCAGTTTCCTTCGCTACATGGAAAATGGACCCAACCCATCTGACCTTCTATATATATATATAAGAAAATAACTGCAGATGCTGGTACAAATCGATTTATTCACAAAATGCTGGAGTAACTCAGCAGGTCAGGCAGCATCTCGGGAGAGAAGGAATGGGTGACGTTTCGGGTCGAGACCCTTCTTCAGACTCAAATCCCCCAGATCTGGTAATCTCCTTGTATATCTTTTCTTGCACCCTTTCCTGTGTAATAACATCCTCCCTGTAGCAGGACGAACATAAATGCACACAATCCTCCACATGTGGTCTCACTATAATCTTGTACAGGTTGAACATAATGTCCCAACTCCTCTACTCAAAACCCTGACTGATGCAGGCAAGCATGACAAATGTCTTCTTCACCACCCTGTCTGCTTGTGTTGTTACCTTCATGGAACTATGTACCTGACCTCTTATGTCTCTCTGTTGCACAATGCTCTCCTGGGTCCTACCACTCACTGTGTAAGTCCTGCCCTGATTTTCATGACCAAAATGCAAAACCTCGCATTTATCTGAATTAAACTCCATCTATCGTTCCTTGGCCCATTGGCCCAGTTGATCAAGATCGCATTGTAATCTTCCTCATTGTTCACTATATCGCCAATTTCATTTTCATCAAAACCTACCAACAATGCCACCTATATTGGCATCCAACTCATTAATATAAATAACAAACACCAGTGGACCTAGGACCAATCCCTGTGGAGCACCACCTGTTACAGGCATCCAGTCTGAAAAGCAGTCCCCTACCACCATCCTTTGTCTCCTACCTTCAAGCCAATATTGTATATACTTAGCTATCTCGCCCTGGATTCCATGTGATCTAACCTTCTAGACCAGCCTGCTGCTGTTGTATATTGTGAAAGGCCTTGCTAAAGTCCACGTAGGCAACATTTACTGCCCAGTCCTCATCAACCTTCTTTGTCACCTCTTCAGAAAACAATCAAATTGGTGAGGCACCATATCCAATCAGTCCTTCCCTTTCTAAATTCATGTAGATCTTGTCTCTCAGAATTCCCTCGAATAACAACCACGTTAGGCTTACCAGCCTGCCATTCCCAGGCTTGTCCTTGTAGCCTTCCTTAAATAGTGGCGCAGCGGTAGAGTTGCTGCCTTACAGCGAATGCAGCACCGGAGACTCAGGTTCGATCCTGACTACGGGCGCCGTCTGTACGGAGTTTGTACGTTCTCCCCGTGACCTGCGTGGGTTTTCTCCGAGATCTTCGGTTTCCTCCCACACTCCAAAGACGTACAGGTATGTAGGTTAATTGACTGGGTAAATGTAAAAATTGTCCCTAGTGTGTGTAGGATAGTGTTAATGTGCGGGGATAGCTGGGCGGTGCGGACTTGGTGGGCCGAAAAGGCCTGTTTCCGCGCTGTATCTGAAATATGAAATAAATATGAAACATTGGCTATTGAAGATACAAATATCTCTGCCAGGAACTCTATAATTTCTTCCTGAGCTTCCCACAACATCTGAGGATACACCCGATCGGGTCCTGGGGATTTATCTACTTTTATGCATTTTAAACCTCCAGCATCTCCTCCTCTGTAATGTCCATTCTTTACAAAACACCACAATTAACCTCCCCAAGTTCCATAGCATGTATGTTATTTTCTGTGGTAAAAGCGGATGAGAAATATTCATTTCACTTCTTGCCTGTGTTTCCACACATCAATAACCATGTTGATCTTTATCAAATCAGAAAAACATCCCTCTGCCTCCTCTCACCCAGCCAGTTTTGGAAACAATCAGCAAGCTTGCATTGGATCTCATGTGCCTTCTGTACCAGCCTACTATGCAGGTAGCGCAGCGGTAGAGTTGCTGCTTTACAGCGAATGCAGCGCCGGAGACACAGGTTCGATCCTGACTACGGGTGCTGCACTGTAAGGAGTTTGTACGTTCTCCCCGTGACCTGCGTGGGTTATTCCGAGATCTTCGGTTTCCTCCCACACTCCAAAGACGTACAGGTATGTAGGTTAATTGGCTGGGTAAAATGTAAAAAAAAAAAAAAAAAAAAAAAAAAAAAAAAAAATTGTCCCTAGTGGGTGTAGGATAGTGTTAATGTACGGGGATCGCTGGGCGGCACGGACTTGGAGGGCCGAAAAGGCCTGTTTCCGGCTGTAGATAGATGATATGATATGATATGATATTGCCAGATGCCTTACCAACATCCATGTATACTGCCTTGCCCTCAACAATCATCTTGCTTACCTCCTCAAAAACCTCAAAGGTATTCATTCACAAAATGCTGGAGTAACTTAGCAGGTCAGGCAGCATCTCAGGAGAGAAGGAATGGGTGACATTTCGGGTCGAGACCCTTTTTCAGAAGGGTCTGAAGAAGGGTCTCGACCTGAAACGTCACCCATTCCTTCTCTCCTGAGATGCTGCCTGACCTGCTGAGTTACTCCAGCATTTTGTGAATAAATACCTTCGATTTGTACCAGCATCTGCAGTTATTTTCTTACACTCCTCAAAAACCTCAATCAAATTAGTGAGGCAGGTTTCATTCCTTTGGTCAGCCATTGCTTTTCCAAATGTACATAAATGTTATCCCTAGAATTTACTCCAACAATTTCCGCCACTAATGCAAGACTTGTCCTTGCTGCCTGCTGCCCTTCTTAAATATAGGAACAAAGATGGAGAAATCAGTGAGGGCCCCAGCTATCTTCCCCTTGCTTCTTGCAGTATCCTGGGAGAGACATCATCAGAACCCATATGCATTCTGTGACATAAAACTGTAGGCTCGGCCAATGGGAATACAACTGTATAAGTGGGACAACAGTGGCAGTAGAGGTCAGTGCAAGAGTGTGAGGCTGGGCAGGGCTGGAAATGGTGTAAAGCTGGATGACAGTGTAAGCAACAGAGCAAGGTAGGACAGAGTCTAGGGCAGGACAAAATCCATGTCCTCTTTGCCCATCAACACTAATCCCATTTGCTTGCATTCAGTCAGCACCCTTCACTGCCTTGCTTATGTCGTGTCTGTCTAAATGCCTTTTAAACCGAGTCACTGTAAACAACGCCAGCAAGTCCCAGATATCACTCGCTCTCTTTGTAAAAAAGTTACCCTTCACTGATTCCTCTTAAAACTCATTCCTTTCACTTTAAACCTATTTCCTCTTCGTTTTGAATCTCCTATCATGGGAAGTATAAGGTAAGATGACAGAACAGTGCAGGATGACAGTGTAAGGCAGGACAATGGCACTGATAACAGTAGAGTGCGGACAACAATATGGGGCCACAACAATGGGGTAGGATAACAATATTGGCTTAGTTCTGATGAATGGTCTTCGACCTGAAACATTAACTCTGAACCAACACAGCCTGTCCAGACACTTCTCCAACTGATTCTGGGGTCCACCCTTGTGAATCTCCTCTGCACCCCCTCTAGTGCAATCACATCCAGCCTACAGTGCAGTGCCAGATCTACACATAGTATACCAGCTGTTGCCTAAATAATAGCAAATAAAGTTGTGCCATAACATCCCTGTTCTTATAGTCTGTGCGCTAGCTAATTACAACGTATCCTACATGTCTTCCAGCCATTATTCTTGCCACCTTCAAAGATCCTGGCACTTGTACACCAAGTTCTGTTCCCCAATGCTCTTCCATCCTTCAATTCATTGTGTATATTCCAGCCTATCTATCCCCTTTAAAATACATCACATCACACTTATCATGATTAAATTTAATCTGTCATTGCTCTGCCCATCTTACCAACTGATCAATAGCCACCTCACTATCAACAATTTATTTATCATGCCTCCTACCTTTGTATCCAAATAATCAATGTAAATCATAAGCAACAATGGTATTGGAACAAATTCCTTTGGCACACCACTGGTCACAGTCATAAAAACAACCCTTCATCATCACCCTCTGACTCCTGCGATCAAGCCAATTTTCGATCTAATTGGCTAACTTGCCCTGGATCCCATGGACCAGACCCTCTTGGTCCTGTTTTCCCAGTTCAACCTTGTGAAAGGCCTTACTGATGTCCATGCAGACAAAATCAACTGACCTCAGTGAGATACTGACCTACACTTCTGTGAAAAATATAATCAAATAGGTCAGACAGGATCTATCCCTAACAAAGCCACACTGTCTTTGTTCGTTCTCTCTCTCTCTCTCTCTCTCTCTCTCTCTCTTTCTCTCTCTCTCTCCCGCTCCCTCTCTCTCTCCCTTTCCCTCTCCCTCTCTACCTCTCTCCCTTTCTCTCTTCCTCTAGAATTTGTTCCAATGACTTGCCTGCCACTGATTTTGTAGGAAAGAACTGCAGATGCTAGTTTAAATCAAAGGTAGACACAAAATGCTGGAGTAATTCAGTGGGACAGGCAGCATCTCTGGAGAGAAGGAATGGGTGATGTCTCGGGTCGACACCCTTCTTCAGACTGACGTCAGGGGAGGGGGCGGTACTGAGATAGAATGCAGTCATACATTTTATCTCTGTCCCGTCCTCTCCTCTGACATCAGTTTGAAGAAGAGTCTCGACCCGAAATGTCACCCATTGCTTCTCTCCAGTGATGCTGTCTGTCCCGCTGAGTTACTCCAGCTTTTTGTGTTCATCTTCGGTTTAAACCAGCATCTGCAGTTCCTTCCTACACATATGTTTTTATGTGTTTGTCTCAGTCAACAGTCTGTACCTGTAGTCTGCTGTAAGCATGATCTTCATTGTACCTGTTCATCACAGTACTTGTGCCCATGACACTAAACTTGTCTTGACTTGACTTGTCTTGATTTGAGAAAGAGAGAGAAAGCAAGGAGGGACACATAAGGAAGGCATAAGGGCAGGAACTAACAGGAGCACCGGAACACATGACAAGAGCACACTGTGGGCAGGGCAGGTAGGACAAGGGGCGCCAAACCTGACAGCACAGAGAGTTCTTTAGGAAAAGGTGGCAAAGCTGGAGTCTGGAAGGCAGTGGAGGCCAATTCTCTGAATGCATTCAAGAGAAAGCTGGATAGAGCTCTTAAGGATAGCGGAGTCAGGGGGTATGGGGAGAAGGCAGGAACGGGGTACTGATTGAGAATGATCAGCCATGATCACATTGAATGGCGGTGCTGGCTCAAAGGGCCGAATGGCCTCCTCCTGCACCTATTGTCTATTGTCCATTGGAAGGACATAGGACAAAAATGCAGGTCAAAATGGCACAATAATGTAAGACAAGGACATGAGATTGGAATTCTATATCAAACCAAATGTTATAAAAGTACAGGAAGAGGCAACAATAGGGGGTAGGTCAAGAATTCTACACACCAGATGACCTTTGGGAAGGTCTTAAGTACAAGATACAAACAGGAATGAATGCAAGCACACAACCTAGCAAAGCCCAGCGTAGGGCAAATTGAAAGACAAATGTCAGAGGTCAGGATAAAATGTAGGACAGCACGTGATAACAACACAAGCAGGAGTAACAAAGTGCTGGATATGGAACAGCACTTCAATACAGCACAGGGAAAGACCCAAAAGGACTTACGTGGAGGAAGGAACTGCAGATGCTAGTTTACATCGAAGGTAGACACGAAATGCTGGAGTAACTCGGCGGGACAGGCAGCATCTCTGGAGAGAAGGAATGGGTGACGTTTCGGGTCAGGCAGGGGTTTATGCTCAATCATCAGCAAAGTGATGGAAGGGATAATCGATGATGCTATCACGCAACACCTGTTCACAGAAGCTCAGTTTCAATTCCGTCAAAGTCACTCATTATCACCTCATTATGGCCTTGGCCCAAACATAGATATTAGAACTGAAGTCCAGAGGTGTACTGCTCTTGACTTAAAGGCTGCATTTGATGAAGTATGGCATCAAGGAGCCCTGGCTCAGCTGGAGTCCATGGGGGTCAGGGGGTCGGGGGGGGGATTCCGCCTTTGGTTGGAATCATACCTGGCATAAAGGAAGATAGTTATGGTGGTCATTTCTGCCCCAAGCCATCTCTGTAGGAGCTCCTCAGCATAGTGTGCTGGGGTAACCATCTCTGTGGGAGCTCCTCAGCATAGTGTGCTGGGGTAACCATCTCTGTAGGAGCTCCTCAGCATAGTGTGCTAGGGTAACCATCTTCAGTTGCTTCAACAATGACCCTCCTCCAGTCACGACAGAAGCAGGGATGTTCGCTGATGATTGCATAATGTTCTGTGCTATTCAGGACTCCTCAGATAATGAAGCGGTCCACTTCCAAGCACAACAAGACCTGGACAATATTCAGGTCTGGGATGATAGGCAACAAGGCACATTCATGTCACACAAGTGCCACGCAATGATAATCACCCTCTGACATTCAATGGCACCGCCATCACTGAGTTCCCCTCTGTCAATATCCTGGGCTTATTATTGACCAGAAACTGAACTGAAGAAGGGTCTCAACCCGAAACGTCACCCATTCCTTCTCTCCCGAGATGCTGCCTAACCTGCTGAGTTACTCCAGCATTTTGTGAATAAATACCTTCGATTTGTACCAGCATCTGCAGTTATTTTCTTATAGAAACTGAACAGGAGTAGCCATATTCACAATGTGGCTACAACAACAGATCAGAGGCTAGGAATCGTGTGGTGAGTAATTCCCCAGATAAATACTCAGGGAGTTAGACAGCATCTCTGGAGAAAAGGAATAGGTGATGTTTTGGGCTGAGATCCTTCTTCAGACTGAGTCAGGGGAAAAATTCAGGTGAGTATCTCCCTTCCTAACTCCCCAAAGCCTGTCCACCATGTAAAGGATAAAGTCTGAATTGTGATGGAATACTCTCCACAGATGCTGCCTGACCCACTGGTTTCTCCATTTTGTTATATGCTCATAACGTAGCTGCCAGTTTGATAGGCACCCCATCCACAACCAACACACATTCAACCACTGACACACAGTAACAGCGGTTTGGACTGACTACATGGAGCACTGTAGCAACTCACCAAAACTCCTTCGACAGCACCTTCCAAACCCTCAACCTCTCCCAGCTAGAAGGACAGGGGCAGCAACATCCTAAGGATACCACCACCTGGAATTTGTACTTGTACTCCTAGGACCTTCACTTCTACTATATCCCCCAAGGCTCTACCATTCACTGTGAAAGACCTACCCTGATTCAACTTCTCAAAATGCAACACCTTACACATCTTGGAATTAAACTTAATTTGCCAGTAGACGAATTACCTGTCCAGCTGATCCAGATCCTGCTATAACTTCTTCACTGTCTAATACACCAACTATTTTAGTATCATCTGCAAACTTTCCAATCATGGCTTGCACATTCTCATCCAAATCGTTGATATAGATCACAAACAACAATGGGCCCAGCACCAATTCCTGAGACAAACCATTAGTCACAGGCCTCTAGTTTGACACACCATCACCCTCTGCTTCCTGTTCGCTAGCTCTCCCGAGATCCTCTGTGATCTAACCTTCCAGAGCAGCCTACCTGGCAGAACATTCTCAAATGTATGAGATTCTGAGGGGTGAGGAAGTCGATACTGCGAAGATGTTTCCATGGTTGGGGGAATCCAGAAGCAAGGGGCTAACTCATTTCAGACGGGGATGAGGAGGAATTTTTATTGTTCGAGTTGAAATGTCTGGAAGGCAGTTATGATGCTGTCACTAAACAAATCAAGGATTGGGGGGATCAAAGGACAAAGACATCAGGTGGAAACATGTAGTTGAAGCCGGAGATCAGATTGGCCATGATCTTATGTAAAGGTGGTTAGGTTCAAGGGTGTGAATGGCCAACTCTGCTTCTATTTATTACATGCTTGTATAATGCAGAGCGTGAAAACAGCATAGAACAAAATGATGAGCAAACCAGATAAGAAAATGACATAAACAAGGACAGGGAGAACATAGTGGTGACTTGACTAGTAACCAGAGATATGTTCAGCACTCACTGTGGAATTTAAATTGCTTATTCAATAAATCAATCAATAAGACAGTTGGTACAATTCCTCTTAAGATGTAGCAGTAGTCATTAATTAGATCTTATCTCTCTGTTTTTTTCTCTCTCTCTGCATTGTATTGATCTCTCTCTCGATTTTCCTGCATTGATGTCTCCCTCCACTTCCTCCCTCTTTTTCTTTCCCTCTCTCTTTCCCAACGCTCTCTCCCACTCCCCACCATCATTCTCTCCCAGCTCTCACTCTCTCTCCATGTCTCACACCCCCCCCCCCCCAGCATGGCCTTTCTGTCTAATCCTTGAGTCCTGCCACTTTTCTGTTCCCACATTGCAAAAGTGACCACACTGACCAATGACTTCTTTGACAGCGTGGTTTGGGACTTCCTGTTACAATGTATGCTTGAGGGTTTCTTTACTTTTACCTCTCTCCACCTTGTTTCACCTGCTCGTTGTCCCTCTTCCTCTATTTTCCCCTTTGTTTGCAGCATCCATTTTGACACCCTCTGGTTTTCCTCCTCTCTCTATCGTTCTTCATCACCTTCTCTCAGCCAGTCTCAGTTTTTAAGCCCCCCCCCCCCGACACTCCCACTATGTCTCATTCTTTCTCTCCCTTGATCCTTTTTCCCACTTTCACACCCTTTGTGTCCCATCTCCTACAGTCGTCCACCTCTCTCAGTATGTAGGCAGACACGAAATGCTGGAGTAACTCAGGCAGCATCTCTGGAGAGGGAATGGGCGATGTTTCGGGTCGAGACCTTCCTCGGACTGAATCCTCAGATCTCGTCCTCTCTCAATATGTGATCAGTGTCATTTCTCTGCCTCTCTCCCCTCTTCCAGTAGCTGACCATTTCTGGGACGACTCTGGCAACCACTTCTACAGAGACCTGGAGCCCTTCTCGGACAGTCACTTCACAGAGCTGCAGAATGTGCAGCCCCCACAGCTGCAACAGCTGTACCGCCACATGGAGATCCAACAACTGCACACCCTGGAGTCACTGCCCATCACAGGCAACCGCATCAGCGCGGCTGCCCATTACACCAAAACACAGCCATCAGCAACCACCAGCTTCACCGTGCCCCAGGTAGGACCAGGGCTGTTCTGGGATAGTCAATCTCGAGAATAAACCAACCCTCTCTCAGTGCTGCCCCTGCCCGTGGGACTGAGTGTATCCCTCAAGTAAAGCCATGCTTTGTGATGTTTGGGGCGGGGCGAGGCAGGAACAGTTCCAGCTGCTGGAGTCTCTCAGCGCTGTGTTGTGAGAGGCAGGAGTGGGATTGAGAGGGCAGGCGTTTCCTTCAGTAACCGTCAGTTGCCCAAGGTCAGGAAGTGTTGCAGCCCAGACACAGCTCAGGACATTGCAGAGCCCAGGAAGTGCTCACCAACGGTAAAAAATATATATTTCCTCGGCTCGAATGTTTGGAACTTGTCTGTGAAATACCAACATTGCGACACAACTCAGGCCAAATCGTCCTTCACCATCCCCGGAAACAAGCTGCTTCATCACATCTCATGTCTCCCCAGCTACTCACTTGTTTTTATCCCAGCACACCTATCATTTCACTTTGCTGCTTATCAGGACAAGGGTCCATTTTCAAAGCCTTCTGTGTTTGCTTCCATACGCCAGACTGCATCTTAGTGATATAAGAAGATAACTGCAGATGCTGGTACAAATCGAAGGTATTTATTCACAAAATGCTGGATTAACTCAGCAGGTCAGGCAGCATCTCAGGAGAGAAGGAATGGGTGACGTTTCGGTCCAGACCAGTCTGAAGAAGGGTCTCGACCAGAAACGTCACCCATTCCTTCTCTCCTGAGATGCTGCCTGACCTGCTGAGTTACTCCAGCATTTTGTGAATAAATGCATCTTAGTGATTCCGCCCCCATCGTCACTTTCAGTCAAAGTGGAATGCAGCACAGAAACCAGTCCTTCGGCCCACTGTCCACACTGACCATCATGCCCCCATTTACACCAATCCCACGTCATTATTTCCCATCAAATCTGCTTCCCCCCACTCCACAGATGACCCTACCATCAACTAGAGGTGCATTTCACAATTGACCCACCAATCCCACGTCTCTGGGGTGTGTGAGGAAACTGGTGCACCCGGAGGAAACCCACACAGTCACAGAAAGGAGTGCAAATGCCACACAGACAGGAGTGGAGGACAGCACTGAAGCTGGGATGCTGGAGCTGTGAGGCAGGAGCTCCACTACATGTGCCACTGTCCACTCTTTCCTACAAAAGGAGTCCACTGAGCTACCCGGATTGTTTTATATAGTTGCACCAATTTGGCGTGTTTTCCAAAAATCTGCATCACAAAATAAACGTAACTTTTTTTCCAGCCGCATTGGCCCTGTCGTACAAAGCCCGAGATCCACCCGCAGGAACAGAGTTTACTCTTCATGTCCACTTTGTCAATGTATTGCCTGAAGTAGAATTGGGTCAATTCTTAGCCAACTCCTTCGCCTGGTTCAGATCCTTTTCCCGATTTTTTGGTCTTCTGGAAAAGTATCTATGTATCAAATGATGTAACTAGCTTCTAGCCTGAACACCAGAGGCCCTGAAGTGAGCCCCGTGAAACACACTTCCACTCACTCTGACCAGCTGCCTGTACCACGCAGAGTCCTCCTCACCACAGTGTCTGGTTGTCCATCTCATCCCACAGGCACTAACTCCGAACTTTGCATCCGCCAATTTGTCAAAAGCCATTTGAAAGTGGGTACACTCTCCAGCCAGTGCATTCCCTCGCCCCCCTGTGTGTACACTGAAACTTTGCTGTCCATGCAGCAAAGTCTTCCGTTCGAACTTAATCGAACATCGCTCCTCCAGCGTTTAGAAGGATTCTTGTGCCACCTTGCTTTTGTTATCAACGTGGGCCCTTGAAGGAATTCTGACACGCATCCATCCACAGTGCCACTCTGAACATCCAGCAACATCGTCACACAGGACCAGGATGTTCACCAGCCCTGTTGCCTTGCCTTCCTTTAACTTCATAAACTTCAATAGGACACAATTCCACGACACAAGACACTGCAGATGCTGTAAACGTGATCAAAAAGCAAACTGCTGGAGTTCCTTACAGGCAGTATCGGGCACACCTGCTATTCCCAAACATTGGCATTGTCAGCTTCTTGACGAGTGCACTATACATACTTCACCCTGGCTGCACACTGCCGGCCCCAGTGCAGCTCTCCCAGTGCAGCTCTCCCCCAACGCAACTCCCCCCCCAGTGCAGCTCACCCCTGTGCAGCTCTCCCCCAGTACAGCTCTCCGTGCAGCTCTCCCCCAGTGCTGCAGTCCCCAGTGCAGCTCTCCCAGTGCAGCTCTCCCAGTGCAGCTCTCCCAGTGCAGATCTCTGTGCTGCACTCCCGCAGTGCAGCTCTTCCAGCACTGCACCCCCTCAGTGCTGCACCCCCCAGTGCTGTACCTCCTCAGTGCAGCTCTCTCAGTGCAGCTCTCCCAGCACTGCACCCCAGTGTGGTTCTCCCAGTGCTGCCGTCCCCCAGGTGTTACCCCCACCTCCCATCCTTCTCTTTGGCCAAGCTAATGCCTCAAGCCCACAGCTGGCTGCACGGTACACATTCACAATGGTCCCTGCCCCCCACAATGCTCTCTGTCTCTACAGATGGCAGACTGGTGCCAATCAGACTTACCTATCCTGGTGTAGTCTGCCCTGACCCAGCCATGGTGTAACTAAGCCCGGCCTGCCCCAGTGTAGCCAGCCCCGATCAGTCCTGCTGTAGCCTGCACCAGTCGCGGTTTAGCCAGCCCTGACCCAGTCCTGATGTAGCCAACCCCGGCCTGTCCCAGTGTAGCCAGCCCTGTTCAGTCCTGATGTAGCCAACCCCGGCCTGTCCCAGTGTAGCCAGCCCTGTTCAGTCCTGATGTAGCTAAGCCCGGCCTTTCCCAGTGTAGCCAGCCCGGTTCAGTCCTGGTGTAGCCTGCACCAGCCGCGGTGCACCCAGCCCCATATTTTCTCTACAATTATCTTCAGCCCAGTAGCCTCACAGAGTAGAACAAGAATTCTTGATTTTGAGTACTTCTTGAGTATTTCCAGTATTTCTATTTGTGTATTTCGAGTATATACTCATAATTTTGAGTATTTCTTGAGTACCTCTTGATTCGTACTGGTGTCAGAGGTTATGGGGAGAAGGCAGGAGAATGGAGTTAGGAGGGAGAGATAGATCAGCCATGATTGAATGACGGAGTAGGCGATGGGCCGAATGGCCTAATTCTACTCCTATTTCTTATGACCTTATGACCATAAAATAGAAACTAGGTGCAGGGGTGTGGGCCATTCAGCCCTTAGACACTGTTCCCTCACAGTGGCTAATCATCTAACTCTACATTATTCCACTCTCTCCCTCACGCTTCGTTTGTGTTAACAAAACTCTCCACCTCATCCTTGAGTAAGTCCATTAATGGCCTCTGCATCCCTCTGTAGCTGAGAATTCCATCGGGTCATCACCCTCTGAGTAAAGAAATATTTCTTCATCACAGTCATCAATGTCTTAACTGGTATCTTGGGACAGGTTCTAAACCTCCTAGCAAGGCAAAGTATTCTCCTTGCTCTCCCATGTTGAGCTTTGCAACGATGGTGTAATTTTCAATGAGATTTCCTCTCTTAATCTCTTGTGAGCATACGCCCAGCTGATCAACAGGCCCTTTGGTTTACAATGTCTGTGCCAAACATGATGTCTAATTATACCAACCTCCTCTGCCTACATATCATCCATATCCCTCCATTCTCTGCATATCCTTGTGCCTAAAAGCCTCTTAAACACAGCGATTGTTTCCTCTTTCACCGCCATCCCTTTGCAAAGCATTCCAGGCTCTCTATTAAACGTTCCCCATCTCACCTTAAAGCTATGCCCTTGAGTATTTGGCATTCCCACCCTGGGAAAGAAAGTTCCAATTATTTACTGTGTAGGAAAGATCTGCAGATGCTGGTTTAAATCGAAAGTAGACACAAAATGCTGGAGTAACTCACAGGGTCAGGCAGCATCTCTGGAAAGAAGGAATGGGTGATGTTTCAGTCTGAAGAAGGGTCTTGACCCGAAATGACACCTATTCCTTCTCTCCAGAGATGCTGCCTGTGCCGCTGAGTTACTCCAGCATTTTGTGTCTACCTTCTAATTATCGACCCTATCTATGCCTCTCATAATTATACAATTGTATCAATCCTCTGCCTTTCAATTTTCCTACGTGTGAATAACTTCCCATTTATCTGCCAAGTAGTGACCACACATTTGACGTACTTAAACCGCCACCCTTCTCACAACTCACCAATTCACACACCTTGGTGTCTTTCAGCCTCCACACCCAAACTACGAACTTGCACTGTGAACAGCTGTGCCCCCAGCACTGGTCACTACAGTACCACACTGGTCACTACAGTACCACACTGGTCACTATAGTACCACACTGGTCACTACAGTACCACACTGGTCACTACAGTACCACACTGGTCACTACAGTACCACACTGGTCACTACAGTACCACACTGGTCACTACAGTACCACACTGGTCACTACAGTACCACACTGGTCACTACAGTACCACACTGGTCACTACAGTACCACACTGGTCACTACAGTACCACACTGGTCACTACAGTACCACACCGGTCACTACAGTACCACACCGGTCACTACAGTACCACACCGGTCACTACAGTACCACACCGGTCACTACAGTACCACACCGGTCACTACAGTACCACACTGGTCACTACAGTACCACACTGGTCACTACAGTACCACACTGGTCACTACAGTACCACACCGGTCACTACAGTACCACACCGGTCACTACAGTACCACACCGGTCACTACAGTACCACACCGGTCACTACAGTACCACACCGGTCACTACAGTACCACACTGGTCACTACAGTACCACACCTGTCACTACAGTACCACACCGGTCACTACAGTACCACACCGGTCACTACAGTACCACACCGGTCACTACAGTACCACACCGGTCACTACAGTACCACACTGGTCACTACAGTACCACACTGGTCACTACAGTACCACAGTGGTCACTACAGTACCACACTGCTCACTACAGTACCACACGGGTCACTACAGTACCACACTGGTCACTACAGTACCACACTGGTCACTACAGTACCACACTGGTCTGTGCAGTACAGCACTGTTCTCTCTGGTACTGCACTGGTCTCTGTAGTACTGCACTGGTCTCTGCAGTGCTGCACTGGTCACTGCAGTACCGCACTGGTGTCTATAGTACCACACTGGTCTCTGCAGTGTTGCACTGGTCTCCATTGTACCACACTGCTCACTGCAGTACCACACTGGTCACTGCAGTACCACACTGGTCTCTACAGTACCACACTGGTCACTACAGTACCACACTGGTCTCTGCAGCACCCCACTGGTCACTACAGTACCACACTGCTCACTGCAGTACCACACTGGTCACTGCAGTACCACACTGGTCTCTGCAGCACCCCACTGGTCACTACAGTACCACACTGGTCTCTGCAGTACCGCACTGGTCTCTGCAGTACCGCACTGGTCTCTGCAGTACCACACTGGTCACTGCACTGGTACTGCACTGGTCACAGCAGTACCGCACTGGTCACAGCAGTACCGCACTGGTCACAGCAGTACCGCACTGGTCACTGCACTGGTACTGCACTGGTCACTGCAGTACCACACTGGTCTCTGTACTGCCTTGGCGCTTGTTCTCACTCCAATCTCCACGCTCTTCCAGTTCTGGCCTTAAGCTCACCTCTGATTTCAGGGTCTTTGCCTTGAACAATGTTTTGTCCCTAGGCTCCAGGTTTCTCATTAAACATGTCCTTTTCTCTGCTTCCTTCAATGCTCCTTCAGCCTGTCACTTGGGCTGCTGTCTGTGTGGCTTCCTGTCCATGCATTGCTTCAACTCCACTTTCAGAAGCTTTCCTGCTCTAGTGGTGTTCACTCCATGTTGGCTGCTGTGTCGGCCGTCGGCCTGACTCTGGAATACAGGCCACATTCAGGGGCGCGGTGATGTTTGGAGGTGCCTCCTTGCAATGACTGCCCTCTCTGACCCAGGTGCCCTATGTGCCGCACTGGTGCCCACAATACACACACTCGGCCGAGCGCAGTTCCGATGAGGAAGACCTGGAGAGGCGCAGTCCGCCGCTGGAGGTGTCTGACGGAGAGACAGAAGTAGCCGAGCACTCGGCTCGAATGGTCGGCACAGACTCAGGCAAGTACAAGATGGCACGGCGGGAGAGAGGGTGGTGGGGTGAGAGCGAGAGGCGAAGCAAGCAGGAATACTGGTACCCCAGGATTAGGAGGGGCTACAGCTGTGTGTTAGTGGGTGGTGGGCACTGGTGATGTGGATGTTGCTTGGTGCATCCAGCATTATCACCAGTGTGGCCACAAAGCGCAGGGTCACCTTTGCTTTCCCGCAGCTCTCTCCACTTGTCCAAGGCCAGCAAGGTGACACAGCTAGTGGAGCCGCTGCCTCCAGTGATTGGAACAGAATTAGGCCATGTGGCCCAACAAGTTTACTCCACCATTCAATCATCTTCCCTCTCAACCCCATACTCTGGCCTACTCCCCATAACCCCTGACACCCATACCAATCAAGAATCTATCTATCTCCGCCTTAACAATATCCATTGACGGCCTCCACAGCCTTCTGTGGCAATGAATTCCACAGATTCACCAACCTCTGACTAAAGAAATTCCTCCTCATCTCCTTCCTAAAGGAACGTCCTTTTATTCTGAGGCTGTGACCTCTGGTTCTACATTCTCCTACTCGTGGAAACATCCTCTCCACATCCACTCGATCCAGGCTTTTCACTATTCGGCAAGTTTCAATGAGTTTCCCCCTCATCCCTCTAAACTGCAGCGAGTACAGGCCCAGTTGTGTCAAACGCTCCTCATTCTGGAAACACCCTAATACTCATCCGAATGTGAGAAGTCTTCACCATTCTCTGCTTCCCGAGCCAGTGGGAGCCAGACTGCCTCCATCCCCTTTAATGCCAGGCAATTTAATTTTGCTCTAAAGTCAAGTGTCGCCATGTTAAATTTATGGAAGTCCACACGCACATTAACAACATTTATCAATCGCGGCTGCCATAACTTCACCAAATACCATCATCCTATTCACAGAGTGTGAGCTTCCGTTGCTTGGATTACAGAGGGTCCATGTTCCTCAGCCCTTCAATGACTAGTTTTATGCTCTGGGTGGTCATTGAAATCGAGGCAATCAGCAAAATGCATTCAGATTTTCTTATAGTTCAGGATGGTGAAGTGTGTGTCAGGTTACAGCAGGCCACAGGCAGCCAAGCAACAGATGGAAGATGGAAGATGGAGTACAATACTATTAATATCATTACAATACCAGGGGCCTCAATCTAAGTATAAAGGGGAGGCCATTTAAAACTGAGGTGAGCAAAAACTTTTTCACCCAGGGAGTTGTGAATTTGTGGAATTCTCTGCCACAGAGGGCAGTGGAGGCCAATTCACTGGATGAATTTAAAAGAGGTTAGTTAGAGCTCTAGGGGCTACGGAATCAAGGGATATGGGGAGAAGGCAGGCATGAGTTACTGATTGTGGATGATCAGCCATGATCACAATGAATGGCGGTGCTGGCTCGAAGGGCCAAATGGCCTCCTCCTGCACCTAATTTTGATGTTTCTATGTTAATATCCGAGCGACCCCTCCATATACACTCAATGGGCAGTTTCTATGCATTATGTACTTAATCATGATGGTACTTATTTATGGCATTAATCTGACGGATCTGTATGCCAAAAATGAACCTCACTCTACATGTGAATAAAGAAACCATTCAACCATTGAATATCATTACAATTGATTACAATTGTAATCATTACAATGTTCATATTTATTAATGTTAATTAATGATTGATATTAATTAAAATTGACATTAATATTAATGTTATTACAATATTATGAACATTTATCATCTGTGCTGCTCGGAGATTGGTGTCATTGGTGTCCTGAGACACCTGGGCTTTGCTCAGACAATAAACATAATGAGTCCACATGCAGGCCGAGGAAGTAATGAAAGCTTTATTGAAGGGATGGAGTGCATGAGTTGGGATCCTTGTTGCAACTGTCGGGGATTGTGGTGAGACCACACCTGGAGCATTGTGAACAGCTCAGAAACTGTAGTAATTGAGGGGGTGGCAGGAGGAATGGGGGTATTGCAGAAGTGAGGGGAATGGCGGTGGGGGAGGTGTGTCTTTAGTTTTTAGTTTAGTTCAGAGATACAGCACAGAGCTCGGAAACAAACCCTTTGTTTGCCGAGTCCGCACCGCCCAGCGATCCCAGCACATTAACACTATCCTACACACACTAGGGACAATTTACACTTATACCATGCCAATTCACCTGCAAACCTGTACATCTTTGGAGTGTGGGAGGAAACCGAAGCACCCGGAGTAAATCCATGCAGTCAGGGGGGTAAGGTACAAACTCTGCACAGACAGTGCCCGTAGTCGGGATCAAACACCGTGCCACTGTGTCGTAAGGTCATAGAGTCATACAGCACACAAACAGGCCCTTTGGCTCAACTCATCCATGCCAAGCATAATGCCCCATCTAAACGAGTCACATTTGCATGTGTTTGGCCCTTTTTTCTCCAGGGGATGATTAGCACCTTGGAGATTATGCAGCAAAGGTTTCGTGTGATGACTCCGAGGATGAAGGATGGTCCGATGTGTAGAAAGGGCCAATATTCTCTGGGGTTTGGAGGAATGGGTGGTGAACTTGTGAAAACATGTGAGATCCCGAGATTGCCACGATTATGTTTCTCCTAATCAGGGGGCAGTTTCAGACTTCATGTATTAGTTCAGATGGACATGAGGAAGAATTTCTTCAGTCAGTGGGTGATGAGTCTCTGGAATATTCTCCCCCCCCCCCACATAGCTGTTAGTTCTCTGTTATTGAATACATTCAAGGAGGAGATTGACATCTTTTTTGGACTGGAGCAGGGGCTTGGGGCAGGAAGTGCAGAAGAGGCTACGATCTGATCAAGCTGAATCAGACAGAAGGTTGGGACAAGCCGGATGGGCCCAATGGCCAATACTTGATCCTTTTCATATGTTCAATGACCTTGCCTAATTACAACAGTGTTACATATGTGACCCGGTCTTCTGGTAGGCACCAACATTCAAGGTACAACTCTGATCTAACCCTCTGTGATTTCAACCCTCTGTCGGCTCGGAAGATTCTGTCCAGTCCAGATGACCTTTCTTCTTTGAGAACTGCTGAACTTTAAAGCACTTCCAGTTTTTCACATCCCTCATCCTTTATACCGTATTGACAGCATCTCCTTCTCTGGTTGAATATCATTTTTTTAGCAAAGCTTCAAAGAGCTTTGCAAGGGTGAACAGTGGCAAATTGAACTCATAGCCACAGGAGGAGCAGTTTGGACAAGTCGGCAACATCTTGTGGGGTGGATAGGTTCTGGAGGAGAAAGGAAAGGTGAGAAGGTCAATGTTTGTGGAGGGAGGTCAGGAACCTGGGGCTTGGCAGCTGAAGGTAGGGTTGGCAGTGGTGGAGCGGCCAACACAAGATACTCCCTGTGCGTTGTAGAACTGAATAACAACAGAGGCGGGACTGTCATATGTTGAAAGACTGGAGCGACTAGGCTTGTTTACACTGGGATTTAGAAGGATGAGAGGAGATCTTATCGAAACGTATAAGATTATTAAGGGGTTGGACACGTTAGAGGCAGGAAACATGTTCCCAATGTTGGGGGAGTCCAGAACAAGGGGCCACAGTTTAAGAATAAGGGGTAGGCCATTTAGAACTGAGATGAGGAAAAACGTTTTCAGTCAGAGAGTTGTGAATCTGTGGAATTCTCTGCCTCAGAAGGCAGTGGAGGCCAATTCTCTGAATGCATTCAAGAGAGAGCTAGATAGAGCTCTTAAAGATAGCGGAGTCAGGGGGTATGGGGAGAAGGCAGGAACGGGGTACTGATTGAGAATGATCAGCCATGATCACATTGAATGGCGGTGCTGGCTCGAAGGGCCGAATGGCCTCCTCCTGCACCTACTGTCTATTGTCTATTAAAAAAGATATTGCAGATGCTGGAAAAATGGAATAAAAGGGAAAAAATCTGAGATAGTCAATGTCAGGCAACATCAGTGGAGAGAGAAAAAAAAACAGGTTTGAAGACCCTTTGCTAGAATGTTCTGAAGAAGTGCCATTGATCTGAAAGATTAGGCATGTTGAAGAACTGTGAAAGGACATTAAAGTTCAATGTGTGAGTTGTTGGGGGCACATCATGCCATGCTCAGAGTCACAAGGGGTTGCTTCTGTTTCATTGTCCATGCTCTGCGCTGGGCTCATTCATTGCCCACTCCTGTTGGCTGTGTTCCTGAGCCAGTCGGGGTCCTGTTCAGTTTTATGTGGAGGCCCTTCTTGGCCACATTAGCAGGTAGGTTAGGATACACTGCTGTTGCTCTCTTATCCTTATTTCTCATTTCCATGCTGGGTACAGAGAAGATGTTGCCAGGACTAGAAGATCTGAGCTACAGGGAGAGGTTGATAGGCTGGGACTCTATTCCTTGGAGCGCAGGAGGATGAGGGGTGGTCTTTTAGAGGTGTATAAAATCATGAGAGGAATAGATCGGGTAGATGCACAGAATCTCTTGCCCAGAGTAGGTGAATCGAGGACCAGACGAGATATGTTTAAGGTAAAGGGGAAAAGATTTAACAGGAATCCGAAGGGTAACATTTTCACACAAAGGGTGGTGGGTGTGTGGAACAAGCTGCCAGAGGAGGTAGTTGAGGCTGGGACTATCCCAACGTTTAAGAAACAGTTAGACAGGTACATTGGTAGGACAGGTTTGAAGGGATACGGGCCAAACGCTGGCAGGTTGGACTAGTGTAGCTGGGACATGTTGGCCTGTGTGGGCAAGTTGGGCTGAAGGGCCTGTTTCCGTGCTGTATCACTCTATGACTCTATCCCTACTCTGTCTTGTTCCCCAGTGGGAAACAGGAAGAAGATCCGGCTTTATCAGTTTCTGTTGGACCTGCTCTGGAGTGGCGAGATGAAGGAGAGCATCTGGTGGGTGGACAAGGACAAGGGCACCTTCCAGTTCTCCTCCAAACACAAAGAGGAGCTGGCGAACCGCTGGGGAGTGCAGAAGGGCAACCGGAAGAAAATGACCTACCAGAAAATGGCCAGGGCTCTCCGGAATTATGGCAAGACGGGCGAGGTGAGGAAGATCAAGAAGAAGCTGACCTACCAGTTCAGCGGAGAGGTGATGGGGAGAGGACAGTGGAAACATTACACCCACTGAAGACAGCCCCCCACCCCCATCTCACAACCCTCCCTCTCTCCTGCAGGACTAATCTAGCGCCCCTCCCCATCCCCAACACAAAGCACGTCTACATCAGCCCATGCAGTCAGTCACAGGCTGGGCAAGAGGAAATACTCGTCCAGACCAATACCCCATCAGTTCATTATGCCCTCCTCCCCCTCTGCCCTCTCCTCCTCAACCCCATTCCTCACCCTTCATGTCTTCTCTTCCTCTGCCCAATATACACCCTTGGCTTTCCTGCTCTACCCTCCCTCTTGCCCTGCCTGCCTTTTCCTCCTCACCCCAGCCCATCTCTCTTCCTCACCCTTCACCATTCCCATCCTACCTCCTTCAACACATGCCCCATATCCTTGCCCACCACTACCCATTCCCGTCTTCACCCAATCACCTGCCCTCTCCACCTCCCCTTCTGTGTCCTCCCGTTCCCCTTTGACCAGCCTGTGATGAGGCCGCTGCTGCCCACAGTGACCCTTCCCCTTTGACCAGCCTGTCATGAGGCCGCTGCTGCCCACAGTGACCCTTCCCCTTTGACCAGCCTGTGATGAGGCTGCTGCTGCCCACAGTGACCCTTCCCCTTTGACCAGCCTGTGATGAGGCCGCTGCTGCCCACAGTGACCCTTCCCCTTTGACCAGCCTGTCATGAGGCCGCTGCTGTCCACAGTGACCCTTCCCCTTTGACCAGCCTGTCATGAGGCCGCTGCTGCCCACAGTGACCCAAAGCACAGCTCCTGCATCTCGCTGGCAGGCGTGGGTGGTGCATGGAGTGTGATTGGTCTGTGTGCGGTGAGGCATGGGGCTGTGCCTGGGTTATTGGTGAGGGTGTGGATGGATTGTGTAGCCCGCGTGTTGGGTTGGATTGTTTGGGGTTGTGTCAGGGGACATGGGTCGGGCTGTGTGTGAGGTTGTGTGTCGGGCTATGTCTGGGGTTATGGATGGGTGCGGGCTGAATTCAGGTTTATGGTGGGGATGTGGGCTGATGGGTGATGGGTGGGGAATGGTGAACAGTGCCTGGGGTTGTGTAACAGAAACGGAGAAATCGTGGGCGGGTGGATTGGGTGAGGTGCTCTGTGTGTGTAGGGGTGGATTATGAGGGGTCTCAGCTCCTATTGTGTGTGCGTGTGTGTGTGTATGTGTGTGTGTGTGTGTGTGTGTGTGTGTGTGTGTGTGTGTGCGCGTGTGCGTGTGTGTGTGCGCGCGCGTGTGTATGTATGTGGGTACATGTGTGTGTATGTGAGTGTGAGTGTCTATGTGTGTGTGTGTGGGGGGGGTGTAGATTGAGTGAGGGTCTGTGATCATGTGTGTGGTTAGTGTGTGTCTGAGTTGATTGGGTGAGTGATGGGTGGGTCTGTGGTCTGGGTGTGTGATAGGTGGGGTTTGGGTGAGTAATGGGTGGAGCCTGGGTGAGGGATGGGTGGGGTCTGGGTGAGTGATGGGTGGATTGTGTGTGGTCTGGGTGAGTGATGGGTGGATTGTGTGTGGTCTGGGTGAATGATGGGTGGGGATTGGGTGAGTGATGGGTGGATTGTGTGGGGTCTGGGTGAGTGATGGGTGGATTGTGTGGGGTCTGGGTGAGTGATGGGTGGATTGTGTGGGGTCTGGGTGAATGATGGGTGGGGACTGGGTGAGTGATGGGTGGATTGTGTGTGGTCTGGGTGAGTGATGGGTGGATTGTGTGGGGTCTGGGTGAGTGATGGGTGAATTGTGTGGGGTCTGGGTGAGTGATGGGTGTATTGTGTGTGGTCTGGGTGAGTGATGGGTGGATTGTGTGGGGTCTGGGTGAATTGTGTGGGGTCTGGGTGAGTGATGGGTGTATTGTGTGTGGTCTGGGTGAGTGATGGGTGGATTGTGTGGGGTCTGGGTGAGTGATGGGTGGATTGTGTGGGGTCTGGGTGAGTGATGGGTGGATTGTGTGTGGTCTGGGTGAGTGATGGGTGGATTGTGTGGGGTCTGGGTGAGTGATGGGTGGATTGTGTGGGGTCTGGGTGAATTGTGTGGGGTCTGGGTGAGTGATGGGTGGATTGTGTGTGGTCTGGGTGAGTGATGGGTGGATTGTGTGGGGTCTGGGTGAGTGATGGGTGGATTGTGTGGGGTCTGGGTGAATTGTGTGGGGTCTGGGTGAGTGATGGGTGGATTGTGTGTGGTCTGGGTGAGTGATGGGTGTATTGTGTGTGGTCTGGGTGAGTGATGGGTGGATTGTGTGTGGTCTGGGTGAGTGATGGGTGGATTGTGTGTGGTCTGGGTGAGTGATGGGTGGATTGTGTGTGGTCTGGGTGAGTGATGGGTGGATTGTGTGGGGTCTGGGTGAGTGATGGGTGGATTGTGTGTGGTCTGGGTGAGTGATGGGTGGATTGTGTGTGGTCTGGGTGAGTGATGGGTGGATTGTGTGTGGTCTGGGTGAGCTTTCTGTACGGGGTCTGTCCATCCCCTTGCCTTCTGGCTGGTGCTGGGTTGGTGGGATCTCTGCTAACTTACGGTGTCTAGCGATTTTGTTTCTGGAACAAAGTCCTTCACCTGCATTGTCAACCCACCAACCAGCCACCCCCCACTGCCCGGCACTGTTGCACCTTTTCAAGCCTGGGCTGGCATCTATCCTGGGCTTCAGCTGGAGAGGGGCCCAGGCAGGGTCTGTCTTCCAGCTCGATGCAACCCAGAGCAGAGCTGGGGCTGAGTCCACTGCTCCTGATGGGACACCCAAACCCCGAGGGTCCCCGCTTCACCTTCCCTCTGCAGTGCCCAGCTTCACACAGACTCTGCAGAGGGGCCACTGCATTCCCCCCTCCCCAGCTCCGTTGGACAGAAGCTGCCAGCTGTTGGGGTACAAAGCCACTGGTTGAGGGTCCAGTGGATGAGATGGATCTGTGTGCAAGCTGGGATCCTGGCCATTTACCGAGAGCTCTGTTTAGCTTTATTTCATTGTATTTATGGACACTTTCTGTTTTGAATAAACTACAGTAAACCAATGTGACCAAGCTGTGTCCATCTCAGGGCAGAAGGGGGTGGACTATTAACCTCCTCCTTCAGTGATATGTGATTAATGTACAACAAACAGCAGCATCCCTGTCAGCAGCTCAGGCGGAAAGAAATCCCCATAAGATACAGGAAGATGAAAGTGGAAAATAATAAATATACCGTTCACTCCATCGAGCATCTTTGAAGCAGCACTCCTCTTGATTCTGCAAAGCTGTGATGGTGAGGCAAGGGGTTTGTCCGATGGTTCAGGTGATGTATTGACACAGTCTGGGAGAATATCAGAGCGTGGGACAGACTGTGTGCTCTAAACATGGGCATTGAATTTCTAATTCCACTCAGTACCTCTGGCATGGCAGGGAAAGAGCTTTTACATAAGGGCAGCACAGTGGCACAGGTAGGGCCACTACCACACAGCTCCAGAGACCCCCGGTTCAGTCATCACCTCTGGTGCTGTCTGCGAGGAGTATCTACGTTGTCTGAGTGGATTCCTCTCACATCTCAAAGACGTGCGGGTCTGTAGGCCAATCAGCTGCTGTGAATTGACCCTGGTACATGGGTAACTGGTAGAACCTGGGGCCGTTTCATGGGAGTCAAGGGGAGAGTTTTAATAGGATTAGTGTAAATGGGCGGCCCAGGCGTGGTGGGCTGTCGGTCGGGCCTGTTTCCATGCTGTGTCTCTCTCATGACTCCAGAAACAGCGAGACCCTGGGCTGTGACCCTACCTCACACATCCTTTGCAATGGCTCCACTGAGCTTCAGAGCGCCCCTCAGCGCAGACACCCTGGAATGTGCCAGCGGGCACGACCCGACTCTCCTGCACGGGCAATTCCTTTAGCTGATGGGCCTGGGGAAGATTCATGTTGTTTTGCTTTCTTTTCCATCCCTCCCCCACTCCTCTCTCAGTGCGGCTGAGATCTTTCCTTCCCCTGGTTTTGGAATGAGCAGGGAGTTCCTCTTTCACAGGTCAGACTCACTGAGCAAGGGCTGTGCAGAGTCAAAGGAAAAGTTTCTGAGTAACCATCTGAGAATTGTGCACTCACTTCCTTCTAAAGTGTGGAGTCTTCAAAATTCTGCAACATGCAGGCACAGCTATTTCGGTGCTGCCAGATTTAGCTCACTTCCAAACCAAAAAGGGCTGAGAGATGAACTGTGTGATTAAAAATGTTTCACAAACAGTGAGCATTAATCGGTCAGGTCACGGACAGGAGGGAAACCCCAGGATGTGCTGCAGACTAGAATATGATCAGTTTTTTGACTGACTTCTGTAGAAATCCGCATGATTCCCTCTAAGGCTTGTAGCAGCTGCAGTCACGGGGCGAGGAGGAGGGAGGTCAGGCAAAGAACAGCGGAACTGAAGGCTCCTGCTGGTCCTCACCAGTGCCCTGGCAGCCCATCCAAGCATTCCCCCTTCTCCACCAGCACATCTTGTGACGAGCTTGATGCTCTCGTCTGGAATCTGCTGTCTCAGAGCTTGGGTGCTTGGGTACAGGTCTAGTGACCGGTGTCTGCCTGGTCCTGGGACTAGTCTCTGTTGTCTCTATCTGGTTGTCTAGTGACTGTGGCTGGTCTCGGAGCTTACACTCTATGTCTACTACACATTGGTGTCTTTGTTTGACCCTGGAGCCTAGACTCTATGTCTACTTCCGTTGACCGGTGTCTGTGTCTAGTCATGGAGCCCAGACTCTATGTCTACGTCTGGTGACCAATCTGTGTCTGGTACTGGTGACAGGTGTGTGTCATCGCTGTGTGGAGAATGGTGTCTACATCTGGCCACTGGTGTCTGTGTCTGGTCCTGGAGCCCAGGTTCTATGTCTACATCTGGCCACTGGTGTCTGTGTCTGGTCCTGGAGCCCAGGTTCTATGTCTACATCTGGCCACTGGTGTCTGTGTCTGTTTCTGGAGCCCAGGTTCTATGTCTACATCTGGCCACTAGTGTCTGTGTCTGATCCTGGAGCCCAGGTTCTATGTCTACATCTGGCCACTGGTGTCTGTGTTCGTTTCTGGTGTCTGGACTCTGTCTATTGTCTGTGTCTGGATTCTGGTGGCTGTTCTCCACTGCCCCCTTGTGGGGGAGGCTGGTTGTCCCTTCTGTCAGCTGTGAGGTGGATGTCTGCTGCTGTTGTCTACGTCTGATTCTGGTGTCTGGTGTCTGCATCCGTGTCTGTCCATGGAGCCTAGATTTGGTCTTCTTCTAGTCGCTGTCTGTGTGCAGGGATGGATTAGTCATGGGAGCGGAGGGAACGAGCCACTCGGGAATGTCAGAGATGGAGAGAAGCATGTAAAATGACGAGAGGCAGAGTTAGGGTAGACAATCAGAACCATTCTCCCAGAATGGAAATGTCGAAGACTCGAGGGCAGAGCTTTAAGGAGAGAGGAAAATTGTGCTGGGGAAGTCTTTTACACAGAGAGTGGTGGGCACCAGAATGTGCTGCCAGGGGTGGTGGTGGAGGCAAGTGCAATGGTGGCATTTAGGAGACTTTTAGATAGGCACATGGATATGCAGGCAATGAATGTATATGGATCGCGTGCAGGCAGAGGAGATCGGTTTAGCTTGGCTTCATGTTTAGCACAGACATTGTAGGGCCTTTCCTGTGCTGCACTGTTCTATATCACATGGAAAATAGAACTGTACACTGTACATGTGTATCCATGTATGTTCTACATGTTTTACACGTGGATCTGTGTATGTCCCATGATACTCTTCTGGGAGCTCACTGTAACAGAACAGGAAGGGCAAATGAACTGGAAGCTGTGCTGGTTTTATATTCTTGTTTTATGTTGCACCCTCTATGCGGGGTGAACATTGGGAGCTGCACTGGCCACTGACTGGCATCACACACTTGCTTTACTTTAGCTTAGTTTAGAGATACAGTGTGGGAACAGGCTTTTCGGCCCACACCAACCTCGATCACCCACACGCGCGTTCTATCCGCACCAGGGATAATTTACAGAAGCCAATTCACCGACAAACCTGCACGTCTTTGGGATGTTGGGGGAAACCAGAACACCCGGAGGAAACCCACGGGGTCACAGGGAGAATGTACAAACTCCATACAGTCAGAATCGAGCGCGGGCGCTGTAAGGCAGCCACTCTACCGCTGTGCCACCGTGCTGTCCATGCGCGGTGAAGCTGTTGACAGTCGTCCTGTCTCCCAGAGAGGAATGGGCTTGAGATATAGAACGTTTAGACAGCAGTCCCACAACCCCAGGCAGTGAAGACCGGGGACCTGACGAGGCAGCGATGATCAGACAGGGTCTCGGGAGCTCAGGACATCAGACCCTTCACTAATAGGGGCAATTCCAGAATGATGGAAGTGGGGGTGAGGGACGGGAAAACCGGAACAAGGGCTGTAAAGTGAGCTGCATGTGGGCAAGGGCGTGTGTCAAGGTAGGTGGTCGGGTGATGGGCAAAGACATTGACTGGTTTGTCTGGTTGCTGGGCAGGGTAGGGATGGAATCATCATCAACTCAATGGTTCATTGGAAGCTCGCACACCGCATGCCATCTCTCACATCAACTCCGTTAAACCGAGAAACAGCTGGGAGCAGGGGCCAGTCCACACCAGCAAGGGACACCACCAACAGGGGACACCACCAACAGGGGACACCACCAACAGGGGACACCATCAGCAGGGAACACCACTAGCAGGGGACACCACCGGCAAGTGACACCACCAACAGAGGCCCACACTGGCAGGGTCTGGGACCACACTAACAGTGGCCACACCAACACTAGCAGGGGATGGTCTACACCAGCAGGGGTCTGCGTGGCAGAGACCAACTTGCAGGGGGTGAGCAGGTGCTGGGACCACACCAGCAGAAGCTTGGACCACACCAGCAGGGCTGGGACCACACCAGTATGTTTGAGAGTGTGTGTTTGAGCATCTGCGAGATGTGATCACAGGTGAATGTGCCCATGTTAGTGTTCATGGGTGTGTGTGAGTGTGTTTAGTGTGTGCGCCTGTCGTTTATAGTTGAATGTGTGTGTGTGCATGTGAGAAATAGTGTAAGACTTACCTGAATGTGAGTGATTACCTGTGGAAATTTGATTATGTATGAGTGTGTGAAACAGTGTTTGTCAGAATGTGTGTGTGAGAGAGAAAGTGCGTTGGTGAGACACTGGTGTATATGTCAGTGTGTGTGTAAATGAGAGAGTATGTGTGAATGAGGGCCTAATTGGGTGCGATTGTGTGCATGAATATGTGTGATATTGTAAATACCAGTGTATATTTAGAGAGAGGGAGATGGAGAGAGAGAGAGAGAGAGAGAGAGAGAGAGAGAGAGAGAGAGAGGGGGGGGGGGGAGGAAGGGAGAGAGAGAGAGAGAGAGAGAGAGAGAGAGAGAGAGAGAGAGAGGGGGGGAGGGAAAGGGGGAGGGGGGAGGGGGAGAGCATGCTTGTGTGAAAACATGCATGAATGTCGATTAATGTGCAAGTGTGTGAGTGTGCTTGAGTGTTTGAGAATGATTGTATGCATGTTTAATTGTATGTACGTGTTTGGTCGAGTCTTTAAGAGGAGGTGTATGAAAGTGTGCGTGTATATGCGATTTTGCCTGATTGTATGTGTGTGTAAAATGTATGAGAGGAAGTCAGTGTGTGTGTGTGTGTGCGCATGTGTGTGTGTGTGCGCATGTGTGTGTGTGTGCGCATGTGTGTGTGTGTGCGCATGTGTGTGTGTGTGCGCATGTGTGTGTGTGTGCGCATGTGTGTGTGTGTGCGCATGTGTGTGTGTGTGCGTGTGTGCGTGTGTATGTTTATACAAATCCAGAATCTAATATATTCCAGGGCTACAACCCAGCTCTCCAGTCTCTGGCACACTGCAGATTAGGAAACCCATCGGCTTGCATCGCAGCTTGGTTTGGGAACAGCTCTGCCCAAGACGGCAATACATTGCAGTTGTAGATGTCGCCCAGTCCATCACACAAATCAAACTTCCCTCCATTGACTTCATCTACACGTCACACTGCCAATATAATCAAAGGCTTGTCCCACCCTCGTCCTTCCTTCTTTCTCCTACCTCCGTCAGGCAGAAGATACATAAGTTTAAAAGCAGATACCCAAAAGACTCAGGAACAGCTTCTTCTGCTTTGTTATCAGACTTCTAAAGGGTCCTTTCATAAGCTAGGACATAGCCCGGATCTTCCAATGCCCCCTTTGTCCACTCCCTCCTCCTCCTTCTCCCCGCGGTCAGTGTGGAAGTTGTCAGTGACTGCGGGAGGCAGTGGTGGAGGGGGAGCGGCAGAGTGGACACCACCTACAGGGGGCACCACCTACAGGGGGCACCACCTACATGGGACACCACCTACAGTGGACACCACCAACAGGGGGCACCACCTACAGGGGGCACCACCTACAGGGGGCACCACCTAAGGGGACACCACCTACAGGGTACACACCTTCAGGGGGCACCACCTACAGGGGACACCACCAGCAGGGGGCACCACCTACAGGGGGCACCACCTGCAGGGGACACACCTACAGGGGACACCACCTACAGGGGGCACCACCTACAGGGGACACCACCAACAGTGGACACCACCTACAGGGGGCACCACCAACCGTGGACACCACCAACAGGGGGCACCACCAACAGGGGGCACCACCTATAGGGGAATGTCAGTGTGGAAGTTGTCAGTAACTGTGGGAGAGAAGGCGGCAGGCAGTGGTGGAGGGGGAGCGGCAGAGTGGACACCACCAACAGGGGGCACCACCTACATGGGGCACCACCAACAGTGGACACCACCAACAGGGGGCACCACCAACAGGGAGCACCACCTACAGGGGACACCACCTACAGGGGACACCACCTACAGGGGACACCACCTACAGGGGACACCACCAACAGGGGGCACCACCTACAGGGGACACACCTACAGGGGGCACCACCAACAGTGGACACCACCAACGGGGGCACCACCTACAGGGGGCACCACCAACAGGGGACACACCTACAGGGGACACCACCAACAGGGGACACCATCTATAGGGGGCACCACCTACAGGGGGCACCCCACCTACAGGGGACACACCTACAGGGGACACACCTACAGGGCACACACCACCAACAGGGGACACCACCAACAGGGGGCACCACCTACAGGGGACACCACCTACAGGGGGCACCACCAACAGGGGAGTGTCAGTGTGGAAGGTGTCACTGACTGCGGGACTGAAGGCGGCAGGCAGTGGTGGAGGGGGGGGGTGGCAGAGTGGATAGTCGACAGGCAGAAGCATCAGCTGGGGAGAGGGCAGGGAGACCCACGGTGACCGAGTGCGTCCTGTTGGTGGCGGCAGCCTGAACGTAGTGCTGTCGGGCAGGAGCTACAAGGTGAGCCACAACCAGATGGGGCAGCAGCTGGTGAAGAAGGGCTGGCTGGTGCAGCTTGTGGGAAATGTCAGCGACCCACTGCTCCCCACCGCCTCCCTCGTTCCTGCTCACCTCCCCAGTGTAGCACCAGCAGTGGCTGAAACTGGAGGAGCAGCGAGCCCAGGAGACGTTTTTGTATCTGTGAAGCTGACAGGAAGCCCTCACCATCCTCCCATTGCAATAACACAGGTCATTCAGGATGCGGGGCCAACTATCGTGAATTGATTAGGTAACTCACCTATTACGTAATTCGGGGAGTAGCCTGTCCAAATAGTAGGCAGGATGTGGGGCACAAATTTCATCAGGAAATAGAAAAGGCATATAAGAAAGACAGTGTTACAGTGGTCATGGGGGATTTTAAAATGCAAGTAGACTGGAAAAATCAGGTGGGTACTGGATCCCCAGACGGCAACACGGTGGCACAGCGGTAGAGTTGCTGCCTTACAGCTAATGCAGCGCCGGAGACCTGGGTTCGATCCCGAATACGGGTGCTGTCTGTACGGAGTTTGTACGTTCTCCCCGTGACCTAAGTGGGTTTTCTCCGAAATCTTCGGTTTCCTCCCACACTCCAAAGACGTACTGGTATGTAGGTTAATTGGTTGGTAAATGTATAAAAATGTAAAAGCATAGTTTATGGTCATGCACCTTGGCAGTAGGAATAAAGGCATAGACTACTTTCGAAATGGAGAGAGGATTCAGAAGACATTTAAGAAATATCTTGACAAGCACTTAATCAAGAAAAAATGAAACACTATGCTGTGAATGAGAGATTTAGATTTAGATTTAGATTTAGAGATACAGCGCGGAAACAGGCCCTTCAGCCCACCGAGTCCTTGCCGCCCAGCGATCCCCGCACATTAACACTATCCTACACCCACTAGGGACAATTTTTACATTTTACCCAGCCAATTAACCTACAAACCTGTACGTCTTTGGAGTCTCTGCCTCCGTGCAGCTGAGATACCACACAGGGATGCCATGCGTTAGGATGCTCTCTATGATGCAGCGGTAGAAGGTCGTCAGCAGCTGTTGGGGCAGACCAGACCTTTTCAGTGTTCTCAGGTAGAACAGTCGTTGCTGTGCCTTCTTGACCAGTGCAGCAGCGTGAGTGGAGCATGTGAGGTCCTCCGAAGAGGGTATAGGAGGGAGAGCCTTGTGAAGGATGTCACAAAGTTGTCACAAGACCTCCGCTAGTTAAAGCCACAAGTCAGCGATCGAATTTCGGTGAAGATGGAAAATAGGTTGTGCTGGGCGATGAAATATACTGGCCGCTCCTCCCCAAGCCTCCATCCGACATGGAGAATGAAGAGGAACATTCCTTGTCAGCTGAGAAGGTTGCTCGCTTTACAACACCGCAGGAACATCCTCACAGTGGCAACAGCGGTGACGTTGTGTGCATGGATGAACAGGCAGTCTGGGATATGCACCCCCCATACCCACCACTCCCCCCCACACCCCGCCCCGCCCCGCCCCGCCCCGCCAGTATCAGGCACAGCAGGTCTCTGCAGTCCTCTTCAGCAGAGACAAGAGGACCTATTTGTGGAAAATGCTGTAATGCTTCTCCAACTCCCTCGGAAGAAAATGTGCACCTGGATCTGATCCCACACAGATAATCTGTCATTCATGGATACATGGAGAGTAAGACCAGGTTAAGGGTACCAGCAGAGGGCCATTTGGCCCTTCAGGTCTGCTTCACTGTTCAATCTGATCACAGTGGATCATCCACATTTCGAAGCCATGTCCCTTGATCACTCTAGCCCTGGGAACAATGTTGAACTGATTGAATATATTTAATGATCTGCTTCAACTGCTTTCTGTTGTAGAGAATTGCACAGGTTCTCCACCCATCCTTTGGTCTTGGACCCCACCATCATCTAGAATGTTATCTAGGATAGACACAAAAAGCTAGAGTAACACAGTGGGACGGGCAGCATCTCTGGAGAGAAGGTATGGATGACGTTTCGAGTCGAAACCCTTCTTCATCAGAATGTTATCTAATCTGTCCAGTCCTGTTAGAATACTTTCGGGTGCTTTGAGAAACTCTCTCAGTCTTATAAACTCAGGTGAATATCAAGGAGACACACGAAACTGCAGATGCTAGTATTGTGTGCAAAACACAAAGTGCTGAAGGAACTCAATGGGTCAGGCAGCATCTGTGGTGGGAATGGACAGGCAATATTGCAGATCAGAACCCTTCTCAGGTCAAAGAAGAGCCCTGACCTGAAATATCATCTGTCAGATGCTGCCTGACCCGTGAGGTTCTTCCAGTACTTTGTGTTTTGCTTTAGTGAATGTAAGCCTAATTGACCCAATCTCTCAGCATACATAGATATTGCTACCTCAGGAATCAGTCTGATGAACCTTTGCTGCACTCCCTCCATTACAAGAACATTCTTCCTTGGATAAGGAGCCCAAAATGGCTATAATACTAAAAGAGCAATCTCACCCAGGTCCTGCAGCAAGACATCACATCTCTGAAACTGAAATCATCTTCCTATGATGGCACATGTACAATACAATACAATACAATCTATCTTTATTGTCATTGTACAGGGGTACAACGGGATTGGGAATGCGCCTCCCATACGATGCAATAAATTAATTAGCTAATCAACATAAATTTAGACAACCCAGAGAAACAAAATTAGAAACAGTTTTAAAACAGAATAAAGTGCAAGTAGGTCTGTGCCGGTTTGCTGTGCGATGTGACCATCCGGCTCAGCAGGACTGGTTCATAGCAGCTATGGCCCTGGGGATGAAGCTGTTCCTGAGTCTGGAGGTGCGGGCGTAGAAGGCCTTGTAGCATCTGCCAGATGGTAGAAGTTCGAACAGACTATTGCAGGGGTGTGAGGAATCTTTGTGGATGCTGGTGGCTTTTCTGAGGCATCGTGTATTGTAGATGCCCTCCAAGGCTGGTAGCTGTGTTCCGATAATCATCTGAGCTCTATAGACTACCCGCTGAAGAGCTCTCCTCTCTGCCTCCATGCAGCTGAGATACCACACAGGGATGCCATGTGTTAGGATGCTCTCTATGATGCAGGCCGTCAGGCCTTCTATAGAAGGCCGTCAGCAGCTGTTGGGGCAGACCAGACTTTTTCAGTGTTCTCAGGTAGAACAGTCGTTGCTGTGCCTTCTTGACCAGCGCAGCAGTGTTATTGGACCATGTGAGGTCCTCCGAAATGTGAGTGCCCAGAAACTTGAAGCTGGACACTCTCTCCACACTGTCCCCGTTGATAGAGATCGGGGCGTATTCCCCGTTATGTGACCTTCGGAAGTTGATGATCAGCTCCTTGGTCTTGGAGGTGTTTAGGGACAGGTTGTTATCTGAGCACCAGTCCGCCAGGTTCTGCACCTCCGCTCTGTATTTTGTTTCATCACCGTTGGTGATCGGCCCGATCACCGTTGTGTCGTCTGCAAACTTGACAATGGTGTTGGTGTCGAATGCAGGAACACAGTCGTGTGTGAATAGGGAGTAGAGCATGGGGCTCAGAACACAGCCCTGTGGTGTGCCGGTACTCAGGGTGATAGTGGAGGACAGGTGCGGGCCCATTCTCACTGCCTGCAGTCGCTCCATCAAGAAATCAAGAATATCAAGAGCGCTCTTGATCATCTGCTCCACCTGCACGCTTATCTTCAGCGATTGGTGCACGAGGACACTCAGGCTTCACGCATCTTCTCCTTTGCCGACCTATTTATGTTCAGGTAATGAACTCCATTCCTGTTGCCACCAAATTGGACCATCTCACATTCATCCACCTTATACTGCATCTGCCATGTATCTGTCCACTGCCTCAATCTCCCTCAACCTGCCCAAATCAACCTTGAGCTTCTCTGCATCCATCCCGATATTCTCCCTCCCATCCAGCTTTGTGTTGTCTGCAAAGTTGGAAATATTCTTGCTATTGAGGGCGTGCAGCGTAGGTTTACCAGGTTAATTCCCAGAATGGCGGGACTATCATATGTTGAAAGACTGGAGCGACTAGGCTTGTATACACTGGAATTTAGAAGGATGAGAGGAGATCTTATTGAAACGTATAAGATTATTAAGGGGTTGGACACGTTAGAGGCAGGAAACATGTTCCCAATGTTGGGGGAGTCCAGAACAAGGGGCCACAGTTTAAGAATAAGGGGTAGGCCATTTAGAACTGAGATGAGGAAAAACGTTTTCAGTCAGAGAGTTGTGAATCTGTGGAATTCTCTGCCTCAGAAGGCAGTGGAGGCCAATTCTCTGAATGCATTCAAGAGAGAGCTAGATAGAGCTCTTAAGGATAACGGAGTCAGGGGGTATGGGGAGAAGGCAGGAACGGGGTACTGATTGAGAATGATCAGCCATGATCACATTGAATGGCGGTGCTAGCTTGAAGGGCCGAATGGCCTCCTCCTGCACCTATTATCTATTGTCTATTGTCTATATTATGCTGAATATCCTCATCCAAATCATTACTAGACCCCATGGAGAAATGGGGGTTCCCAACACTAACCCTTATGGCTGCCACACAGAAAAAGGCAGTCGTACTCTACTCTTTGTTTCCTGTTGGCCAACTAGTTTTCTGTCCTGATTCTGTACTTTACTACCAACCGCACACATGTTAAGTTTGCACACTAATCTCCTTGATGGGACTTCATCAAAAATTTGTAGGAAAAAGACAGCAGATGTTGGTTAAAATCAAAGGTGGACACAAAATGCTGGAGTAACTCAGAGGGTCAGGCAGCATCTCTGGAGAGAAGGAATGGGTGACTCGACCCGAAACGTCACCCATTCCTTCTCTCCAGAGATGTTGCCTGGCTCGCTGAGTTACTCCAGCATTTTGTGTTCACCTTCATCAAAAGTTTTCTGAGTGCCCAAATACACCAAAGGGCTTGGTAGAACAGTGCAGCACAAGCTGTGCCACCCTAAACTAGCCCCATCTGCCTGCACATAGCAGTCATCCCTCTATTCCCAGCCTATTCATCTGCTTTTCTAAAGCCTCTTCGATGTTACCATCGTATCTGCTTCCACCACCTCCCTGGGTAGTGAATTCCAGGCATCTACCATTCTCTTTTTTTTAAACTTGCCTCACAAATCTCTTTTCGACTACCCCCTCTCATCATAATCCTATGCCCTTTAGCTTTTGTGATTTCCACCATTAGAGAAAGGTTACGATTGTCTACCCTATCTCTGCCCCTCATCATTTTATCTACTTCTATTAGGTCTTTCCTCGACCTTTGATGCTCCACAGAAAGCAATCCAACTTTGTCCAACCTTTCCTGATGGGTAAACATTGTAATCCAAGCAACAACCTTCCCCGCAACCTCTCCAAAGCCTCCGTACTCTTTTTGTAATGGGACAACCAGAACTGAACACAATACTCCAAATGTGACCTGTCCAAACCTTTGTACAGCTGCAGCAACACCTCTCTGCCTCTTGTACTCAATGCTCACCAGACCTTTGTTACATGGTGGCACGGTGGGGCAATGGTACAGCTGCTGCCTCATAGTACCACAGACCCGGGTTCCATCCTGACTTTGGCTGCTATCACCACCTTTTCAAGAACACATTCCAGCTCATGGCAACTGACTACAAAACCTGGTCCTTATCTCACTGCTCCTTTTGCAGGTTTTAAATCCCCATTCCATGTAACTGCACTCTCTCCTTATTAATCCTATTAGAATCCCTTCCGATGAAAGCCCTCAACCTTGGGCAGCTCCTGCCTCAAAGGCCCAGCAACTCGGCTTCAGTCATCACCTCCAGTTATGTCTGTGCATGTTCTCCCTGTGAATGCATGGGTTTCCTCCGGGTGCTCTGGTCTCCCCACATCTCAAACACGTACATACTTGTAGGTTAATCAGTGTGAATGGGTGATCGATGGTTAATGTGTACTTTGAGGTACTCTATGCTGCACCCCTAAACTAAACGAAACTAAACCTACTTTCCCATTCTATCTGCGTGTTTCTACTTTCTGGGAACTCTGTACATCAATGCTCTTAAGGGTCCTGCTTTTTACTGTCTACTTCCCTCTTGTATTTGACCTTTCAAAGTGCAAAACCTCACACTTGTCTGGAGGAAACTATCTTTTATTTCTCTGCTAAATTGCCAACGGATCTATTTCCTGCTCAATCCTTCGACAAGCTTCTTCACTGTCCACATCATCACCAATTCTTCTGCAGACCCGTGTTCTCCAGAGATGCTGCTTGACCCACTGTTACACCAGCCCTCGGTGCCCTTTTCCCCCCACCAATTTCATGTAATCTAAAACGGTGGCGCGGCGGTAGAGTTGCTGCCTTCCAGTGCTTACAGCGCCGGAGACCCGGGTTCCATCCCAACCACGGGTGCTGTCTGTATGGAGTTTGTACGTTCTCCCCACTTGACCGCGTGAGTTTTCTCCAGTTTCCTCTCACACTCCAAAGACGTGCAGGTGTGTAGGTTAATTTGCTTGGTATAATCGTAAATGGACCCTAGTGTGTGTAGGGATAGTGATAATGTGCGAGGATCGCCGGTCGGTGCGGACTCGATGGGCTAAAGGGGCTGTTTCCGCACTGTGAATTGTAAATTGTAAAAACATTTATTGTCACTGCACAAAGTACAGCGAAATTAAAGCAGTCCAGATGATGCAATCACACACAGCAGACAGTACAACGGATAAACCTTTATCCATAACAAGCTAAACCTAATCTACTGAATTAAACAAAACTGACCTCTAATACAATATAGGCAAAACAATTACAATACGGTCGAGGCAGTGTACAGTGCAATCAAGACAGCAAGTTATTGCACAGCAATGAGAGCTAATATATTGCAAGTGCCGTTTTTTAAAAAATAAAAGAAATAATGTAATTAAATATAAGGTGCGGTCGGTTGTAACATGTAATAAGTTTAGCAAATGTTAAGCAATATAAGTGCAGTAGAATGTAAACTTGTATTAAATTGAGGCTTATGTTTTCTGACAAGTAACTGACAGTGTTCCGATCAGTTCCGTTCCTTCCATTCAGTTTTATGTGAGTGTCTGGCAGTGTTCAGCTGTATCTCTAAACTACACTAAAACTAAAAATAACCTACCATATAAGACCACCTACATTTTCATCAGTCATTTACATGTATCATGAACAGCACAAATCTTTGTGGGACGCCTCAGATCACAGTCTTCCAGGAAAACATCAAAACCCTCTACCAGCACCTTCTGTCTTTATGTCCAGGCAAACTTTGTATCTAACTGATTAAATCACCCTTCCATGTGACATAATATTCTGAAGCTGTTTATCATGAGGGACCTTGTCAAATAATTGATTAAAATCCATGCAGACAAATCTACTGTTCTAACATCATCAAACATTTAGGTCACCTCAAAATACTCCATCAAATTTGTGAGACAGGTCATTCCCATCACAAAGCCAACCTGACTATCTCTAGTGCCTATACTTCCCCAAATATGGAGTGGTCTGCTGGAGCAGCAGCATCTCAGCGGCGGAGGGGAAGAGACTCGACAAGTTGGTCAGGAAGGCCAGCTCTGTCCTGGGTTGCCCCCTCGACACAGTGCAGGCGGTGGGAGAGAGGAGGATGATGGCAAAGATAACATCGCTGCTGGGACAAACGACTCCCACCCCATGTAGGACACTGTCACTGCACTGAGTAACTCCTTCAGTGACAGACTCCTTCACCCCAAGTGCGTGAAGGAGAGATATCGGAGGTCCTTCCTTCCCGCTGCTGTGAGACTGCACAACCAGCACTGCTCCCAGCAGACCAGTCACAATAACAGTAAAGGAAAAACACAGTAAATAATGACAATTATCCTTATCTTTATTTTAATTTTATAATGAATGTCTCTTGCTATCCACTTTGCTGCTGTAACTGTACATTTCCCTGGTGAGGGACAAATATAGGAATATATTATTATTATTGTTAAATGCGATTAAATGCTGTCCTTCATAATCTTCTCCTGTATTCTGCTACAGTCTCCTTTATTCTGTATCCCTGCTCTTCAACTGTCCGTGCCTCTCCACGGGTTATCTCCCCCCTCTCTCTCTCTCTCTCTCTCCTCCGCCAGTTGATGTGACTATTTCTGTCTCTGTGTTTTCCGCCCCTCCTTTTATCTGTGCCTGCCTGCGATTTATCTCTGGTTTGCTGATGAATAGTGACGTGTGTCGCCTGTACTTCAAATGTCCGCGACTCAGATGCCCAAGGTTATTGTTGTGGGAGAGAGCGCAAGGCGGACATCTGCAGTTTGGACACCAGGCTCTGCCCACCGGGACACGGATTACAGGACATCTCAGCGTCAAACTCGCAAGGCAGCGGGTATCAGAGAGCGGCCACACAGTGGAGAAACCAGGACCCGGGACATCTGAACACAACAGCCCGGAGTGGAACAAGTGCAGGATGCCCGAATCTGCGAGGAAGTCCGGTGAGAGACAGTGTGTGTGTGAGTGTGTGTGTGCCGTGTGTGTGTGTGTGTGTGTGGAGTGTGTGTGTGTGAGTGTGTGTGTGTATGTGTGGTGTGTGCTGTGTGTGTGTGCTGTGTGTGTGTGTGAGTGTGTGTATGTGTGCTGTGTGTGTGAGTGTGTGTATGTGTGCTGTGTGTGTGTGTGTGTGAGTGTGTGTATGTGTGTGTGGAGTGTGTGTGGAGTGTGTGAGTGTGTGTGTGAGTGTGGTGTGTGTGTGTGTGGAGTGTGTGTGGAGTGTGTGTGTGAGTGTGTGTGTGTGAGTGTGTGTATGTGTGCTGTGTGTGTGGGTGTGTGTGGAGTGTGTGTGAGTGTGTGTGTGTATGTGTGCTGTGTGTGTGCTGTGTGTGTGGGTGTGTGTGGAGTGTGTGTGGAGTGTGTGTGAGTGTGGTGTGTGTGTGGGTGTGGGTGTGTGTGTGTGAGTGTGTGTGTGGGGTGTGTGTGAGTGTGTGTATGTGTGTGTGTGTGTGTGTGTGTGGAGTGTGTGTGGGTGTGTGTGTATGTGTGTGTGAGTGTGTGTATGTGTGTGTGAGTGTGTGTATGTGTATGTGTGTGTGAGTGTGTGTGTGTGTGTGTGAAGGTGGGGTATTTGTGGGTTTCCGGGGCGGTGGAGCTGAATTATAAGACAGACACCAAAAGCTGGAGTAACACAGTGGGCCGGGCAGCATCTCTGGCCGACACTCGACCCCAAACATCCCCACTCCTTCTCTCCAGAGGACGCTGCCCGTCCCGCCGAGTTACTCCAGCACACTGTGTCTACGGTTTAAAGCAGCACCTGCAGTTCCTCACAGACCTTGAATCTGAAACTAAGCGCCGTCTGGAGCTGCTGTCCGGGGTGGGAGGGTCGTGGGGAGGGGGTGGTCCCGGGACACAGGACATGGTTTGGGGCAGTGGGAGACGGGTAGAGGCCACCCGCCGAAGCCCCCCCACTCCCCCTCCCCAGAGCACACAGCTCTGGGGTGTGGTGGGTGGGGGTGAGGTGGGTGGGGTGGGTGGTTGGGGGTGAGGTGGGGAGGGTTGGGGTGGGTGGATGAGGTGCAGTGTGGGTGGGGGTGGGGTGTGGGTGGGTTGGGGGTGAGGTGGGGTGGGTGGATGAGGTGCAGTGTGGGTGGGGGTGGGGTGGGTGGTTGGGGGGTGAGGTGGGGTGGGTGGGGGTGGGGTGGGTGGATGAGGTGCAGTGTGGGTGGGGGTTGGGGTGGGAGGGTTGGGGGTGCTATCACTGTATCCCGATGTGTGGGAGTCCAGAACCAGGGGTCACAGCTTAAGGATAAGGGGGAAGTCTTTCAGGATCGAGATGAGAAAACATTTCTTCACACAGAGAGTGGTGAGTCTGTGGAATTCTCTGCCACAGAAGGTAGTTGAGGCCAGTTCATTGGCTATATTTAAGAGGGAGTTAGATGTGGCCCTTGTGGCTAAAGGGATCAGGGGGTATGGAGAGAAGGCAGGTACAGGATACTGAGCTGGATGATCAGCCATGATCATATTGAATAGCGGTGCAGGCTCGAAGGGCCGAATGGCCTACTCCTGCACCTATTTTCTATGTTTCTATGTTTGTATCCATTCTCGGATCTCTGACCGTGTGTCCTGCCCACCTCTACAGGCTCCTCGTTCACCAAGAAGCCCCGCAGTGCGGTGGTGACCGCGGGCAGCGATGTCACCTTTGTGGCGGAGACGGAGAAGGGGGGGACCAAGGTGAGATGGCAGCGGGACGGGGTGGATATGGGTCCCAGCGATCGGTGGACCATCACGACCGAGGACACCAGCCACACGCTGACGATACACAAGGTCTCCAGCACGGACGCCAAGGGCTACGCGGTGATCGCGGGCAGCTCCAAGGTCAAGTTTGAGCTGAAGGTGAAAGACGCAGGTCAGTGGTGTGGAGGGAGGGTGGGCTCATTGGGAAGGGCAGGACGTGTTCTTGCCCTGACCACCTACTTTGCCAGGTTTAATCCCAGTGCTGGACCCCACCAGTGGGGGCTCCCAGCAGGTCAGGCACGGGACATTTTCACCTGCAGTGCGACCATTACACAAGAGCCGGACAAGAGTTCACACCTTCACTTTAGCCGATTAACATTCTGTGACAAGTTCATCAGATTCTTGCAAAAATGGTGTCTGATATTGTTTCACTGATATTACATTACACCTCACCACACTGCACCTCCACCCCCACCCCACCCACCCCACCCACACACCCCCACCCACACCCCCCACCCCCACACTACATTACATTACACCTCACCACACTGCACCTCCACCCCCACCCACCCACACCCCCACCCACACCCCCACCCCCACACTACATTACATACACCTCACCACACTGCACCTCCACCACCACCCACCCACACCCCCACCCACACCCCCACCCCCACACTACATTACATTACACCTCACCACACTGCACCTCCACCCCACCCACCCACACCCCCACCCCCACCACACCCCCACCCCCCACACTACATTACATTAACACCTCACCACACTGCACCTCCACCCCCACCCACCCACACACCCCATAATCACATTGGGATGAACAGCTTTCCTCGTTAACCACTCTAGTTCCAGGAGCGTGTGGAGGGAGGGAGATGCATTCTGTATCAGCCCCTGTCCACTCTCGTGCGAGAGACTTGGAGGTTCAGAGATCAATGCAATTTCTGCCCACACCTGAACTCCATCCACCTGCTCAAATTCAACGGGCAGGTGGGCTCCTCGGTCTTGTTTCAGGAAGAGTCACGGACTGAAGGATGGGACACACTGTTGTGGCACTGGTGTGGGGTTAGGGGGAATCTCCCCACCTTTCCCCTCCTGCCCCTTCAACAGGCAGTCATTGAACTGATCAAAGTGAGGCTTAGGCCATAGACTGGACTTGCATCGTGACAACTTCTACCTGCAAACCACAGTCATGAGGTACGGCGACAGACCTTTGGCCCACTGAATCCATGCCCACCATTTACGCTCACCCTACACCAGTCCCCCCCTCCGGGTCTCTGATCCTGAACCTATTTTTCCATCTTGAACTGTATGACGTGCACACGCCCCATCTGTTCAATGTCATTCACCACATGCCCCCACTCCACCAGCCTGTCTGCACACATTCCCACAATTCCACACACAGTCTACGTGCACCTGCACTGAGAACAATTTTCATTGGCAAATAACCCAACAATTTTCGGTCTTTCGGGGCGTGGGAGGAAACAGGAACACCTGGAGGAGACCGAAGCGATCACGGGGAGAACGTGCAAACTCCACGCAGACAGAACCGGGGGTCAGGACTGAACCTGAATGGCTGAAACTATGAGGCAGGAGCTCTCCTAGCTGCATCACCATGTTCCCCGAAGTTAAGGGATTTCGTAGTAAGGGGATCCTGATGGGATTAATGAGCAGAGTTGGTGCAGTTACATGGAATTGGGATTTAAACAAAACGAAAGGAGCAGTGAGATAAGAGCCAGGTTTTTGTGCAGTCGTGTTGCTGGGACCTGGGATGTGTGTCCCGAAAAGGTGCTGAAAGCAGATTCAATAATAACTTCCAAAAGATTAACTGGAGACTGAAGGAATGGGGACAATGTTGGGGGGGGGGGGGGGGGGGGGGGGGGGGGGGGGGGGGGGGGGGGGGGGGGGAGATGAGGAGAGAGGGCAATGAGCGACTGGAATGTGTGGCTGTTCTGAGAAGTTGCGAGGGTTCTTGACAAGAGAATGACGACGGGCAGCATCTGCCAGAGTGCAGCTGCAGTTATTCATAGATCAAACCATGGCCGTTAATAGCTCGGAAACGCACATTGGGGGTGGGGGAGGGAGGGAGGGAGACGCAGGTGGCCAATTCACTCTGCGACTCCAAGATTTCTTGCCCCGCTACAGTCGCAGAACAAAGGTTCTGCCAGAGTTAAGTGGATGCAAGGGTTTCCAGGGGAGGTTCCAGCTGTCTGACCTCACTCCTAACATGGGGTTAAGTGTACACACGTGAGCTTTGCTTAAGGACTTTACCTGGGCTTGGGGTCTTGGCTGGTATCTACTCACGGACACCATATCTCAGGAAGGATGTGTTGGCTTTGGAAAGGGTCCAGAGGATGTTTTTAAGAATGATCCCAGGAATGAGTGGGTTAACATATGATGAGGTTTGATGGCTCTGGGCCTGTACTCGCTGGAGTTTAGAAGGATGAGGGTGAACCTCATTGAAACTTACCGAATAGTGAAAGGCTTGGATCGAGTGACTGTGGAGAGGATGTTTCCACTGGTGGGAGAGTCCAGGACCAGGGGTCATATCCTCAGAATTAAA